>NC_086049.1:6596971-7221971 GCF_947568885.1 Cydia strobilella | reverse complement strand
TACCCTCTGGCCCTACTCTAGGTACACCCAAAGCACAGATCGCACTTACCATTGACCTAGTGCCTTGGAATATACACAAGTGTATCCCTACTAGAAGCTGGAAAGTTCGGTAGACCAAACCGAGATTAGCAAAACTAATGGTCCGTGTATTTGACTCCCCCTCCTACGCCCGCGGGCCAAAAGAAGTAGGAAGTAAGTCGCCCTATTCCGTGTCTATCAGTGGATCGGCACCCTTTGCACACACCAGCACCAACCACATGAGAAGTCCTGCCGCAACTAAGACTAAGTATATAATAACAGTCACGACAGAATCCTTCCCCGCAATCAGCACTAGCATGCGCCAGAGCACCGAAATATATAAATAGATTTAATAGGGGACCAGATCCCAATTACTGCCGACTTTAGTGAGCTCAGATTACTCCGAATGGCACGCACGTGATGCCCTCACTTCCATCTAACAGCTGGGCTTTGAGACCTGGGAGATAGTTCATCTCTTATGTTGGTAAAGAAGAGATGCCAGGCCCTCTCAAGCCTGGAACTAAAAGACTCCTAACCACCCATCACCTTTAACACCGCCAGGCGTGATGAATGTTTAGTTGGACAAACTGTCAGTCCAAGCAATGATCTGGCTTCAAATATAGCAAAAGACCCCATAGAAAAGACACTAAAATAACTAAGAGTAATTTTACTAGTATAATTTCTCACAAAACAAACAAACTAAATAAAGAAGTGAAATTCCCTTAGGCACCATTATCCAAGCTTAACATTACGAAAATTACTTCTCGCAAAATTAAACCTAGACACAATTTCAAGTACCTGCTATGCAACGATATTGTCCCTGCATAACGTGGCGGCACTTAGAACAATACAGTGTAGAAAATTTCACTTCACGGCACAACACTACACACAACACATCAGTAAAGAATCTCCACCATAGTCCAAGTTTAGCGTTACGACGATATTGTCCCCGTAAAACCAAACACAGACCAATTCCAAGTCCTTGCTATGCAACGATATTGTCCCTGCATAACGTGGCGGCACTCGGAACAACTCAGTATCGAAAACTTTACAATAAAATAAAACCCATACATAGCAGCAAAGAATCTCCACAATAGTCTAGGTTCAGCGTTACGACGATATTGTCCCCGTAAAACCAAACGCAGACACAAATTCTAAGTTTAAATTTACCAAGATAATTCCAAGTAAAACAAACACAGAAAAAGTAGCAGAGAAACTTCGCTTACCAGTACGAAAATTACGCCCAAAAGCCAGAGTCACGACTAGTCCGATGGTTGAAGAATGAATGAATCCCCCCGTGCCCACTCCGGCCTTTTATACCTTTTAGTAGCGACAGGCGACTTGCGACAGGCGACAGGCGACAAGCGACCGGCGACTGACGACAAGCGACCGACGACTGGCGACATAACAATAGGATATTGACGACAAGCGACCAGCGACCGGCGACAAGCGACAAGCGACCGGCGACAAGCGACAAGCGACCGGCGACATAACAATAGGATACTGACGACAAGCGACAGGCGACCGGCGACCGGCGACCGGCGACCGGCGACCGGCGACAGGCGACAGGCGACAAGCTACAAGCGACAGGCGACAAGAGACAGGCGACCAGCGACAGGCGACAAGAGACAGGCGACAGGCGACAAGAGACAGGCGACCGGCGACAGGCGACCAGCGACAGGCGACCAGCGACAGGCGACCAGCGACAGGCGACAGGCGACAAGAGACAGGCGACAAAAGACAGGCGACCAGCGACAGGCGACCGGCGACAGGCGACAAGAGACAAGCGACAGGCGACAAGAGACAGGCGACAAGAGACAGGCGACCAGCGACAGGCGACCGACGACAAGCGACCGACGACAAGCGACCGACGACAAGCGACCGACGACAAGCGACCGACGACAAGCGACCGACGACAAGCGACAGGCGACCGGCGACAGGCGACCGGCGACAGGCGACCAGCGACAGGCGACCAGCGACAGGCGACCAGCGACAGGCGACCAGCGACAGGCGACCAGCGACAGGCGACCAGCGACAGGCGACCAGCGACAGGCGACAGGCGACAGGCGACAGGCGACAAGAGACAAGCGACAGGCGACCGGCGACAAGCGACAGGCGACTTATTAAGACAAACATTATCCAAAAAGTACCAGGATACCAGAATTGAGAAGGAGGTCGTTCGCCCCATGGCACATAACGGCGCTCGACTCAAGAAGAAGGTCATATGTCCAATTGTGATTACTAATCCTTACGGCCTATATCTTAACGTTTACAATCACTAAATGTCGATTTCCCCGATATCTATCCCTTTCACGCACGCGATGTTTTAGAAGGACAGAGACATTTACAACGACATCCACATTTCACGCACACATAGATAGCAGTTCAGTTTGAGGAGCCCAAACAAATTATAAAAAAAAAAGGTGCGTTCTGAAATCCATTACGTATGAATCTGATATATTATTTTACTTTATGATATTTTTAGTTTATTTCCGAATTCTTCACTCCAACGTGTTTTACGTTTATTAATAACAAATATGTTTAAAACAACTTCCGGAAATTAAGATTTAACTATCTTTTACACGTAAATTTTACGATCAGAATGTAGTATCAAAAACGTTATTGCATGTCATATTGTACCAGGAGCACCTAAACGTCAGTTCGACATCCTGTCAAGCTGTCAGTCTCCGTGTCATTGTCAGCGCGCTGCAATTTGTTATTGAACCTTTTTGTTTATTTCTAAGTTAAAAACAAGGGTTAATTTAACGAGAACACTAGTGTTAAATAGTAAAGCATGGAATTAAGTGCTTCAAGTTTCATCTGTCAGAATATTTAGTGGAATTATGAACGAAATATGCGTCTGAAGAGGATTTCAGTTTTACAAAGGTATATTTTCCCATCTTCTATGTTTTTTGTAATGATAAATGAGCTTAATACTAGGCTATAGGGATACGACCAGTCACAACACCTACATCTACAACTCGAGTTCTGGAGCGCAGTTCCGTGTTTCTGATTCTATCAGTTCTGCGAACACCTAGTATACTGCGCTCCATCGCTCGCTGGCAAACCTTGAGTTTGGACTTTAAACTTACTTATTATATTCTTTATTTATTTTCTTTTCTTTCTTTCTTAGGTTAGGTATTTATTTTCTTTCTTAGGTTAGGTATTTTATAACATGAATATAAATTATATTCATGTTATTTAGGTACTTATTATTATTATTATCGTATGGCTTTATTCAATAATTAAATTAAATTTACGAAGGTTAACATTATATGTACACTTATAGCTTAATTACTAGGTTTGATAACCAATCCCTGGCATCCGCGCAGTTATTGTATGCAGATCCTTCATGTCTCCCGAAAAACGTCTCCTGGGGCATTCCTCCACAATGTGCGCAGTTGTTTGGTCTGGCGCGCCACAGTCACAGTTTGGTGAGGGCTCGTAGCCCCATTTGTGGAGGTTGTGGTTACAGCAGCTGACGACGGACCTTATTCTGTTCAGTGTGACCCAGATCTTTCGCGGCTCATCTAGACCGGGTGGTTCTTGTGTTGGGTTGATGTCGATGTTATTGGGGAGCTGAGTTTGTGTACTGCACGAGTTCCAGCTCTCCGTCCATTCCAGGTTAACGCAGAAAGATTCTGGGCCTTGGATTTGGGAATCTGACCAGATAAGATAGGTCTAAGAGATTTGAGGCGCGTGTTGGGGAGGCTATCGAGTGTTTTGTTAATTGGAAGCATAAAGTGTAAGTGTTACAAGAAGTGTAAGAAAGGAATTTAGGTACTTAAGACTTAGCTTGCTCAAATATGTACTTAGTAAATGGTAAGTTTGTAATAGTTTTGACTTTGAAACTTCTAATCTCTTACATAACTTTAAGCGGTGACGTGAGCAGATACCTAGGTTAACTATCGGTCAAACATACAGTCATAATAGCACATGTCTCAAAATGAATATTGTTTTATTTATTAATGGGGTTCAATGTTCATTATTTTTTAACAGCTGACAACATTGTAAAATAATTTTATTAGGTAATAGAATCAGGCGTTATGTGTACTATCCGAAAATCCATATAAAATATTACTTTGCTAATCCGGGAGATAAGGTGGTAGTCAATTAGTACTAACCCGTTATACTTACTTGCGTATTTTTTCATGCAATTAATGTTCCCATCCTCCAAATATACGCAAAGCAATGTTTGAACATCGTAGTGGCATGGCCAGGAAAGGTACAAGTTAATTTTTCCCTTCGGGTTTGTGTGAAATTAATGCATTTCGAACTGCTTCAAACTGCCATTGCCCACCGAATATTTGCTAAAAGATCTTAACTCCGTAATGGTAAGGTTCAAAGTCAAAATAAATATAAAGAGTAAGTAAGGTTACCTTATCGCTGACCACGTGAACGATGCGGGGACCTTCATCTGGGCGCAGCGGTCGCACGCGTACCGCCACCTGCAGGTCAAGGTCGTTAGTTATCTGATGACTAGGGCGGAACTTTATCTTACAAGAATGCACTGACAGCGACGCATAATACACTAGCAGACCTTACGTCGTTGCAGTAAGGATTAAAAATGTTCAGTTAATAATATCGTCGGTGACAGACATTAATCGGTAGTGACAATGAACAATGAGTGATTGTAAGTAGATAAGTGTTTTTAGTATGCGATTATCTGTTAGGCTGCCGTTTGTGTATGCCAGATGCCTATTGAATGTAGGTACCGAACTTTGTCGGGAAATGTAACAGCAAAATGTGTGTTTGCGTAGCGGCACTCAAATATTTAGTGCAATTGAAGGTCAAGCTAATAATAAATTAGGTATAGGCGAAAATAAACACGTTTTTGTTAGTCCTATAGTTAGAACCAATGCATTTAGGTATTAGGCACCTATTGCAATTATATATTGTCATTATTGCCTACGAAGCATATTTTTGATACAATCCGGGAAAACCACAGTATCACGGCTAGGACGTAGCGCAACAAGCATAGCTTAGCAGACGTGTAAATACCTGTTTAATTTGCTACAAGTTACAGGAATAATGACCTATAACTATATGTTTTGCATAACTGTCAATTGGGGTAAATAATACCCACTGACAACACACGAAAAGCTACTACCCACACAAATTGTATCATGCAAAATCGACAATTACTTTCAATTAATCAGCTTTCGTTTTGTTTAAGTAGTCATGTCGCTAAGACGCAAAGTTTCCAAGATAAAAGTGAAAAACCGAAAAATGGGACCTTATCAAACCCCTCTCTCCCCCCGGCCCGGCACCAGGGTTACGGCCTTTTGATATGTTCACCTCCTAACTAGTTCCTAGTTAAAAATGAGCCAATTGACCTCCTCGAAATTAGCAAGCGTTGCAAAAGCAAGAGGACTTTACAGTTTTTACGAATAGAGTACAAAAAAAAGTAGGTGGTATCTATTTCCTATTTTAAATAAACAGGTATGATATACTTAAAGCACATATAGGCCAAGAGAAAGTATAGAGGGAAATGCTAGGAACAATTTAATAAATAAATAATTATTATTTTTCACTTTTTTTTATTTTTTTATTAGTGGCAGTGTTCATGACGAACGTGCACGATTCTCTAAAGAGTTTGTAAGCGATTAGTTTTAACGAGCGGGTATGCGGGTAAATGTATAGTGATGTATTCAATTAAAAAAAATAGTACATTACTACAGAGGCCGGGAAGTAAGGGGTTGCCGGCCGAATGCATATATACGGCCGAACGTAGTGAGGCCGGATAGTTATGAGGCCGACAACCCCTTTTCACGCCGATGTATGTATAGTGCTTTTCTCAAACATGCAATGAAATAAATAAAGAAATCTCCACGAAATCAAAGTTTTAATTCTAAAGAAACTAAAAGTAAACTAGGCACAAAATATAACTACCACTTGTACCTATCTTTATCACACGTGTCGTATATTTTACACATGTAGTTAATCAATTTATTACACAAATGTTCAAAGGTATATTTATGTATCTTTGATTTTTCGCCTTGTATCCTTCTGACTGTAGTTTTAGCCACATAACTAAGATTACATCGTTTTTTATGTTGATATTATGCTTCACATACATCGTTGCCTTAAACATGGAGTATAATTAACAGGTATTCATTTAATATTTTCGTCGGAACTCATATTAAATAACACAATAAACAACGCACAATAAATCCAATAAAATATAATTACAGATACACAATGAAAAATGTTCAACTTTACCTCCAAAACGATTAAAAAACCACCAACGCGTGTTTGAGTAGACATTTTTACCGCTAATATTTAAATGAAATATGTTTGTCAAAGGACTGTCTCATTTCAAACATAGACAGAGATAATCATACTATCTTTGTCTTATACTGGTACTAGCACCCAAAAGAAAAGGATGAGTATAGTTTTTTTGTTCTTATTTACTGACAAACTGGTTTGACCAACTATATTTTAAATCTGTATTTGTAGGTAAATTTGTAATTAAATATTATTGGAATTTGTTAATAATGTTTTATTTATATATTTTTTGTAAATTTGATACAAATAAAACTGCAAAATATATTAATAATCGTTTATTGTTTTTTTTAAGGGGTATTGGCAGAATGTCATTCCGAACCATAAGCAAATATTGGTTATAATTTTTTTTTTTTGGCTGAATGCCATGATGCTGTGTCTCAAATATATGTGAAATGGAAATTAAAAAAGAGCCACTTCCCGGCCTAGGCCTGCAACTTTGTATGAAATTTCATTACAGGCCCCTCGTCTAGCCGCGCCGGAGTCGTGATACTTCCCAGCCTAATATAAAGAACGTAATATCAATATTACATAGCATGTTTGAGAAAAAACACTTTGTTATACCACAGATAAAATAAAGTAATTATATTCATTTGATAGCTTATTAAAGAGGCCTACTTCGTTGAAAAATCTGGAATACTTAAAAAAAATTAAAAAATATTTATATATTTTTTAATTCTTTTCGACGTTCTTGAAAATTCATAGTTTGTACTTATGTGGTAGTGGTACAAGTTTTCTTTTAAGCCAGAAACTTGAAACTTGGTAAAAGGAGTATTATATATATGAAAATATACGAAAACTAATTTCCGTTTGCATCGGGAACGAATTTTTTTTTTAAATATTGGACTTGAAAATCTTCTAAGGGCAAACCCCAAGAGGGGTGGGAGGGGTTTCAGTTAAGAGCTTGAAACTTCGTAAGTTGTGACAGATAAATCTAATGCGTTGTGTATTTAAGCTAGTTTAATTTTTTGCTTGTAGGCACTCAATTTCTATTATATTTGAACATTTTCAATGTAGATGTAGCTCGGTATTCTAAACAGACATGCAGATAAACTTGGCACCACTGAGCTTAAAAGTGCGTATGTAGGTATGTTCATATCTACTTCTACCTATACCAGCCTACCCTAAGAAAATATTAGTAACGAAGTCCAGTAGACGCCTACGGGAATCTAACACCCGAGGCTTAGCATTTGTTTATGCAAAAAGTAGGTAGTTTTAGTGATTAAAATTGCTCTCACCATCAGCTTCTCCTCAGTGGCGGTGGGAACCCCGCCGCGGCCCTCCGGCGTCGTCACGTTGGTCTGCGTCATGGCATCATCTGTTGTTCCACTCCTGGTCACTCCCAGCCACTGCACTACACTCGCACTCGCCTACTAACAGTTTACACACACTTAATGACCCTTTCAAAATATTTTATTAAGACATCATCAATCATCATTCAAAGGTAACGAATTACGTTGACACGTAACGAATTAAATTGGAATGCATCAAACAATTTGACATGATAATTGTGGCGCGCGGTCTGCGCCCCGCGACCTCACGTGGACTGGCGGTGCTTCAAAATATAGCCTTCGTTTGGGGCGGTCGCTGGGCAACAGCTAACACCACAAATGAAAATTTCATGCGCACCGTGGCCCTCTTTATTACCTCCCAATTTTGATAGTGCGTTCAGCTTCACTAGTTTTCTTCATCTCCATTGTTTCTTCTGTAATTTCAAGTAGATAATGCTAAGACCACTACCACTATTGACTTGACTATCAGTTTCTGAAAATTTCGTCTATCAACCCACAATTTGGCCTGGCAGTTCTGCGAGCAGCATATACGCTTCTATTACGTTGACCAAGTATACGATTGAACTCTATATATATTCGAAATAACGATGCATAATCCAAGGCACACTTATACTGGTTCTTTTGAGACAAAAGCTTGCTTTCGCTGGGAATACCAGCCAACATTTGCTTACTTCTTATGAACAGCGAAACGGCGATGGTTTCCATACCATAATTATACTTTGTTCCTATTTTCTTGCGGATTGATCTGATGAATAAACTTTATAGTCAAGAAGGTCTTAGGCGTGTATGTTTTAAAAACAGTAAAAAATTCGGACCAAATAACTACGTTTCATTCTACTAATATGTATTGTAGTTCTTGAACTAAAATTGGTTTTAGCGTAACGTATAAACTTATTTTCTCGTTTACAGTAAAGCTCCTCTAGTCACGCTATATCGTAGCCTGAAACAGTTTTTCCGGTGGTTAAATGTTTCGTAGAGACGTAACGACAATGTGTCGTGATTAGTGCTGAATGGCTTAACCATACACTACATTGCTAGAAAGGTAGAAAGAAACAACCACAACACTGAGAGCTGGGCTACGAAATTCTACGCCGTAACCCGTAGCAAGCCGTATGCCGTATGTGGCGCTACGTGCGCTCAGCATGAGTCATACGCACTGAAAACCAGATAGAGATTGTATTTAACTAAAACAAAACCACATAATGTAATGGGATGTATTATAAATTCAATATACGCGATATAATCCGTTTTCACAGTTTTATTTCATGAGTAACTATCGCAGTAACCAAAGACAATATTAAAATACAAATAAATTATATTGTTATTTAAGAATATGCTACGTTTATTACCAACCATCCAACATATCTTCATAATTTCAAATACCAAGGATCTATATTAACATGATTTTATGGATAGGTTACCTAACTTAGAGAATTAAAAGCATATATTAATATCATACAGAATTTATTTATAAACATGACATGAATAATTTCCACACATTTGTTTTGGAATGGTCTGAGCTTAATTAACCTGCAATATACTGCTTATTAACATAATAATTGATAGCAATTACCTTCTGGTGTGTTTTCCCTTGGGCGGTAGACTTGAGATTAACCAACTTGTTATACAGTGCCCGGGGCAAACAGTTTAACACCTCTATCAAATAGTTTGAATAGATACCGAGAAGGTTTCATGTCAATGGTGTTTATGTGTTCATCTTCAAACTTGTGTCCTGGATACTTAATGGTTAAGTGTCCAGACACGTCAGCACTCAAGCCTGACAAAAGGTTTCTGACTTCCAGAATTGTATGGGCTGTGTGGCAAAGGAGGTTCGCCATTACATGAGTCACATCTTCTTCATGTGCTACATTACAGTGAAATAAAACAAATGAAGCTATGTTACCTCTATTTAACTGAATCAATTGATTGCAAAACTTGTTGACATTTCTAAGAGTGTACTGCATGTCAAACAAATGAGAAACACCATCCAAAATAATATGGACTACATTGTTATTCAGCTTCAAAGTTTGTACAATTTGATTTATAGAAGTAAATATATTTTCTAGTGATTTTTCTTCATTGGCCATCAAAAGGTTAACAAGTTCTTCATCTAGTTTTAAAAAATGTACAAGGCCAGCATCTACATGCTTTTGTAAATTATAATTCATTTTTAGTCCTACATTTTGGTAATGGAGAAGAGAATTATGAGTAGCTATGAACAGGACAGCCTGTTTACTTTTAATGCAGTTACCAAGTATGCAGCTAGTAATAAATGAACTATCACACCCATTGATTTCCTTAGCAACAATCACTCTGCTGGTCGTATTTTTATCCAGATGGAGACTTGATATTATGTCTGATGCCATTCTTTCTGCAACAATTATATAAACAAATAAAATATTAAATAAACAGATATACCCTTAAAGATATATGCAACACTATTTTTAACATAATGATTACTAACGACGATAAGCTACGCGCTTGCGGACGTTATTCATTTCATTCGTAACTCGCGCTCGCGACCTCGGTGTACAGTTGTACATCAGTCTCTAAATTTGTACTGGAACATAATGTCACTAAATTGAAGTTTCGTTAAGTCTTATTGTTTGTGATAAAATATCGGACGATTGGAATATAGTAAACCTTAATTTTATTATTGAAATTGCCATGGAAACGTGTTGGTAGATAAGCGTTTGAACTCGTAATTAGATCACAATAATTACCAATTAGATATCGAGTACAGAACTAAATTCTGGAATTTCTTGCGGGAAATACACAAACGGTACACTGATAAATAAGGTGAATAGTGTGACTTATAATTAATTGTGATATTGGATTATTATATATTATATCAATAGCATGTGAATAGTGTTGAATTTGAAATCATAATCCGGATGTTTAACTTCACTTGTGAGTACTTACTATGATTAAATCAGGAAATAAGTAATAAAAGCCGGTCGCTATTTTAGGAAAGTATAAAAGCACTTAATAAAGCTTTACTTTTCAGCTAAAATCTAATTATCAATAATTAAATCATATTGGATAATATATTTTAGGTTAGGTATGTTCAAAAGTTCAATCAAACTGAGATTGTAGGTATGTAGGTAATATGCTAGTAATAAAAAATAAAAAATTTGAAATGAATTGCTTGTTATAATTACTAAATTCAATTTTAATTGCAAAACGTTTAATTAAACATGGCGAAGACAATTGTAAATTAAAACGCCGGCTTGGTTTTTTTTAAATAAGTTTTTATATGTTAATATTAAGGTTCCTGAACAAAACAACAAGAAAAAGAGCTGTCAGTCTGTCACTGTCATGCATGAAGTTATTCTAAATCCGTGGGAACAGCTGTCAGTCATTGAAGTGACAAGTGACATTTCGAACTATGGAAAAGACCAACATCTACACTAGCGCCCCTAGCGGCGAATTCATACGCGTTAGCCCTCATTGTATTTTCCTTTTTTACAATAAAACACGCTAAGATAATTTATTTATTGGTAATTTTAATCCTATGATTTAAAGAAGTAATTGTATTTATAGCCCGCTCCAGACTACGCGGCGCGAAGACGCGAACGCGAGTGTGGAGTCGAATTCGCTGATTAGCGAACTAGACTCCACACTCACGACCGCGGCTTCGCGCCGCAATGAGGGCTATCGTTTTTTTGCTCACCAGTTGGCGCCTCTGTTGATGGTGGTCCAAAAGACTAGAACAGCTGTCAGGCATTGAAGTGACAAGTGACATTTGACATTTCGAACTATGGAAAAGACCACCATCTACACTAGCGCCCCTAGCGGCGAATTCATACGCGTTAGCCCTCATTCGCGTACGAGTGTGGGGGCCTGTATAGGATAGCGGAGTAGGATATATAGTTGGTCAAACCAAATTGGCAGTAAATAAGAACAAAAAAAATACACTTATCCTTTTCTTTTGGGTGCTAGTACTAGTGTAAGACAAAGATAGTATGATTCTCTCTGTCTATGTTTGAAATAAGACAGTCCTTTGACAAACTATAGCTCACTCACACACTTCCTATAGTTTGTCAAAGGACTGTCTTATTTCAAACATAGACAGAGAGAATCATACTATCTTTGACTCCAGTTTTGAGAGTACCCTTGAACAGCTGTGCGCATGACATGTGACTGTTAAACTGTCACTGTCAATGTCAGGTCAGTTGATAATGTGATAATCACTGTGATACTGTGATTGTCCACTCAGTGATCTGCACGCTTTCGCATTCCTGCATTTTAGTTATAGGATTTATTGAATTGAATTATAATTTGTGCTAGAGATATGGAAGTGAGAAAAATAACATCACACAATCATCATCATCATCATCAAGACTGCCCTGAATCGGAACTTTAGAACATCCGTCATAAATCCGTATGATACCATTTATTTTCCTGATAAGAAATTTAAATGTAAGTGTAGTAATTAAAACTCGGCAAGATCACTTTTCTTTTAGTTGCTTTCGTAATAATGACCTCGCTGAATATGAAACATGATACCTTTTTAATCTTTTTTTAAGAATAATGTCTTCAGACCCAGCCAAAGTTTCACGATGGTATTTCGGAGGTTTGGCTTCAGCAGGGGCGGCCAGCATCACTCATCCACTGGACTTGCTCAAAGTACAAATGCAAACACAAAAAGGGAAATCAGATTCCTTACTCAAACTCACTGGAAATGTTTTAAAAAAACATGGTAAGTTCTTTCCAGTCCATTCACAGAGTCAATTCAACCACTCTAATCGCATGGCTTGATATCAGGTGAGCCAAGAAATGACCTTTTGTAGTTAATAGGATTACAATAGATCAAGTATAGATAGCAGAATTTGTTAATTAAAGTAAAGATAGAATTAAAAAAAGCCATAGAAATGGGTAGGTATCATATAAATTTTCAAGCCCTAGAAGATCCAGACAGATGTGATGAGATGTGAATTTGGCTATTGACTTACGTCAGTAAGATACTCTTAATCTTTGTCTGTATTCAGCTATATTCTTTTATGTTGAAGACAGAGCCATAGCTATGAATGTTAATAAATCTGCATTTATCTCTCACAATTAATTAACTGTCCTACAAATCCATTTTACTTTTTACAGGTATTATGGGCCTATACTCCGGCATATCAGCCTCAATCACGCGCCAGCTTAGTTACTCCTCAGCCCGTTTTGGAATATATGAAGTTTCTAAACAGTACTTTGCACCAAAAGATGTAAGTTCATATATTGTCTGATGAATTGATTATTCATTTTTAATACAAAGCTAAATATATAGTCCAAAAGTTGCCTAGCGTTCAGTTATTTAATATTAATAAATTTTCCATATGACTTCTAGAGAATTTGTTTAAAAAAACAGTCAAATGTTTCTGATAACTATGTTATGTACAGTCACCACCACCAGCATGTTATGTACATTAATATCACAAAGGGTGCAATAATATCTAACACCTACTTTTTTGTAGAGCATGTCATATATGTATGCACGCTTCGTAGTGCAAGATATTATTGCAGGTGACTACAAGTACCTACCGTCTGCAACACTATTAGCCAACCATTTGTAAACCTTATTTTGTCATAACAGTCTTCTAGGATCACCTCCATTGTGTGTCATTGCTATTGCTTGCTATTACATTAAGTATTTAAAATTATTGTGTTTCAGGGCAGTGCATTACCTTTCTACATGTCTGCATTCCTAGCTGGGCTGGGGGGGTTGGCAGGAGGTCTCGTAGGAAATCCCGCGGATTTAGTCAATGTACGCATGCAAAATGACGTCAAACTCCCTAAGGAAAATAGACGAAAGTAAGTAATAATTAATCAAAATTTTACATAATATCACAATAATTAGTGCCTATACCTATTCTTCGAAATAAATAACCGTATACACCCACCCCAAACCTCTTTAATATGTCACCGGAAAAGTGCTTTGATGACTTGCACTTCTGGTGTTTGCACATGATGCATGTAGCTGGAGCAAGTAAAGGTGCAGACCATTTCCGTGAGCAGTGTGCTTAAGTTCGATATACCAGTTCGTCGCTTATATGTGGTATTTTCTATAAAAAGGGACCTTATTGTCGATGGCGCTTACGCCATTATAAACGATGCTCCGATATAAATACAATGCCGCGCGACGCTGTACGGCGTAAGCGCCATCGACTATAAGGTCCCTTTTCATAGAAAATGCCCCATATGTGAAAATAACTAGAGCAAATTCATTGCACCCGCACACTTCTTTGTAGTGCTGTTCACACGATGCATATGATATGACGCTGTAAGCAATCACAATTACCTGATGCTTTATAGGTATAACCTGCGCAATGAGGCATCATCATGCTCCTTTTCATTTGACTGCAAGCACCATCAGTTTTGAATCCAGTAAATATACCAGGATAACTAAAAATATGCGACATCCTATTTTGTTACAGTTACAAAAACGTGTTCCACGGGATGTATTCCGTAGTCCGGAAAGAGGGAGTGATGCAGCTGTGGGCCGGGGCTAGCATGAATTGCAGCCGAGCAGTTCTGATGACCATTGGCCAGCTCTCCTTCTATGACCAAATCAAAGAATTGCTTCTGTCCACTCCGTACTTCGGGGACAATATTGTCACGCATGTCACTTCCAGTCTTTGCGCTGTGGGTATATTTGCGCGTACTCTGTCGTAAATCCGTTATATAATGTATACATACCTACTTACATAATCTTCGTGGCCATTCAGCGCGATCTACTTTAACATTTAATTTATAATAACGCTGCTACTTTTTTATTTTATAGTGTATCTGAAAGAGATTTTTTTATATTCTTAACATGTATGAAAACATAGTCTTTATAAACATCATCAAATAAGTAACATTAACATTCTCCAATACTCTACTACATTTGTATTCATTTTAGATAAGAAACGATAACGTAATCTTGCAATATGAAATAAACAAGTTACATAAGTGTTATGTTTACATTTCAGGGTGGAATAGCAACAACGCTAACACAGCCGGTCGACGTGCTCAAAACAAGGGCAATGAACGCGAAGCACGGAGAAGTGAAAGGTCTGTTAAGCCTCGTAGCAAGTACGGCCAAAGAAGGCCCCATAGCGTTCTATAAAGGGTACATTCCAGCGTTTGCGCGACTCGCACCTCACACCATTCTCACATTCGTGTTCTTAGAACAGCTTAGAATAAACTTTGGATATATCAAAGGGAATTAGGTTTAATTAGTCAATGTTGAGACGTAGACAATCTGGTCCGGGAGATCCTTATCGTTTTACCTACGATTTCGGCGAAATATTACGGCGAAAATAACTGAATTTCAAAATTATTACGGTTGTCTTTATTCTTCTGAAAACCGTGGAAACTTCAAAGACTACAGGCTGTTATTTCTAAATCTTTGTAGATACATTTTAGAAGCATTTAGTGACATGAACATTATAAAATAACAGCCTTTATTTGTAATCATGGATAAGGGTAAACTATTGTATCCGAATTTCAATAGCAAATAAATAGAAACAGTAACTTTGAACGAACGAATCGAAAAAATAGTATTTTAAAGTTCTAACTAAAGTAAGTAGCCAATTTTTTTCCAGCTAATCAATTTATACATATTTATTTATTCGTAATCCGTAAGTAGCTACTTTTTTTTCTTACAACTAGCCAGTCTTCCCGACGTACCCATATTTGCTCAAAATCGAACCAAATACATTATCTTTATGATAATGTAACAACATATATACCTATTACTGAATAAATGATATGATATGATATGATATAAATCTAATGTACAATTAGGTACTTTAAGGATAATTCAAATGTTCCTATTTTTTTTATTTGAGCATACCTACACTAAATCATACTAATCACTTATAAATCGCCTATATTATTTTTATATACCTTTCACAAATATACAAGATAGATAGACACGGACGGGCATACCGTTTAGTTATTTCCATATAATACATATATTTAGAGTAGATACTTGGTATCTATTATTTTATATTAGACGTAAAAGTGTCATCCATCACAAGTGTTTAATACACATATCCTTCCAGTAGCCATACAAACAAAACAACAACCCTGTTAACTGACCATAAGTCTGGAATAAGCTAACTGCCAAGCTATGTCGCAAATATCCTGCTTATGTTATTCAATGTTAGCAGTTATAAAAAAAAACCCCCTTGTCAAAAATAACTCTATAAGAGGCTATCTTTACTATAATCATTAAATCGTCACTTACCCTACAGTACCCTACTTAGTTCGAGTTATACCTAACGCACGGAGTTACCTACAGCTCTGTCAAACAGGGGAAAAACTACAGTATAAATAAACCCGTTTATTTACCCCACCCCTTGTGAATGTCATAGATATTTACTTTTCTAACAATGGCCCTCCCTCGTAAACACTAAAATTTATTTTCTATTGGGTCTACACTGACTGTGTTTGTGTTGCACAACGACTTGTTGCCAGTTCAACCTTATTTTGTAGGGTTACAATTGATAGCACAGACTGTGCAAGTGTTATTTTAAACGTCATATAATTTCAAAGAAGTTTACATACATACATACATATAATCACGCCTATTTCCCGGAGGGGTAGGCAGAGACCACAGATTTCCACTTGCTACGATCCTGACATACCTCTTTCGCTTCCTTCACTTTCATAACATTCCTCATACACGCTCGCCGGTTTAGGGTGCTCTTGACCTGGCCTTTCTTCAGGATTTCCCCGATCTGATCAGAGAAAGTCCGCCGAGGTCTGCCCCTTCCAACTCCCGTTTCTACCTCTCCCTTATATACTCTCTTTGTTAGCCTCCTTTCACTCATTCTTTCCACGTGTCCAAACCATCTCAACATACCTTTCTCAATTTTTGTCACTACATCTTCGCTCAGTCCACACTTTTCCCTTATCACACTGTTCCTAATTCTATCTTGTAATCTCACCCCACATACACTTCTCAACGCTCTCATTTCCACTGCATTGACTTTTCAAAGAAGTTTGACTTTTAAAATAACACTTGTACAGTCTGTGCTATCAAAATCGCTGCCAACTTAGCTTGGTCTAACTCTACGTAGTTATACATACCGACTCCGCTTCTTCAATTCCGTTACCAATAGGTACGAGAGATTAGGGTTAGGGTATCCGTTTGTTTTTTGGCTAATTTCCGCAAATTAAATAATGAGAGTTGCTAACGACAATTGTTAACACGGACGGACAGATTTCTGCAACTCTACGATTGCACCTATTTTGCGTGAGAGACTAGTGCTAACGACTATAAATGTTGTATGTGTGTTTTATTTAGTTTATTAAAATGTGTGTAGTCGCAAAAGGAAATAATCTATAGAATCAATCAATCGTCACGGTATGTAATTAATTGCACAGTGACACATATATTTTGTTTAGTTTTCGTGCACGTGCACTTAGGCATTTTATTAGTTTTGACGTTAGTTTTGAGTTCATGTTACCGAAAGAGAAGAGTCGTAGAATGTATTGGATCCCATACATTTCACGACTGATCTCTTTCCGCACAGACTACAAATAATTTGCGTTATTTTATTATTATCTTATGTGTAGGTAGGTACAAAATGTGCCCTTTGGCCGAATTTGTTCATTCCTGCAGGTCATTTCATATTTGTAAGTAAATATTTTTGTTACTTAATCATGTTTATGTCAAATGTTTTTAATTTATTTTTGTTATCGTGTTGGTCACATGTTATACATTTACTTTGAAGTTGTTTTATAAAAACACTTATATATAGCCTAAGAATATTTTGATTCCATGTCTGTTAATGGTTGTTACTGAAAACTTTAAAAGTTTAGCTGATATATATGTTAAAATATATGTGTAATGATTATAAAAGTATTTCATTTCTTCAACATTCATTTAATCGCTCCCGAAGAACTCCAGCTATGTCATCAGATAAGTTTAGTATAATTAGGATCTATCTGCATTGGCACAAGGTTGAATTTCGTTTTACATCGTGATGATATGGCGCCCTAAAAACCTGCTATACTAAGTCAACATACTATAGTTTTAGTAAAACTATTCAAAAATTGAGATATTACGAGTAGAAGTGCTCAAGTCAATAAAACATTATTTTAAGACACATCACATTATATTTAAAACGAGATTAATATTCTAAAAATATACTTCAACAACAATCATTCCTCAACATAAAATCTGTAACTGTAGAAAATTATATAATGTGAGAAGACATTAATATTACATAGTAAAAAAGACAATACCCATTGGTTACTAATCAACTACCCGTAATACTCTTCTTAAGGGGATCCCATGCCCCAATGACCTTCGATTTGAATCCCTTAGTTTTCTAATGTTTTTTGTAGCTTATCATATTAACAGCAACGGATTTTAGCAATATAGTATCCTATATTTATTTCAAAGTTCATTGTTTTCGAAATATTTGGCTTCAAAGTTGAACAATTTTAGGCCAAAAAACTGGTTTTCTGGCCATAACTTTTGTGTTAATTAGTTTAAAATTAAAACCTTAGACAAACTTTTAGAGACGTCTAAGACGAACCCAAATATGTAGATTTCGTATAAGTAAGATCTTTCACAGCAATCGAGATACGAAAAAAGTGTTTAAGGTGGGGGTGGTGTGTGTCAGGTAGCCCCTTAAGTCATTTTACGTCACTGTTTTGTGAGTGAACCATATCTCATAAAAAGTTAAAATCACTTGCAAATACATATATCCCATGAAAACAAAATGTTAACTACAAGGCGCTGCTTAACTATGTATACCATAAATATATCAAACGTTTATCTATAAAATATGTTGTGCATTTACAATATATGCAGTAGTACAGTCGAGTGGGGCACATGGGGATTTCTGAGTCTATTTGGATTTATGGGAGTGAAAAGATTCGATTCTAAAGGTAATAATAGGTACACTATTGAAATAATGGGAACAGTTTTTATATGTATTATATAGGTCCCCAGGTAGCCTCACACGCCGGTATATATGTGTATAATGAGTGCGTCTACTTTGACACCTAAGGTGCCCGAACATAAGATCACTCAATTCTTTTCCGAAGGCACCTTACCTAATTAGTATCAGCGATCTAGTGTTTTAAAATTACATATAAATAGTTATCTATCAACAAAATATAAATAAATGTTATTAAATGCCTATGGCATATAGACAGGACATGGGAGCACATTACGACATTTAAAGAGTTCAGTTTTTCCATTTTTGCTGTGGAACCCTAAATTCCTAAATAATTTGGCTGCCAAGACTACACTCGCTACGTTTATTATGTTAAATGTACATATTGAAAATATTATAATTAGTTAGGTACTGTTTGACATTAAGTTTACTTTTGAGTGAGTTTTCAAAAGTCTCAGACCGTGACTCGCCGTCTCAACCGGGGGTCGGCAACACTTTTAAGAAAAAGTGCCAGTCGCAGTAAATCACCGTTTCTGGAATAGCAAAGACCATAAAATTTTACCTGTCTTATTAGTTCTTTGTGCAACAAGAGAGGAAAGTTGGTTTTTCTTGCGAGTGTTTATTTTGAGTCCCGAGAAAGCGAAAGATTCTAAGGTAGAATCTTGAGCGTAGCGAGGGACTCAAAAACACGAGATGTAAAATAACTTTGCTCTCGTGTTGCACACATAATTTTTCACCTCAGTAGTGAGAACATATTAAAGGTTAAAATGTATTTCGAATATCACAGAATAAACAGAAAAAAAGTATTATAATATGTACGATACGATAAGATACGATACGATACGATACCGGTCCGGTCCGGTCTCGTATCGTATCGTACCGTACCGTACCGGACCGGACCGGACCGGACCGTACCGTACCGTACCGTAGTATGAAGTTCATGGCCTTCACTAAATTAAAAAGCTACATTGTTTCACTCCAGGGAGTGACGAAAGTAGGCTTGTTCGAGCTGCTGAGGTGAAATAGTTATTTGTTATACAAGGGTGCAAAGTTGTATTTTACCCGCGAGTGTGGAATTGATACACGAGCAAGCGAAATGATTCTATAGTTGAACCACGAGCGTAGCGAGTGGTTCTAAAATAGAATCCTGAGCGTAGCGAGTGTTTCAACACACGAGAAGTAAAATACATTTGCACCCGTGTGTAACACAAAACTGTTCCCCTCACTATAGCGAGGAAAGTGCAACATCCACAGGCGTTAGATCATCTTCGTCACTGGAATCGCTTTTTTTTTACGATAATACGATATTATAACAGAAAACTCCGGAAGTTGTGCATTTTTACGTGTCGGAGCCGGTGAGAAAAATTTTGTTGACAATGCTGACATTTCTGACCATGCGTTTTGAAATTGCATCGACTCAACTTGTGCGTTCAGAATTACATTCAACATCATTTAAAAAACAAATGTTTCTTATGGAATTTAAGGTTTATGACTTAAAATCATTAAATAAAGCCAAATTTGGTATTTTTTATTAAATTCTCAAACCATTTATTTAATGATAATTAATATCGAACGAACCATTATTATGAGCGTTTTACGTTTTGTTATCTGTCAAAAGCTACTTAAACCACAGAACTAGGATGACATAAGCATAAATTTTAGGACTGTGACTTAAACACGCTCCATCCAAGGTCAAATTACTTTCCCCACTAGTGGATAAAATGCGTTTTTCCCCGCTTGTTTTAAAGGATAAAAGACGGCTTTCCGAGCTAGTGAGGGGAAAAATAGTTTACATGTCAAGTTTGGAGAAACTAGTGAGTCTTTACCTCTCGCCGCATAGTTTGCCGATCTCTATTATTATTATATACGAATGCACAGGCAGCTTAAAATAGCTGATACGTGCATATCAATGTCCTGCACTTGTGTTTAGTCCATTCGTAAAAAGTTTGTCGAGTCTGTTTTTAAAGGAGTTCACTGAAGGCGCACTGATTACGGATTATTTCAAACAAAAACCGCAAATCGATGTACAGTTTAGCCATTTGGCACACGCATACTAGAGGTCAAAACAAAATTTATGACCCGCAGTTCTTAAAAAAATCCCTTAGTGCTGAGTAATTTTTTTTGTATGGATTTTTTTTTCGGAAACCTATCGTGTGTGGTATCATATGAAATGGCTTTTTGAGGCGATTCATAAAATATACCACATCATTACATTTCAGCCATTTGTTTTAATCAAAACAAAAATAATTTTTAAAACATACCAAGTTGGGGCGTCCTCCAGGTACGTGATATCCTCATATCTAACCCCAAGAAAGCAATTTAGAAAATAGTTTCATTAAGTTTTTTTTTTTTTTTTTCAATGTTACAAAGTGACATAGTTCTACTTCGGTACCTATTTTACGAGTCGTATCATTTGTGGTATATTATACAAAAAAAAAACTGCCATATCGTATCTGGAGGAGCTCAAACTTGGTATGTTTTAAAAATAATTTTTGTTTTAATAAAAAAAATGGCTGTAATGATATGGTATATTTTTAGAATCGCCTCAAAAAAACCCTTTTATATGATACCACACACGATAGGTTTTAAAAAAAAACTCAGCACTCCCCTCCTCCTAAGGGAATGTTTTTTAGGAAATGCAGGTCAAAAAAATTGTTTTGACCTCCAGTATGCGTGTGCCAAACGGCTTAACTGTACATCGATTTGCGGTTTTTTTTGCGTACCTACACCTTACTCTACCAGTCTACTCGGCTTGGGGCTTGCGCAGCACGCGGCCCTGCCCGGCCGGCTCCACCAGCACGGTGGCCGGGCGCTGCACCCACGGCTCCCCGTCCACTTGCATCGCGCAACATCCCTCCAGCACCTTACTCTACCAACTACCAGTCTACTCGGCTTGGGGCTTGCGCAGCACGCGGCCCTGCCCGGCCGGCTCCACCAGCACGGTGGCCGGGCGCTGCACCCACGGCTCCCCGTCCACTTGCATCGCGCAACATCCCTCCAGCACCTTACTCTACCAACTACCAGTCTACTCGGCTTGGGGCTTGCGCAGCACGCGGCCCTGCCCGGCCGGCTCCACCAGCACGGTGGCCGGGCGCTGCACCCACGGCTCCCCGTCCACTTGCATCGCGCAACATCCCTCCAGCACCTTACTCTACCAACTACCAGTCTACTCGGCTTGGGGCTTGCGCAGCACGCGGCCCTGCCCGGCCGGCTCCACCAGCACGGTGGCCGGGCGCTGCACCCACGGCTCCCCGTCCACTTGCATCGCGCAACATCCCTCCAGCTCGATCTGCAACAACTCCTCATTATATTGCCATTATTGTAGTGCCTAATATCTCAAATTATTATGCTAATTTTGATATCAACCGTGAAGTTTTATTGTACAAACGGTAACCATACAATATTTTTGTATAATCTATGAATACACAATCTCACAAGTTTACGTTCATGTTTGCTTATATTTAAAATTTTCATAATTTTCTCGTAAGTATAAAATTATTTTTTCTTTGTCATAGTTATAAAAATGTCAAAAATATGTCGTATTTACACTAAATTATCATTTATATACCATTAAACTATTGAAAATAAAAAAATAAAACACTAAGAAAAATGTTGTTTTTTTACTGACTTGACTGGACTATAAAAAAAACGGGCACCTACCAAGATAAGCTGTTTACTATTTTCTACTGTTTTTAAGTAGGAGAATAATATTCTAAAGGTTAGAAAGCGGGATCGGTAATGGTTTTCTTATAATAAGATACCTATTTTTCAGTTTCATCCAAAAAAAAAAACAATTTTATTTTTTTCTGCTTTAATAAAGCGTTATTTTGGAAAAAAACATATAACATTTTTTATTCCTTACATCATTTTCAACCGAAAAGCATGTTTTAAAATAGGGTTTTAAAAAAATAATGCGAATGTCCATTTTTTTGGCATTTCGATCCACTGTGCGGTGGCGCTAGTTAGGCTCTGGGACATGAGTATAACATGAACCATATAAGGCAACAAATAACCCGACCAAATTACGTAGGTTGTTTTTGGTAGTATTTCGGTGTATGGTGGCGCCGCCTAATTACAGTTTTTTGATGGACATTTTTCATATATAGAGATTTGGCTCCTTTATATAGTCTCCATGGCTATGGGGTTGGCCGGTCGAAATAATTAGCAGGGGGCGCCAGCATAGCTTGCCCTGTCAATCCCTAGAATTGTGTAAAATTTTAGTTTTTTTTAATGCCCTGGATGCCAGCCCTTTAAGCCAAATCTCATAGAAAAAGGGGCAAGCTATGATGGCGCCATCTCTGCAAACCTTTGACAGTTGCCAACCCCATTGCATAAATTCGGAGATGCCAAACAAATAGGTACAGGTCTGCCATCTTGTGGCCTAAATCGAAAACTATCTTGACATTTACAGTCCAAGCACGCTCCCTATAAGATTGAGTAGTAGGTGCTTACGGTGATATCTTTTGGCATAGTTACCTACTTATTTACAAGAAATTGTCTAATGTCTTCTTACCTTTATTTGCGAAGCTTGTGCAAAGCGATAGGGCTCCGCTAACCCGCACTGCAGCCTCGCTATGTGGAATGACGACGATATGCCAACAACCTGTCAAAATACATGATTACATTTTATTTTCAGTTTGAACTCCAATTTGCAAATAAATAAATAAAACTGCTATTCGGTAGGTAAAGTTTTTTGAAGATAGGCAAATTATATTTTTATCCGATAGTATTCGTCATAACGATCACGGAAATGCAGCTTTTATTTATTTATTTCGCGTTATTTATTAAAAAAAATTTTTAAGTGACCAAGATGACGTTTGTGAAATTTAATAGCAGATCAGGCTGATCAGGCACTAATGCCTGTGCACGTGATTTAATTGATGAGAAACGAAAAACGAAACGATGTCAACTGCCAGTGTCATTGCCGAAAAATAACAGACATACCGGCCCAACCCTTTCTGTTACCTTGCGATTTAGTGTTATCATATGGTTATCATTGAGATTTTTGACGACCTCAGCACGACCCAAGGACTTCTGATTCCCCACGACATCTGCGAGTATTTGGACAAAGATTGAATCTACCATTGACAACTTATTGGCACTGCTTATTGGACAACGTTTTCTTCCCTTACGACGACCCGACCCCTGCGCTGACCCTTGGACTTAGTTTTGCAAGAAGGATGAACGAGTTTATGCGAGCAGATTCTACAAACTTGCCCCACATGGACCTAGTTATGATTTTATAGTTATTTGTTATACAAGGGTGCAAAGTTGTATTTTAACACACGAGAAGTAAAATACATTTGCACCCGTGTATAACACAAAACTTTTCCCCTCACTATAGCGAGGAAAGTGCAACATCCACAGGCGTTAGATCATCTTCATCACGGGAATCACTCATTTGTTTACGATAATACGATATTATAACAGAAAACTCGGGAAGTTGTGTATTTTTACGTGTCGGAGTCGGTGAAAATTTTTTTGTTGACAATGTTGACATTTCTGACGATGCGTTTTGAAATTGCATCGACTCAACTTGTGCGTTCAGAATTACATTCAATATCATTTAAAAAAACAAATGTTTCTTATGGAATTTAAGGTTTATGACTTAAAATCATTAAATAAAACTAAATTTGGTAATTTTTATTAAATTCTCGAACCATTTATTTAATGATAATTAATATCGAACGAACCATTATTATGACGTTTTACGTTTTGTTATCTGTCAAAAGCTACTTAAACACGCTCCATCCAAGGTCAAATTACTTTCCCCACTAGTGGATAAAATGCGTTTTTCCCCGCTTGTTTTAAAGGATAAAAGACGGCTTTCCGTGCTAGTGAGGGGAAAAATTATTATCATAACAGTGATAAGCACAATGCCGCCGAAATTAGAGGAGCAAAGGCCCTCTTAAACATTTTCGTGAAATACATACATTAAAGTTTAAACATTTTGTTATTAACATTTTTCGGCAATGACAGCTAAGTGACACTGACAGTTGACATCGTTTTTTTCTCTATCTCATCAATTAAATCACGTGCACAGGCATTAGTGCCTGATCTGCTATTAAATTTCACAAACGTCATCTCGGTCACTTAAAAAAATATATTTAATAAATAATACGAAATAAAAATAAAAGAGCTGCATTTCCGTGATCGTTATGACGAATACTATCGGATAAAAATATAATTTACCTATCTTCAAAAAACTTTACCTACCCAATTGTGTATAATCTTAAAACTTACCTCAATTTTTCCATCGCTAATACTTTGTTCTTCTACATCTCCTTCATTCCCCATATCTGCAAACATTATAAAATATTACATTCAGAAGCAGAATACAAAATAAAAACAGCTTAATACGTTTATGTATTAGGTACGTTGACTCGGTTGACTATGTACGCATAAGCAATTCACAATACCCGGCGATAAATATTGCAAATAGTTTTTTGGAAAGTGACTCTACTATGATAGACGATGACTGGCGTTCACGATAGTGTAGAGGGAATACTCGGCAGTTCCCGCCAGTCATTGTCTGCGACCCGTGAGTTGTCGGCTTTTTGGGTACGTATCAAAGGGAATCGCCGGGTGGTTGCGTTGTACAGGCGATCATGTAGATGCTTGCACGATGGTCTTGCCGATGATAGACGATGATACTATCAACGATCGTCGCCGATAGTGTAGAGGAGGCATTAAAGTTTGTAAACTTTAACACATTTTGTGTCGATGACATGTATGTCAGCGATTTGACGTAAAATCAATAAAGTGTTTTATTTTTTGATTTGAAGCAACACTAAATAGGGTAATTGGTAGGTGGTCGCCACTGTTTGGAAATCGTCGTAAACAGCCAATGGAGTTGGCCGGTCGAAGTACTTAGCAAATGGCGCCAGCATAGCTTGCCCTGTAAATAAGAATTGTGTCAATTTTTTAAGCCAAATCTCATAGAAAAAGGGGCAAGCTATGATGGCGCCATCTATGCAAACCTTCGACAGTTGCCAACGCCATTGTGTCTTCCTAAATAAATATTTATCGCTATGTAACGGGTATCCATTTGGATTGAAATGGGTATATTCCTATTTTGACAAGTTTTTGTGTATTCATAGTTCTCGAAAGAGTTTTCTAAAGTAATAGCAAAGATAGATATAACTCCGTAATAGATGGATACAGTCTAAGGAAAAAACGTGCCTCGAAAATCAAGAAAATTTGATTCTCGTTTAGAGGGCGCTACTAGTTTTGGTTTACTGTCGTATAGATGGCGTTGACGGTTTCGTTTGATATTTAACAATTTTAACGCATATCAGTGAAAGAACATGGGTCAAAATCATAAAAATAATTAATGCAAATAAAAAAATAATTTATCTATATTTAAATACATTTTATCGTATTTTTATAAATCTTCATTTTTAGTTTTAAAATGTGTCGACAGATGGCAGTGAATTTACTGGGGTTACAAAATTTACTATGACAGTACCGCTCTAGTATAAGTTACTCTATGGTAATAGTTAAGCTAATGCTGATAATGTTAGGTTAGTCTCACTCCAGAGCTGCACGCCGGCGCCCCAGGAGGGGATGTTGAGCGCCACGAGCGCCTGTATGGGCGGGAGAGCGAGCGGCTCGCGCGCGTCCAGGCTCACGCGCAGGCGCTGCTCCAGCCCGTCGCATCGGCTGTCCAGGGCGCGCCCGGCGCCCATTAACACGTAGGCCATCTGTACAAAACGCCATTACATAACAAATAAATAAATAAATATTATAGGATACATATGCGTGGCATCCTCGTATCGTGCCTACAGGTATTCGTACATAACCAAATGGCTGTCTCGTTTTACGAACACTACCACATCACATGGCGGCCCTGCCATAAGCAGTCGGCAGCAGAAGTTTCTACGTGGAAGACACGATCAAAATGATTTGTACGAGCTAATCTTTGAAGATAAAGGAGTTTCTTGAAGATAAAGGAGGAAACATGTTCACAGGTATCGTGTGAAATACTCACGTAGTTGAGCATCCGGCTGCCGTATCTGTAGAGGAACTGCGAGCGCGCGCGGTGGAAGTCCAGCGCGACCTGCGCGTCCACACCGATGCTCGCGTAGTTGTATGCGTACATGATGCGCTCGCGGCCTCGGCTGCGTAAGCGTCCGCGTGTGGGTTTTATTGTGATCTTCCACCTGCGTAGGAAAAACATCTTGTTTGGCTTTCCTTTATTTTTAACGGCGTACGTTACATAAATACTCCAATCGTCAACAGTTTAAGAGCTATATCACATTTGTAACTACAGGTCGAGATATCTGCAAATACAAATATGTAGGCCAATGAAAAGATATCTACACCGCTTTTTTTTTCGGTAGTGGCCAATGTTAAATTTGCAGGGGGTCCAAGACTAGTCGTAATTTTGAATGTTTTGAACAATTAAATTTTTTTTATTAAATAATCAATTTTTATGTTTTTAAATAAAAATTATAATTAGAATTTGGGATAAAGAATTAAATTTTACGTTTTAAAAATTAAATCATCAAGATGTCGTCCGTAGCGGTTGCGGCACTCTTCCAGTCTTGCTTGTAAATTTTGAAAGCGAGGTGATTGCTTGGCCTCCCAGGAGCCCTGACTTAACTTCGGCAGACTTCTTTTTGTGGGGTTACTTGAAGAGTAGTGTACTCCAATAATCCGACAACCACAGCAGAATTAAAGGAGAATATTCGTCAAGAAATCCAATCAATATCTCCGCAACTTTTAACGAAAGTCTTTCAAAATTTACAAGCAAGACTGGAAGAGTGCTGCAACCGCTACGGACGACATCTTGATGACTTAATTTTTAAAACGTAAAATTTATTTCTTTATCCCAAATTCTAATTATAATTTTTATTTAAAAACATAAAATTGAATATTTATGAATTTTTTTTAAATGCATTTATCACTGGCCCAACCTGTATGTAGGTGGTTCATAAATTGATGGTTCCAGTTGCAAATTTCACCTAGCAAGATGGGTTTTCGGCATTGTCACAGTAACTTTGCTAATATGATACCTAATATAATTATTCCAAATGTTACCTGTCTAGGAGCTGTTCTTCAGCGTGTTGTACGTCGTTGATGATGGCCTGCGCGTCTAAATGCGAGGCGAGACCGGCCCCCCAACCCAGCACCCGGGAGAGGTCGTTGCCGGTGCCCATTGGCAATATGGCCACTGATGCCTGAAAGAAAATTAATATAAAAACTTACACATTGGAGAAGGAACAATATAAACTTTATAGAATCACGAAAATACGCGAGCCGCGAGCCAGAGCAATCCGGCAACCACCGCACCAATGCCGTCTGGACCAATACCATCTTCCCTTCTATTGTGGCACACCCAGTCGTGGTGGCAACGGCTCAAGAGTGTTCGCGACCGTTGACGCTCCCGTTCGGAATAAAATTAGAGTTTGGAAGTTTCATATTCCTTTGGCTCTAGCAAGATGTGTCCCGAGTACATATACACAAGGTTCGAGCGAACGGCGGCCTTTGCCTCTTCCGCACCTAGTTCTCCAGCGCCATCTCAGCCATGTCTGATTTTCTACTAGTTCCTCTACATTGATATTCCTTACCTTGACATGTGGCGCCGCATGCAGCACGTTGAGCGCCCAGGCAACGGTGCCGTCGCCGCCGGCTACGAGAACTCGCGCTCGTGGCGGCATCCACCGCACCACGCTCTCCGGCGCTGTCTCGGCCATGTCCACCACCTGATTAGGTACATTTATTATTAACTAGATGATGATGATGATTGATAAAAACTATACCATATATCTTTTCTTGGGGCCCAAACTATCTCCAATTCAAATATTGTCCAAGCCAGTTCAGCGGTTTAAGCGTGAAGGGGTAACAAACAGGCAGACAGACACACTTTCGCATTTATAATGTTTGTATGGATTTGGCTAGATCAGAGGTCAGCAAACTTTTATAGTTTTTGATATATCCTCAACACCCTATTTAGACGAAACACCCTGTAAAACTCGGAATAGTATCTACACTTTATTAACAATGCCATTACTATACTATGTAACTCAATAGCAGGCATTGGCGATCAAGATGTGAAGGGCCACAGCTGCATCCTAAAACCAAGTGTCACAAGAGTGCATGTGCACAATGTAGGTACCAGCATCGTCGACACTCGAAACCTTATTAGACTTAAAGCTGTACTTAGTGTACTTTAATGATAGTATATTAGAGTTAATAGTATAGCCTAATTGAGTCATACTATAGGTGTAACAAATACTGTACGTATAATAAACTGTTCATACATGCCAGGCAAAATGAAACTTATATGCCATAAAGAAAGACTGACATGTGGAAGCTAAACTAAGTTCATTTGGTCTGTTTTAGGCCGCTCGCCCACGGCGACTTTTTGTAGCGATGCTGTCGCACGTTTACGAAACGCGCGACAGCATCGTTACTAACGCGTGTTAGTCGCATTTGCAACGCGCTACAGAAGCGATGCCAACGCGCTACAGCATCGCTTCTAACGCGCGTTAGTCGCGCAACGCGCTACAGAAGCGATGCCAATACGCTACTAACGCGCTACAGCATCGCGACTATATCGAAGCAAACGCGCGACCGTGTTTGCATCGATACAGTTACTGAATCGCGTTTGCATCGCGACAGAAGCGCGACGGTATCGCGTTAGCATCGAGCCAAAAGCACGACGGTATCGCGTTTGCATCGCGACGGTATCGCATTTGCATCGCGACAGAAGCGCGACTGAATCGTGTTATGTTGGCGAGGGCACACAGCTAGCGACCGCATCGCGACTGTATCCATGCGAACGCGCGACAGCATCGCTACAAAAAGTCGCCGTGGGCGAGCGGCCTAATACCTGCCTATCAGTTCACCTAATTGACTAGATAATTTGCTTTTTTTTTATCTACAATACACAAATGCTTTCATGCATCTTAATTTGAAATCAAAATACTGTTCAATTACAGGCCCTCGATGTTGTGAAATGACTTTGACACATTGACTTATATATTTACTTCGTAAAGACGGGCCTTACGGGCACTAAGAATGGTGCCAGTACCCGCTGTACTGGCACCATTCTTATTGCCACGCACAAGAATCCGAGCTAATTGTGCAGTTTATCGCCACAACGCGATTGGTTGATGAGTTCTCAACACGCGATTGGTCGCGAATTCGAGCCAATTGTGCAGTCTAACGCAACTATTAGACTGCACAATTGGCTCGAATTCGTGACTTTCGTGAGTGACACCACTGAACTAGCACCATTTTTAGTGCCCGTAAGGCCATCTTTATAATATAACCAAAGATAGATATAACTCCGTAATAGATGGATACAGACTAAGTAAAAAACGTGCCTCGAAAATCAAGGAAAATTGATTCTCGATCAGATGGCGCCACTACCTTTGGCCTACTCTCGGATAGATGGCGTTGACGGTTTCGTTTGTTATTTAACAATTTTAACGCATATTAGGTATCAGTGAAAGAACATGGGTCAAAATCATATAAAAATAATTGATGCAAATAAAAAACATCATTTATCCATATATAAATACATTTTATCGTATTTTTATACATCTTCATTTTTAGTTTTAATCGTGTGTCTATAGATGACAGCGAATTTACTGGGGCTACAAAATTTACTATGACAGTACCGCTCTATTCTATTATATCCTCTTTGATATAAGTCAATACTTTGACACTATTTATTTTATTGTTTTGATGTAGGTAAATTTAATAACATATTACCTGAATGGGATTCAATAGCCCTCTAAAAAGTGATAGCACTTCATCACTTCTATTGCTTCCGGATTTACGATTAGCTGTAATTACAATTGAGTGTCCGTTTTAATCACACTATTAAAAATATGTATTACATTGAACATAATTGTGTGGTCAATAATCTGCCTGAAATAAAGGTATAGTAATAGTAAAACAGTTTTAAAGAAAGTAACAAGCTCTTTAAAAATAGTATTAAATGCATAGAAATTGAACAAGTTTGGGAACAAATCAAATTATTTTATTAAATATTTTGTTTTTTTTTTTTTTTAAGTAGTCACACTACTATATATAAATTAAAAACTGTAATAGATGTCATATATTAAAGAAAAAATAGAATTTGTTTTATTTGCATAGAAAAACAAAATAAATGTTCATATTTCAGGTCAGCATAATATATATAATTTAGCACCTAAGTTAAAATATGAAAAATATTTTAGGGAGGGGGCAATTCAGTCAAGTAGGATACATAACTAGATAATGAAAAGTAAGTACAGTCAGCAGCAGAAGTTGCTAAGCGGGCCAGGTGTTTGAACACATTTTGAAATGATGTTGACACGACTTTATTGTTAAGAGAATAAAAGTGTGTCAAGGTAATTTTGAACACCTCGCCTGCTTTGCAACTTCTGCTGCTGACTGTACACACATTGACATGCGATCTCACTGTACACAGTTTTGACAATAAATGAAATCTTATCTTATCTTAAGTACCAAAAATGAAGAGTGGTTCCCAATCTGGATATGTAGGCGGCTTTATGCCAGTTACAACTCCATTCTCAACTTGCACACAAGCTGGTGGAATCATTATGTTACGATACTTCTGGAAATCACATTGCTAGAACAAATAAGATTATGTTAATTTGTATCTATCAATAATATACTGCAAATCCACATAGAAACCTTGCTCAAGCAATACCTAAATCTTAAGCGAGGTTTAGACTAGCAAGAACTTGCATGCAATTTACGTTACATTGCGGTATCTGATCAAACTTTTGAATGCAGTTTACCTTAGTAGTCGGCAATGTAACGTAAATTGCATGCCAGTTCTTGCTAGTCTAAACCTCGCTTTAATCAAGCTTACACACACCATGACTGAGTATTTATCAATAGACATGCCTGTATGTAAACATACTCATCGATCATGTCTATTTTACAGTACATATGGTGTTACTTTACCGCACTAGTGCAATAATTAGCACATAACGTAACTATGTCGAAAATTTAAAGGGCCATATGTAAAACGTGTACAATACATGTGCGAATAGGTAATTCGCAACTCGTGTCAATTTAAAACACTCGCTTTGGTCGTGTTTTAATTTATCGCCACTCGTTGCGGATTTTCTATTTTTCGCACTTGTATCGTAATGTTCTATATTCATACATTGCAAAAAATCAATCAAACCTCGGAGTCATTGAAAGCACTATCATGGCATAGCTTCGTCCTCTGGCACCAGCAGCAATAATATTTGCGGATAGTGTCATCATTGTTGTCGGAATGTTCTGCTCTACTATTACCAACTGCAAAAACGTTCATGTTATATAAAGGTCAATGAAATGTGAACTTTTGTCATAATTTATGTTTTATGTTGTGATTATTATTTACCACAACAATAGCAAACTAAACACAAGCTTATGCATGCTCTAAAACTATTTTGAATTATTTAAGTAGGATTACTTACTGTGAACCCAATGATGGTGGAACTGTTTGTCAACTGGCCAAGTAAATTGTTTACACCTAAACTTTTTATCAACAACGCGGCGACACCTCTTGCACGCGCTCACACCGCAGCACTCGCAGAAAAGCCCTACTAGAGGCAGCATCAACTTACCACATACTGTACACTACAACATCGAAACAAAAAGTCAAGTAACACTTGAAACTTCAACAAAAAACATGTAGAAAATATTGTTTGAAATAGATGTCTCTTACATAAATGTTATAAGGAATGGACTTGTTACATTGTATGCTTCTCCACGTATGACCTCGAGACCTATATTTGGTTTGTAAGTAATTATTATCACCAAAAAGTGCGTGAAGTATTCGGTAAACCAAATAACTCAAGAATAAACCACCAATTAAAAAATAATGATTGAATATAACGTCATTTAAAATGTGTAACGTTTCCATAACAACGTTTTTTAACTTTTACACGAACATAAATAAGATTTATAATTAAATTTTGGGAAAGCCCGAAAAAAAATCAATCAATCACAAAAGTAACGACAAAACGACATGAAAATATTATATCTTGTCGCTGCGCGTTTAGCTAGTTTTTTTAACAAAATCCAAGTTATTAGAATATAAACCTTATGTCCTTGTGTTATACGACAGTGTTCAATGATTCATATGTCATAAGTATAAAAATTATAACGTTACTAGATGCTAGTGCTACTGAACGTATTTCAATTTGACAGCTGCAACACTGTTCCAAATATGGTTTTAAACTTCCGTCCTTGATAGTTTTGGATGATTTTTGGGTGGCGCGTAGTTTGAAAGTTGAACGTGTTGTCAATTTTCTAACAAAAACGATTAAAATAAACTGAATCAAACCAAAATAATTGATAGCTACTATGATATTGATGAAAGTTAACTAAAGCGTGACTATATAGATGTTTCACGTCTTATATTTGAGCATTATCAAATTCTAGGTGGTAGTCAAATAAGATCATCAATTCAAGAGGTAAGGGGTTCATTATTAGTCTTATATTTGCTGTTTTACATGAAGCATCTCCAATGAGATTCAAACATATTAAAAATGGCCATGTCATTATGTTTTTTATTGCATATATTATTTAATTTACAACCCGGGTATTGCATTGACTGCAGGTGTTACTTCTGTTTACGGTACTAGAAATGGATTGAAACATGTTGAATGATAATCGATTTAAAATATGTGAGTAATCCGTTTTGAACACATGGGAATTCAAGAAGTATGTAACATTTTTTTCACTTCCACTAGTATAAGAATTTGTAATTCCCAAATGCAATTAATAATTGTATTTCATCAATTTTGTGGATAGGTAAAAGTCCAGAAAAAAAACATGTTTCTTAAAAAAAATGTTTTATTCCACAAGAGATATTAAAGTATGTCTGAGCTTAATTGAACAAAGGTCAAGTGGGGTTTTCTTTTCCTTATTCATAATATCTAAAGCAGCTCCTGCCTTAACCAACATTATTGCAGCTGATTCTCTGTCTTCTTCACATGCTAAATGTCTGAAAAAAAAAAAATGGTTACACAAAAATAAATAATGCCTAATCTTACTTAGATTAGGCATTATTCATTTTTACTAACTTCCAAAAAGCAAGTTCCTCAGTTTGACAATATTGTTTTGATTAAATTACTTACAAAGGCGTACAGCCTGTAGAATCTTCCAGATTTACTTTTATTTCTGGTTGACTTAACAGCAGCTCAACTATGTTGTTCCTGCCCAGAGATGCTGCTCTATGAAGGGGTGTAACATGCAACACATCTGCCTCATTTACATTGGCTCCCGCCTCTAACAGCAACTTTGCTATCTAGAAAAATTATGCTTTAATTATTAGCACTTAGCTATTTAAGTTATAGATGAACAGTAAGTAATAGCTCAAGATTTTATCAATTTCTATGCTCTATGAAAAAAAAATCCTTGTGTCCATTGTTGTTTCTATTCTAAAGCTACTTATGATCATATACTTACATCTTTATGGCCCTTAGAACAAGCATAGTGTAATGAAGTCTGACCCCGGCCTGTCTTATGATTGACATCGGCTTTTTTACCAATAAGTAGCTGAACAACCTCAAACTTTCCCGCTGACGCCGCTAGTATCAGAGGAGTAGAGCTAGTGTCATCCCATGGATCAATAGGACTTCCTGAGCGTATAATAAAATCAACCAAATTCTCATTTCCACCCAGAGCTGCCCAATGAATGATGAGGCGATTATTCTGTAAAACAAATTATCAGCCATTTCATTTAGTCAAGCCAAAATCTGTATTTAACGTAACTTATTTGAGTTATTTCATAATTACCGAATCCGTAGTTGTTATTAAGGTTGCATCTTGATCAATTTTAACTTTAACTTGATTGAAATCACCTTTGTAAGCGGTTTCGTATACTGATCCAATCGACATTGTATGAATATTAGTATTACCCAAGTATTTTGTACAAACAACAACAAGTTTTGTACAGTTGTTTTGAGTAATACTTACTTAACTACTTATTCGCAAAGAAAATATATTACCAGCTTATTCGTAACACTAACATCAATCCATTCAATCCAATGGTTAGTTTTGGTTAGTTTCATTTTTGATAGTCATGCGTTGTCATAATTGTCAAAATTAAACCAAACTGTTTAAGTTATTCATTTAGAAGCTGAAAATTACGTCTAGAATTTGCTACACTTGGCTGAAGACCGTGTTTCGTGCCTCAAAATTATAAAAAAAAAATGTTGACGGTCAACTGACAACAGCAGTTTGACAGCAGTCAACAGTTCGACAGTTTCACTAAGCATAAATTTTAGGTCTGTGGACAGTTTCGACATCGACACAAGCTGAGCTGTCTACATTGTATTGTATCTTGTCTTGTATAGGTATATAGCATCCAGCAAGACGAGATAGATGTAAGATCAGTAAATCAAGTTGTATTTCATTAAATTTGTATTTGACCGAGTTTAGTAATAGTCGTCGAAGTCGATCGACGATTATTGTGAAATGTTATGAAAAGTGAATGCTGAAGAATACTTTATATGTTTACTTATTATCGTTTAAGTTAATCTGGTACGAATTGTTTTTATGTCTTAAAACAATTGCTTTAGAAATATTGTGTTAGGTTTGTCTAAATTAGTGATTTTTTTTAGTGCAGATGACACAGTTTTGACTATGAATATGAATGAATCATTGTTTTGTTTGGTTTCAGGTACAACAGTAAAAGTAATAGTTTTATTTTAGCTGTTTACAAAGATGACTGCGCTGTATCTCGATTATTATGACGGCAGTAAACTATTTACGGGATTTGCTAGTAAAATTGGCTTGCCATTGGATCTTGTAAGTATAAAGTTATAGTAAGTGTTTTGTAGTGATATTAGTCTTGATTTTTTAATGGTAGAATAGTGTAGGTTTCATTTATATATATACCCGTGTTTTGTTTGCATAATTGCCTACATTCATGGAAACCCATACACCAATAATTTTAATAAAAATTAGCAAAACCTACAATATTACCCACAAACTGCAAGTAATTTGATAATGTCATATTTCTCATCCTTGCTAAACTTTAAAATTGTATATGTAACAGCGATCTGACCATCTGTATCTGTTTTTAACTTGTGTACACAACCAACCTTTGCTGCATTGCTAGAACTGGCGGTGGTTTATTCCCTGATCCCTATAAGACAGGTTTACCTAGTTTAGGGCTCAGAACACTATTCCTAGGCTATTTAACAATATAATACTCCTAAAAATGTAATTTTACTATGTAATAAGCTGCATTTTTGATACACAAATAAATCATTTTTTAATACAGTTGCTCAAAAAGTGCTACTTTTCGTTGTTGTTTAGCGTGCGGAAAGTTGGTTTTACTACTTTTCCAATTTTTTAAAATTTTTACTTGTTCCAATTCATGACTACTTATTGATGAGTGTTAATATTAGTTTCCTTTAAACGTCGTAATCAACATAAAAACCTACTGTTAATGTAAGAATACGAAAAATATGCATATTTCATATTTTATTACTTACTTCTTCATAATTATATGTATTATAACAAGTTTATTTTTTAATGTTGAAAAACCGTTCTTAATAAGTTGTCTGAATGGAACAGAACGCCTGTCATAGAAGAGGCGTATTTTCTTACTGCAAGAATGTTTTAAGTTTTCAAAGGCAACATTCGATATTGTTTTTATAAATATATGATACACAAATAATCATAAATAACGATATTTAGGTAATAATAATAACATGCATTTGAAAAAAAAAACTTTCATTGAAGTGAGTTCAATAATAATAACAAAATCTAGTCGAATAAAAGCTAGAAAAACACTTCTTCATAATGTCAATGTCAATGATGTCACAGAATTAATAATATAAAAGTTTCGAATTCCATTCCTTACTTGTTGCTTTTCTTATTTTTTCGCAACTGTATTAAAAAACGTCGTTCGATACACGTGCGGAAGTGATGACATACTTTCCGCACTAGCATCGAAATGTACTATTTCATTTTCATTTACATGAAAAAGTTAATTTTAAAGGAATCATTTACAGTGATCCTTGTTTTTCCAAGTATTTATTTCTTAGATTTATTTGGTTATGATATGATTTGTGTGTATTTATTGTAAGACAAAGTAGTGGATAAATTATAAACTTTATAAATAATAAACATTTTATTTGAAATATACTACTTGTTGCCCGCAACTATGTGCACATGGAATTTTATAGGAATTGGTTGTTATAATTTTATTATAATGCAGCAAATAGCAGTTGGGGTAATAATTTGACATGTGACACTTGTCTGTAACAATGTCTTACTATGAAGTTTCAAGTCTCTCGCTGAAAATAATATTTGGTCTCGACTCTCGATACCAGGCATGGCTCACTCCGCGATTTCGTCGTGTCGTTACAAGGACATGCGGCCCACACCAATTTTGGTGTCTAGCCATAGAACCTAGCGGTCATATCTGACGTAAAGTCGTAATAGACGCGTTTTGTTAGAGTGTAAGGTGGTGAAAAAGGGGTCGAAAGTTTGTATGGAGATCAAAAATCGTTTTGAGCGTGGGACTTGAATCTGTGTATAAAGGCATATTATTAGAATACAAGAAAAGTAATTTCAGTGTTTTAAATATTCTTCCCCTAAATGGGTTAAAAAGGGGTTGAAAGTTTGGATCCATTACAAATGCTTTTAAACTTCTTAGAAAGACATAATAGCCAATTATAAAATAAAGTAATTTTAACATTTTTGGAGGTTCAACCCCTAAGGGGGGTTAAAAAGGGGATGTGAGTTTGTGTGGGGTTCAAGTTTTATTTTAAGCTAGGAACTTGAAACATTGTAAAAAGGTATTTTATGAAAAATAGAAGAAAACGAATGTCAGCGGTTTTGAAAATTCATCCCCTAGGGTGGTGAAAGTTGTATGCAGATGCAGATCAAAATTTTTATTTGAGTGCGGGACTTGAAACTTTGTATAGCCTTTCTAAGAAGTTTAAAGCATTTGTAATGGATTCAAACTTTCAACCTCGTTTTAACCCTTTTAGGGGATAAATTTTTGAAAGCGCTGAAATCACTTTTCTTGTATTCTAATAATATGCTCATTATTAGAATACAAGAAAAGTGACTTCTTAGAAAGGCATAATATTAGATTATAAAAATAAGTTATTTCGACATTCTTGATAATTCAACCCCTAAAGAGGGTTAAAAAGGGGATAGAAGTTTATGTTGTCCAAATTTTTTAAGCTAGGAACTAGGGCATTATATTAAAATAGACGAAAACTGATATCACCGTTTTTGAAAGTTCATTCCCTAAGTTGGTGAAAAAAGGGTTGGAAGTTTGCATCGGGAAGGAATTTTTTGTAAATAGTGAACAATTTCGTTCCCGATACGAACATTCAACCACTTTAACTTTAGTAGGTACGAATTAACATTCGTACCTACTAATGTTAATTCTTTATTTTTCTAACAGATGGCGTTAGTATTAAAAAACCGAACAAGTGCGAGTCGGACTCGCCCACCGAGTTCCGTACTTTTTAGTATTTGTTGTTATGTTATGTACTATATTTCTTTCTAGCTCTCAGCTGCGTCAAGCTCGGTTCTCCATACAAACGTAGTTACGCTCTCATTTTAAAACGACTAGCTAGATTGCTCTGAAACTTTGTACTTACAATAGGATATTATGCCTGTAACACAGAAACCGCCGAAAAGGGGTGGTCTGTGGCCTGTAATTAGTTTATGTAGCTTCGGATACCATAGTTAAAAAAATACAGCGAATTTTTTTTTTTTTTACAAAACATGTTTTTGCTCTATTTCTTTTGTTTTATAAGCTGGAGCTATATTAACTATAGTTTGTCAAAGGACTGTCTCATTTCAAACATAGACAGAGAGAATCATACTATCTTTGTCTTACACTAGTACTAGCACCCAAAAGAAGAGGATAAGTATAGTTTTTTTTGTTCTTATTTACTGAGAATAGTACTAGCACCCAAAAGAAGAGGATGAGTATAGTTTTTTTTGTTCTTATTTACTGAGAATTTGGTTTGACCAACTATAATTACACGCATAGATATACCTTATGTCATTGTATATGTCAAGTTTCGTTACAATTCAACACGTAGTTTTAAAATGAGAACGAAACTCCGTTTGTATGGGAAGGTGAAATTCGGCCGAACTTGCTGTCTCTCTATCACTCTTCCATATTAGTGCGACAGTAACAGCTGCGTTTCCTTCGCTACGTATCGGAAACGATAGGCATGCAGGCTACGCACCCTGATTACAATAATAAACAAAAACGTTGAATATTTAAATGTGAAGTTAAAGGCGTTATAATTTTTTGGCGTGAAATAGAACATTTTTCTATTGGAGTGGGAGCGTCAGTCATCATGAGGTACCTATCTATTAGTACCTTTAACAGAAGCATAGAAAACTGCTGTCTAAACGCGAAATATACTTACAGCATAACTTGGTGAAAACATGAAAAATTTAAATTATGCTCTCACCCATCGCGGAACAATGGTTCTGGACACTTAGAAGGCTTGCGTGGAGCCGAAACCAACACGTAGAGGCCCTTCTGACACTTACACCGAGCGATTGCTGGCAAAAGTGGTACCTTTTGATTGAGAAAGCCACAAATATTTATTTTATTCTGTTTTGATTAATATTTGTTGTTATAGCGGCAACAGAAATACATCATCTGTAAAAAAAATCAACTGTCTAGCTATCATGGTTCATGAGATACAGCCTGGTGACAGACAGACAAGATAGACACACGGACGTCTTAGTAATAGGGTCCCGTTTTTAACCTTTGGGTACGGAACCCTAAAAAGGAAAAACTCAACGTCGTCTTCGCGTCGTCGTATCAGGCTGTCAAGGAGAAGGCAGAAAACCAACATGCATGGAAATCGCTTCAGCGACGAGAGTCTAACTCTTAAATATATGATCATGAGGAAGAAAAACTCCGCGAGCCCTTAAAAAGCTCTGCTTTTTGCTAGTATTTTAATAAAATGATTTTGACGAAATTTCAACTTCCTAACACATAATAAAACTTTTACCACATACAAACCTTCCAAACCTTCATCCCTTGTTTACCTCCTTCTGTGGTTGAATCTTTCAAAATCGCTTCTAATTTCTTGTAGGTACACATACCTACTCGTAAAATCTGGCTTTAACGTCCACCGTAATTTCGAAGCAACTGCATACAATCTCGTACATTTACGTTTACACATTACTCAGATAGGAGATTGTAGCCCACTAAATAAGTATTTTAAGACATCGTGTGACTGGTGTTATGGAAGCACTTCTCTGATTTTATGTTTGGCAATAAATTTGACTAAGCGTACTTATGTTTTACATCTATGCCGCGTTGCGCTATTGTATCCTACTTAAATCTTGCTGCAGCCAAAGGGTATATTGACTCTAATTGGTGTACAATACGTTTCGCACTCTGGGACGGCCGAGACGCTAGCTTATACCTACACTTAATTTATCATATTACGGTGCTTGATAGGTCTATTGAATTGAGTTTTTCTGCATCTCCTTAGGTGACAAGATAGCAATATTTAGCTTTTATTTATTATTTCACAATAGCACTTTATTAGTTTCATCATATTTTCAGTAACATCATATTTTCCTTCCATTAGGTTAATTTTTTGATCGCACAAATAGCTGCACTATGTCTGGCCAGACTGTTTCGGAAACCATTGAAGCTTGCTTCGCCAGAATTTCGTCATTCTGTGTGCCTTACTATAGGTCTGATAATGGGATATTTTTGCTTTGGGAAGTAAGTTTCATATTTTTTGATCTACGTTAGTAATGTAACGTTATTAGTAATCTTATTCGCATTTCAATCTTCATTGCCTAACTTAACCTAATTAAGGTAAATTCTGAAAAATGGTCACGCACTTATGTATGCTCCACAAACACCCGTTACAATTTGGATCTTGGCATGAATTTGGATCTATATTAGAACAGATAAAAAACAATGCCAATTTTTTTTTCGTGTGGTCACATATTTCTTTCTTTCAAAATTGCTTAAGGGAAAATTACACTCGTTATTTTCAGGGTTTACCTTAATCGCTCTTCTTTTAGAAAAATACAGACAATTTACGTAAGTATAGTTTTATAATTAGTTAGAATAATATCTGAAAGACTAACATCTTATTATAGCTATTATTAGCCATAACATAAATTTTCTTTACTGAAAAGTCCTAGCTTGCATTATCGCGTCGCGTCGCGAGACTTCATTACAAAGAAGCGAAACTCCATATCTAGCTTGTGTTGCTTGCAAGTAACTGGTTGTATAATGACGGGTCAAGTGGGTCTTTAGCGCTGCTGTAAACAATGTAGTATTAGGGACAGTTAAAGCAATTTCCACATATGGCTTGGTCAGGTTTGGAGTCGTTTGCCTGATGACGAGGAGAGAGTATATTATTTGTCTGCTACATAAGTTTCAGCCGGTTTAAATTATTTTCGCTTTAACTTGTTTTATGCGACTTAGGTTACCATCTTTTTATTTTTCACCTTCATTGTTGTGAATTAAGAGGCCGTAGTCGATTTTGGAGCAAAAGTTTTATATTTAGATTTAGTCGTTGAAATTATACACGTTTTGTTACGTTATATCTAAATAACAAGTATTGGTTTCTATTAGCACGTCTTCTCATCTTGCCTTTTAATAATGAGGTCGCGAGCGTGCGTCACCGGTAATATATGAAAAGAAGGGGCAGTTTTTAAAAATTCATCAAAAATTTATGGTGGTAAATTATACAAATTGATGTACAAGAATAGTTTCAGCAAATGTTGTAGATTGTTTAAGTATCAAAATTACGTTGAAATTAAGTCGATTTTCAGAGAAATTGACACTTGTTTTGAAGTAATTTCTGGAGAAAATTGATATCGTCTAACTTTCATTTACACTACTTCAAAGTCATAATAATAAAAATGTAGTCTGATAAACGTCAAGTACAGGATATGCGTAATACAAAATTACCATGTTTAGCCGTCCAAACTTTATGAAATTTACAAATAAGAGCGACATAATCAGTACTTTACGCGCGTTTACCTAAACGTCCATCAGAAAAGCAAACATTACTAATTTAGTAAGTCTGTTTCCAAAAAATTGATCTGATAAAAGGTAAGATAAGAAGACGCGCTAATAGAAACCAGTACTTGTTATTTCAATTAGGTAACAAAAGGTGTACAATTTCACCGACTAAATCTATCAATTTTACATTTTTGCGACTAAAATCGACACCGGCCTCCTAAGATTAAAGTGTTTGCTTATAGGTCAGGGCCAAGTATTGGGGCATTTACCTTATATGGGTACCTGGCGTACCGGCCAGTATCTGGGAAAAGAGTTTGGCTTCTTTGCAATTTAGAGTCTGTCTATGCGTCTATTATCTACCGTAAGAGCCCCTTATATAAGTATGCTCAATATCACTAAAGTAGATTATCTAGTTAAGCAGATAACGCTTCAAATTATTCCCGTAATTTCTAAAAGTGGTATGAGCCACGATTGCTGGTATATTTTCAGGAAATAATGTGAACATGTTTTCAGGCAATCAATACATTTATCAGTTCTGGCTATGCTAAGTTACTCATTGTTGAAGACAATGCCACATCATCTCGTTGGAAAGTAAGTGCCTAATACCTATATGTTTCTATTGCAATAACTGGAGTTAGACCATAAGATAACTTTGCAACGTTTTTCACAGTGCAGACTGCGCAAGTGTTGTTTATACGAATTATACGTCATAATATCATAGAAGTTTTACGTTTAAAATAACCCTTGCACAGTATGGGCTATCAAAATGTTGCAGACTTATCTTGGTCTAACTAGGTATATTAAGATGGTTGTTAAGAGGCGCTTCTAAATACGAATCTAAATCATAAAAAATGACAAAATTAGTTTCCCTTTCTTTAAATTATCGCATACCGTCGAGTTGTACCTGTTTCGATTGTACAGAAAAAAAACGATTACGATACTAACATATTCGTCGCCATTTACGAGCTGTGTCAATTACTATATTTATATTCGGAAGAAAATGCCGACCGGACGTCACTAAGATGGGCGTTAAAAGGCGCTTCTAATTACGAAACTAAATAATCAATAACAAAATTAGTTTCCCTTTCTTTAAATTATCTCATGCCGTCGAGTTGTAAACGGTTTGCTTGCACAATCTGAACTTCTAAACCGTTCTGAAATCAGCTCAGGTAATAAACAACTCGCGCCAGCCGCAAACAAGATGAGGCTAGCGGTGACTAATAGGTAAGTACATTTGGTACGTCATTTACCCACTCATCGATGCAACTTGGCAATTAGCGGCTATCCTACTGTCTAGGAGCGGCACTCCTAACTTTTCAAATTAACACGTCTCGCACGCACCAATCTATGTACTTAATGTGCAGTCCCCATGCAGATATATCGGAGCGGCCGAGGTGCTCAAAAATATCTGAACACGCACTGTAACGCGTTGACAATAGAGGCGTGTTCCGATATTTGTGAGCACGTTGGCCGCTGGCGCCGCTGCGATAATAATCTGATGGCGACTGTACTGTACAGTCGCCATCAGGTATATATTGACAGCCAAAGTGGCCAAATACGTATATATCGTAACATGTCTTTGTTAATATAGAAATTGAGTAAGACCAAGAAAAGTCTGCAACGATTTTTAATAGCACACGCAGTGTTATTTTGAACGTCAATCTTCTATGAAATTATGTCGTATAAATAACACTTGCACTGCGTGTGCTGTCAAAATCGTTGCAGGCTTCACTTGGTCTAACTCTCCCTAAGGATGTGTGCCGATACATTTTGCCACTTTGGCCGTCACTAATCTATTTGATGCTTACTGTAGTACCAGCGAGATGCATGCGAGATAAAAGTACTTACCTAATGTCTAAATAAGATCCATAAATGAACGTCTTTTTGTTGGTGAAGAAAATAATAAGGACATACAAAGATTTTAAGCACATTGGTGAAAAAAATTACGACTATTCAATTTATTAGCATGACTAGACTCATATTGACCGGGATATAGACCCCGGTCAATATAAGTCTAGTGAAACTAACCGTGAATCATTCAAAACTCTAATTATTAGCATGATTTTGTTTCAGTGCTATTCTGGCGGCGTCGATATTTTATCTGTCATGTATACACTTACATCGACAGATTTACTATTCGGCTGACTACACACTGGACATAACAGGTATACGCCACAGATGCCAATAATCATTATACTAAGGCAAATATGCCACTTTAACGCAGATATAACACACGTTCTCGAATTAAGTTGTTAAGGTTGATTTTTATTTGCAGTCCTATGACACAGACAGAAAAACCGCCTTATTGGCAACCGACACTTGTCTTAGTTGTTTGAAAAAGCCACATATTAGTTTTGACCTTGGGTATGTGTTCGTGTGTAAAGTAATTTAAGTACCTTTAATTTGCGTACAAATAAATGCCGAAATTCACTTTATAGTTTCTTTTCGACTTGCGCTAAAAGTGACAACAAGTGACACAGCGATGCTTTGCATTAAAAAACCACGTTGTAAAATAATACATAAGTATATCAATCGAAACTTACATAGAATATAATAAATAACGTCAACAGTGAAAATATTTAACTTTAGGTGAGAGTGTGATTTCTGTTTTGATAATATGTCATCTACGATTTCGTTTTGCTACTGCTATCTCGGGACCTCGGGTGTCATTTTGTAATCTGTTGTATGAAACTGGAATATTGCGGTTCTGATTCGGACATCGCTCTTTCTATAAGGGAATTAGACAATTTAGACCAATTGAAGGCCTCTCTCTTGGATTGATCACAAATATAACAATATGTCGCCTTTAAATCTTAGATCGATCTATTTCCTTATTTGCAACATTATTCGAGCGATAAAGTCACAGACAATCGATCTTCGACTAATGTTAGTGGTTTACTGGTTTCGTTTCTTTTAATATTATTGAATATTTACTAGTCATGTCAAAATAATATTATGTAGGTGACAAAATACCTGGTTGTTTAAAATTCAAAACTTCGATAATGTCTCACAGTAGCTTCATGGCTCCTCTACCTACACGATGGGTCATCATACAGAGAGTAGTGCTGTCGAATGCCTTATGGCGCGGCGCGATGGCGATGGGGTGGCCACGGTGTCGGTTTATTTATTTAATCGTATGCCGTATATACATAAACATTATATATAAAATTGGATAATAGTCTAAATAAAATAATTATAAATCCACATTCAGGGTCCCGAGGCACGAGATTACGTCAGGTGTTAATTTAAACAGATCTTCCGGGGGGCCTGCAAATGAGTGCAGAGGGCAGCGCTGTATAATGAGCTCAACAGTTTGAATCTCTTCACCACAATCGCAGAGAGCAGAGTCCCGCCAGTCCCATTTATGACGAAAATAGTTACAGCGTCCGTGGCCTGTCCTCAGTCTGTTTACACGACAACAGAGTTTTCGAGGCAGGCCAAAGCCGTCTGGTTCGCTGTGGGATCTATGGCTTATGTAGGGTAGTTCCAGCGTAGCTTTGCTCCACTCGTTCTTCCAGCTCTGGTTGACGTCAAAAACACTCAGTTCTTGAGCTGTAACGCATACTGGGTGGCGAGACTTAAGACGCTGGGGTGGGGGGTGGCAGAAGTGCTGGTGGCAGGGTAGAGACTGTTGCGCTTGTATTTTTGCCGTATGCCGCTTCTCTTTTTAGCGCTTGCAGTCTACGCAGATGCGGCGGAGCAATATGGGAATCGAACCTAGGACCATCGGCTGCATAGGCAGGGTCACTACCCACAAGGGCAGACCGGTCGTCAAGAACGCGTTGTTAGCTAAAATATTAAACAGGAACTTTCATTGGGCATATAATAATATAATTTGGCCGTGTATTCATATTTTTGACTCTATATCATAGGACAGTTAGACAGTCAAATAGATCGCAAATCTCCACCATTGTTAATCGAGATGCATCAATCTACAGTCCATGTATGAACTCTTCATTTTAGAGCCGAGCAAGCGGTGTACCCTGTGCCTTATGGGAACGGCTTCTTGGCGGCGGGTTCGTGTTACTCTTAAGCAGGGAAATAGACATCCCTACAATTCTTCAGAGCTAATAATTATGCAGTGTCACCTTGGCTGCGTCTATAAGTAACAGACTAGGTGCAGACACAGCTAGATCTATAATATAGGTAGGACCTTGGTATACTTGAACATGAATCACAAATCTCCACTAATACTTATTCAACGTGAATACGGTATAGGTACGGAGTATCCTGTCAACGACTTGTAATGACATTGAACTCGCTTATGGCCGTCGCCGTTAAACAAAACACAAAGACCTATTAATGCACGATAAGCCGGCGAAGAATGCAAGATGTCATTAATGACAGACTTTATAAACTGTGCTCTGGTTATTAGAAACATGGATCGATTCATAAAAAATGCCTTTATGATTGACTGTCCTATCCGCCGGTTTTCATCCTTTAACTCTACAAGACAATTCATCAATTACATTTACTTATTTATATAACTTCTCATGATTATGTTATTACAGTTCTTAGGATAAAGTTAAACTTTAGCATAACTAAATAACGATTCAACCAAGTCGCTTTGTTTTGCTATAGGTATATATAGTAGGTATGATTTATGTAGGTAACTACTTTTTTTTTTAAACCGAATCTGGCTGCTATGTCACGGGCATAGCCTAGTGTGGGGCCGCAGGATAATGACAAATGTTAATATATAGAAACTTTTGAACACATAAAATTAATACATTAATTTCGTATGAATTATTTCGTTAGACTGATGGGGTCAAGAATATCGCACGTTATTATTCCTATGGTAATAAAGATGTGTTGCAATATATTTGATCACTCTTACTGCTGTCACAACTTATTTTATGCTGAATATCTTCAAAGACTAGATTTTAAAGCAAACATTTTTTACAGGGCCCTTAATGGTAATAACACAGAGAGTAACTTCCCTCGCCTACTCGCTACAAGACAACCTAACCCAGAAGGAAATCAACTCGAACACGAAAAGTCCTGGCTCGTCACTCGCACAGAAAATCGACAAGATTCCGTCTCCTCTCGAGTACTTCGCCTTTACACTCGCCTTCCAAACATTGATGTGTGGGCCAGTAGTGTTCTATACTGATTACATTAACTTCATAGAAGGTGCTCGAATTGACGAGGTATCTACATTGATTTTTATGACCTTTAATTATTGTTGCCCGCCGTTAGAAGTCAAATTGGGAGACCTGTCAAGAAGGTCACTTTCTGACTTAGTTATCTATAGCGCTATAGATTAATTTTGGGGCCAAAATCAATGTGCAGGTAGAGCAAAAAATAAGATTTATGACTTTACCTGCACTTTGACTTAATTTGGCCCCACAATATTGTAAAGAAATTTTAATGCATTTTGCTTGCACCTTTTACTTTACATAAAAAATAAAATTCCTGTGATTTGATAAGTTTAACCGTTTTCGTGTTATTTGATATCTTGCCTCCAAATTGAACTAAACGTAATGTGTGTGTTTTCAGAAGCTAAGCAAGTCTGCAAACGAACCGTCTCCTAGGAGAGCAGTAATGTACAAGCTGATGGGCTCCATTGCGGCTGCGCTGTTGTACTTGACTTTGGCGAAGAAATACCCATTAGCGGTGCTCGAAGGTTAGCTCCACGAAAAATTATAAAAAAAACTAGCAGCCCACAAGTTAAAATTTACTTACCAGAAAAAATGCAGTTTTGATTAGATTCTATATAGAGTAGAATAGAGGGCCTTTTTAGGACTACCTTCGTGTTTTTCTATAATTGATCATTCGCTCATATTTGAGAAGAGGAGATTCTCAAATTGCTATAGCTACCCAGGGCTTAGTAAGCTAGCCCACAGTTCTGTTGTGCTGTGCAAGAACAAGATGCCTTTCGTGCGTATGTTCCTATTGGTGCTCCAATTGGCATACTTTACTTATACCAGGACCAGGACCAGGACCGTAGTATCAAATACAACGTACACTTTCTGACACATTTCGCTGGCCAGACCATACTTCATTAAAGCATTTTTTATTTCAGAGCTCACCGACCCCACATCCGAGGTTTCCCGCTCATGGTCGGCGCTGTACCTCCTCTGGTACGCGTACCTCTCGACCCTCGTGGTCCGCTGCAAGTATTACCACGCGTGGCTGCTCTCTGAGGCCATCTGTAATAATTGTGGGATGGGCTTCAATGGCTACGAGAGCGACGGCACGCCTAAATGGGACAAGATGTCTAACATAGACGTCTTTGGTTTTGAGGTAAGCTTTGATGCTATTATAATTGACCTTATTACAGTGGAGTAAGGTGTAAAATTTTATTGCATCTAAAATGTATCACCATCTTTCACCACCATCCATCTGTAATAATTGTGGGATGGGCTTCAATGGCTACGTGAGCGACGGCACGCCTAAATGGGACAAGATGTCTAACATAAACGTGTTTGGATTTGAGGTAAGCTTTGCTGCTAGTTTATAATAGAACTTATTACAGTGGAGTAGTGTACAATTACATTGTTTCTAAAATGTATCACCATTTCCAATAGGGGGTATTACTGCAACGTTCTGCCACCAGAGTACAGCACTAGCCCCTTTAGTAAAGCATAGAGTAACTTATACATACTAGTTTTTTGACAGGTTTTCAGAGATAATAAAATATGGCATTGATGCATCAAGGCGGTTTGTTTACAAAGGACCTACCGGAAAACGCGAATCCGAAATTTCGCTATCTGCCTCTTTATCGCTCGAATATGCAAGAGTGACAGAGATGTTAGATAACGAAATTTCGATTTTCTTGTTTCGCTATAGACCCTCAGATTATGGTAGTGGCGCCCCTACGCAGAGTTTCGCGTAATATTTCCTATTCCATCTGTATTAATTGCGGGATCGACTTCAATGGGTTGGGTAGTACATACGAGTGAGGGCACGCTTACATAGGTTTCATTTTCAAACGACCGCATGTGTCGCTTAACTTCAAGCTCGGGTAAATCCATTCAACCCTCGGCAAATATCTACCCTATTACCTTTTCTTAATACCAAAATCGCATAATCTGACAGATGGATTTATCCGAATTTGAAGTTAAGCGACTCACATTCATTTTGCAATAGAATGTCATCTTATTGCAAAATTAATGTGGGTTATTGCTTAACAGCATCCAGTGTGTAGTTCAGTATTTCAAGATTATTTAGGTTGTTATACTCTTAACCTTTTGAACGCCAAGCATTGACGTAACTCGACGTGACACCGCAATGAAGCAAAATAAAACCTTAGAGAACAATAGTGATTACAAAACAGGATATCGATATTTTCACTGATTTCGTTTTTGACATACTTAGATTAGAAGAACCACTACACAGGTGTTTTACAATATAATATTAGATAATTCTGGCTTTTAGCTCTACTAAAAACCTTTAAATAACGTATTTAAATATCAAAATGTACTTGTAACTTCCACTCAAATCTCTCAATAATGCCACATCACTACTTGGTGGTGACGTCAGGCATCGGACGTGAAGTGCCGTCATGGGCGCACGGAACACTGATAAGCGCGCGTTACTCAGAGATGTGCAAACCCGTTGTCGATTATTATTACCTACTAATTAGCAAACTGCAGTATCGTTACAATAAAATAAATGCATAAGGGGTTACATTATCACAAAAGGTCAGTACCGTCTTTCAAACCAAGTTGTTTAAATTAAGCACGAAAACAAGTACCGTAACAGCACAAATAGCAGTTATTTTAGCAAAAACAACTCCTATTACAAAATGTATGGGATTAAGCCATATCTATTATTGATGGCGCTAGCGTGTTTGTCGGAACTGCGCGAAACGATTTCTATTAGGAGATTGTTACTTTCATATAATAATATTATTCCTCCATGACTCGGTCACATCACTAGGCGACGTCAAGTGCCGTTTTTGGCGTGGCTAGCTATGCTATTTACTGGGTAAGTCGTATTATAACATAATGTTGTTTTTTTTTAACCTTCTATTCATAGTTGAATTGTAATAAAGTTATACAATAAAGTAGAAGGGCAAAATAAAATAATGCAAATACAAACAAAGAAATATAGTTATTTATTAAAGAGTCTTTGATAAATTAAGTTTGGACGGCAAATGACGTCGGCGGCGTGAGTGGCACAAAATGTCGACGACGTGATTTACCGTCTTTGGCGGTCAAAAGGTTAACAAATTAGGCATGTGTCATGAACATGAATCTAGTATTAAACTGGATTAGGCATGAGTGGTGGTGGAGAGAACTGTCAGAACGGGATAGTCTTATGTATCTTTCAGTAGGAGTAGCAGAGAAAGCGTTACTATTGTTTGTCCTTTTTACAGTCTCACTTTTTTTTATTCCCCTTATTTATTATTTGTATAGTTTATGGTGGGCTACAAATCTACTTGACCAATCATATTGTCGTATTGCGTATGTTCTGTCATACGCGGTAGACCACTTCTATGGGATCCTACCTTCTATGGGTGTGTGAAGAAAACAATCTACATAATAAGTCTGAGTCATTTTTATTGGCAGCAATGGCTACCTAGTCTATACTTTGGTAAATTTTAAAGAAATTCAATATAAAGACAATCCATGCATCCATACTGTATAATTGTATATACTATATATATTATATTAAAAATGCGAAAGTGTGTCTGTCTGTGTGTTACCTACACCTCTTCACGCTTAAACCGCTGAACCGATTTAGTTTAAATTTGGCATATAGTTTCAGTCGCGGGGAAGGACATGAGAACTGTTTTTATGTGGAAAGTCACCCCTAAAGAGGGCGAAAAGGGGGGTGAAACTGAGATAATTAATGAATTGCCTGATATATGCTCAAATTGAATGATTGCGATTTGATTTTATCCGGGCGTTATACTTACTTTTAGCTGCTGTTACTAATTCCACACAGACGAAGTCGCGGGAAAAAGCTAGTGCTGAAATAAACCGATGGCAGTTGTTATTTATATAGGTAGTGTAGCGTTCGCTACATATTTATTTTTTTGCCATCTATCGGTGGTTTTTGGAACTTCTTCCATATCAACGTAGTACTTATATCTTCAAATGGTTAATATATATTATGTTAGGTATTTCTGAATGCAAATCATTTTGTACGTAAACCAGCGGTGTCAAAGGTTTGTATTGAAACATAAATAACACAACACAGACCATCTGCAATAACAGACTTCAGACATTTTTAGGGTTCCATACCCAAAGGGTAAAAACGGGACCCTATTACTATTACTAAGACTCCACTGTCCGTCTGTCTGTCACCAGGCTGTATCTCGTGAACCGTGATAGCTAGACAGTTGAAATTTTCACAGATGATGTATTTCTGTTGCCGCTATAATAACAACAAATAGTACTAAAAACAAAATAAAATAAATATTTGTCCCATATAACAAATGTGATTTTTTGCCGAGTTTTGCGTAATGGAACGAAACCCTTCGTGCGCGAGTCCGACTCTCATTTGGCCGGTTTTTTTTTTAGATGTAACTGGATGCCGAGGACGGCGAGATTCATTAGAATGCTGGAGTTAATAACCTCAGTCTTCAATATAGTCTTATGTTAGGTAGTTAGGCACTTATTCAAATATATACACCTGAGTTTAAAATCAGAAAGAAACCATATTTATAGATTTACTTAGGTACTTATGCGTTGTCCAAGGGACACTAAGTATGTTGTTGGTTGTTGTATTTGTGTAAGGTGTTGATACACCGTAGTGTTGGTCGGGACCACGCTAGAAAGATGATGATGATGACTTATTTGTACCTACTGTCGTTGTGATTTACTTAGAATTTTATGGATCTAATTCGAATTTTCCATGTCGTAGGAACCTTTGTCATCATCTTGTTATGAAGTTTAACTTTCGATTTTATCAAAGAAATGGAAATGAGATTATCGCATTATTAATAGACGACAACTCCAACTTGCGTAACTGCGCCATAAGAGACGAAAATTCGTCAAATAAAAAAATAAAATAAAAATCATTTATTTCGGACGATAATACAATCCATATTTTTGTTAGTTACAAATATACTTAAATTACTATGTTAGTACCTAAACTAAGATGTGAAAAGATAAAATGCAAATGAAAGATGCTAAAATAACAATATTTAATTATTCTAGTTCGCCCAAAACTTCCGCACCGCCATCGCAAGCTGGAACAAGAACACCAACGCGTGGCTGCGCTGCGTAGCGTACTCGCGCGGCGGCGCGGCGTGGCGCACGGCGCGCGTGTACGCGCTGTCGGCCGTGTGGCACGGCTTCCACCCCGGCTACTACCTCACCTTCCTCGCGGGCGGCGTGTTCACCGTGGCCGCTAGGAAGGTAACCATAGCGACGGAACAGGAACGTTGTCGGCCGTGTGGCACGGCTTCCACCCCGGCTACTACCTCACCTTCCTCGCGGGCGGCGTGTTCACCGTGGCCGCTAGGAAGGTAACCATAGCGACGGAACAGGAACGTTGTCGGCCGTGTGGCACGGCTTCCACCCCGGCTACTACCTCACCTTCCTCGCGGGCGGCGTGTTCACCGTGGCTGCTAGGAAGGTAACCATAGCGACGGAACAGGAACGTTGTCGGCCGTGTGGCACGGTTTCCACCCCGGCTACTACCTCACCTTCCTCGCGGGCGGCGTGTTCACCGTGGCCGCTAGGAAGGTAACCATAGCGACGGAACAGGAACGTTGTCGGCCGTGTGGCACGGCTTCCACACCGGCTACTACCTCACCTTCCTCGCGGGCGGCGTGTTCACCGTGGCCGCTAGGAAGGTAACCATAGCGACGGAACAGGAACGTTGTCGGCCGTGTGGCACGGTTTCCACCCCGGCTACTACCTCACCTTCCTCGCGGGCGGCGTGTTCACCGTGGCCGCTAGGAAGGTAACCATAGCGACGGAACAGGAACGTTGTCGGCCGTGTGGCACGGCTTCCACCCCGGCTACTGCCTCACCTTCCTTGCGGGCGGCGTGTTCACCGTGGCCGCTAGGAAGGTAACTATAGCGACGGAACAGGAACGTTGTCGGCCGTGTGGCACGGCTTCCACCCCGGCTACTACCTCACCTTCCTCGCGGGCGGCGTGTTCACCGTGGCCGCTAGGAAGGTAACCATAGCGACGGAACAGGAACGTTGTCGGCCGTGTGGCACGGCTTCCACCCCGGCTACTACCTCACTTTCCTCGCGGGCGGCGTGTTCACCGTGGCCGCTAGGAAGGTAACCATAGCGACGGAACAGGAACGTTGTCGGCCGTGTGGCACGACTTCCACCCCGGCTACTATCTCACCTTCCTCGCGGGCGGCGTGTTCACTGTGGCCGCTAGGAAGGTAACCATAGCGACGGAACAAGAACGTCGGCCGTGTGGCACGGCTTCCACCCCGGCTACTACCTCACCTTCCTCGCGGGCGGCGTGTTCACCGTGGCCGCTAGGAAGGTAACCATAGCGACGGAACAGGAACGTTGTCGGCCGTGTGGCACGGCTTCCACACCGGCTACTACCTCACCTTCCTCGCGGGCGGCGTGTTCACCGTGGCCGCTAGGAAGGTAACCATAGCGACGGAACAGGAACGTTGTCGGCCGTGTGGCACGGTTTCCACCCCGGCTACTACCTCACCTTCCTCGCGGGCGGCGTGTTCACCGTGGCCGCTAGGAAGGTAACCATAGCGACGGAACAGGAACGTTGTCGGCCGTGTGGCACGGCTTCCACCCCGGCTACTGCCTCACCTTCCTCGCGGGCGGCGTGTTCACCGTGGCCGCTAGGAAGGTAACCATAGCGACGGAACAGGAACGTTGTCGGCCGTGTGGCACGGCTTCCACCCCGGCTACTACCTCACCTTCCTCGCGGGCGGCGTGTTCACCGTGGCCGCTAGGAAGGTAACCATAGCGACGGAACAGGAACGTTGTCGGCCGTGTGGCACGGCTTCCATCCCGGCTACTACCTCACCTTCCTCGCGGGCGGTGTGTTCACCGTGGCCGCTAGGAAGGTAACCATAGCGACGGAACAGGAACGTTGTCGGCCGTGTGGCACGGCTTCTATCCCGGCTACTACCTCACCTTCCTCGCGGGCGGCGTGTTCACCGTGGCCGCTAGGAAGGTAACCATAGCGACGGAACAGGAACGTTGTCGGCCGTGTGGCACGGATTCCATCCCGGCTACTACCTCACCTTCCTCGCGGGCGGCGTGTTCACCGTGGCCGCTAGGAAGGTAACCATAGCGACGGAACAGGAACGTTGTCTGCCGTGTGGCACGGCTTCCATCCCGGCTACTACCTCACCTTCCTCGCGGGCGGCGTGTTCACCATGGCCGCTAGGAAGGTAACCATAGCGACGGAACAGGAACGTTGTCCGCCGTGTGGCACGGCTTCCATCCCGGCTATTACCTCACCTTCCTCGCGGGCGGCATGTTCACCGTGGCCGCTAGGAAGGTAACCATAGCGACGGAACAGGAACGTTGTCGGCCGTGTGGCACGGCTTCCACCCCGGCTACTACCTCACCTTCCTCGCGGGCGGCGTGTTCACCGTGGCCGCTAGGAAGGTAACCATAGCGACGGAACAGGAACGTTGTCGGCAGTGTGGCATGGCTTCCACCCCGGCTACTACCTCACCTTCCTCGCGGGCGGCGTGTTCACCGTGGCTGCTAGGAAGGTAACGATAGCGACGGAACAGGAACGCTGTCGGCCGTGTGGCACGGCTTCCACCCCGGCTACTACCTCGTCTTCCTCGCGGGCGGCGTGTTTACTGTAGCCGCTATCCTAGTAGGTATAGTCTGCATCTTTTCAAATGACTTTTTCATCTAAGACGGTAATCTGTTAAACCAAAGCCTTTGTTCCTTTTGTGCGTGCGGTCGCCCATTGTGTACCATTGTCTCCGACAATCGCACGCGCCGTAGCACGCGCTTAGACTCAATGGCACACAATGGGCGACCGCACGCAGAAAAGGAACAAAGGCTTTTGTTTAACAGATAACTGTCTTAGACGAAAAAGACATTTGAAAAGATGCAGACTACAAGCATTACCCGAAGGCACAGAGTACACAGACACCGCATTATGAAGTGTTTACAAAGAGCACGAAGTCACCACACATAGGTTAAAGTTTACTTATGATTCAAGCAGTACAACCGAGTTGTATTCCATTTTATACTATAACAACCCAGGTACACCCCTAAAGCTTGTTTTTTTGTAAATATTATCTTATACTTTTAAACGAGCAATTCTTGTATAGTATAGGTATATATATTTCGGCGATCTCGGAAACGGCTCTAACGATTTCGATGAAATTTGCTCTATGGGAGTTTTCGGGGGCGAAAAATCGATCTAGCTAGGGGTTATCTCTGGGAAAACGCGCATTTTTGAGTTTTTATATGTTTTCCGAGCAAAGCTCGGTCTGCCAGATATTCTTTAATTTACACGAGTACTGATCGTAATTATGGGCGCAACGCGCAACTAAAATAATGTGTGCCATATTTCTTTTAATTCTGTAAAGCCGCTGTTATCCGTATTCCGCATTTCTTTACGGCATTTTCAAAATTCTAATTGCCCCTAATTGTCAGGCGAAACTAATATTCGGCATTAAATTTAGGCACCTATCACCCGTTGAAACAGCCATTATCGTCCATAATCTCCATCTCATTAATCCATTTCTTTCCTTCTACAGCTAAATTTATACGCCGTTATCTTTCGCACGTACACCAGTTCACGCCAGTAAAATAATTTGTTTTGGTTATATTATTTTTTTAAATTCCATGTGTAGATTTTTTTAGTGGTGTTCGGAAGTGCTTTACAAATTATACGTGTTGTGCAGAAGTATTTCTTTTACTGCAATAGGTATTAAACAAACTTGCTTCGCCCTAATTAGACTCATATTTTTGTGCTTTCAGATTCGATCAGTGGCGCGCCCGTTGTTCATGGGTAGCCGGCCGAAGAAACTATTCTACGACTTGCTGACGTTCGTTACAACGCGTGTAGCGATGACGTACGCAACCGTACCGTTCGTGCTGCTGTACCTGGCGCCGAGTTTGGCTTTCTATGGGTATGTACAAGTACTACACGTAACAAAACAAAACGATAAGTGAACGTGACGTCTAGGAGATACCATTTTGAAGTATGGAAAAAAACAAGAAAATTGCGTTTTTGTCAAAATATTGCGTTTATGTATATAGTTGCTATACAATCCTGTTTTGCGTAGACTACTTTTTTCCTTTTTGGAAGTTAAAAATAACTTAAAATTTGAAATTTTCAGGTACTGTATTTTTGTATTATTTCCATATATTATTTTTATCCACATTATTGTGATAAATTGCTCATTTGCTATATCTTTTTTAGTTTAATTTGCTACTATTTAATGATTTCTTTGCACGTTTGAGAAAAATTGAGTGTTTTATAAGCCTTATAATATAAGGTTTGTCACAGACACATTTGTATGTATGTACTTACACTTATTATAGGTATTGTTACTTTCAGGAAACTGTATTATTCCCTGCATTTCATTGCCCTTGGCGCACTGCTTATTCCTGAACGACGATCATGCGCCTCTCCTGTCAACTCCGAGCTTTCACAAAAATCTTCCAACTCCAGTAAAGAAACGCACGAACCTAATGGAGATACTAATGGTAAACTAAAAATAAATTAAACGTACAATTATGGTGTCTATTTTTATAAAGGTAAAATTAAAAACTGTAAAGTCTCCCAATATAGCTTCCAGTTTATGAAAGTTGCTCTTATTAATGACTAATGACGTAATGACGTATTTTATTTTTATTTATTTTTAAGGTCAGGTAAGCGAAACATCCGTTTACGTTGCCTAAAGTTGGGGAAACAAATACAATATTAAATTATAAATATAATCATGTGGCACTTGTTTCACTTACCAAACCTGAGCTTATTTGTTAAATAAAGATGCTGTAAGGCGATGGCGCCGAAATTTTTACCGTAGGTAATATCCTGTTAAATATTTTTGATAAAATTTTGGACTTTTTAGTTTTTAGTTTAAGTTTTTGTTTGTTTATAACTATGATGACAGGACATTTTTATATATTTATTCGAAGTATTAAGTAATAAGACGTTCGTTTTGACTCACATATTGCATTTATTATTTTTATCATCAAAAGTATGGTTTTGCTTTCATTATAATTGTATTGTACAGCCAGCAAGTCTAGATAGTATATTTTAATTTTTTCTTCTTTTGGCATGTTTTGCTGTTGGCTTTTACTCCTTGGTGAGTTTAGCTCGGAGGATACTGATAGCGCCAAAAACGTGAAGAGTTAGACCAAGATAAGTCTGCAACGATTTTGATAGCACACGCAGTGCAAGTGTTATTTTAAACGTCAAACTTCTATGAAATTATTACGTATAAATCGTTGCAGACTTACCTCGGTCTAACCAAAGTTTATAAAACAATACAGTCAATCGACGTCTAGACATCAGGGCAATCGTGCGGGGGGCGAGGGGTCGGTCGCGCGCACCCGAGCTGCATACATCGCCATTGTTGAGCTACTTACAGGGCTAGCGTGTCTTAATGATTGTCGCATTATTTTGTGTAGTTGTGTATAAGTGTGACAACCCTACTGTGTTCTTGTGCGGTGTCGGCATATACGCAAACATCAAAGGCGTCGGTCCACTGTTACTTTTTACACTGTGGTCTAACCAGGGACCGGACAACCCTTTCCGCGATAAAACCCTTTCAATGGGCGACACTTAAACACGGCTAACACATTGAAAGACTTTCCCTTTAGAACTGCAAGCCCATTCATACCCCTACCTTTGACTAACCCTTACCGAAAAGCTAACCAAAAATAAGGCTAGCCCTTAATAAGGGTTACCCATATTTTTAAGCGCTTTTTATAAAGGTTTCCCTTTGCGTGAAAGAGACAGGATTAGTATATATCTACGGTAGTGTATGAAAAGGAAAGAAAATACGTGCCTAGTCAAAGAACGCCGCCGTCGCCGCCGACGATCGCTCGGATTCGAAGTAATGTGTGCTTTATGAACATGGTAGACGACTTAAATTAGCACGCTTATATGCTAAAAGTGAAGCCCTTTATAAGGCTAACCCTTATAAGCAATATGCAAGGTGTTGGTGAGCGGATGATAAGGGTTTTGTAAGGGTATTTGGGCTACCGATTACTCAAATGTGGTAGCTTTATATAAGGGTTTTTAAAAGCAAAACAAAGGGTTTCGTCTGGCAAAGGGTATGGTGAGTTAAGCCTTATGCAATACCCTTATAAAACCCCGATAAGGGATAGCGGGCCGGTCCCTGGGTCTAACTCTACCGCCTTATTCAAAATTTTACAAGCCTCAATAAGTTAATTTATGTTTTATTTTATCTTTTCCTTACAAGTACATAAGTAAAAATGACAGATTAAGGACAAACAATTAAATAGGTAATTTGAGGCTTGTAGCGCGTTTATGAATAACGCCACTAGACTTTATTCTGAATGAGCGATTATACTTATAGTTAGAAAATATTTACTTTTATTACTCTAAAGATTCACTGTTTGTATTAGACATTAGGCTAAGACAAACTCCTGCTTCTAATTTGACTAATGTTGATTCGTAGTAATTCGGGCTATCCAAAGTAGTCGTTTTGGATTGTCCACCGTACGTTGCCACAAAACATTACGATTGCGACGTATATCCCCACCTAGTTTGCCTGACATACTCTGGAGAATATTTTTAGAATTTACACCTCTTTGATTTACTCTAACAACGTGTATTTTTGGTTCTGTCGTAGCATGTTTTTTTTTTCATAGCTCTATCTACCCTAATATCAAGCATACTTAATTCTTGTTAATATTGTTTCTCATAAAACTCTTTTTTATCGAGTCCACCACACAATATAACTTTTCTTCTTGTTACTCTTAATTTATATTTCGCATCACATGTAGTGCTAATAATACCATGCATCCTATATTTGAACTTAGAGCGTGAGTTTCTCTTCTTTAATTTTATTATTTGACTGCATGTTATTATGTCGCATCTTGTTGGCTATGCTTTTCATATTATTAACATTCAACCAGTTACAGTAAAATGTTCAATTTATTCAATTAAATACAAAATAATATTATTTATACTGTATCCTAGTATAATATAATAAAAACAAACAAAGGGTAGCTACATTGTTAAAAATATGCATGTTGATATTTTATACAACATTTATTGTAAGTTTTAATATTTAGCCAGTAATGTACCTATATCTAGGTTTTTTCTACTATATTTTATCCATACCTGTCAGGGGATATAGGTTGATATAATATAAAACCCCATGGAAATACAATACTAATATTGTTTTCATATTCGTATGAACTCAATGTTTAATTAATCATTTCTGAATTCAAAATACCTAAGTACTAAATTTTACTAAAACAAATCCAGTTCATTGACTTGACTACTTGTGACTATAATAACTTAGTTTTGTATCTAGTATAAATAAGAATACCTACATTATAAATTAAGTGATTCATTTAACTAATTACGTCACATCATTATATTCCACCTGACAGGTTAGATATTTCATAAAGTTGACCATGGTGTTCCTAGTACACTCTTAGTTATAGTGCGACATAAAATAGTAGGAATTAAATAAAATGAAACAAAAAAAATCCATACTAAATTTTTGCCATGTTTAAATCGGGATTTACATTACGAAATTAGTGGCGTGAAATTGATTTCGTGACTGTGGTTTTACCAACAGTTTCACGTGTAATTTAATAGTTTCGTAATGCATGCATTAATTTCACGAAAGCAAATCAATTTCGTGCCCTGCACGATTTTTTGGTGAAATTAGGGTCATGCAACCAATTTCGTAGTGTAAATGCGACGTGAAAAACTAGTGTCGCAAAAGTGCCTGCGCTGTGTGGACGTGTAGCTTCGATGCTGATGGGGCCGTGGTCACTGTGATACTGTGAATTTCACGACTAATTATTTCACAAAATTACTTTCGCATATATCGAAACTGCTTTCGTGAAACTGATTTCAACATGCATGACACTAATTTCGTAATGTAAATCCCGCTTAGGGGTCATCCATTAATTACATCACACGTTTAGGGGGGGAGGGGGTCAAGAAAATGTGACATGTTGTGACAAGGGGGAGGGGGGAGTCACAAACTTTGTGACGTCACATTAACTTATTTAAATTATTTTGTTCGCTGTACAGTTAAACAACGAGTTTTTGGAACGAGAATCGTTTTTAATCATTTAATTTTCTTTCCTAATCTGTTTTGGGTTATAAAATTACTAATATTTCTTTTGTCAAAAATATTTTGAAAAAATATTAATAATACTTTGCCGATTTCATTGAAAAATGTGACGTCACACCAGGGGGGAGGGGTTTGTCAAAATGTGACCAAGTGTGACAAGGAGGGGTCAAAAAAACCTCGAAATTCGTGTGACGTAATTAATGGATGAACCCGTAAGCATTTTACGTCAAAATTGTGACAGTTACGTAGGAAGTGGCGCCCTCATTTATTTTCTACAATATCTTGTCGGACTATAGTTTGACTAAATTCTAGAATAGTTTACTAATCAGCTAATCACTGTTCAAAAAACTTTTTATATGAAAAAAAAAACGTAACGTAATGTGTGAATTGTCATGTCATGTCGTGTCATGAAAATAAGTAAAGAAAGTTTATTCGTTTTGTCAATATCAATACGTACAGAGGGTTGTGTAATTTGAAACTGCATAGATATATAATAATATGTTTTTTATTTGACTTGCAGAGATACGGTAATTTTTCGAGTGTATGCAAGTTTTGCAAGTATTAGGTCGAAAGTACAGGGTAGCCAAATAACAGGTATACACTTTAGTTTTGTAATTTTATTCTATGAAATATAATAAAATATTTAGGGTCGGCAGTTGGAAGCATGGAAAATAATGTCATACAAATGTCCACCTCTAGCAGAATGGCAGATGTGAACCCTTTTCTTCGCGTTTTTCATCACATTTTCACACATTCCCTGTGACCTTATCTCAGTGACTGTGTCTCGAATATTTTGTTTTAATTGCTGACACGATGAGGAACTGCTTTATCTATTACGATGCCATACTGCTCAAATTTATTCACTAAACGACCTATTGTTAGCGTCGAAGGTAAGTGATTTCTACCAAAAATTGGCCACAATTTTCTTAAGAGTTTCCGCAATACATGATTGGGTTGAGTAAAACGTTTTAATAATTAAAACACGTTGTTCCGTCGTAAAATGCTCCATAACAAATTTGCTGTATCTACACAAAGTAAATTTCATGCAACAACTGTCATATTTACCGCCAAAACAAAATGGCGGCAAAAAAGTTGTATACCTCCAAGTTGGCCACCCTGTATTTAAATAATTATTATAATTGCTTTTGATTTGACCATTATATTATTATGTGGCCTCTGCGTCTCTGTCCGCATTCATTTTAAAGCATCAGCTCAGTGCATATTTCTTATAATTACATTGTTATACCAGTATTGTATAGGGGCCAACAGTTATTATAATTCCATTAAACGTAATTATTTATTATGATCATCTTCATCTCATCTACTTGCTTTTATACATGATTAACGTAATATTCGGTATAACTGGTTTGACTTTCAGTATTTATTTATCAGTTTAAATAAATTTTCTGTTTTTTTTTTTCATATCATAAAGATAAGATAAAGATAGTTTATTATTCAAGTAGGCATATTACAATGCGCTTATGAACGTCAAATAAAGCTACACCGGCTCTATAGGTCTAAGGCTTAATTTAAACAGATTATCTGTTGAATAGTAAATAAAAATAAGGCACATATATGATGACACAAATTAGCAATTGAAATGCGAGCCAAATATTGTTACCCATATGAAATAATATTTTAAATACTTTGACTTAAAATGTTTTTTGATGTTTATACTACTTCAGTTGGGAAGATCTCATGTTAAAAAAAGTAAAATATATTCATATGCAAGTATTCATTTATTTACAAAATATAGCAGTAAAGAATTACAATCTCAATCTGTGCCATAGCTAAAACTGAACACACAAGTTCATGTCATGTCGCAAAAGAAAGATGTTTATCTGTCTTTCATGAGGTGTTCCATGGAGTGTGCAAAGGGGTGCAACATGCATCCTCCTGTTATTTATAACCTCTACTTATATCTAAGGAATCAATAGTGAATATTAATTATATCATACAATGTTACAAAGCAAGCAGCAGCTAAATTTATTTATTTTATCTCCATGTTTGTTGATACCTAATAAATAAATGAATATTTTTCAATTTATAAACATATTTGCATTATTTTCCAGTTATACCTGTTGTCATCTAGGCAAAAGATAGATATAATACTTTTACTTCTTGAATCCAAAGACAGGAGTGAATATGGGGCATTTTCTATGAAAAGGGACTTTATTGTCGATGGCGCTTACGCCACAGCGTCGCGCGGCATTGTATTCACATCGGAGCATAATCAATAATGGCGTAAGCGCCATCGACAATAAGGTTCCTTTTTATAGAAAATACCACATATTACTTAAACTAATAAGTTTAATATGAGTCAAAATATTTAGTGAAAAAAGCTGACAAAGTAATATTTCTCAATTAATATCCATTCGGCTACTTAAAATATATATTAAAGCAGGTCTGAATAATGTAGTGATTTCTATGAATGTACCTTTTTTCCTTTCTTAATTTTCATGAAATGTTGTCTGATGTAGCAAAGAGCACCAGGCACATCATTCGTAGCTTGAAGTTTCTGTTGAACTTCTTTACAAATCTCTTGCCCTGGTGTTATCTCCAACACTGAAATGTTGTTTCAAGTAAATAATTGGGAATAGCAGCTTTGGGTTAGCGATATCATATGTAAACTTTTTACTTCAGCCAAACAATCTGGTGTGCACAACTGCACTCCCTAGGGTGAGTGTCAAATGGTTGTGTGTCCACTCCCTGACATAAAAGATTGGTGTACTGTGAAAGCAACAAAAAGTTAACCCTTCATGGGTCTAAGGTCTAAGTTTGGATTGAAAGATGAATTTTATTTCCATAGAAAAGTGATTGTAACGTATTCTGGCAAATAAACATTTCTATTTCTATTTCTCACCTTCATAATGTTTCGTTTTTGAGTCCCTCAACAAATAAACTGAATTTCCTTTTGATTCTTTCTTTGCTTCAGTGAAGAACTGTAGAAATATCCCATCTTTCCCATCATTCCTTAATTCAATGGTAAAGTAAATTTTTAAAAATTTCTTGTAATACTTTTTTGCCATTAAAAATGCTTCATGGGTATCCTTGATTTCCATTGTAAGTAATTTTTGCTCTGAAATATAAGGTAAATCATCAAATTGAGATCAGGTCAGCAAAAGATAGAATAGGGATAGGTTAGGGAGTTGGGCAGGCGTTTAAGGGAGAGAGGTAATAATCCCCGCTCTGGATCTTGGCTGGTCTAACAAGTTTCCATCGCCATACAGCGTGGGAATGCTGCAAGCATAATTGGAACTTTTAGTGTAAACCGTTTGCATAAAAGAACCGCAAATCGATGTACAGGTTAGCGGTTTGGCACACGCATACTAGAGGTCAAAACAAAATTTTTGACCCGCAGTTCCTAAAAAAATTTCCCTTAGGAGGGGAGTGCTGAAACATTTATTTTGTTGTATGGAAAATAATATTTTTTTTTTCAAAAACCTATCGTGTGTGGTATCATACGAAAGGGGTTTTTAAGGCTATTCTAAAAATATACCACATCAATACATTTCAGCCATTTTTTTTTAAATAAAAACAAAAATAATTTTCAAAACATACCTAGTTTGGACTCCTCCAGCGAACTGTACTGCAGATACGGTACATATTAATCGTAAAATGACTTCGTATTTCTTCGTATAACTGACTTTGGAAAATTGAAAAAAAAAAAAATGTTAATTCAATGTCTTTTCTCAATGTCTGTATCTTTTTTTTCATGTAGTGTGCACAATAAAGCATTTTATTATTATTATTATTAATTTGTAAAAAATTGATAGTTGTTATTTTCAAAATTGCTTTCTTGGGGTTGGATATTAGGATATCACGTATCATTTGTGGTATAATGTACAAAAAAAATCTGCCACATCGTATCTGGAGGAGTCCAAACTAGGTATTTTTTGAAAATTATTTTTGTTTTAATTTAATGGCTGAAATGTAATGATGGGGTATATTTTTAGAATTGCCTCAAAAACCTCAAGGACGACATGGACATGGAAAGGGAGCGCAGAGCATTGACCGTTCGCTGTAATATGTTGGCCCGTAGGTTTGCACGGTGTAATGGGGATGTCAAAACTACATTATTTAAGTCGTTTTGTCAAACCTTTTACACGTGCAGCCTGTGGACTGACTATACTATGAAAACATTTAATGCTCTGCGCGTCCAGTATAACAACGGATTCAGGTTACTGTTGGGGCTACCACGGTTTGTAGCGCATCAGGTATGTTCGCCGAGGCACGCGTGGACAGCTTTATATCAATAATACGCAAGAGAACCGCTTCCCTGATGCGCCGCGTGCAGGAGAGTACCAACAGTCTCCTGAATCTGGTGTCATAGTGCCCGGCAAGTGCAGTCTGGCGGCACTGGAATTCCATTCACATGGAGTCAAGTATATAACATATTTTAAGTAGTCTGTAAGTCACTAACGTAGAAAATAAGTTTTGCTTGTAACTAACATTTCTACGGACTAATTATGTCTGATACAAATAAATTGAATTGAATTGAGAAAGCCCTTTCGTATGATAACACACACGATAGGTATTTGAAAAAAAAAAAATTTTTTTCCATACAAAAAAATAAATGTTTCAGCACTCCCCTCCTAAGGGTAATTTTTGTTTTGACCTCTAGTATGCGTGTGCCAAACGGCTAACCTGTACATCAATTTGCCGTTTTTCTTTGAAATTAGGGTCGAGCGGCTTCCACTATTTTGGGCCAGGCTTGGTGCAGGGTGGGGATGGGCATTAGTTTATGATAAAAGAGTTTTGAATGATTCACGGTTAGTTTCACTTCTTATATTGACCGGGATATAGACCGTGATTACCTTTTGTATCGTTTTTGAGCTCCCGATATTTCGACGCAGTCACCCATTGTCGCGTGACAAGACAAGAACAAGATGCATGTAACTGCGTCAAAATTAGGGCTCGCGGTCGAATCCGTGTTTCGTTTACACGTTTCGAATACCCGTTTCCGAATAATACGTAAACGGTTTTCTGGCCCGTTCCACACGTTTAATTAAGAAACGTGTAGTTAAGACCCGTGTACACGGATAAACGGATATTCGAAGATACGTATCTTATTTATCCGTGGCTCCGGACACGTCCTTGACGATAGTAGCGAAGGAACGAACGCCAGCTACAAATGAATAGACAAAAGATTCATGACGAGTTTCTGTCATATTTAACCTTGTTCCGTGGGTCATAGAGTGGAAATTCAATAAACGGTTTAGAAACTCCTTTCTTGAGCATGTATTTTTTGCTTGCAATAGGTATTAAGAGTATTCACGCTTCTTATCAAAGTATAGTATATTATATAGCACTTTAAATAGCTACTTTTTTTTACGTTGCGGGTTAGCAATATAATATAAAAACCTGCTAGTACCTATTTAAAAAAAAATATTAGAACCATCGAGTTCAGTATGTAGGCAGGAAGTCAAACTAATGTTCGAAATTGGCATTAAGTAAGTATTTATAAAAAAATACAATTTTAACTTGCTTCTTTATTTTAAGTTTAATTTGAGAACATGATATGAAATTGTATTTCTTGTCATATAATGTAGGTAAACCTTATAAAACAAAGTCCCCGGATCCGTATGTCTGTCTGTATGTTCGCGATAACCAGACCTCACCTATGAATGAAGTTTTTCTTTGGGAATGTTTATGTGTATATTTTGTTAAGGTTTTGTTTAAATTGGTAGAAATATGACGATGTTTGCTAATGAAGTTAGAAAAAATCACGCTGGCTTAATCGAAAACGCTGCCCAATCTATTTGATATCAATGTATGGTGGACTTGTCTCTTTTTCATTGGTCTACAAAAAAGTGCGCCATGGCTGTCTGTCTATATTTTAAGAATAATTAACCCATTATTAACTTCTAAAAAAAACCGGACAAGTGCGAGTCGGACTCACCCACCGAAGGTTCCGTACAAATACATCTGTAAAAATTTCAACTGTCTTTGTTTATATATATCACAATATCACGGTTCATGAGATACAGCCTAGTGAGTGGTGACAGATAAATGGACATTGAACTCTTAGTATTATTAGGCTTCCGAAGTGAATACTTGTTACAGAATGTATTTTATTATGCTTGACTCTCCATGCGAAGCCGGGGCGGGTCGCTATAGTTATTAATAAACACTTTAAATCAACTTGATAAAATTGCACCTTCTCAATAAATTCTAATTGTTTTTACTTTAGGTACCTCTTACCACAGTAAAACGCTTTTAGTGCGGTGCAGCTACAAAACAATTGAAAACATTTTCGTGTGCAGATGTTTTGACCTTATTACAACGACATAAAGCTTGTAATTGGCGGTGACACTTGTGATAATAGTTTGGGAACCTACATGTTTTCGACGATGACAAACAAAAGGATATTGGAAAACAATGGATGGATGGACCACCGGTCGGCAACGTGCGCATTTAAGTTTATTACCTGAACGCTAGTGCGAAAGTGACCAAAGTGAATTATGAATGATTACCAATTTAAAGATCTATCTTAATGTAATTAGCAATATTATCGCAAGTTATCCAAGGTAGTATCCAAGGTTTTTATGGTTCTTGGGTAAAATTACTCGATAATCCCGCTTTTGTGAACCTACTAATAAATTTTTTGCGCCGTTGGCAGGTTTGTTGTTTTTGCAAAGCAGTAATAGATCCGAGATAAAAATAACCACGAAATAATTAAACTGTTATTTTTAATTAATATTGTATTCTGTCTGCACACCTATTATTAACGAAAATACTATACCATTATGTAATTATAAAAAAAAACTATGATCGATATCAAATTTTTGTAATTAGCTTAGAAGCAATCGGTTTTATTAAACGATATAAATAGTTTAAAATAAAAAGTATGTATACCTACTATTAAACATAGCAAGATTAGGAAGATGGCTCAGTACCTATGTTTTATCAATACGGTTAAAAACAATTAAAAAAAAAAGTAATTGTGCGGTTTTATGAAACCACGATGCAAGTGAAACTTTTTTCGGATTGTTGGCATTTAACTAAAAAAAATCGGAAATTAATTCGATTTACGGTATTAAAATCGCGGTTTTAATCTTTACTTAATAAATTGGGGCGATAGAATAAAAGCTTCACTTTAAAAATCGTACGACAAACGAATTCATCTGAAGTCAACATAATAATAGTGGACCTTGTTACCATTGTACATTGGCTCAAACTGGTTCGGAGTATTTGGACCCGTTCGGAACGGTCTTAAGTACCCGTGTAAACGGAGATACGTGTCTGAGATACGTTTCTTGGGAACGTTCCTTCGAAACGTTTTCGAATCCCGGCGGTTCCGTGTAAACCGGGTTCTTAGTACCGCCGGGCTTAAGAACACGGGTATTCGTATCGGCGTGTAACACGGATACCGGGAGCCCTAGTCAAAATATCGGGAGCTCAAAAACCATGCACAAGGTAATCACGGTCTATATCCCGGTCATTATAAGCCATTACTTTATGGTTGTTTTTGACGAAGCTTGTTGCAGAAATTATGATTTGTATTAGTGTTAATGTACTTAAGAAGAAGCTCGACGAAACTAGCAGGAGCGGGCATAGTGATCCCTAAACTGGGAGAGAAAGTATCAATACCACTGGGTAGATATGCTAGCGTGTTCCAAGCAGAGGTATGTGCTATAGCGCACTGCGCACGTATAGTAAAAGAGAGTGTACAGCAAGAGGGTGATGTTGTAATATACACAGATAGCCAAGCAGCACTGAAGGCACTAAAGAAAATATCTGTTACCTCCTCTCTGGTGGCGAGAATGTCGAGAGGAGCTTATCTCGATAAGCAAGCAAAAAAGCGTTACGGTGGCATGGGTATCAGGACACCAGGGAGTAACGGGAAATGAGAAAGCGGACGAGCTGGCGAGGATAGGGGCGGAGATGGGATATATAGGTCCGGAACCGGCTCTGCCCATTTCAGCGGATGTCACGAAGGGAGTCATAGAGAAGGTAAAATAGATAAAAGCACAGAGAGTATGGGAAGAAAGAGGCTGGATGCAGACAGTCGAAGATGATGATTAAAGGTATAGATCACAGGAGAACCAGGTATCATTTGAAACTAGGTAAGAGCAGTCTAAGATTATTGACAGGTATCATTATAGGTCATAACACTCTCAATAGACACCTTAAGATAATGGAAATTAGTAGAGACGCGTCCTGTCCACATTGTGGTAAGTTGGAGACTAGCTTTTACTTACTAGCAGTATGTATTATGTATGCGGCATCCCGATATAATACATTCGGTAGACACGCTGGAAGAGAATGAACTAAAGGACGTCGAACTTAAAGATATCCTTCTGTTCTGCAGGAAAACAAGAAGATTTGAGGAGAATAGTATGGGAATGCCGCTGGGACAGTAACCTGCAGCTCCAACTTCAGGGAACTGGGCTGAATGAACGCGACACGTGATCGATAGCCCGCCTGCTTCCGACCGGGCGTCCCTACACTACATCTACATCTAGTGTTAATGTAGAATTAAGGTCATGATGATGCTTGTGCGGATTACGTTTGTGTTTTGACAAAGCATGTGGCGGATTACCTTTTTGTATGATTTGATTGTTTGAATTAAATAAAATAAAAACCTGCAAGAATTTGTTTACTGGCAAACTTAGACCTCTAGAACTTGACCTGTCAAAAGCCGTTACTCACCGTGAATTAAGGCGTAATTAGAGTGACAGAGAAAGGTCCCCGCAATTCGCGAACTTTGGTGTTCGTGGTAGGCCCTCACATTTTCTATAAAATCGCGTGAGCGTGTTAGGGCTTTGAGTCTTACTGCAGGCATGTGTATTACATGATTTTTAGGGTTCCGTACCTCAAAAGGAAAAAACGGAACCCTTATAGGATCACTCGTGCGTCTGTCTGTCCGTCTGTCACAGCCTATTTTCTCCAAAACTACTGGCCCAATAAAGTTAAAATTTGGTATACATATGTAGGTTTGTGACCCATAGACGGACATGTAATGTAAACAAATGAATTTTAAACACGGGGGCCACTTTTGGGGGGTAAATTAGAAAATTAAAAAATAAAGTTTTTCAAACTACATTGTGTTACATATCAAATGAAAGAGCTCATTGTGAGAATCTTAAATATATATTTTTTGAAAAAAATACTCAAAATAGATCTTTACCTATAGATCACAGGAAAACCTATTAGAAATGTGCAGTCAAGCGTGAGTTGGACTTAGTTACTTAGTTTTTGATTCGACCCCTACGGGTTTTTAGACATTTCATTCACGTTTCACATAAAAAATACGTAGTTTAAATTGTGTAATGTACGGAACCCTTGGAACGCGAGTCCTATTCTCTTAACGTGTGCAATTTTTATAAAAAAAAATTTAGTGCATTATGCACGAATTACAGAGATTGTAACAATATTTGTTACTAAAATACAAACCTGACTTAAATTTGCTGTATTCCACCTGTTGTTGCTCGTATTCTTCAACTTTGGATTTAATATCGTGTACCAATTGTTTGTTTTTTTCAGTTATCACCCTTAATTCGTCGTCACTGTTCTTAGCTGAACTTACAGAGTAATTTAGGTTCTGTGTTTGGAAACCTAACTGGTTCGCAATTTGTTTAGATAAATCTCCCTCATCAGATTTGAACTCACAGAATAACTGTTCATCAATTTGTTTAATATCTATTTTGAAGTCCCATGTTTCGTCGATTACACTCATGTTTACAAATTCTATGCTGAACTTTTACAAATAAGAAAAAATAGCACTAACAATGATAGTCTTAATAACCGACTATTTGGTTCAAAATTTCAAACGCTATAAAAAAATCTTCTTGACAATAGAGAGATGTATTTTTGCGCACAAAATGGCATTTAAGCTTCTACAGCCCTTGCAACAAATGGCATGTGTCACCGACGATAATGTCGATAATAGCATGCGATTTGCAATACATTACTATGGATTCGCACGTCGCTTCGACGTGTGAGCGGGCGGAATGTTGATATAAAATATAATACGCGTTATACGCGCATAGCGTTGTCTCGCTCAAATATCGGAACGACGTGTGCAGTGTGCCATACGCCTTAACCACAGGTATACATCCCAAATCACATGGGATTATCGTGACGTGTGGAGAGCTTATTAAAAGCCTCTACTGCAGGCCCCATATGCACGAGAGCTTTTACAACGCGCGTTAAAAAAGCGTTTGAATGACACAAATGGACAGCCATGTATCTGTTCACACGAGGGCGGTTTTTAAGCGCGGCGCTTTTTATCGAGCATTGTTCGATTTTCGGCGTTGAGCGTTGACCGTTAATTGAATTGAGCATAAGGAACTCCGTGTATCTGCGGGGCTACCGCGAAAACCGAAATTCGCAAATTGCGGGCATTTTTCTCTTTTACTCCAATTAAGGCGTAATTAGAGAGACAGAGACTGCCCACGATTTGCGAACTTCGATTTTCGCGGTGGCCCCTCTGTTCTCACAAGCGTTAAAAAAGCCCCGGCGCTGCTGTCAGTTAGTTGTCAAGTGTCAATCTTTGGTGTCAATCATCATGGCTGTGCCGAATTCGTAATAATAGTACATTATTGTCGAGGCTCGGAAGTAGCTACTTGCTGGCTGAGGATTCGTTTTAAACGGACGACCTTGGGAGTCCGTTTAATTGAATCCGAAGCCAGCAAGTAGCCTTCCTGCCGAGTCATATATAGTGCTCTTCTCAATAATGGCGCAATAAATACAAATATAATAGAAATATTTTACAGAAGCAACGTTCTTACGTATATATTTTCACAGGAAAAAGTAAAAACAATTGATAAGATTTGCTTTGCCGCCTTTTGATTTTTTTTAATTTAAAAACGAAGTGTATTTTTCTGCCGAAAATACGCCAACCTATTTGAGACAGCTAAATAGTCGCAGTACCAACATTATAATAATAAGTACTGATCATCTGTTTGGCTGTTTAATGGACCTATGCCTTCATTTGATATGGCCACTTCAACTTTTAAAAAGTTTGGAACTCGACAAATAATGGAATTTGTATGCAACATTGCAGTCCCGAAATCGAGACTGCAATGTTTTTAACTTTTTAATTTTTGACTGACCATAAACTACGCACTTCGCGACCTACTTTTTAACCGGCAACGTCGACTTTGCCGTCCATTTTTAAGAAAATAACTATGTGGGAGTTCGATCCCGAATTGTTAATTCTAGAAGTCTAGTCTCGGACATTACTCTATGTTAAATCTTTACCATATAGTACTTAAAAATGAAGCGTTTTTATTACTACACGTCCACAAGGAAGGGAGGACGAATCACAAGTGATTTTTAAGCGTTCATATGAACACAAATATTAGAAACGGTAAAAAAGCGCCAACGTCGGGTTTTAACGCGACGCTTTTTAAGCTCTCGTGCCCCATAGGCACTTATAAAGTTTAAACCGGGAATTAGTTTAATATTCTTTTATTTTCGGCCTTGTTTCGACGTTCAAAAACTGATCTCAAATAGGTTTTTGTATTGCGTCTCACGTCACGTCAAGCAAAATGTGAGATGGAAATACACATTGGACCAGAACCAATCAGAACAAGCATTGGACTAAGATATTGGACAGATGGAATATGGAATACCATCCTACCAACCTACCATAGCATCCATAGCATCCTACGAAAAGCGAGGGAGGGCGCCACTGCCACTAGAAGAAGTCTGAATAGTCTATAGTCTGATTACTCTGATCTGATTGTTGCCACCTGCATTGATAAGTTGATAACTGTGCAAATATTATATAGTTATTTTGACTGAAATCAAATGAATTATCTCGTGTTACCCAGTAATGAGGAGAATAATCGCTAGCTTGGGCTACAAACATTACTAATTTGTGTTCTAAAGTAAAGGCTCAAGATTAAATAGAGTGGATTGGACTATATTTCCAATACGCTGACAATGTTTTGGTGTATGTCATGTCCAGTCATATCATTGGACATACTAAAGGAATGAATCCGTGTTATAATACGGGTAAGTATTTAATCTTACATTACATTTGATTTACATTTTACGTGTTGTGATCTAGTCCGTTCTAATTCTTTTTTTTTGTTTCTTTTAGGTATATTAACATAACTACAGGTTTTTGTCGAAAACACTTCACGAGTCGGATTGTCATTATGTTTTATAGTATTCTTGATACAAAATTTCGTAAGTGTACTTGGACCGTTCGTGACTTCAATGAGTGTTTTATATCTGTAAAGAAACTATTCCACAAATTGTCCAATGGGCCATTGTCTCAGCTGTTTCGAAAATCAAGCTAATGCTAATGTCACAGCCTCCAATAGAAGTAAAGATGGTAAATACTCTTGCTCTTACTTATTAGTTTAAATTGATATGATTATCCCTGGAAATAAAATGTAACAAAATTAAATTGCATAACTAATTTTATCCATGTAGAGTCAGCCAAGCTATCAATCGGCGTACATTTTTGTATGTGTGTACATTTAAATCTATTTGCAAATTATTTATCTTTAGAAAGCTTGTACATTACAACATTAGATCCATTTTTAAAAACATTTGTGTTTTACATTGCAGATATGACAGAGATTGTAGCTTCCCACCAGGTGCCTGCTGTTACTATTACTGATTATTTACAAGAAGTGCCACTACTGCCTGACAATGACAACATTGTGAACAATTGCCGCTATGCTAGTAACATGAATAATGATAACATAATAAATACCTTTGGTGAAACATGTTCAACAGAAATGGTAAACTCACAGAAGTCATATACTGACCAGGTTCCTAAACCTTTCTACCAAAAGTTACCATCCATTCCGAGAACAATGTCCTCACTGGCATCAAGTGAACCTCGTGTCTCGGAATGTAAGATAAATCAGTTGTTTGATCAATACAAGGACTCATTGGAAGATGCCATCCTTGCTGAAGGCATTGAAAATCTTTGTAATGACTTACAATTGAATCCAGATGATTTTAAGGTCCTTGTACTTGCTTGGAAATTAAATGCTAGTCAAATGTGTAGGTTCACAAAAACAGAATTCATACAAGGGTTAAAGAATATGAAGACGGACTCTATTAAAGGCATACAACATAAATTAAATGAGGTAATAAGTGAGCTGAATAGAGAATCTGAGCAGTTTAAAGACTTGTATAGATTTACATTTAAATTTGGGTTGGATGTTAGCACTGGTCAAAGAATATTACCATCAGATATAGCTATTTTGCTGTGGAGGTTAGTTTTCACAAACAACGAGCCACCTATACTTGATTGTTGGCTTAGTTATTTAGAAAAGAACACTCACGTCAGAGGAATCCCCAAGGACACATGGTACATGTTCTTGAACTTTTGTGAATTTGTGGGTGATGATCTCAGCAGCTATGATGACACAGAGGCTTGGCCAAGTCTCTTTGATGACTTTGTGGAACATGAAAATGATCAAGTCAATCAAAATGTCACAAAGAATGACATCAAAATACAGGATTGAATTCCTACATTTGCCAAAATATAGTATAAGTACTTAATAAAAAAATATTGATATTGAAGAGACTGATATATCCTGTATTGGTTAATACATAAATTTTTGTGAATGGATTATTATCATGCAGTTTGGATCTGTACTATCTGTACGTAGTAAACCACTGATGTATTTTCAGAATGTCTTGTTTTTGTATTAAAAATAGATATTTTTTTATTGGTGAGTTATAAACACATGAGGTCATTATGGCTCTATATGCATTAATTTATTATAAATTTATTTAGAATTATCAGTTCCTGGAAATGATAAGGTATCTAGTGATCAGTCAACTGCAAAGTTTTTGTGTCAAATATTACGCATCTCTTTTATTTTGGTACCTGGCTATAAGAAAAAAACATTATTTGTAAATATATTGCTATATTTGTAAATAATAGTTTTGGTTAATTTTCAAGTACATAGTGTAAAAGTTTTGTAAAGATATTCCAGCTTGGAATTTTATTATTTGAGGGAAATACCAAAAACGGTAAATGTTCTAAGGTCCCTCACTCATTGTAGCTTCAGATGGTCCACATTGCCTGCAGAGCTAGTCTTTATTACTTACATTTTGTCCATTTCTAACGCCATTGAATGTCAGACAAATCATTGCACAAACAAATTTCCTGGCATGAGGTAGCGAAAAGGTCCCTGTAAGTAATAATTATTGTCTTGCTGCAGAAATTCCATCTTTAATATTTTAGTTAGTGTATCAAGTAAAAAATATTTAAATACAAATTAAGTTTTTCCTTTCTAGATTCTTGACTACCCACTTGTTTGTCGAGCGTTATTAAGAATATCTGAGGGCTTACCGCGAAAATCGAAATCTCGTTATCTGCCTCCCTATCGCTCGTATAAGTCGTAAAAAAGTGATATAAAGGCACATAACAAAATTTCAATCAGCTTTTTGGTCTGGCATTACTGCTCAGCAAGCAATGCAATAGCAAGTCTTCCTTACGGCTGAATAACTTTTTGACCGCCAAAGACGTCAACTGACACGCGTGGCTAAAGTCCAAAATCAACCTTCGTGCATTTGGACAAGATTCACGATAACGCGCCGCACATGATATATTCAATATCAGAATGGAAATTGTACAACAAATCCCGGTTAAACAATTTTCCATCCATGTTAACAACAACGACCCATCACTTTCAGAGCATGAGAAATGAAAAGGCAATTCGGAGATAACACGTTTGGGTACTTAATGCAGGTTGACCGACCGCCCACATTTACATACAGGTCAGTACTTAAGTTGATAACAAAAAGGTGTTACTCACATAAATTTGAACCATTTAAGTAGAACGCTAAAATATCCTTGTAAACGGGCTTGATCCTTCTCACTAATAGAAATTCCCACTAGTTACCAGTGGTAGCTACCGGGAATTTTTTTCCCCAACTTTTACCAATGGTAACTACTGGGAAAGAAAATGACAGTAGTTACCACCAAACCGAGTTGGTGGTTGGGATTTTTATTCACTTGTTACCACTGGTAAAAGGTGGGATTTTTTTTCTTCGTAATTACCACCAAAACTGAAGTTCAAAACTAATAAAAACAATATAAATATAGAGTTTGTAATAAATAATGATATGTCGATTAGTGTTCCTGCCTGCCTGACTGCCTTAAAGTGAGCAAAAATAGTCTGATTTTGATTGATTTGTTTGTTCGTTCATATAATTAATTCAAATTACAATTAATAAGATAAATTTCATCCAAACGTTAATTTCTCCTTAACTTATTTAGTTTTTGCACTTGTAAGGTCAATGCGGTCATTTCCGTCAACGGGGCATTTCCGTCAAACGGCGTTTGCGGCTATACAAACAACAGTACACACTTACTGACTCGACCGGTAAAACAGCGAGAAAATTTAATACCCGCAGTCAAAAACAGTTGGCACTGTCTAGCCAGTGAATGGATAAAAAACCGCTTTCAAAGTTTAGTTGCGCTCCGAGCTCGAACGCGAGTGTAGTATGCTGCTGTGTTTCGTGACAGTGCGATGAGAAAATGTAAGTTACGGCTTAGTAAGTAGGTTTATTATATAGTTCGATATGCATGCTTGCTGGTAGTTTTATCAATTTTCAATTATAAGCTGTTTGTGAGAAACTATGGGTGGTTAAATATTCGTATTAACAAAATGATCGAGCAGACAAATCCGTCAATTGCGAAACGGACAAAATCGTCATGTGCCGGAATTTCCCCATTTCATATATTGCCAACCTTTTTGATTTGACTTAAACATAAATAATAACTATGAAACTAAATATCGAGTTTAAGTCTCGATTTAATGTTAATATCGTCGGCTAAAGTCGCAAACCTCGTAACTCAACCTGACCAAATTTTACAGGAGGCACAAAAAACTTCATTGTCGATTTTTTTATGCAGACGCTTAGTGTTTTTTTTACAAAATGTTAACTCAAATGAAGCCGTCAGATTTATTTATGTATTTATTTAAACTTTATAGCACAAAATACAATTTTTTTTTACTAATGATTGTACACATTTATTCAATAAAAAATGTTATCTGAACCCAGAAAATATGGAGTTACGAGTTTTTCTTAAGGAAATCGTAAAACTATTATTTGTATATAATGGGAGTCAGGAGTTTTGCCCAAAAAATTGATGAAAATCTTTTAATCCGAACAAGTTAGGTATTGTAGATTTGTAAAATAATAAAAATAATTCAAATTTGTGGGTTTGCTTAACACAGCTATTTTCATGCATGTCTACATACACATCTGGTATGACTGTATACATCTTAGCATGTGTTGATTAGTCCATATACGATTATCATTATTTTGTGAACTTTTTATAATATACCGGATTATATCGTAAATATGAGTTATACGGTTCAACAATCATGTCAGTAAGGGGAGTTAAGAAAAAGAGGTGTAAAACTAAGCAGGTCGAAGGACAAAGTTATTAAGATATAGTATTATTGTATGTATTAAATATGATTTGTAAGTAATCGAATTTAAACTGTTGTGAGACATACTAACATTAAATAATTAGGAGACCTAGGCTCTCCGAAACATGTCGCGCGAGTGACTAAAACAAGTGAATCTAAACCGTGAAATTATTTAATGATTTGTAAGTAATTAAAAATATTGTCGCGCCCATAATTACTTGGACACTGTACTTCAGACCTTACTCAACAGTGGCACCAACTGATGAGCACAAAAACAGTAGTTATTAAAAACATGTAGTTGACGGATTTTCCCTAGGGTTTGGGAATCTGTTTTAAAAGGTTTACTACTCATAGGCCGGAATTGTCCCAAAAAAATATACTTTGCAATACAATCGAAAATAAAGCTTATATTGAGTTCGCTAAGGTTTAGTTTTGATTAAGAGTATAGCGGTATTTGTTCACTTGACGGATATGTTTGTAATACGTCACGATACAAGAAAAATCGTTGGTTGACGGAATAGCCCCAAACCGTAGGGAAAATCCGTCAACTGACACGTTTTAAGTAAAAAAACATATTTAAATAACTAACGTTACTAGCATTTTAATATGAGTACCTTCATATAGTTAAAGAAATGCTTAATCTATTACAGTGATCAGGTTTATTAAAAAGTAAATATCATCATAGTTATGACCGCCCAAAGTGAACTAATGAAAAAGTATGACGGAAATGCCCTCATTGACCTTACCGGTAAAATGTTTTTAATATTTTTACTTTAATTACCTTTTAAGGCAGTTTACTTAAACACTAATCGACTTTTAATTATTTATTAAAGTACTCTATATTTATTTTATACACTACTATTTATATTGTTTTGATTACTACTGAACTGTAACAAAATTTTAGTGTTAACTACTTACTGGAAAAAAAAATCCACCTTTCCCAGTAATTACCACTGATAAGATGGGGAAAAAAAAATCCCAGTAGTTACCACTGGTAACAACTTGGTTGAGTAACTAGTGGGAATAACCCACACAATGGAGCATGTGTCACATGGGAGCAAGGCGGCGTTCACACTTCGGAGCGACGACCAGTGCTGCGATTTTTTTTCACTTTGTACTGTAGAATCTCGATTTGTATGCAAAAATTGCATAGATAAAGACCCCAGTAATCAGTGTTGAAGGATGGTCCATAAGAAGCCATCGCCATTGTGTACAGGGGGCAATGGTATACAATGGCGGACGTCTGGCCATCAGTTCTGTTGTCTATCGTGATGCGCAATCGAGAAGTAGTCGGTCTTTTTGACACTTCAAAGGAATCGTGGCGTAGCGTGGCCTGTGGTGTTTACAGTCACCCATGGCAGTGGCTTGGCATGGCCCATCGATAGCCACTGTGTACTGCCTAAACCACGCCTAAACACATTGGCCCCGCCTCTCCGTGCGAATCGCACGACGCGCCGCCGGGTATGCCACGAGCTCCATAGTACCGTACGGAGATTGCAACGATATGCGACGGCAGTGTGATAACCGCCTTACATTGAATCCTGATCGAAGCGAAAGATTCTTAAATAGAATCGTGAGCGTATTGAGGGATTCAAGGAGTAACGCTCAAGGTGATAATAATATTGCTACCATGTGACACGTACTGCTTTTTACATCGCCTATGAGGAAATTATTATGTTTAAAAAAAATATAGTGTCCTACAACAGAAAAGTGCCACTTGCACCCCCTCCTAGCAGGAGAAAAAAATATTTTCTGAATAGGTGATGTGAAAAGGAATTATATTTTTATCGTCGTCGCTAACAAATGAGAATTCACAATAAAACACGTAATTCTTAATAAAATTTTATTTAAACAAAATAATATAGTCGCAGCCTGCCAGCGTCGCTCGGTGTCGGCGCGCGCCGCCGCGGCGCCGCGGCGCCGGCGGGGCGGCGGGGGCGGCGCGCGCCGAGAGTCTTGTCCACTGATATACACAAAATATTGATAATAATATACAAACGCCCCTAGATTAATTAATCGTTAACCTGATTATATTAAAAAAGCTGAAAACTTTATAAATCCATAATATACATTACTTTAACAACTCGGCCGCTGAGCCTTCACATGTATGTTTTCTTCAAGTTTTTCTTGAAAATAAAACGAACCACCTCTGTTTGCACTACCGCTTATATGTACTCTCGGCGTTCCTACTGGCGGAGCCGCGAGTCGGCGACCCCGCGCCACCTCGGAGGGCGCGAGGCTCCACAGGGCTCCGTCCAGATATTGGTCACTTAGAGCAATAAATTATTATCTATTACCTTAATATGATTACGGTTTGCGGATATTATAATTAACACGTGATCCAGGCTAAGCCGAGTAAGTCTGGACTTATAAAAAAGTAAAACTGACACCCCAGTACCATCGCACTGTTAACTGACAGTTCGTAAACCTTATTATAAAAGGCATAAGGTCCACCAATGGGCAGTTAACGAGTGTTGCTGTTTGTACAAGCGGAACTGAATAACTTTATTTCATTTTCATTTATTCAATATTGTATTGTCATGTACATAATAGGTGTTTATGTGCGTGCCCTACAGCAAACCAATTAAAATTATTTACTTTTAAAGTGATACGTTACACTACAATAGTATAAATATTATGTGTATAAAATGAACATGTGAGCGTAATTAATAAACAAAAAGTTATGGTGATCATCAGACACGAATTCTTAGAAAAGTAAAAAGTAACACCATGTCTAATGAAACATTTAAAGAGAGGAAATGCTTACAGCCGGCTACCTTTTACTAGAACTAAGTCGATGATCCTTCCCGTGGAGCCTTACTACGGTTATGAATGGTTTCACCAGGTTCATAGTGTCGTAGGTTCGCTTGGGAACAGCATTAACAGCAGTATATGAAGAGAATGTGAAACCTAAATAAGCATTTCATTGTTTGACATTTCGCTCACCGGTTCACTACAGAAGTTTGACTCCTCTTACGATAATTAAGGCAATCCGAAGCGATGTCAATAAGTATTAACCAAATTTGTTTCAAAGTAATCAGAATATAATTTAGTTATATTAATTCTTGTATATTAAGAGTATTCATTCACGGCTTGCCTAAATAAAATAAATAATCACTGTATCAAGATAAATTCCATAACTTATTGTTACCATCATAATAAAAGGTATCCGTTTATTTACGTTCACATGACGATACAGAGGGCAAAACGATCTCTACGTAATGCTTCGTTAATGCTATCTTTGACTACCCGCGAATACATAATACTACGCGGTGTCTCATAAAATAAGACATTACATTTTAAAAGTAGTAAAATTCAAACGGCTAGGCATATTTTGGAGGCATCAAACGATTTACAAAGCGTCAATACCTTTAGAGCCATGTGAAAATAAAATTAGCACGTTGAATATATAACATGGTGCTGTCATGTGGAGATACGAATTTTCACTTGATGGCAGTGGCTGCTAAAATAGGTATTTTCTTTTCTGAGGACTAGCTGTTCTATCAATATTAAGAAAATAAAAGTTAGACGTGAACATTACATTACAACGTATTGAAGCAACATGCCACTCGAGCTCCCACATGATACAGATCCCAATATTCAGGATTACATATTACATGCTTTCTCTGATAATATAGGTTTTGGAAAGGCCTATCCTAGCTAAATTACAAATCATAGTGCCAGTTTACTCAATCACTTTTAGGACTTTACCGATAGCAATAGTTTTATCTGAAAAGAAAAGAAACATTACAATTAGACAAGGATTTGAGGACATTAAAAATTCTATAGGCTAGTTTTGCAATGACCATCATGCTAAACGAACGATTTTAGTACATTGACGCGCCATTTCCTCTCTCTATCGCACGCGCATAATTATATTGGTTTCCCGCTCGCACAGCGTCATTGACCGCCGGCACATGAGCGGGACAGCTATACCATTACGCGCGTGCGATAGAGATAGGAACAGACGAAATGTACGAGATTGTTCGTGCTTAGCGTCCTTTCTTTACTATTCATTACTATCAAGTGCCTTTCAAGTGGCATACGTCATTTTTGATTTGTTGGATTTTGGATTTTATTTAAATTAATCAAATTTCAAATTTATATGACGTAAATTGTCCGAGAGCCGGTTCGTGTCACTTCAACCAACAAGGGATTAGGTACATTACAATAAACATTTACTTGACAACAGGAAACTAGCCTTTTCGAAAGAGGATATATAAAATATCCTATAGTCATGCTTGTTTTCTGTGTACTGTACTGAAAATAAATATGCAAACAACGTTTTCGAACGGCCCCAGGGGGCCCGGGGTCCATGTGATGCTATACAGCACGACCACGGAAGATTTTGTAATTTCTTCTGCGGTACAAATTCACGAAAAAGAAATGTACTTTTTTGTGCTTGTATTTAAAAAAATGTACTCATAAGGTTTAGGCAAGGCGACAGAGGTCGTGGTCGTGCTGGGTAGATGCTATCTGACACGACAACGCTTTATTTTATGACATAAGTGGTTAATTTCACAGTCAAAATACTACAAAATAAATGCACTTTTTGTACATATATTAAAAAAGATTACTCATACGGTTTTATCATTACGGCTTTAATAAAAGTACATTTATTTTGTAGTATTTTGAATGTTAAATTAACCACTTATGTCATAAAATAAAGCGTGGTCGTGCCAGAAAGTATCTACCCAGCGCGACCACGACCTCTATGTCACCTTGCGTAAACCCTACAAGTAATTTTTTTTTAATACAAGTGTATAAAAGTGAATTTTTATTCGTGAATTTTGTACCGCAAAAGAATACGAAATCTTCCGTGGTCGTGCTGCATAGCATCACACCCGGGATCCTTCAGCATGCAACCGAACAATCAGTAAAATAGGGGAAATGAGGTAAAACTTACTCTCGTCTCTTAATGTGAACCTGCCCATTTGAGCAAAGTTCTTGAATGGTTCTAAGCAGATGATGCCGGCGCACTCTATCCTCATGATGGCCACTTGGTCCTGCTTCACGAAGCGCGGCCGCGTCTTGGACTTATCTCCGGTCTTCTTGTCCACCAGACAGATTAGTGCCTGCACACACACAAATCCACTTACTACTGTTGCCATTACATAGGTATTGTATTGGAGCAAGCAAGGTGCTCAGAGATATCTCTATAAAAAGTGTTTAGATATTTTTGAGCACCTTGGCCTTTATAATATTACAGTCTTAATGTTTTAATGTTTATTTGGGCACAAACGGTACATGTTTCTTATAACTAGTGTCTTATCTTATCTTATCTTATAATTTCGGGGGCCTTTACGGATACACTTCGACCCATAGGGATCTTTTGTGCAGTTACCCCCAAGGAAAGATCCGTCCGCTACTCAAGAGCTTTCCCCACCATCTCCATATGCCGGATGATGGACCTTATGGGTAGCTTTTTGAATTCCTTTGGTACCAGGTAGCCTGTTCCACAGTCCTTCATTCTTTGTCTGGCGAGGGCGTGACATTCACACATAAGGAGTTCTATTGTCTCTTCCTCTTCGCCACACATACGACAATCGGTGTTGTCAGCGTGCCCCATCTTGGCCCCGTAATGGCCAGTAAACACCCCCGTGATTATTTGGAGTTGCCGTTTGCTAAGTTTCCAAAGCTTTTTGCTCCAATCAGAGTCTACCCCTTGTATAAAGAGCTTCGAGTGCTTTAGACCCGTCAGAATATTACAGTACAACATGGAATAATTCTTAATATCTTGCATTTAATTATGTATGAACTTAATCGTTTCTTTGTTTGCAGTTTTTATTGCCAATTTAATTTAGTGTAATTATCTATATGTGTCATTTTTCGCTATTTGTTTCCCATTATCAATAAATAAATAAATTTAGGTCCTGAATTTACATTTACTGCCTTCATCTGAGAAAAAAACAGTAGTTATACCACCAACTCGCTTGGGTGGTAACTGGTGGGATTTTTTTTCTCAGTTGTTACAACTAAGATTTTTTTCCTCGGTAGTTATCACCAACATTTTGTTAGTGTTCAATACTACTACTGTTACTGTACGTCAGCATCAAAAGTGGCGTATTAAACAACGCGCCAAAAGTATCTGCCATCTTTGAATACTTTTCCAAATAGGGATATACAGGGTGGCTAAAAAATAAGCGCATTCCCGTTGCCAGGAAGGTTTTAGGATTATACTGAGCAACTATTACTATGGGGTCAACCACGAAATCGCGAAAAAAAATTACCCTCCCATAGAAAATGGACCACCCAAAAAGTATGAAACAGCCAAATTTGTTTTCTCGATTTCGGGGTTGGTCCCATAGCAAAAGTTCAGTATAATCCCAAAACCTCCCTGGCAACAGGCATGCACTTATTTTTTAGCCACTGTGTATAGATCTCTACAAATGGCGTTCAAAAGTACCTATTACACTCTAATTATAAGTAAGTAAGTAAATATTCTTTATTGTGCACCATAAAGTCAAAAAAATACACAAAGAGAGATACAAGCTTAAGACTAGGTAACAACAGGCGGTCTTATCGCTAAAAAACGATCTAATCCAGACATCCTTTGGGTAGCAGGAAAGTTAAGTACTTACAACTTTCAATGGGTAGTGCCGATATAAATATAAATTAACAAACCGAAGACACAAATAATTTTAAAATAATGTATACATACAAATACAATAAATATATACACAGAGACATATCTCTCTTAGTTCAACCAAAGAGGATATAATAAGATAGAGCGGTACTGTCGTAGTAAATTTTGTAACCACTGTAAATTCACAGCCATCTATCGACATACTTTAAAACTAAAAATAAAGAAATAAAACTATGAAAACGGATTATATCGCGTATATTGAATTTATAATACATCCCGACGTCGGGATGTATTATAAATTCAATATACGCGATATAATCCGTTTTCATAGTTTTATTTCATGAGTAACTATCGCGGTAACCGAAGACACTATTATAAAAATAAAGATTTATAAAAATACGTTAAAATGTATTTAAATATGGAAAAATGTTTTTTTTTTTATTTGCATTAATTATTTTTATATGATTTTGACCCATGTTCTTTCACTGATATGCGTTAAAATTATAAATAACAAACGAAACCGTCAACGCCCTATATACGAGGGTAGGCCAAAACTAGTGGCGCCATCTGATCGAGAATCAAATTTTCGTGATTTTCGAGGCACGTTTTTTCCTTAGACTGTATCCATCTATTCCGGAGTTATATCTATCTTTGGTTCAACTATTAGAGAACGGTAGATACTTTTGACGCATAGTCTAACACCATTACTGGGAACAGGTGAAAATAAAAATTCTCAGTTGTCACCACTGGCATTACCATGGTATAGTATCTCTGAAGAGGAGTAATGTAATGCTGATAATAATGCCATCTCTGGGTTATGCTGGACATATATTCCTCAGCCGTGGTGCCCTGCTGAGCTAAAAAGCGGTATCTCAATTGAAGATTGCATGCAAATAAGTACCTTAAATTTGAATCATAACGTTCCATTTCCAGTTCATTCGTTTTTGAGATACCGCCTTTAGCATAAGGAGGGCTGAGTGTGGCTAGATATCATTCTTGTGTGTAGATAGTAGAAAACAAAATATACCAAAACAAATATTTAAGCAGGTAACTTAATCGTATTTCATTAAATCTAGAAGAATATATTTTAATAAAAAATGTTTTGATAGTGTTACTAACCTTACGTTGCAAATGAACTAGGAAACAAAATAAATTTGAAACGTAAAAGTAGTTTTTTTAATATGTAGTGCAAACACCGTACAATGACAGACTGACGTATTTAGACGAATAAAAAAACCAAATGACGTTTGGTTTGACGGGAAATTTTGAAATTATTTCTAAGTTGTTTTTTAATATAAATTCCGTTTAAACATATTTTTGGTCAGATTTATGTTAAGATATTAACAAACAGCGTTTCTTTATATCACAACCAACCTTGTAAGTTGTGTTGAGTTGTGCTCTTACTCATTCAACCAAACCAACGCAGGCAAGATGAAAAGCAATGCCGGCCGGGCCGCGCCGAATCTGTGTACCTTCTTGTATGTACATCGGTATAAGGTCAAGGTAAGTAAATTTTCGAGTTTATAATATATATATACCTCCTGAACATTTATTTATTATTTCATCTTTATCAAAAGCTTTGATAGAGGCTTCGGGTAAAGCATATTTATGAAATGTTGGCGATGGAACATGGAACATTGTAACATTTCAAATAACAGCCGTTGAACTAGCACCATTCTTAGTGCCCGTAAGGCCCGTCATACACGTTGCTCTGATTATCATAATTAAGATACTATTTTCCGTGCCTAGGTCTTAATCTGATAAATCAACTACAACCTGCCAAAATTAGAAAGACATACATCTACTGATAAAATCCAACCACAATACGTTACCTTTGTCGACATTTTACATGAATAATATCCCGATTCACTGATTTCTTGTTACCTAACATTAAATGTGACAATAGCACACCCTTAAAATGCATGCTCAACACTTGTCCTGTTTCGCTGTAAAATAACCTTTTTATACTTTTGATAACATCTTAACTGTTAATATATTTTCAGGTATTAAAAAGCTTTCAGAATAAAGTTGCGACACGGCAGGTATGCGACAAAAATGGATCTAAATTAAATCAAAAAAAGTTGGATCAAACTATTGAAGCTTTCCAAGTTATTTTGGGATCAAGAAGAAGAAATGAATTAGGTTGCCTCTAATTATTGTTTAAAACATAGTCAGGAAATAAATTGTTACATACTTGCTGTTAAGTTATTTTCACGGAAGTGCGCTTAAAGCGTCGCTGTATTTGCATGTGTCTTAGTTACTTGGAATGGAACGTATGTAAATAAGTAGGTACTTATAAATAATATATTGTACTTGATTCAACATAAGTTTTCATTTATTTATTCTGAAAAACTGATTTATGTAGTTTTCTAAGCAAATGGAAATTGGTACGACAAAGATTACTACATAAATCAGTTTCCAATATTAAAGTTGTTACATGTAGGTAAAGAACCCATAAGTACGTGTGTGTGTGTGTGTGTGTGTACATGTGTGCGTGTTTACTGCATATACAGTCTCATTAGTTGAGAGCAGGACCGCTAGGGGCAGCACTAGTAGAGACGTGACCGTGAAATGTCCGAGAGTTTCTTATCTATTACAGTAATAACATATACTAATCTATGGGCATTAAAACTTGGTGGTAAATAGTGGGAATAACCCATAGAGTATGTACCATTTGTACCAATACATTTTAAAGTGTTCTCTTACCTTTACAGTAACCTCTTCGGCGGCGCAATGTATGTGCATTACAGCCGAGTATCCCGCACAAATGATCGACTTATGCTCCAAAATCACAACTTGAGCATCAAACACCTGCAAAAAAAACACATTTATATATTTAGTTTATGCAAGTAGAATAAAACACTTACAAAACAATATAAAAAATATATAAACACATTATAAAAAACGTATTCTTGGGTGCGGGGGGGCAGGGCCCAAGCTGCCGGTGGTCAGGGCCGCACAGAGAGGAACCGGCGGACTATCCGCGCCGTGTCCAAGACCACCGCCTTCTGCATCTGACCCCTGATCCAACAACCTAGCGATAGTCTCAAGATGTTAGTCGAAACTCTTTGCTATTAGACCGTTCGCTGAAACGACTATCAGGACAATGATTGTCGAATCAACATTCCACATGGCGGTTATCTCGTCAGCCAAATTAGGTACTTACTGGACTTGTCCTTCTCGGCTTTCACGAGATTCTCAAAAATTCGGCCCGGCGTTGCGATAGATCTATTATATTTCTATTATTTTTAACATTGTTCCATAAAATTATACCGAATTTACATTCCATTAACCCCGAGCGCAACTGTCTGACAATGGTAATATTTCAAATGACAATGATTAAAATGACTATAAACCTTTAAAACCCGACTCGTATCGTCCGCGGTGCGTCATAGTGAACCTTGTTGGAATGCAGGAAGGATGTATTGGGCTGAAGCCGCGCACTGGCGGGCAGAGTTAAACCAAAGAGAATTAAGAAGACATAGAGTGCTCACTCCATACATCGGTTTTATTAATAAAAAGACTATTATTTTCGCAGTCTACATCTAGCGTCAAGTAGCGGAACTATCAGTACTGCTATTCTACACTAGATGTCGAATGTGTCGCGACTGACGAAGTGTATTGCTCAACAATTTATAACTAATATTAAAAGCAGGAGTTGAAAATAGAGTTCCGGGTACTCTGGTCCGAAAATTAGCTGAAAATCGTTGAGCATTAGACTTTGTTCGCCGCGAAATCTATTGATCTATTATCGAGTAGCAGTACTGAGAGTTCCGCTACTTGACGCTAGATGTAGACTACGAAAAAATTAGTCTTTTTGGTAACAAAACCGATGTATGGAGTGAGCACTCTGTCTTCTTAATTCTCTTTGGTTAAACATAACAGCGTGCGCGTAGTGTATATTTTTCATGGAACTTGATTTTTATAACTTTTATATGTATATGTTTCTAGTAATTAGAATGACTTACTCTTCCAGTAGTAATGGGTTCAGTGATGTCGCAGAGCACGAAACCAGGCGACACATCTTCTTCTTCGATGCCTTTTAGCTTGACTTTCACGTTCTCGCCAGGCCCAATGGATGTAACCTCAATGTCGTCAGACCACAGCTGATCAACATTCACTTGCACCTGTCAAACAATAGTAGATTGTGTCACAAGGGAGCAAAATTACGTATTTACGGCGAGGGCGTATATTGAATGCTGAATTTTTTTGACTAAGAAACTAATTTATTTTATATTCAGCATTAATAAGATATATTAAAATTATTTTAAAACGGGTCACTCGCGTATTATTAAGTCGAATAGCTCGACATGTTTCGATCCAATTTACGAGGATCCTCTTCACGGAGCAACGACACGTCCTCATTGGTCTAGGGGTGCCGTGTACTGCGGGCCGGCGCACGCGCGCACGCGCACGCGCACGCGCACGCGCACGCGCCCGACTTGCACGGCCGCTTGCGACAGGCGGCGTCGGCGGTGCCGGCGACGCGCGACGTCACCGTACAGAGGACGGCTCTACCCTCCGTATTGCGTTTGTCAAATCTCGGATCGCACACAACACTCACTGAGTCACTTGCTAAAGGCCGGTCCACATTGACCACCGACGCAGTACCCAAAACCGTATATGTTTGAGTCTCACGGAAGTTTTATAGTTAGAATAAGAGATACATATACATGGGCATTGAACACAGACAACACCTGCCCCGTCGAAGTCTAAAAGCTAAAATAAAGAAAGAAAAAAAAAACACTTACTTTTTCCACTTCTCGCTAATTGCTATAGCAATAGGACATATTTAACATAAAACTCCAGCGAGACTAGAAAATATTCAAGTTATTATGAGCGATTTATCGACTAAAATACGTGAATAACCCGTTTAAAATAATTTTAATACAGTAGAGCAATTGCCCATATATAATTAACTTCTTACTTAATGTTACCAGGCTTTCATAAGATTAGCTCTCGGTCTCGGCCGCATCGCCTCGGGCGAGGCACGTCTCCACCGACCGAGTCGCTTCGCGCGGCAATTTCCTCGCGAGGCGGCTCGGTCTGTATGGACCCGCCTGATAAAGACAGAACTCACCCTGTTGGGCATGAGGAAAAGGATGCTGCCCTTCCTCGTGGTCCCCGCCTCCACCTTGCCCATGAGCACGGTGCCCATGTCCTTGTACTTGTCGACGACGGGCATGATGAAGGGCCCGTCCATCTTGCGGTTGAGCGACGGCAGCTCGTCGATCAGCTGGATGAACGACGGCCCGCGGTACCACGAGCAGATGTCTTCGGACACCTCAATAATAAAGTACATTTTTAGTCGGTAATCAGTAATTTATTGTGTAAAAGATAATAGGATAGATTAGGGTAATTACATATCTTAGTCTTTTCATATGCATCTTGGCACAGGATAAGGCCTATAAATGATTGCACCATAATTGGAAACTGGTAGAGTTAGACTGAGGTTGGCCTAACTAACTTAGCTAAGTTGGCAGCGATTTTGACAGCACAGACTCCGCAAGTGTTATTTAAAAGTCATAATTTCATAGAAGTTTGACGTTTAAAATAACACTTGCACAGTCTGGACTATCAAAGTCGGTGCCGACTTAGCTTGGTCTAACTCTAAGACGACAACAGTGACGCATTAAATGATTTATTACAGATGTGGTCTTTGAGGAGTTTGATGACATGAAAACTTTATCACATTTATGCATATATAGTATGTAAATTTTAGGCACTTACTCTTTCCAATAAGCCCTGTCCAGTTTGGCCAGACACAGGTAAGAAGGAGAGGTCCTTAGCTGGGTTGAATCCCAGCTTTTTGAGGTAAGGCATGATTTTGTCTCGACATTCATTGTATCTGTAATAAAAGAAAGGAGTTGGTGAATAATAAGAAAGTAATCATCATCAGTATAAGCTGGTGTCTCACAGGTCCTACAATAATCCTCATAGACACTTCTTTAGCAACAGAGTGGTCAACGCTTGGAACAAACTCCCAGAGGATGTAGTAGCGGCCCAAAGTGTCAATGAGTTTAAGAATAAATTAGGTAAGCACAAAGCAAATTCTACTCAACACTGAGAACTCGGTTTATGACTCTGGATACAGGCATTATCAGTTGTTTAAACTGCCTGCCTGCATTACAAATAATAATTAGTTGAAAATAAGGAGATACATAAGTGTTGCAGCATGTTTTAATTGTGAAATTTACCAGAGTATATTGCCTAATAGTATATATGTATGTATAAACTCTTTATTGTACAAAAGACAGAACACAAATATGGCACAGAAATAGGCAGTACAAAGGCGAACTTATCCCTTTAAAAGATTTCTTCCAGTTAATCTTAGAGTAGATGAGAATTGATGAAGAACGGAATAATAATGACATATATAATAATAGTAATGATAGCAATAAATATTAGTCCTGACAGAAGATAAGGAACTGTGTTGAGACTTAGCAATCAATGATGAGACCAGCACGGCTTGCACATGTTGGCTCGACTCGCGAGAAGGTACTTGACGCAAGGAAAGTTTTGCTAACCAAGCTGGGGCCTATGTTGGGAACACTCTCATTATACGATTAATATTGTTGTCTATTCCCTGAAATGAAACCCTGTTTGTAATTAGTGTTGGACCAACCTAAGTTGGCAGCGATTTTGATAGGCCAGACGGTGCAAGTGTTATTTTAAACGTCAAACTTCTGTGAAATTATGTCGTTTAAATAACACTTGCGCCTGGGGCGACTGGGCTATCAAAATCGCTGTCAACTTAGCTTGGTCTAACCCTAATGGTATCAATACATACCTCTTCTCATCCCAGTTGACAGTGGGATCATCCATTTTGTTAACAAGAGCTACTAAATGCTTCACCCCGGCAGTCTTGGCCAACATAGCGTGCTCACGAGTTTGCCCTCCTCTGTCGAAACCAGTCTCAAATTCACCTTTACGCGCTGAAATCACCTGAAAAAATAAAACATTCAAATGAAAACACAGTCTAATTTCTCTTGAAGTTGGAAAACTGTAACTGTTTGAAATAATGCACTGCATTCGCCACACTCATTGACCTGTCGCGCGTGCGCTCTCGACAACTACCACCTACCATTAAAAGCTCATTATACGAGATATCAGAACATTTAACCACTATAATGGCTTATACTGGAGTAAATTTTATAATTGCATACATTTTAATTACGGTTTAGTATCTAAAATAGAACAGATTGATAACATTGGGTAGAAACTGTGCCCGTGGTTCCACCTGCGTGTGGTTTTTGTTCTGTGTCAGTTTCGCTCCTTGCCCAAATTATTGGCCTGGTAATTAGTTTGGTTAATTTGAAGTCGATCGATGATCGATCGACGTCATTCGCTTTTATAATGCATGAAAAAAGAAAACAATTATGACACAAAACTTATGTCCTAATTTAATAAAATAAATCACTCAGATTTTATTTGATTCACAGAGGATTTTTCATGGGAATCAGAAAGTATACACCACTAGCAATATGTAGCAGTGGTGAGGTGAGCTTGTGTCAGTGTGTCACCCATGTGAATCAACAGTCACATGTAGCACATGTAGGAGTATAGTGACAGTGCGCATTGGAAGGTCCGCCACCTTTAAGGCCGCGGTCGCGGACCGCCCGCCGCCTCGCTCGCCGCGTGCGTACAGTCCGCGGCCTTATGCTACAATGAGGGCTACCGCGTTTAATTTCGCCGCTAGGGGCGCTAGTGTAGATGGAGGTTTTTCAAAATGTCTAATGCATAGAAGTTTTAGGGGTTTCAAGCTTTTTTATCGGGATTTTTCACTCCTTAATTCATAATTGTGGTAAATCTTTGTCTATCTGATTAATCATGGTAAACAATAGATTATAGCTCAATAAATTGTTAGTGGTTTAAAAAAAGTGCCAAATATAATATGTGCAAAATTAACCACGTTCAAAAAATGCCACATTTAGACGTTAAAATAACTTTGTGTATATTAGAACGTATTGATTTTATAAAAATAAGCATAGAAGAATTTTGAGATCTGTTTTTCTGGCCCTACATCTAAGTGACGCCAACTGGTGAGCACAAAAACGGTAGCCCTCATTGCAAACTAAAACTTGACAGTGCGATTTAGGCTACAAATCGCAAACTAAAACTTGACATTGACACTTTACGCTAATATGAACACCTAACACACCTACTAACCTAACCTAAGGCCGCGGACGCACGCGGCAGACTTGAACGACCTGTTTAGGACCTTGCCGCGCCGCGTGCGTCCAGCCTGCGGCCTTATACGAGTGCCGCCCTCTGTTCACGCACGTTCTACGCTCCCGAGGCGTTGTAGGGACTGCTATCTTGTGGCCTTAATGCGAAATTTAAACTTGACATTAATACTTCGCTCCAATAAAAAGGCTTTCTATATTATTGTACAATGACAGGGATACGTACCAGCACGGCTAAATCGGCCTGCGCCGCGCCACCGATCATGTTGGGCACGAAGCTCTTGTGCCCCGGGGCATCGAGGATCGTGAAATGCTTCTTCTCAGTCTCGAAGTATGCTCTCCCCACCTCCACGGTTTTGCCCTTGTCGCGTTCTGCACAAAATAAATTGCCAATGTATTCTCAATTTTATATACCTAACTAGCGACCCGCCCCGGCTTCGCACGGGTAGTTCAACTAATTTACACAAAACCTTTACAAATTATACATATAAACCTTCCTCTGGAATCACTCTATCTATTTAAAAAAAACCGCATCAAATTCCGTTGCGTAGTTTTAAAGATCTAAGCATACATAGGGACAGACATACAGACAGCGGAAAGCGACTTTGTTTATACTATGTAATGAAATTTATTTGTAGTTTACCTACCAACTAATTGGCTAAAATAAAACAAAACTTTGTAAAAGATCGATTAAAACTTTTACGATCGCGACTTAAATTAATAAAATTAAAATAAAGTGGGGCAGTTTTCAAACTAATTCATAGGTACGCTAGTCCCGTGTTAGTAAATAATGAGTTGTGATAAGAGTTAAAATGATCTCCCATTCAGGTGCACAACGTCTGTAAACGTCGCCACATAATAAACCAAGACACTTTACTACATCTCACGCGAAAAAGTTTAGAGTAAAACCAAGATAACTCTGCAGCGATTTTCATAGCACAGATTGTGCAAGTATTATTTTAAACGTCAAACTTCTATGAAATTATGAGGTATAAATACCACTCTTCTACAGTCTGTGCTATCAAAATCGCTGCAGAGTTATCTTGGTTTAAGTCTGTATATAATGAACGCATTTTTGGTAAATGCTGCGCTCACCTCTTTGTTGGTAGGTGAATGAAAGGATTTGCAATGGATAACAGTATAAAAATGTAAAAAAATAATAGTTGCATTGCATACCTTCTTGGTTAGTGTCGAGCGCCCAGGAAAGGTACCACGACTCTCGGGACTTCTCTCGCGCTTCTCTTTCGTATTTGTCCAGAGTTCTTTTGTCTACCATGCCTGTTAAGGACATAATCTGACCGCCGATTGTCGATTTACCAGCATCTAGAAACATAAATTTAACATATTTTATTAAGCTCACAAACGTAAATCTTATACCTTTAAACGAGCATTTCTTGTATATATAATTATTTAATATTTCGGGATCTCGGAAACGGCTCTAACGATTTCGATGTAATTTGCTATATGGGGGTTTTCGGGGGCGAAAAATCGATCTAGCTAGGTCTTATCTCTGGGAAAACGCGCATTTTTGAGTTTTTATGTTTTCCGAGCAAAGCTCGGTCTCCCAGGTACTCTACCATTACATTACAACATAACGTGGGTGTAGCAATAGGGTATTTGACATTTTTTTATTAATGGTATCAGTCGATCAGGTTTGTTTTGAGGATCAAATGTCTGTATGGGACCCATTGCCTTAAAGTGATACAAAAGTCACAAATGATGGTCAAAGTCTGGCACCCGCACTTTACTGACGAAACGCTTCTAACAAAATGGCAATACATCGTGACGTCACCATGTAACGTCGCTATTGCTTAGAAGCCGTTTCGATGTATGGAAAACAAGGAAACGCGATTTTGTCAGTGAAATATTACGTTATGTATATTGTTGCCATACCACTATTTTGTTCCTTTTTGGATCTTGAGCTCTTGTATTTCTTTATTATTCCCATATATTTTTCAAGTTTCCAATTTATTGTTATAAATTGCTCATTTTCTAGATTTAGAAATGAAATTCAACAAGACAGGCACACTGAAACTAGGTTTCCAGGTTTCTAAATTCTTAATTACTCGTACATGGTGTAGATATAACCAAAGAGGATATAGGATAGAGTGGTACTGTCAGTGGTTTTGTAGCCACAGTAAATTCACTGCCATCTATCGACACACGATTAAAACTAAAAATGAAGATGTATAAAAATACGATAAAATGGATTTATATATGGATAAATGATTTTTTTATTTGCATTAATTATTTTAATTTGATTTTAACCCATGCTCTTTCACTAATATGCGTTAAAATTGTTAAATAACAAACGAAACCGTCAACGCCATCTATCCGAGAGTAGGCCAAAGGTAGTGGCGCCATCTGATCGAGAATCAAATTTTCTTGATTTTCGAGGCACGTATTTTCCTTAGAATGTATCCATCTATTACGGAGTTATTTCTATCTTTGATATAACTGTGCAAACTAGGCCTCCAATGAGTCCAATGTTGCCAATGTGCGCGGCTGTGGGCTTGGTATTTGTTTGATACAAACAAGTCAATATAAACATTTGGGCCCACACAAGTTCATATTAAATCTGTGTTCATATTTTTGCTATGTCGGGCGTTGGCACCTGGCTTCTCCACTAAGCACTTTGCCCAAGGCTTATGTCGATGATGTTACCTTGTAATGGAGTTAACGGAGAAACTAAAGTATTTAATGTGAAGTGGTCTTACCGACATGGCCGATGAACACAACATTGACATGTTCCTTCTTGCTCCGGGTGTCTTCCACTCTGGGGGGTTTCTTCTTGGGTACTTTCTTTGCCAACTCGCCTAATTCATCATTTTCCTGAGGTCGCAAGAATAAAATTTAAGTAAAGTATTACGACTTGCATTAGGTACTATTTGCAAGATAATGTGTCTGATGTTTAACCGATTGACAAAGGGATACCTAATTACCTATACATATTCTTTGAGTGTATGTTTGTAGATGTGTCTACTTTTTTTGTCACACACTGTAGCCCAATTTGAGTTTGATATGCAACAAATGAGGGTTTTACTTTATGTACATGTGTGAATGCTCCATTATTATGTGAGAAAACTTTAAAGCTGGGGAAAAAAAAACCGGCCAAGTGCGAGTCGGACTCGCGCACGAAGGGTTCCGTACCATTACGCAAAAAATGGCAAAAAAATCACGTGTGTTGTATGAGATACAGCCTGGTGACAGATGGACAGACAGACAGCCGAGTCTTAGTAATAGGGTCCCGTTTTTACCCTTTGGGTATGGAACCCTAAAAATATACAAACTAATAAGAAATCACCCACAAGCAGATTTAACTAAAAACAATAGATATAATGTTTACAATTTGTATGAATATGTTGATAAGCTATAAATATCATTAGTCACAATCATATAAGCAGTTGAATTCTCTCAAAAACAAGTAATTATCTGTCCCGAGTTATTGTGCTACTGTGACTACAATGCTAGATCAAGTAACTACAATTATACATATTCACAACAACACAAAACACAATAACCATATCAATCCATGCATGAACTAATTCTAATTTCACATGTTTGAGTAGATACTAATTAATCAGTTAATTACCTTTCATGCATAAAGCAAAACTGAAATTAATCAACTCTCATTACAAAATTAGTCAAGCATACTTTTTTTTTAAATATATTTTTTTTGAAGCAAATAGCGATTAATCTTTAGTTAATCTGCAACTTTCATGCTGGATGGTCAGACTATGACATGGTCAACCAATGTTTTCCTTTGTTTAATACTTGTCAGTCAGGAGTGTAAAATGTTAACTTATGCCTTACATGTTATTGATTTACATATATTATACCCAATAAAATGATAAAAAAGTTTGGTGGTAAGACATTCTAATCTAATGCTAGATTTACTAATAACGCAAAAAAAGAATCATGCCAATTACAGTGTTTTGAACCTGTTGCTCAATCTCTTCTTCATCGGGTTCGTTGTTGTCCTCTGGTGTGAGCAGCGCGTCGTCGGCCTCGGCCTCCCAGCTGTCGACGGTGGGCGAAACGTCGGGCGGCACGGGCGGCGCGGCGGCCGGCACAGGCGGCGGCTCCTCCACGCGCGGCGAGGCCGACGCGCCGTCGCCGCTGTCGCCGCCGCCGTCCCCGCAACCTGCGGCGACAACAAGCTTGAGCGGCCCGGAGGGATGCAATGTGTTCACTGAAACTAACTTTCCTAGCCTCTTGCACTAGTCAATAGACGGGTCCACACACACGAACCGGAGGAAATTCCCTCGCGAAGCAGCTCGGTCTGTCGCCCAAGGCATTGCGGCCGCGAGTGCGTTTGCTTCGCCCGAGGCACGTCCACACAGACCAAGCTGCTTCGCGAGGGAATTTCTTCGCGAGGCGGGACATCCTGTGTGGATCCGCCTAATGACATTCGTTATTCAGGAGATTATAAATAAAGCCGCAATACACGCTTTTTTAACAGAATTTGTCGATTATTCTTTTTATGTTTTGCAATTGAGTATTTTACTCAAAATCAAAAATACTACTGATTCTAACAACATTTTAAGTAGGTATTTCTGATTCTGAAAAAAAAATATTTAGTAGTATATGTATATAAGAATAAGAATGATTTATTGCAGTACTGTGTACATATTTTGTAGATGGTATATATTATTAAGTAGATTGACAGTCCAGAGGATTGTGACAAGATAGTCAATTAACTCTATACACGGTGGCTAAAAAATAAGTGCATTCCCGGCACACACGAAAATTTGGCTGTTTCATACATTTTGGCTGGTCCATTTTCTATAGGAGGGTAAATTATTTTTTTTAGCGATTTCGTGGTTGGTATTGGATAGTAAAAGTTGCTCAGTATAATCCCAATACCTCCCTGGCAACAGGAATGCACTTATTTTTTAGCCACCCTGTACTATATGCTGCTATATTCTTGTTTCGATACAAACACAATTTATACATTTAACAATACTTGGGAGCTATAAAGCAATAACTTAAAGCAATGATCACTCAGAGAGGAAATAGCAAATGATGTAGAACACCCACAAGGCAGAGTTAAATATCTACAAAACTTTAGATTTAACCCCTCGTATGCTGCCTATCAAATAGACAGGGATCGTTGAAAAAGGGACCTTGAGATTTAAAACATTAGATTTAAATTCACATGCATGAATCCTTATCATACACAAGAGGATAAGTAGTATTTTGCACATCTCTATATTTAACACTGAAATAATGGCATGTCCAGCAGACAATAAGGCTATTTCAGGGTTTTCAGATGAATTGCAACCCTTATAAAGCTGGTCATACACACTAGGGTTTGCCTGTACAGTTCCACCTTACAGGTAAAACCGGTTAGGAAACTGCACAGTCAAATGCCACATATGCTCCTTTTTGCCTGTGTAATATTTTTGCCATGGTATTTGACAAATTTTTATTAATGGTATCAGTCGATCAGGTTCGTTTTGAGGATAATATAAATGTATGGGATCCATTGTCTTAAAGCAATACAAAAGTCATAAATGATGGTCAAAGTCTAGCACCCGCACTTTACTGACAAAATGCTTCTAACACGAGTAACATGAGTAATATTGCTATTGCTTTTAGAAGCCGTTTTGATGTATGGAAAAGAAGATAATTGCAATTTTAATAATAATAATAAATAATAGGGGACATCTTACACAGATCAACCTAGCCCCAAACTAAGCAAAGCTTGTACTATGGGTGCTAGGCGACGATATATATACTTATATAGATAAATACATACTTATATAGATAGAAATGGGTACTCAGGAACAAATATTTGTGTTCACCACACAAATAAATGCCCTTACCGGGATTCGAACCCAGGACCATCGGCTTCACAGGCAGGGTCACTACCCACTAGGCCAGACCGGTTGTCAAATATTGTCAGTGAAACATTGCGTTTACGTATTTTGTTGCCATACAATATTTTTTTAAATAGAATGTAAAGAATCAAATGGTCCCATATTTTTTTTCCTATTTGGAAGTAAAAAAAATTAAATTAAATTTTGAAACTGAGGTCTATAAATTATTCCCATATATTTTTTAGGTTTCCAATTTATTGTTATATAAATTGCTCATTTTCTATCTATTTAACTAGATTTAGTTATAAAATTCAACATGTGTCAACAACCCTATTAATTCAACTGAACAGGGATAACTAAGCAGGCATAACTTAGTTAGTATGTATGTCTAGCTTAACAGAGAATAAAGACTTGGATCAATTTTATAATCAAATCTATGGAAACCATCTCAAAACTATTAGTAGTTTTCATATTAAGGGATGCAAGATAATACCTGATTTCTCAGATAATAGTTTATGGAAATGAGAAATCTATGAATCATGTGTATGTGTCCTAGTTTTAAAAACCACATCTTTTTGGGTTAGATGTTACCCATAGGTTTTCCCAAAAAATAATCATTTCCTGTATAGCATAAGAGAGAATAAATTGATGAGGTAGGTAGGTATCTACATACATTTACATGTGTGACTCATAGGAATATTTATTAAGTATGAGTCAATTCCTATTGGATTGAGTCTTCCAGGTACACACAAATATAAATTGTTTTAGCATTCAATAAGAATCTTAAAATCTAGTACATTTAAAAAATATATTATTTTACTTGCAAACTTTAGACAGATAAACACTTTATTCTAAGTAAAACCACTCATTCTCAAACTTTTGTAAGACAACAAAACATACAAATGCTTTCTAAGTGTGTCCAAGTGAAAAATATACGGCTAACTTATAACCACATTTAAAATCATGCAAAATGTATTTCCTTACACTATTGTTACAGGACAAACCTCTAATCAATGGACTCACTTAGAATAACACAGTCACCAACTTACATGCACATTATAAACTAATGATTACAGCAAATAGAAAACCAGACATGATAAACTGAATATGTAAAAATGTTCCAGTTGAGTAAATAAACATGATCAAATATCCGAAGATTGGGTTCGTGCCTTCGTTTAGAGGGAATTGGATTGTAAGCGGTTGAAATGAAAAAGAAAATTTCAAGCAGTCAAGAGTTGACATCACACTGAACAAACATTTACAGATCTATCCATCAAAAAATTTCAAGGTTAGCGGTGCCTCCACATAATGATTCTCATACAGTAAAATACTTTTATTTCATATTATAAGTAAAAACTTGATAAACTTACTATTCACAAATTGTGAATCATAACCTTATTAGGTAGGCCAAATGACATAGGCAAAAGTAAAGTAAAGTTACCTTTGTCTGATTTGTGATTTATATTGTATATACTGACTTTATTAACACATTAATACTGATAGATAAGTACATCGAAGCAAATTTATTCGTCAAAACGAAAGCTTTTACTTACGTATGTTGCGTGAATCTTGCATTTCAAGAGTTCTTATCAAAGAATGGTCGTTATCTACGTCAGCATAGTGTTTATTGGCTCGCACTAGTGGGCAGAACTGATAATTCACGCTAATTTCAATGTAGAAGAATTAAATCTTAGGTGAAAGTTGCGAACTCAAAAGTGGGTATAGGATAGGCGCCGCGTGTCTCGACATAACCCGTTAAAACTGGATTTGTAAAAAAAATATATACTGCATTCAGCGTTTACATTTTGGAAATGTAGTGTCATGAATTAATTACGTGCGTTTTTTAGAAAATTAGATCATTATACTCAGTAAACTATGTTATAATTAGTTCTAATGCTTCAATGCAGATAGCTAAAATGACAAGACAACCGACTTACCGTTCAGGACGGGACTATCAGCAGAATTCGTAGAACCGCTTTCAGATTTTTGTGGTGATGAGGGGGATTCGGAGGTTTCGTTTGCCTGAGAAGGCATACAAAAAGAAGGCACGAACTCCACGGCATTTACATTCAACGTGGAAAATTTTGTAGACACATCATTGGAATCTTTTGCACCTTGTTCACCTATGACATCGGCTTGATTTTCCCAAGAGTCCGGAGCACCGATATTGGACATTTTTATTAATCAGACAGTGTAAAGTTATTAAATAAGTCTCTCTTTTCTAGTTATTTTTATAATTATTCGCGTTCTTTTCTCGATAGATCCGCGTGTGTCTTTATCTCAGACCGGAAGTTCATGGCAATTTGCCAAAAATGTTATATTACATATAAACACAAAACAAATAAATATCGTATAAAATTTTGACAAAATATTACAAATACTTATATTATTAAATCTTTTTTAAGCTTGTATTTATATTATACATGTACAAAGTATATTAGGAAACTTATAAAATTTAAAATGAACTTTATTTGATATATTACATCCGGTGGTAAAGTTGCCAGATACAATAATTAAGGTGACGCAGACAGTAAAACCATTTACACACGATCATACAATGTTTCACATATCAGGTCCGAACCAGTCCGAACCACGACACAGACGGTTTACAATTTACCAGTTAGGTAAGTTTACTAGTAAGAAACGAACCTCAACATTGGTAGAAAAAAAAAACTTGAAGCCCGTAAGTCCCCTCCACCAGTATTATATTCTTTGCGGGGAACGCGATTTCGCTGATTAGCGAACTAGACTCCACACTCGCGTTCGCGGCCTCGCGCACGAGTGTGAAGGAGGCTTAAAAATTAAAATATTTAAAATGGCGGAGATATTGCCGATCACAGTTTGCGTTTGCATTTGCAAGCGTCGATAGCGTTTGTTCAATGTGATTGTGATGGTTTGTTCAGGAAACTAAATATAATTGACATAATTAAGCTAATCTTGAAGTTTATATTTAATTTAGTTAGTAAATACGTGACAGATGGAAAAAATTGTCTCTACGTATAGTTTTAGGTTAGTAATCAGCAAAGTTTTAAGAATATAAGCAAATTCAAATTATTTGACATGATAGTAACAAATTGGCTTACGTCCATTTTCGGATATGTCTGTGCACTATAAGTTCAAAAGTGCTCTAGATTATGACACGGTCACATTCGATGGTCTGCATATATCAGTAGGAGATTTGAAAGCTGCTATTTCCCAGCAGAAAAGGATTGGAAAGACATCTGACTTTGATCTGCAGATAACTAATGCTCAGACTAAGGAAGGTGAGTAATTACAAAACATGTTTTAGTCTCCTTGGTAGTAGCAGTGCATGATTTGGCTTATTATGGCTTAAGTGTTCTTAAAACTGTCTACCATGTTTGTGATCCCTTGAATTTATCTATTTAAGTTTTTTTACACTATTTTGCTTATAACAGCAATTGCTAGTTTTAGAAAACAAAAGTAAGTTTGATTAAATTTGCTCTGTATAAATTTAAATGTAATGTCTCATTGTACATACCATCAGCCGTAAAAGTGCATGAAGCAAAAGCGAATTTATCAATGAATTTATTAATAATTTCTCCATGCAATTTTGCAGCTAACTGTACATTCTATTCATAATAATTTGATCTCATGATGTAAAATTTGATGCAAGCAATAGTATCAAACATGTTGGGCAGCCATTAAGTATGCTTATACTACTAGACTTCCTTTTTTATTTCACAGTGTACAGTGATGACGGTACTTTAATTCCTAAAAACACATCACTCCTAGTGGCCCGAGTACCACTGTCCCAGCAACCTAAGAAACAGTGGGAAGGCTCTAACAACAATGCGGCATTGCACAAAGATGTCTCTGTTAACAAAGGGCTGGCTGATCTGTCTCGCATGGAAGGTAGCGAACAGGATAAAATAAATGCTATGATTTCTCAGTCCACTTTTGACTACGACCCTAGCAAGTAAGGCTAAAATGGATTTTCTTTCAATATTCTCTGGGTGTGAGCTGTTCCTCAGTATACTTGTTATCATGTACAGGTCTAGCTTGAAAGCATTTGCATGTTGTCTTGAGACTCTTGAGTAGGTAGTAGGGTACTTTCATTATATGTAACATAGGTTGGATTGTTGAAAGCTGATGTGGTTTGTATATTGTTAGGTGACAATAAAAGCTCACTAATTGCGACGAAATAATTCAACAGAACCGGACAAGTGCGAGTCGGACTCGCCCACCGAGGGTTCCGTACTTTTTTAGTATTTGTTTTTATAGCGGCAACAGAAATACGTCTGTGAAAATTTTAACTGTCTAGCTGTCACGGTTCATGAGATACAGCCTGGTGACAGACAGACAAACAGTGGAGTCTTAGTAATAGGGTCCCGTTCTTATCCTTTGGGTACGAAACGCTAAAAATTGACTTATGTCAAGTGATTAACTTATGTCTAGTGTTATTTTCTGCCTCTGACATTTGCTCACAATAGGGGAATGTAAAGTAAATAATTTCATGCACTGCAAGGTCTGCAAGTAAGTTTAACTGTTCAAACTTCAAAGTATTGAATTAAATAATTTTTGTTCACATAACCCCTATTCCCCATAAGAATAATCAGTTTGTCTTAGAATTAATATTGCTGTCATTTAAAATTTGTTTTAAGATATTTTCAAAGCTACTATGATGAGATTGATGAGTTGATGAGGCAGACAATTACTGATCGTACTAAGTCCCTTTAGGTAAAAGTTTTAAAATGAGCCCATATTGTTTACAATTTCATCACAGGGAAACTGATTATAATGTAGTTTTTTGTTTTCTTAAAAAATCAAGGTTTTTGAATTACCAATTGAATGTGTCATTATCATTAACCTTTTTAAAATTTACAGTTATCAAAAGATTAGAGGACAAAATCAGAGAGGTGTAGTGCCATCAAATTACGTTTGTTACAAGTGCCAGAAACATGGACATTGGATCAAGGATTGCCCTATAGCTAATTCGGTAAGTTGAAATTTAATCAAGAGTGTTAGTAATTTAAATACACATAGACTTTATCTAAATTGCATAATTAATTGCAAACATCAACCTTTTTTGTCACTTCTTGTCTTGGTAATGTTTCCTTGGGTACTGTAGTGATAGTGTAGTTCTGTGGGTTGGGCACTGTAGTTATTTCCCAATTATGCAATTTTATGGTGCTTATAAGCTCATTTCGTCATGAGCCATTTACTCACTTTACAAGTTAGCATAAGGTACTTATTTACATATTTTTTTCTAACAAAAATCGCAGGGAAGAATATTCAGAATAGCAACAAGTAACCTCTAGTATGGGACCAGGATAATCTGGTATACCTATGTGTTGGATATGTTTACAGTTCAAAAAACCTTTTTTTCAGACTGATCCAATAGAGATAAGAAGAAGTACAGGAATTCCTCGTAGTTTTATGGTCCCTGTTGAGGGACCTAAAGCCCCAGGAGCCATGATGACCCCAAGTGGAACCTTTGCTGTGCCTGCCGTCGATCAGTGAGTATAGGGTTGTTGACACAAGTTGAAATTTGTAACTAAATCTAGTTACATAGATAGAATATGAGCAATTTATCACAATAAATTGGAAACATTAAAAATATATGGGAATAACAAAGAAATACAAGTCCACAAAGTTTAAAATTTAAGTTTTTTTTTAAACATCCACAAAGGAAAAAATAGTGGTACCTTTCGATTTTTGCACTTTGCACTTACAACTTCACAAAAAGTCACTAACATAGTCTAATACACGCTTTTACTACCGATTTGCCTCGTCGCCACTATTATATCGCGATCTAATCACCATCGGGAGAGCACATCTGCTTACGTACCTGACAAAACCAGACTAGTTTTGTGGGAGTACCCTCATATTTCAATACACTACACTTACATTTTATTTAAAAAATATTGTATGCCAACGATATAATACATAAACGCAATATTTCACAGACAAAATCGCGTTTCCTTGTTTTCCATACATCGAAACGGCTTCTAAGCAATAGCGACGTTACATCGTGACGTCACGATGTATTGCCATTTTGTTAAAAGCGCGATACTATTAATAAAAATTTGTCAACTAGCCTATTGCTCTAACATTGTTAAATTGCGTAATATATAGATTGGCTTGATCTACCAATATTGATTGAGCATGTCTCAATTGATATCATCAGTGCTTTAATACCAATTTCCTTATTACATATTTGTACATGAATATTAGATAATGTCTAATAATAGGTTTTAAATTTCTATCAAACTTGACATTATTGAAACATTCTTTTATTACTATTCTTTATGACCGCAAAGTATTCAATCTGTAGTATGTCTCGAATATTGTCATCTGGATTAAATACTCATCATTATCTTCCTCGCGTTGTCCCGGCATTTTGTCACGGCTCATGGGAGCCTGGGGTCCGCTTGGCAACTAATACCAAGAATTGGCGTAGGCACCAGTTTTTATGAAAGCGACTGCCACATCTGACCTTCCAACCCAGAGGGTAAACTAGGCCTTATTGGGATTAGTCCGGTTTCCTCACGATGTTTTTCGTCACCGAAAAGCGACTGGTAAATATCAAATGATATTTCGTACATAAGTACCGAAAAACTCTTTGGTACGAGCCGGGGTTTGAACCCGCGACCTCCGGATTGCAAGTCCGCTCTTACCGCTAGGCCACCAGCGCTTTTTAAATACCTATACTCATAATAGTTCATATTAATACAACTTGCAAAATTGTATTGTTTATTAATTATCTAGTCAGTTGTAACTGAAGTTATAACCATGTTCAAGATACTGATAATGCTACTTATACAATTACAAAGAATGTGTCAGTATAGTGAATGGTGTATTGCGTTCTTTTATATTTTTTACTACTGGCTAGAAGCATAGTATAAGCACCATATCGCTTTGTCCATAAATTCGCGTTTCTCATTATGTATTTCGAAGTAGGTCGACGGACGGAAGCCAACTAAGTTTTATGACTTTTACGCCTTAGTATAGGCGTGTCTCAATCAGCAATTTACATTATACCACTAAAAGTACACGTCACGGTTTAAATTAACAGGCCTCGTGCCGTAGTAGCTTTTGACGTGTTTTTGTATTTATTGCAGTACCTACTTTTACTCAGTGTTATAATGCAGAATGACATACAGGGCAAGTGCATTACTGCAGATATGCTATTCTGCTTAGCTGAGAATGTTTCAATCCTCTCGATTCGGGAATGGGGATTATTTGCATCTTGGGAGCGATCAGTGGAATTTTCTGTTCTAAAACGTCTCTTAGAGGTCGGCTCGCTCTATGCTTTACTATTGTACATATCCCTTCCCTCCTATGCTCTGGATTATATTAGATTCTGCTTGTTCGTACTATTGATTACTAGAAGTAAGTCGGTTTATACCGCGCAGTGAGGCGTACTTGGCGTCCGAGAGCGCGGGCGGCGCGGAGGTGGCGGCCAACGCGCCCGCCGCGCCCGAGCCCGCCATCCCCGACGAGCTCATCTGCAGCTTGTGCCGCGACCTGCTCACCGACGCCGTCATGATCCCCTGCTGCGGGAACTCCTTCTGTGACGAGTGTGAGTATACTAATTAGAGTCAGATTTAAACATAACAAAGTGTTTTTGAGTTTTTGCAAAAAGTCTTTTTTGACGGACGGGTAACTACAGAACCCTACACTGAGCAATCTGAGCATGGTCCGACATGCTCTTGGCCGGCTACGAAAAAACGTTTTCTTAAATCGTCTATTTTTTATTTCTTTATTAACTTAAACATAAGTAAATAAACATTCTGTAGCTCCTAAAGTAAAAGAGTAAAAATTAATATGACCCAATTTGTAGAAAATGTTATGTAGAAACTTTCGTCCGAAGTAATTAAAATGCTATTCGTACAGATATTCGAGATACTAGCTAAAATCTGAAAAAAGTTACCTTCAACCTCCCCCTCCCACACCCTCAGCACACCCCCCACCCCCAAGGACTTATAGTATGTTCATCAGTTTACAAAACTACATGAATTTTTTTCCTCTGATTGCCCGTATTCGGCTTAATTTGACGTGGCTATTAGAAGTTATATCGGTCATTATTATAATTACGTTATGAGCCTATACCATAATATTGATTACAGGCATACGAGGAGCATTATTGGAGTCTGAGGACCATGAGTGCCCAGATTGTCGCGAAAAGGAGATCGCGCCCACAACATTAATTCCGAATAGGTAAACAAATTAACTAACTCAGCCCTTAGTTTTCCGTATGTATTTACTGTTTTAGGAAAGGTAAACAAATTAACTAACTCAGCCCTTAGTTTTCCGTATGTATTTACTGTTTTAGGAAACATATTCGTTAGATTTTTCTTAGTATTAGGAGTGACAGAAACTGTAATATTTAATTTTATACAAAATTACAAAGTAAGTATGCCATGTATTTTTTTACAAAACTTTGTACATCGACTCGCCTGTTCCTATTTATCGCACGCTCATAATTTAGACCGCGAGCCAGGAACAGATTTCCATGACCAATCGCCTCCCGGGTGATAACTCGTATAGTGGTTAACGGCTATGTATGTATGTATGATGAACCCTCTTGGACGTCAGCTGCCGCTCCGTTGGTGGGTTGAGGAATGGCAGCCACCGAAACATGTGAAAAAATAAAATAAAAAATTGTCGTCGCCTCCCGTTTGATACTTTGTCAGATGATAGTTTAGATGCTATTGCAAATTAAAAAAATCGTTAGCCGGTTGTATCGCGGTGGGAAGACCATCAGCTGGGGCCCCATTTCTCGAACGGTATTAGACTAATATTATTAGTCCACGAACTGTCAAGTCGTATGGGTTACCATGACAACACACTAATAACATTAGACTAATACCGGTCGAGAAATGGGCCCGGTCGTATAAACAAGTAAAAAATAAGCGCTTTACCTTTTTATGATAGCGATAACTAAATCATGAAACTTGGCATGTAACATTTCATCAGGCGTTTCAATAAACGCCTTACGGATTTGCGGACATAAAATTAAATGGTAAGGCGCGTATTTTTTACATGTTTATGCAAGTAGCTGACAGTCTTTCCACCGCTATACAACCGGCTGACGTTTTTATTTATTTATAATAGCATCTAAACTATAGTTTGTCAAAGGACTGTCTCATTTCAAACATAGACAGAGAGAATCATACTGTCTTTGTCTTACACTAGTACTAGCACCCAAAAGAAAAGGATGAGTATAGTTTTTTTGTTCTTATTTACTGACAATTTGGTTTGACATCAACTATATCATCTGACACAGTATCAATCGGGAGGCGATGACTGAAAAAATATTTTATCTATACATGTGATCAACTGACGGTCTTTCCACCGCGATACAACCGGCTGACTGTTTTTTTAACCTTTTGGACGCCAATGACGGATATATCGATAGCGCAGGTCCAACGCCAAAGACCGATTAATCCGTTATAGACCACGGAGCAACGTAGACCTACGTGCATTCGCATAAAGTTCAATTTCAGTTTTGACACTTCGGTGGCGTGGCATCTGAGTGATAGCTTTTGTGTTTGACACGGCGTCGAGAAGGTTAATTCACGATAGCATCTGACATAGTATCAAGCAGGTGGCGAATGTGGCGATGACTGACGATATTAGCTCCTGGCACGCTTGCTTTCCCGGCCATGACGTGGGCGGTCAATGACACTGTGCGAGAGGGACAGCAATATAATTATGTGCGATAGAGACAGGAACAGGTGGGTCAATGTTGTACGAAATTATTTGTGTTTACCGTTCTTGCCATTGTTTAAGCTTCGAATTTGACCTGATTTTATCATGTTTTTTTTAATTTATTTATTATAGTTGGTCAAACCAAATTGACAGTAAATAAGAATGAAAAAAAACTATACAAACCTTAGATCTTTTGGGTGCTAGTACTAGTATAAGACAAATATAGCATGATTTTCTCTGTCTCTCTGTCTATGTTTGAAATGAGACAGTCCTTTGACTATACTAAATTTTAAAATGTCCTTCTCAGGGACTCAACCTATCTCTATGCCAAATTTCATCTAAATCGGTTCAGCGGTTTAAGCGTGAAGAGGGAACACACAGACAGAAAGACAGACAGACAGACTTTCGCATTTATAATATTAGGTATGGATTTCACGTTTAATTCGCAACTTGCAGAATATATTTTTTATGTAGATAGATATATTGTTTAGTAGTTAAGGATTGCAATAAGTCTAAATTTGTGAGGCAAGGTAGGTTCATATTCAAATTTCGTCGACGAAAATTAGACCAAATGACATAGACCATCCTACATAGAAAATGGTTGTAAATTGTGAACGTTTTAGGTTTTTGCGTAACTCGGTGTCGGCGTTCCGGAACCAGACGGGCTACTCCCGGCGCGCGCCGCACCGCCCGGCGCAAGCGCCGCCGCCCGTCCTCCACAATTTAGGTAACATTCCAAATTCACTTTCATAAGTTGTTTCTCCTAGGCCAGGTAATGCAATCAATTTTTGTATTAAAGGAAAATTAAAAAAATATACACCTCCGGCAGGACTCGAATTTTTCCATTTTTCTTTTAATATCTAAATTTGTAGTATCGCTCGCAGACGTTTCTGCTTGATAAAAAATATTTTTCTATGATACTGTTTCGTTGTACTATATAAATATTTTATACACACGCAATTATTTAAGTAAAATAACTCCTAAGAAATTATTGCAGAAAGATTATCATTAATTATCAAAGGCAATTAGCAGTTCTAGTATAAAACTTTAATAAAAATACAAAATGTCCACAGAACAACCACCACCGGGGGTGCCAATGCAGCTACCCCCGAACGGCCCTCCGCCGCCGATGGCCAACAACGGTAAGCACACACATTTATCGAGTACCCTGGCAAAAGATACTGGTCCGCCACTCTCGTAAGGACTTGCATTAAGGTACAGTAGGTTCAGAGAGCGGGGGTTTGTGAAAAATCTTACCGCTTTTTTAGATCACAATACGGTTGCCAAAAATTTTATTAGCAATCTTGAGGATTTTCTCAAGTGACTTCATCGATTCGAATATTGATTTTTTGACTTTCGCGCGATATAAAAAATCACGAATCGCGAATCTAAAACGCACTAAGAATTTGCGACAATTTATGCACAAAAGCTAAAAAATAAAAACAATGGCTTCTAAAAATGTGCAATTTTATTTTGGAGGGAACACATCGATTACTTTTTAGGGTTCCGTACCAAGGAACCCTTATGGTGCGACTCTGTCACAGCCGGTATTGATCACCCTGAGCGAGGGTCATCTTCGATCGACTCCCGTCCAAGTTTAAAAAGTCGACTCCACTTTTTAACAGTGGCATAAGAAGGTCCAGATGCCTCGTAAATAATAGCCATTTCCTGAAAATACTTTGCGGTGATTTGTTATTTTTCGCGAGGAACTTAATTACCACACGGTGCTCAATTTTTGTAACATGCGTTTATCATGTGAGTTCACAGATGATAAATTATATCGTTGAATATCTCGAGACGTAATGAAGAAATATGACATTTGTTTTCTTCAATAACTTACTTTTTAAATGGTATTTTTAGTGACCAGTGCTATTAACGCATATGCAACCTCGAAGTACCTTAGGCTTAGAACTTTTCAGTCGCCCTTCGTATTTACACGCCAGATTTTGTATTTTTTTTTTTTAGAAAAAAACCGCACTTTTTTACGGAATAGTATACGCATAGGTGTTGAAAAGTTTTTCTTTCCAGATTTATGTTTTCACTGCAGGATTTCTCCACATTCCCGTTTTATTTCGTGATTCTGTTTTTACTATCGTACTCGTAATCTAGAGATTATGACGATTAATAAGACGTTCGTTTCAATCAAAAACGCTCAACTTTGTTCTGGGCCCAAGTGCCTTAACAAAATCAGCGATGTCCTTTGAGTCTTTTGAGCAATCATTGCAAACGGCAGTGTGTTTGATGTTTTGTGTATTTGTCTATGGCATAGTAGTTTTGAAACAGAGAAACCGATATTGATTTGTCTTTTTGATATGAATAGGTCTTTGGTTGAGAGTGTTGTCTGCACATAGTTGTGATACTCGTGATATAGTCGTTCAGGGGTAGTAATCTAGTAATATTTATAAATAATAAAATATAAAATTTTGCGTTATTAATTATTAAATGTGCAGCCACATTCGTGTTTAGCTCTCACTGTTAAATACGTAAAATATAATTCATTAGATAAATACTACTTACTAACTAGATAACTTATTAGATACGTTAGCTTACGAGTAAATGTTCAGTTGCAAAATAAGCCCACGAATACGTTTTTATTAGCTTTATTAAAATATCGCTAAATAACGGAATGAGCCGTCGTCAACTCGTCACATTTTTCCGGTCGCACAATGGGTAACAAAAATAACTTTTTGAAATAATACAATTTCGGATAATTGGAAATGCTGTTTCTGTGTAAGTATCCCATTTGAATTTAAATTCTGCCATTAGATCAGGTTTCCATCTTGTAATATCATTACAGTTGTAGTTTAATTTGAATGGTTTTGTCGCATGTTACGGCAGCAGGGTTATCGGTGCACGTTAAACATTTAAATGTGTATGAAATTGCACGTTAATTTCAATAATTAATGATTCATACAAAACCAAAGCGGCAATAGTATTCTGCCACTCATTTGGAGGATCCAATTTGGACGCAAGTTTATTGCTATAGTTGATATTTTTTATTTCATTTTGCCGTTTAGTTTAAGTGCAGATTCCTACTTCGCCTCTGAAAATTGACAAATTACAATTGTATAAACATGTGTTACATCGGATATTATTAACGCAACTTGCATGAGAATTCACGAGTTATGTGCGTGTTGTATTGCAGCAATTATCCTAGTATTACCTATACTGCCTTGCATTCATGGACTCTAGCTGTAATACTTCAAAATAATCCTTCGTGACACCTTTATTTTTTATGTATAGGTTGAAATCTGTTATGCAGGCGAGTTTTATGGTGCATATTCTATTAGTTCAGGGTTCAGAGGTACAAAACGGATGCAGCCGTATTTGCGTAAATAGGTATAGAGAAGCGAGTACGCACCATGAACATCACAAGTTATTCCAGTTCGGTACTTTCGTTTTCCTAAAAAATATCAACTATACATAAAACACATTTTAAAATTAAATTTGTGAAATGCGTCTTAAACGCACGTCGTTAAGTACGGTGCACACGCGCCTGACTAGCTGTAACATGTGGTAGATGTGGGCGGGCACTCGTCGGACGGCTCGTCGGACAACATCACCGTGCTGGTCCCGCCGCGCTACACGCACCGCCGCACGCGCCGCCCAGACGACGCCCCAAGGCCGCGCAAAAGACACGGTACTGGCGACCGACAACCCTGTCTCTTCAGTGTCCAGTGTCCACTCAGCGGGACGTGCTCTCGAGTGACACTAAAAATATTTTTTTTACAGCATATTACGTTGAATGTTTTATTTGTCTTGAACTTGATTTGTTATGAATGCAAAATTGTAGGTAGTTTCAATACTTTTTTAAATCTAAAACAGAGGCAATTGTGTGCTTGTTTTACAATGGGATTTTTTGGGATGATCCAGTTCCTTATAATAAATATGAACCGACCAGTTTACATAGAATATTAAAAAGTTAAAAACTCTTTTTTGCTTTTTTTAAAAATTAAGAAATTTATCTGCTGGTAAAGCAGTTTTATTACCTCTTTTCACTATTAATATTTATTTATTTATCGTATTACACACTGGTTAATTTTTTTTTACAGTAAGTAGTCAAAATTAATATAGCCAAAAACATTAGTTTATGAGAGAGTATATTGCGAGATTTTTCCCGTTTTCGAGGATAAATAGGAAGAAATATTCTACTGGGAAGTTTATGAATGCAATTGTAAGAATTAAGAGTTCATCTTTCCCGTTTCCAGTATTATAATAGGTGGCTCTGAGCTGTAGACCTCGCGATAAGCTTAGATAATGTTAAAGTGAAAAATACTTAGTTCGTTGAGTCGTTGGCGCTTAGTTACAAAAACTGGATCAACAAAAAAATACATTTAATCATAGAATCTGGTCACAAATTTTCACGAGAATCTTTTAAGAATTGCGACTGTAGAGGAGAACGTCCGGACATACGAAAGCAAAATGACTGAGCTACAATGGAGACCTTCGCTAACGCTTCGTTCAATTAAAAAAAAACTAAACGGGCAAACAGTAATAAGTAAAAGTCGATGAAATTACTTGTAGTAATCAAATTAAATCAATTTCATTGTTGATCATGAGTCAATTTCTTGACAAAACTTTAGTGTTGTCTATAAACATTGACGCTTTATTCAAAGCATAATTTAAAAGGGGAGATATAACTTATCTCAATATCTCTGTTGCTTCAGGACCGCCAGTTTTGAAACCTCCTGGCATGGATGAACCTCCCAACATGCCAATGAATGTAAGTATCACTGATTAATGCATTTGCAACACCAGCTCCTAAATCACTATTTAGTCGTCTACCTTGTGAAATTAGTTAGTGTTTGTTACACTTATAAAATATTTTATAAACACACTAAATGTTGTTTGTAGTAATGTTTTGTACCAATGATTCGCAGAATCTAATGTGTGCTAAATTTGTATTGCTTTCACTAAGGTACCCCGAGTTGATGAGCAGCGAGCTAGCACTCCCACTATTGATGAAGGAAGAGATCCCATGGCATCTCAGGTAAATCAATATAATCAGGTAAACCGACTTTGTGCCGGTGGCTGCAGAGACCGCGGGGCCGTGGGGTGTGGAAGCCCGCCAAATTTTTAGGGAATTAGGCCGGCGTTTGCGGGAGAGGGGTGGTGATCTTCGTTCTGGGTCGTACTTGGTCCAACAGGTCTCCATAGCAGTTCAGCGGGGGAATGCTGCAGGCATTATGGGGACCTTTGAGCCAGGTACGATGCAGGGGGGTTATTTTAGGCTAAGTGTAGAATAAATTTTTATTTAAGGTTTTTTTTTGTTAGTTAATTTAAATGTAATGTATCTTTATAATAAGTCTTATTAGAAGTATTAATAATATAATCTCTTGTAGTAAAATGTAAATTACGATTTGTCAAAATAAATATTCAATATGTTAACTTTTTGAAATAAAAGATCTGGTAATATTTCTTAGCAAAATCAACTATTTACAAGATAACACATTTTAAAGACATTTATGGGTCCTGATTATGCTTCAAAATGCGTTGCAAAAAGCGCATGTCCCTAAAAAATAATATTGACGTTTTTGTGGATTTATTTTCTATTTCACTTTATGATTACTATCACCATAGTTAAATTGTTATGTTGTTGCAGGGATCGTTTAACCGCGGTGCGCCGCCACCGTTTGTTCCAGGGGTGCCGCCACCAAGACACAGATTTAACGAGTGAGTGCTCCCTGTTAATATTTTGTTTTTGTTTCAAAGTGTACAGTGTTTATTTATTGCAAGTGCTGTTGAGTCTAACGCCGCTTTTGTTAGACTACTTATTTTAAGACGTTATAGGTAAATAAACATCAATGATTAACATGCTTACGAAATTAGGCCACAGCTAGTTTGTATGCAGTTAACGAAGCGGAATAATATCTAGCACGAATTAATAACATAATTTTTGGGTTAGGTACCTAATTTTTGTTATACAAAAGTATATGCTAGTACGAGTAATAAGTTTCTGCGAATGATTTAATTTATAAAGTTTTTATTTTTAATTATTACCGACCGTACATAGCTCACTCAAGCGGGAAATTTTCTAGTTTCTGGAAAGCCACAAGTAAATTAAATCCAAGGCCTGGAACCCCTGTGAGCGTGGCCGGTTGTCATGAGCCTATCGAAATTGCGAATGCTTTTCGTAGTCATTTTCGTGTTCAGTCGCCCCTAGGGCCCCCGGCGCAGGCACCCGAGGCTGACACCTCTCCCGAGGACTACAGTGTCACGTTCTCTGCCAAAGAAGTGTCTTCCGTTATTAAAAAAATGGCTAGAGGAAAGTCTCCAGGCAAGGATAGCCTCAGTATCGAGCACCTGAAGTACGCCGGAGCTCACCTGCCGAGGGTCCTAGCAATGTTTTTCAATTTGTGTCTTAGTCATTGCTATCTGCCAGATGATCTGATGCACACAGTTGTTGTACCTATTCTAAAAGATAGGACCGGCGATGCCTCTGACATGTCCAACTGCAGACCTATCTCGCTAGCAAACGTTATAGCTAAGGTACTGGACAGGCTGCTTGACACACATTTGTGTAGGCACATACATTTACATGATGCTCAATTCGGGTTCCGACCTGGCCTATCCACTGAAAGTGCCATCCTAAGTCTCAAGCAGACTGTTCAGTATTACACAGCCAGAAAAACGCCTGTATTTGCCTGTTATCTGGACCTGTCAAAGGCTTTCGACCTGGTATCGTACGATAAGCTGTGGCTGAAGATGAGGGAAGAGACTGACATACCTGGTGAAGTCATTTCCATCATTAGGTACTGGTACAGCAGGCAGAAAAACAATGTTAAGTGGGCAGGAGTGGACTCGGAAGTGTATGGGTTGGAGTGCGGGGTGCGGCAGGGGGGTTAAGCTCCGCCCGGTTCTTCAACCTGTACATGAACCGGCTCATCGAGGAGCTCAGCAACACCAACATAGGTTGCTCAGCTCAGGAGTTTGCATAAACAACATCAGTTGTGCCGATGTTGTTGTTGTGCCATCAGGTGTTGCTCAGCCCCTCGATTAGTGCATTGCAGAAAATGTTACGCATCTGTGAGTCATACGCGGAGGCCCATGGGCTTAAATATAACGCAGTTAAGAGCGAGTTCATGGTTTTCAAGGCTGGCACTAAAACATATCTCGATGTTGTAGCTGTCAGGTTATGTGGGGCTCCGTTAAAACAGGTACAACAATTTAAATATTTGGGCCACTGGGTCACTGATGACTTAAGTGACAACCTTGATGTAGAGAGGGAACGTAGGGCGCTGGCTGTACGTTGTAACATAGAGTAACTTATACTAGAGCGGTACTGTCATAGTAAATATTGTAACCACAGTAAATTCACTGCCATCTGTCGACATACTTTAAAACTAAAAATGAAGATTTATAAAAATACGATAAAATGTATTTAAATATGGATAAATGATTTTTTTTTATTTGCATTAATTAATTTTATGATTTTGACCCATGTTCTTTCACTGATATGCGTTAAAATTGTTAAATAACAAACGAAACCGTCAACGCCATCTATACGACAGTAGGCCAAAGCTAGTAGCGCCCTCTGATCGAGAATCAAATTTTCTTGATTTTCGAGGCACGTTTTTTCCTTAGACTGTATCCATCTATTGTAATATGTTGGCCCGGCGGTTTGCACGTTGTACTGATACAGTCAAAGTAACCCTTTTTAGGGCGTACTGTCAATCTTTTTACACGTGTAGCCTATGGGTCAGACCAGGGACCGGCCCGCTATCCCTTATCGGGGTTTTATAAGGGTATTGCATAAGGCTTAACTCACCATACCCTTTGCCAGACGAAACCCTTTGTTTTGGTTTTAAAAACCCTTATATAAAGCTACCACATTTGAGTAATCGGTAGCCCAAATACCCTTACAAAACCCTTATCATCCGCTCACCAACACCTTGCATATTGCTTATAAGGGTTAGCCTTATAAAGGGCTTCCCTTTTAGCATATAAACGTGCTAATTTAAGTCGTCACTACCTTGTTCATAAAGCACACATTACTTCGAATCCGCGATCGTCGGCGTCGACGGCGGCGTTCTTTGACTAGGCACGTATTTTCTTTCCTTTTCATACACTACCGTAGATATATACTAATCCTGTCTCTTTCACGCAAAGGGAAACCTTTATAAAAAGCGCTTAAAGATAAGGGTAACCCTTATTAAGAGCTAGCCTTATTTTTGGTTAGCTTTTCGGTAAGGGTTAGTCAAAGGTAAGGGTATGAATGGGCTTGCAGTTTAAAAGGGAAAGTCTTTCAATGTGTTAGCCGTGTTTAAGTGTCGCCCATTGAAAGGGTTTTATCGCGGAAAGGGTTGTCCGGTCCCTGGGTCAGACATACGCAACGTGCATACGGCGCCCTGCGCGTCTAGTATAATGATGCGTGTAGGGTGCTGTTCGGGCTGCCGCGACACTGCAGCGCCTCCGCGATGTTTGCGGAGCGGCAAATCGATGGCTTTTACGCCGTAATCAGGAAGCGGGCCGCTTCGATGATGAGACGTGCGCGCGGCTCCACGAACACCATCCTACAAACACTGGCCGAGAGGTGGGACTCCCCGACACTGCGGCGATGGATTGAACTCCATTCCACAGTGGGGAAATAAATTTTAAAGATTTTTAATTGTAATGCATTTGTTATTAAAATTGTAATTTTATTTTATTTTAATGTATTTTATTAACAGATTATTTCCTGTGTACTAACATAGTTGTTCTAAGTATTACCTATTGTTACTAACATATTTAGTTTTAATTTAGGATTAGTTATTTTATTCTAAATGTAAATGTAATTGTATATGGAATTTTTATTCTGAAAATAAATTATTTGAATTGAAAAAAAAAAACCAAATTATCGTATTGTCATCTATATTATATAGATACATAAATTATACTTGCAAAATTTTAAAACGATATGGCTATTAGTAGCAGGTAGGTTAAAATCCACTTGTAAGACTTTACGAAGTACCGTCAACCGTGGTGAATAGGGAGATCTGGGGTGAATAGGGACAAAACTTAAAATGTGATTTACCTGACAATTTCTTAATAAATACCCACACAAATTGTATCATACAAAATCTACTATGCTTGAAGACAATCTAAGGATACATCTCGTGTTTTTTTTTTTTTAGAATTTGTCAGGTAAATCACATTTTAAGTTTTGTCCCGATTCGGCTCGGTTGACAGTACATCGTTTGTTACTAGTGAAGTTAATATAAACCGCGCGCGTCAGTGACGTCTGACGTCTTTGGCGGTGGAAAGGGTTAACTAATGAGTGTGATATTGTGCAGCCCCGGGTACTCGCGTGGGCGCGGGCGCCGCGGGCCGCCGGGCCCGGGCCCGGGGCGGCCGCCCTACGAGCGATTCCCGCCCGAGCCCTACCAGCCGCCGCCGCCCGGCATCAAGGACGAGCCTAACGGGTAACAATTACAAGCAGACGCACCACAGTATCATTCACACTTGCGAGGTCAATCTAAACGAACGTGTACCGTCGACCTATAAATAGGAATAGCGGGGTGAATAGGGATAATAGTAGTAAATTTCGCATGATTCAATTTGTGCTCGTAGGTTTTAAAAAATTATCAGGGAAATGTCGTACCCAGTTTTTGTCCCTATTCGCCCCGCCATTCCTATTCACCCCGGTTGACGGTAATCCGAACCCGCGATATATCAGCATAATCGGTAATCTCTTTTTAAAAGCTTGATACTCACCAGGAAACTCGTTAGGTGTGAATTTTGCTGTATTTCATTAAATAGTTGTGTGTATTTTGACAGTAAGTATTATTAATATTGTCTTCGGTTACCACGATAGTTACTCATGAAATAAAACTATGAAAACGGATTATCGCGTTTATATATATATCTTTACTTGAAAATAATTGTAGTGTATAACTAGCCTTATGAACCGATTTTGCATGTACAACCAGCCTTAAAGTTTATAGTCTATGATTGTTCATTATTTTAGTATGTGGGTATTTTTGCACTTTGTAATTTTTCCTCAGTCACCCGTTGACCACGAACGCTGTAAAGGGTTCGAAACGTCGGGATGTGTTATAAATTCAATATACGCGATATAATCCGTTTTCATAGTTTTATTTCATGAGTAAGTATTATTCTCATAATACTATACCGATAAACTTTATGCCATTATTTATGAGCATAACCTTTCTGCTATTAAAATTAGATGAAAGATTTTTAGATAATTTATGTTACATTCGTGATAAATTGACATTTTATTCAGCGATACCGTTCACTGTTTAAAATCCATCAATGTTTTTTGAGCATCGAAATTACATTTGACGTCCCGAATAATTGATTTGCAAATGAGACAAGTCGATTCTCTCCCTTTCCTACCGTATTTACTCGAGTTTTCCCCGCGGCTCATCGACTCGACCGCGAGCCCACAGAACAAAAGAATGCCACGCGTTTCTATTATAAAAAAAGTAAAGGACACCCGTAAAATCCGGGCGACTCGAGGGCCGTCGACCCGCGAGGAGAGCGAAGGCGCTGACGTCGTTTTGTTCTGTAGGCACGGCGAGGACCCGCTCGAGGCGTTCAACCGGATGATCCGCGAGAAGGAGATGCGGGCGGCGCGGCGCGAGACCTCGCGGCGGCGTCCACCCAGCGGCTCCCCGCCGCCGCCGCGCCGCCGCGGGCCGAGCGGCTCTCCGCCGCCGCCGCGCAGGCGCGGGCCCAGCGCCTCCCCGCCGCCACCGCGCAGGCGCGGGCCGAGCGCCTCGCCGCCGCCGCGCCGCCGCCCGCCCAGCGCCTCCCCGCCGCCGCGCTCCCGCTCCTCGCGCAGCCCGCGCAGCCCCCGCGTGCGCCCGCCCAGCCGGCACCGGTACTCTAGGTGCGTGCCATGTGCCGCGTTACCTGCATGATCGTAGACCCGACGTCGCCGCATGCTTCGCCGTCGGACCCCCCGTGAAGGAGCTCAGCCGATGGTGTCAGGATGTCCCCGCCCGCATGCTTTGCGCTTTAGCCTCGGTCGTTCGTGTCCCCGTAGTAGTATCATTTTGTAGTCGGCTTTTGTATCATCGTTAGTTCTTTAACCTCTAAGTTCATTAATATGCCGAGGCCTTTTTTCCAGCCGCATATTCTTGCATGTTGTACATACACGTTTATAATGTAAATTGTGGTGGTTGCGCTAGCTAGTATCTTTTCTGCCTGCTCTATCCCATATGTTAAGTCATTCCCCTAGTTCCTATTTGTCTTATTATAAGTAAATATGAAGTCGAAATCATAATATTCTCTATTTGTGTGTGCTAACGAATAAATTATTCTATTCTATAATGTAAGGTCTCGTAAAATATAAATACCTCCGCGCTCGGGGTTTTTTACCGCCGACTAATATAATGGGGTGCACATAACGTGCAGTATATCTCTGTACTTGTTTCTTTTCTATTAAGTACTCGTATTTGAAAGATTTCAATCGAAAATATTCTTCGTTTGTTATCACTTATCAATATTTATGTTCGGAAAAAATTGGGTTACTAGTTTGAAAACGGTTGTTAGTTGATGAAGGGTTCTGAGCAACTTCTAAGGTCTTATGGGTTCAAAATTTATCATCTTGCTGCATAAATGACACGTCAGAACATGGTAACATTGATCTGATGCAGCTAAAACGCAGACCTGAAATCTGTTCTTAAAGAAATTGATATAAAACATTCTGTTGTTTCTCTAGTCTAGTGTAACATTAATTCAGCTGATATTTAATGGTTATATAAAACTACATAATTAGCCGTAGTAAAACTAGTAAAGCATATATAATTTAGCAATCTTTTATATAATTTTACAGTTATTTCAAGGTTAATTTCTCTCTCACAATGAAACACTACTTATTTTCTAAAACTTAACCGCATGAATAAAAATTCCATTTTTTTTACTGCACTCGTGTTGACGTTATGTTCCTTTTTTCCGCATTAAAATTTAAAGCTAGCTTGCATATTAGTAGTGGAATTTATGTTTATGAATTTTAACCATTTAAATAGGTTGGTAAAACTGGTTTATAAACTGCTTGTTCCCGTTTACTTATGACGGCGTTTTTAGCATTAGCAGAAGTACTCACTGCATAAAGGAAACAATACCTTTTATTTAACAGATTTCACCGAAAAACTCATTTCATAAAATTTATACCTACTATAAAATAATAACTTATCAGCCGACTCAATATCGCGTCCACGATACTCGAGGGGTTAAATGAATGTAAAAAAACGCTATACCCTATCAATAAGGTAATTTCATTAGGTATGAGTGTGAAGTACATTGATTTGTATCGTTCAGGTCTCGCTCGATCTCGCGCGGCCGCCTGCGCCGCTCGCCGTGGTCGCCGCGCCGCCGCCGTACGCGCGACAGGTCTCTGTCCTTGACTAGGTAAGCTTACACTTTGCTATCTGGCGCTACGTAATGATTGCCATGAGATGAACAAGTCTAAATCAGTTTTGTGCGGTTATCACATTGATGCCCTACGCCACTTCGGTGTGTGAGCGATACATCACTAAAAGCTTACCAAAGTGTTATTTTACCTAGTAGCTGTAGAAGAAAAAATAAAAACTTAACCTTGGCCCCCGTGTTTAAGTAAGCTTCGTTTAGTAGTTGTGGTGGTGTACTTATCATAATGAGAAATATTTAATAAAGAAACCCCCCTTATTCATAAAACTTCTTAACTTTTACGAATAAGGGGGTTAACAAACCTCTGTTAAATTTCTATGAAGCAGAAATGTCAAACGATGGATGGGGACAAACGATTATCAACGGTTTGTAACATTTGACAAACGTTTATGAATAACGCCATTAAATAGCAAAGTTCGTACGTACCGAAACAGTTGCCGCTGTTGGAGCGTTTATCAAGACTCACTTTTCTGGATCAGGTCGCCATCCCCTCGTCGCCGACACCGTTCCCCGCTGCGTTACCGCTCACCGCTGCGCTCACCGCTGCGCTCGCCGCTGCGGTCTCCTCCCCGCTCCCCGCTACGCTCCCCGCCCCGTTCGCCACCTCGAACGCCGCACCGCACCCCGCTCCGCTCGCCGCACCGTTCCCCGCACCGTTCGCCGCACCGCTCGCCCCTGCGCTCGCCGATGCGCTCGCCTCGCAGGTCGGCGATGCGATCGCCGCCGCCTAGAGCGATGTCGCCTCACCGGTAAATATTCCGTTATTTTAAGTTATACTCTGACACAGCGATCTTGTCAGTAGAAAAGGTGGCAAATTAAAAAAAACCGGCCAAGTGCGAGTCGGACTCGCGCACGAAGAGTTCCGTACCACTACGGTAAAAACAGCAAAAAAATCACGTTTGTTGTATGGGAGCCCCATTTAAATATTTATATTAATCTGTTTTTAGAATTTGTTGTTATAGCGGCAACAGAAATACATCATCTGTGAAAATTTCAACTGTCTAGCTATCACGGTTCATGAGATACAGTCTGGTGACAGACAGACGGACAGCGGAGTCTTAGTAATAGGGTCCCTTTTTTACCCTTTGGGTACGGAACCCTAAAGATGTAGGCGCGACGAGTTGACTTCCCATAGTATATTTGAATTTCGCGCCTTTTTTTACTGACGAGTTGGGTGTGATTCACTATATTACCGCGATCCTAAGGGACGCCCGCGTCTGCTTGGCAATCTTATCCGAAAAAATTGCACACACTGATCAGGGTTTTTTCTACGAAATCACTTTAATTGGCATGATGACAAATTTTGAAATCTTTCTCTGTTTTGAATATGATTCTGATTAAAAAATATATTTAGTTACAAAAAAAATACGCCTATTCGTTGTATTGGACAAAAAATAGGTATGCATCGTTTTTTACCCTATTTATAACGATATTATTTACTTAGCACGTTTCCGGGACTTTAGTCACGCAAAAAATTGTAGTCGACTACATTTTTTTGCGTGACTAAAGTCCCGGAACGGAAGCGCTGGTGGCCTAGCTGTACGAGCGTGCGACTTTCAATCCGGAGGTCGCGGGTTCAAACCCCGGCTCGTACCAATGTGTTTTTCGGAACTTATGTACGAAATATCATTTGATATTTACCAGTTGCTTTTCGGTGAAGGAAAACATCGTGAGGAAACCGTTATTAAATTAAATTTTAAAATAAAAATCACAGAACTATATCAAGATAGAAGGAAAGAGTTCAGCAATTTGTAGGGAGACCGAGCGTGTAACATTTTGCGTAGGTACTTTGACGTCACTAGCGTAATTTTGTGATGAGAAACATAAGCCGCGCAAAAACGATTCAAAAGCATCGATTCACAGATCGATTAGAACACGGCACCGTACATACAAAAAATACTTTATTCGTGTGATGACAAACAATTTACTCGTACATAATTATCACTCAATTATATTACGCCAGCTATTGTAGGTGCATTTTTACGACCAGTTGCTTCAATCCATTTATTTTTAATATCAGGATCATTCGGAAAACTGAAATAAAATTGCAATATAGAAGTAACCATAACCTGTTTGTTAGTAATATTTGCTTTGCACTACCTACATTATATAGCTGCATAATAATATAAGAACGTAATCATCATTTCGTCTGTTTTGAAAATCGATTTTAATAATCGAGTAAGAAAATAGCAGTGTACAGTAACTTTTGACAGAAAAAATGAGAAATCGACCTTGAGCGTGACTCGACAGTTTTAATAGCTTATTTTTACATCGCTCAAGTCTGGCTCGTCAAATTAAAGCCGCAATGGAAAGCTAGCGTTGGCACACAATCGCCCGCTACTGTTTTGATGAAAATAATGAAATAAATAGTTTTTTAATTAATAACAGATATTTAAGGACAAATTGTACTTACCTATGAAAGGAAATACCTCCATTAACAGCTCCAACTTTATTGGTAGTGTACAGTTAATTATAGCGCAACAAACCATTTTGTTTTTAAAACCTGACGTCGCAAGCAGACATCGATCGGGAGCAGACTGAAGTTCGCGGCGAGCAACTGAGACACCGTGTCTTAGTTTCGCCACGCGAGGTACATACACTCTTTCCTTCTATCTTGATATAGTTCTGTGGCCTATTCCGATCACTGCTAAATAACAAAAAATATTTAATTTATATTGTGTATTAATATTTTTTGTACGTAATAAATGTTTAATGGTGAAATAAAAAAAAAATTGAACATTCAAACTCTTTGGTGAGGACGTATGTGTAATGTACCGTATTTACCTCAGTATATCATACGATGTAATGTATTTCCAACGATTCGCCAACACCAACATCACGCGGTACGACCGGCTCTGCTCGTGGTATAATATCGACTGACCCTAACTGTCAGTGACGTCGCCATGACGTAAGCGCTCGAAGCGTCAATACACTACATCCCTTCCTTTGTTTATTTTTCGAGAACTAAGTTAATCATAACAATACGTAATTACATACCCAACGTTCTATGAATGCGCTGGTACCATTGCCTTGGGTGGACATCTCCAAGACTCCGAGATCTATGACTTACCCCACTTGGGACTTTTGTAATCTTCAACTTCTCTACTGTATTGTCGATAGCTCCTGTAAGTGATACCTGAATCCCTTTTCCTTTCCCCCTTTTTCCGTATAGTCTAAGTGCTTATACTTAATCCCCTTGTTTTTATAATCGTCAAAACCGTTCCTAAAATGTTCGTGATATGGATAGTGGACTAAATCATCGGGTAATGCCTAACAAAACAATCCGTAGCCAACTCAGTCTGTGATAATTAACTTATTTAGGTACTGAGTTTATTATCTGTATTAATTATGAAATGATTTCACGAAGCTCGAACTCCTCCAAGAGTTAGTAGTTTCCCTCTAGAAACCTCTCATCTAAGTCACTGCATGAGCTAATGAGCTTATCATTTGGGAGTGGTCTGTGTGGAAATACTATGATGCAAGGCCTTTAATTTTTCTTCGCCTAGTTGTCCAAAACAGTTCTACCAAATAAAACTGTGGCCCCAATTATTTATATTTGATTAGCTAGACAATAACAGCTGAACAATCATTACAGTATTAATGACATTCTTCAATTTTGGTGACAATGACGGTTCATTTTTTTTTCTATAACCCATGACGATTGAATGCTGACATGATGATCATGTTTTAGTTTATCTCTGGTCCGTTTGTTATTTATTTACATTTCCTATTGTTAAATTTAATTTTTCTACACTTTGTGTAGCTTTCTACGACCCGAAAGTGACTTAACGAATCCTATTTGAGTACTCGATAAGGGCTCACTATATTTTCAACTTTCAATACTGTACAAGTTTACTTACAGGTTACAATGCCACTTAAGCTATAAGCTACACTGCCAACCTAAACCAAGTTGTGCTTATATACAATGCATTATTATTAATACAATATACAGAACTCCAACCAACTTTGACAAGGTAGGGTTGTGGACTAAACAGTATAATTACAAAATTCAAAAGTTCATTTTTTCAAGTGGGCCTCAAGACTTGGAAGTTTTTTATAAGAAAGGCAAGCAGGCAAGGTCACTCTTATACTTCTGTGTAAGTAAGTGGCCTTACAGGACTCCATTTACGCTTCTAGTTTTTATATGCATTTAATTATGTTGAAATTCTCCTTTTCTAACTGCATGTTTTAACTTCTGACACAATTACAGGGACCGGACAACCCTTTCCGCGATAAAACCCTTTCAATGGGCGACACTTAAACACGGCTAACACATTGAAAGACTTTCCCTTTTGAACTGCAAGCCCATTCATACCCTTACCTTTGACTAACCCTTACCGAAAAGCTAACCAAAAATAAGGCTAGCTCTTAATAAGGGTTACCCTTATCTTTAAGCGCTTTTTATAAAGGTTTCCCTTTGCGTGAAAGAGACAGGATTAGTATATATCTACGGTAGTGTATGAAAAGGAAAGAAAATACGTGCCTAGTCAAAGAACGCCGCCGTCGCCGCCGACGATCGCTCGAATTCGAAGTAATGTGTGCTTTATGAACAAGGTAGATGACTTAAATTAGCACGCTTATATGCTAAAAGGGAAGCCCTTTATAAGGCTAACCCTTATAAGCAATATGCAAGGTGTTGACGAGCGGATGATAAGGGTTTTGTAAGGGTATTTGGGCTACCGATTACTCAAATGTGGTAGCTTTATATAAGGGTTTTTAAAACCAAAACAAAGGGTTTCGTCTGGCAAAGGGTATGGTGAGTTAAGCCTTATGCAATACCCTTATAAAACCCCGATAAGGGATAGCGGGCCGGTCCCTGCACAATTAACAGTCTTACAGAAGCGAATCCCACTTCTAGTTTTTACATTCATTTAATTATGTTGAAATTCTCCTTTTCTAACTGCATGTTTTAACTTCTGCCACAATTAACAGTCTTACAGAAGCGAATGACAAATCATCCGAATAAAAAGATCTAATTATGCTTACACTAATAATATGAGATATTATAACCACATTACAAGATACACAGTACCCACAGTGCAGTGTAATTACCTTGCTACTTTCATCTTTATAGTGAATACAGAACGGAGCTACGGAGCTGTATCTTTTCTTTCCGTGCTACGGATTAGCTATTTAAATTCCAATTTCCTTGTCTCAGAAAATCAAGAACCCATATGTGATTGTTTGTAGCACATCTCTTTCTTTTTTTTAATACATAGAATTAATAATTAATTGACAATCATCAGTATCACTTAGATCAATCTAACATTGATTCTGGTGAAATTCATGTTTACCTTTTTTATTTTGAAACGTGATTGTTTAGTTACATACGCTTTGTGCACGTACATTTTCTGTTTACTTTATTATGTGCAACATTTATACAAATTCATGAAGATAAGCTTCCTATGCAATTTGTGCTGAGTCAGTGATACAGCATGTTATACATTAAATATTGAACCAACATTAGTTTTATTTTTATTATCACTTTCAGAAGGTCAATGATAATTGCTAGCTTGTGCAATTTTCTGTGTATGTTCAAATAACATGTATACCTACATTTTAGACCAATAAAATCTTATTTTATAATATTTATTTATTGTAATCTTATATTTTATACACAAGATGCTTTATAAATCGGTTTTCAAATGTATGAGTCCCGTCCATTAACTACGAGTTATATACATAGTATCTATAGACCTGCAAATGTGTTTATGTGGATATATATATATATCTACAATACAACGCAACGTCCATCAATCGAGAGCAAATTCGTTAGAAACTTGTGGTAATGTGAAACCAGGCAGTTGCTTATTCATTACCCATATTACATACCTATATATGATAATGACTGCACTGTTCGCTATGTTCTTTGTACATACATATACCTATAAATATATTGTACATGGTATCGTGTGGTATCGTTCACCACTAAAATGGACTTCATGTTTTCTCTAGAATTCTTTATTTTCCCGCATGTATTCTAGTATGCGTGTGCAGACGGTTAAAACTACGAACTACATACATACGTAAGCTAGCTGCATAGCTTAATTATTTAGTTTTTATTTTATTTATTAGTTGGATTTATTTTTATGGCTATCTACTTAAATTTAAACATATATTCACATTTTCAACCTTTGACATACCAACTCGTAGGTAGCTAACAATATGCCTATGGAAGATATCGAACGTAGGTTTACTAATAAAACATTCAATGTTTATTATTTCATAATTTCTTTTTTTTTATAGTAGCCGTGTGACATGTGACGTTTGGTCTGAAGTCACAATGTTATTTTAATATCACTGGTACTTATTTACAAGTATCCATTTATGTACTGTAGTTGTGTAATGAAACGTTCACAATTTAGTTTTTTGCTATACACTGTATTCAAAAGTTGACCGAAGCGTCAGCGAAGGTCTCCGTTTTAACTTAAGCCAAATGCTTTCGTTTCTCCTCTACAGGTCACAATTTTCGACCGATTATCATGAAATTTTGTGACCAGATTAAATATATTTTTTCCGATCCAGGTTTTGGTAATTTTTCAAACTGCGTAGATTGGCATTAAATAACTAGTGCCAATAGCGTCCATGGCGCTTAAGACCCTTGTGAGTTCACTATGATAATGACAATGACTCAACGAACCAAGTGTTTCACACATAGCCACTAGTAACTAATTATAGTGATTATTATGAATTTGCTAAATAATCACGACTTCAAGCAGACACCTTCATCCCTTCCTTTTCAAATGAATGCAGTGTCCATGTAAGGTTCTGCGAATTTCGTTTAAATCTTCGAAGCTTATTAGCTATGTAAAATAAACGTCACGAATGACCAGTAGGTAAGTGTTTTCCTGCAACCGTTTTTTTATATAATTATTGGATGTCGCTGACTAGCAGCCAAGTTAAAGTATTTGCAATTGATATCCACTAGATTATGGAATAAGCTTACTTAACTCATTGCTTAATTAACATCGGCAACACTCCTTTTTTTATTACATATTACTGTATTAGGTAGCTGTTTGATTAGCTAACCTCATTTAACACTTTAAACTCTCGCGTTTTGTACACATAATTAATGTCTATACCGGATCTAACGCGATTAAATTTCATTATTTTACCTTTTTTCCGACGTTTCAACTAGGTTGCACTAGCTGTGGTCACGGAAGACTGACGTCCCAGCAAATGTCAATTGAGATTTGAGATATTGGTAAACAACACTAAACTACCCGACATTAGTTTATATAAACTAAACTAAACTAAATGTTCGGGGTAGACAAATAAATTTTATCTCACCTCATTTATTTAAAAATTTAATCAAAAGTATACTAGATTGTAGACTATCCAGTTTTTTTTATCAGTATAACTGGATGGATGGTCATGCCAGTACCTCAAAATCAAATCTATAAATAAGCCAGATACATTTTACTTTATTTGCGTTCGCTGATAATTTATTATATCTGCACAGTTCACTTATTATTGTTTTTTTTTAATATATATATATATATATAAATAATTTCGTTTGGATTATAACTTTACCCCGCTCTTAAGGTCTTCAAGCGATTTTTCGCGTCATCTTAGAAACGCTTTATTGGATGACCTATTACAGGGTATACCCATTTGTTTTAATACAACGTGTGGCCTTGCTGTCAATTGTATGACCATATCATACAACATCGATGTATTAAACAATAGGTCGTACTATAGTACGATGCCGATTTAATGAACCTGTCGATTGACATCAATTTTGCTATACACAGCATGACTATTTAGTCCTGGCTGTAAAACCTGGTGTTTTCAGTCTATATTTATATTATTTAATGAGCAGACAAAAGATATGCCTATTTGCATTGACCGATTTAGTAATCAGATTTTAATATACACGTGACAATTTAATGTCTAGGTTCGGGAACCTGCTAGGGTACTAAGCACCTATGTCAATTTAATGAACAAATCAATTCATCTGTATTAACCGATTTTGTAATCAGATTTGTTATTTCCGTGACAATTTAATGCCCAGGTACGGGAACCTGCTATCTCAATTTAATGGCCAGATCAGTTTATCTGTTCTAACTGATTTTGTTGTCAGATTTGTTATTTACGTGACAATATAATGTCCAGGTACGGTAACCCGCTATCTTAATTTAATGGCCAGGTCAATCTATCTGTTTTAACTGATTTTGTTATCAGATTTGTTATTTACCTGACAATTTAATGTCAGGTCTGGTAACCCGCTATGTTAATTTCATGACCAGATCAAATTATCTGTCGTGACTGATTTTGTAATCAGATTGGTTATTAACGTGACAATTTAATGTCCAGGTTCGGTAACCCGCCATGTCAATTTCATGACCAGATCAAATTATCTGTCGTAACTGATTTTGTAATCAGATTGGTTATTAACGTGACAATTTAATGTCCAGGTTCGGTAACCTGCCATGTCAATTTCATGACCAGATCAAATTATCTGTCGTAACTGATTTTATCGTAACTGTTATTTGCGTGACAATTTAATGTCCAGATTCGGTAATCTGCTAGCTGCAGCTGTTTTATGTCTATCTAATTACCAGATAAATTTATCTGCTTTGATTTCATAAATCATGACATGAGTATGGATTACGGTCAATGAGGTTGTCTATGCTGCTCAAAGAAGTATGTCATGGAATGATGACGTCACGGTTTAGCTCGCTTCTGATTGGTGTTTCAGTCAAAATGGCCGATTGGAGAGTTTTGTACTTTTTTTTATTGAAAATATTAATATTCCTAATGTTTATAATATACTGAAATACATATCATACACCAAAGAAAAAGTGACAAAGTCCACCACAGACCTGAAATTGCACCATTCTTTAGAATCATATAAACATATACTCGTATGTTTCTTTGAACCATTATTTCCATGATTCTTTGTTGCTGTCATCATGCCAATTATACGTTCGTTATTCTCGAACTGTCCTTATCCAGAGGGGATACTAGTACTTATTACGATGATTCCCGTTTGTTTGTGTTTGATGTTTTCTTTATCTGAAGTAAAGCTAAATGAACATAAAATACGGTTTCGTATTTAAGTTTGGAATCCGAAATCCTCCGGTACGTCGGGGCCCGAACCTACGACTAGGGCTCCCGGTATCCGTGTTACACGCCGAAACGAATACCCGTGTTCTTAAGCCCGGCGGTACTAAGAACCCGGTTTACACGGAACCGCCGGGATTCGAAAACGTTTCGAAGGAACGTTCCCAAGAAACGTATCTCAGACACGTATCTCCGTTTACACGGGTACTTAAGACCGTTCCGAACGGGTCTGAATACTCCGAACCAGTTTGAGCCAATGTACAATGGTAACAAGGTCCACTTTCCACTATTATTATGTGAATTCGTTTGTCGTACGATTTTTAAAAGTAAAACTTTTATTTTATCGCCCCAATTTATTAAGTTAACGTTAAAACCGCGATTTTAATACCGTAATTCGAATTAATTTCCGAATTTTTTTAGTTAAATGCCTACAATCCGAAAAAACTTTCACTTGCATCGTGGTTTCATAAAACCGCACAATTTTTTTTTAAATTGTTTTTAACCGTATTGATAAAACATAGGTACTGAGCCATCTTCCTATGTTTAATAGTAGGTATATATAATTTTTATTTTAAACTATTTATATCATTTAATAAAACCGATTGCTTCTAAGCTTTTAATAAATTTGATATAGATCATAGTTTTTTTTTATAATTACATAATGGTATAGTATTTTTCGTTAATAATAGGTGTGCAGACAGAATACAATATTAATTAAAAATAACAGTTTAATTATTTCGTGGTTATTTTTATCTCGGGTGTATTACTGCTTTGCGAAAACAATAAACCTGCCAACGGCGCAAAAAAAGTTAGGTACACAAAAGCGGGATTATCGAGTAATCATGCTCAAATGAAAAGCAGAATTTTACCCAAGAACCATAAAAACCCATACTACCTTGGATAACTTGCGATAATATTGCTAAATACATTAAGATAGATCTTTAAATTGGTAATCATTCATAATTCACTTTGGTCACTTTCTCACCAGCGTTCAGGTAATAAACTTAAATGGTCGATCCATCCATTGTTTTCCAATATCCTTTTGTTTGTCATCGTCGAAAACATGTAGGTTCCCAAACTATTATCACTAGTGTCACCGCCAATTATAAGCTTTATGTCGTTGTAATAAGGTCAAAACATCTGCACAAGAAAATGTATTCCATTGTTTTGTAGCCGCACTAAAAAGCGTTTTACTATGGTAAGAGGTACCTAGAGCAAAAACAATTAGAATTTATTGAGAAGGTGCAATTTTATCAAATTGATTTAAAGTGTTTATTAATAACTAGCGACCCGCCCCGGCTTCGTATGGAGAGTCAAGCATAATAAAATACATTCTGTAACAAGTATTCACATCGGAAGCCCAATAATACTAAGACTTCCATCCACCTGTCTGTCACCACTCACTAGGCTGTATCTCATGAACCGTGATAGCTAGACAGTTGAAATTTTTACACATGTATTTCTGTTGCCGCTATAACAACTAAAATTTAAAATTAAATTTTGTACGGAACCTTCGGTGGGCGAGTCCGACTCGCACTTGTCGGTTTTTTTTGAAGTTAATAATGGGTTAATTATTCTTAAAATATAGACAGACAGCAATCGCGCACTTTTTTGTAGACTTTTTTCGACCATACATTGTGTCGTTATATCTCAAATAGATTGGGCAGCGTTTCCGATTAAGATCCTGGCCAGCGTGATTTTTTCTTCATTCATGCTTCATTCAACTTCATTAGCAAACATCGTCATATTTCTACCAATTTAAACAAAATATACACATAAACATTCCCAAAGAAAAACTTTATTCACAGGTGAGGTCTGGTTATCGCGAACATACAGACAGACATACGGACGCGGCGGGGGACTTTGTTTTATAAGGTGTACCTACACTAACATTATATGACAAGAAATACAATTTCATATCATGTTCTCAAATTAGACTAAAAATAAAGAAGCAAGTTAAAAATGTATTTTTTTATAAATACTTACCTAATGCCAATTTCGAACATTAGTTTGACTTCCTGCCTACATACTGAACTCGATGGTTCTATTTTTTTTTTTAAATAGGTACTAGCAGGTTTTTATTTTATTTTATTGCTAACCCGCAACGTAAAAAAAGTAGCTATTTAAAGTGCTATATAAAATATAGTGTTTAGATTTAAAACAGTCCCCTTTCGGCTTATCCTTTGTCTATTGTTAAATGAAACCGCACGTGCTACTTACTAGCATAAAAAAAATGGTAGGGCCGTTTTAACCGGTTATTGAATTACCACTCTATGAAGATTGCAATAACGTTTAAAATGAACTAATGGGAAAACATATTCCATAGCTGTGTGGTCTTTGCGGTTACTGAGTGCCGGCAAGTCGAACGCTACAGAACCAGTCTAAAATGTGTCATCGATATGCGTAACAAAGGCGCGTTATCGGAGAGCGCACTTACACTGGTTTTTTTAGCGTTGGACTAGCCTGCGCTCAGGTGCCATTTAAAATTATGCACGAACCAGGTAAGGGACAGGGACGGATTGCGATTAAAACATTTTGATGGATTCATGACAAGTATGTATTTATTTAAGGCTTATTATTCACTGGGCAACTAAAATATTAAACAGGACCTTTCATTGGGCATAATATATAATAATATAATTTGGCCGTGCATTAATATTTTAAAGGCCAATAATTTATTAGCTCCAAATATAAGCATCATATTATTAAAAAAACTGGCATCAAATTCAAGCCACAAAAATAATAATTGGGATCTTGAAATGATAGTTTGGCAACTAAATAATAAATTGGCATCTATTATTGTAAAGCGTATGATTTTTAATATTTGTTGTCATATTAGTTGTTTACATCTAAGTAATCATAGTTGCCAAACTATCATTTCAAGATCCCAATTATTCTGATCTAAACACTATACTACTTTGATAAGAAGCGTGAATACTCGTAATACCTATTGCAAGCAAAAACTACCTGCTCAAGAAAGGGTTTTCTAAACCGTTTATTGAATTTCGACTCTATGACCCACGGAATAAGGTTAAATATGACAGAAACTCGTCATGAATCTTTTGTCTGTTCATTTGTAGCTGGCGTTCGTTCCTTCGCTACTATCGTCAAGGACGTGTCCGGAGCCACGGATAAATAAGATACGTATCTTCGAATACCCGTTTATCCGTGTACACGGGTCTTAACTACACGTTTCTTAATTAAACGTGCGGAACGGGCCAGAAAACCGTTTACGTATTATTCGGAAACGGGTATTCGAAACGTGTAAACGAAACACGGATTCGACCGCGAGCCCTACCTACGACCACCGGCTTCGAAGCCGCTCGTCGTTTGCTAGCTTTGTACCTACATTTAATGTAACATATTCATTTTAGTTATTTCTTTTAGGTATCCTGGATTATACGACGAGCTGCTGTCGCCGCCGCGCCGAAACGTTGAGCCGCCGTACGGACCCAGGTACGATTGTAAAAGTCTAGATAGTGCCGACATGCGCCCTTTACCGTTCTATATCAAAATGTGTATACTATATAACGTAATGAAATTGCCCTGCGGATTGAACCTGTGTTCGCGAAGTGCGTAGGTTTGCGTTTTAATTTCGGACAACTGACGTCAAGCTTATTTAAGCGTTGATATTCTTCACAAATCTGCTACAAACAGCGAATCCCGTATATCGCTATTGGTTTAAAAGACGAGCAGCATGCCAAGCACGTATGAGCGGAGATGGCGACACGCAGCGCGACGTATATCAACGATCAACACAATCTACGAGTGTCTACGGAAGGCGAGCGACTTAATTTTACCAAAACGTTATAATATAAGACTGTTAATGATAAGTTTTATTATAAAATTACATATGTACATTATTGTATAAGACTATGTATCCTTATTTTAATGATCTGTGATATTTTCTGTTGTGATGCATGTTACAAAAGTTTTTAATCGTCTACACGTATTATCAAATAGAATAAGAAAAAGGATATGTGATGTTATAAAGCGTAGAAATGAACGGATAAAAGGAACTAGAGCGAGGTGGCGCTTGTTTTAGCCAAAATATTATTAAAACTATGTTTTGTATTGAATTTTTAGGCTATTTGTGGACTCCGTGTCATGTTAGTGAGATTTAAGGGTCCCCGGCAAGCTCGGTTCTCAATACAAACGTAGTTCCGCTCTCATTTTCAAACGAGTGGCTAGTTTGCTCTGAAATTTTGTACTTACAATAGGATAAGGTATATCTACGTCTGAAATTAGTTTATGTAGCTTCAGATACCATAGTTAAAAAAAATACAGCGAATTTACGTTTTTCATACAAAACGTGTTTTTGCTCTATTTCGTTTGTTTTATAAACTGGAGCTATTTAAACTAATTTCAGACCTAGATATACCTCATGTTATTGTATGTGCAAAGTTTCATTACAATCCAAAACGTAGTTTTAAAATGAAAACGGAACTCCGTTTGTATGGGAAGGTGAAATTCGGCCGAGCTTGCCGGGGACTCTTAAGGAGTTAATTGACAATTAATATAATTATTGATAATTTTTCATCGACACGATTTTATAATCGCAAAGTGACAGCTGTTACGTCGCGAATGATTAATGAAGAGGTTTTACTGTACCAGGAAACAGTTTCATTGAAAGTTTGTAAATTGTGAAAGGGATGGAAGCCTCTTATTAGATCGAGACTTAACTTTATTATTAGAACTTACAAGCTGATCATGAAACGGGTGCCTGTTATACCTATTCATTGTATGAAACGGATTTAACAAGACGTTGTTCCTGTTGTTCATTCTTAGAATTATTATTTTATACTCGTTATTATTTTAATCTGGTTTAATATAAGTTAATTTTCAGTTTTGCGACAGGAATGAGCCATACAAGCATCGGTTTTTTCTGTGTCAATGGAACTTTTAAAGTTGAGTTCAATAGAAATGGCAAATAATCTAAACAAATATGACACGTAGATATAGAATTGTATTATGCCTACTTGAATAATAATAAACTATCTTTACTTATCTTTGTTAGCATATGATGTATAACCTAAAGGTTTAACGATCGTTGTTTTCATTGAAATATTAATTATTAACATATATTTTAACTAGTAATTGATATAAATGATAGATTTAAGTATAGATGTGGATTTAAGTGTTGATTAAATCATGGTTGTCCACAAAAAGTGCAAGATTAGAAGAAATGAAGGTAAATTGGTTTGTTTATATTACTTGCCATTTCTATTGAACTCGATTTTACAACCTCCATCCCTGAACATGTACCTTTGTCTGTTTACATTTATGTTTAATTTGAGTATTTTTTGTTATAATTACCTACGTCCCACTGAGTGGTTCTGATCTATATCGACTTAAATATCTGTTAAAATATTGTTGTCAAATCAAGTTAATAAGATTTTATGCCCTCCCACTTATTAACTGTACGAAACTTAATTGATCACTACAACCTACAGAGATGTAACTATACTTAGAATGCAGGCAGATATTGCTGCCTCAACCTAACAAATAGTTACGTTCCAGACGCTTACTGTTGACCGAAATGTTGTTTCGTATATTGACCGTATATGATATGTTACTTTTAGCATGGTCCTTGTTGGACTTCATGTACTTCCTTAGATGTGTCGACGGAGAATTGAGGTGATTGATTCCACACAGGGCTACATGGAGTACTTATGCAAACAAGGTAAGTAGTGAATGAACGAATGAGTGAAGAGTGAATGTGATTTGAAGTGCACGATTTTTTAGGTAGAAGTGCATCAGCATGACACCAGTGTTGAGGTCACGCACATGGCAAAATAAAGATAAACATACAAATAAGTTTATTGCACACAAAACAGGACAGTTATACAATACAGAAATTGGTGTTACATCGGGTGGGTGCATAGCATGGGTCACATAGTACAGAATTCCCAGGGGTCCCCGTACTAGGCTAGGCCTGTACCGCGGGAGACCAGGTATGCATTTGTATGTCATGTGTGACAGTTGGAATGATAGAGGAGAAAATTATGAACTAAAAGCAACATAGTTTTGTTAGTGAAATTGATAACATTACATTACAGTTTTACAGAAACTATTTTCCTAATGGACACAAATTTAAATAGACTATAGAGTTAACCTTAAACTACCTTTAGAAGTAAATTTTCAGTCTCCTGGTAGTCCAGTGACAATAACCATTTAAAATGTCATGTTATGTTGCCGAATTTTGATATTGGTTTCTTTTTTCGTAAGCTCGTTTGGAGTTTCATACTCGCTTTCGGACCTCTTTCTATGTGTCCAATGACCTCATCATCTTCCTCGCCTTGTCCCAGCATTTTGCCACGGCTCATGGGAGCCTGGGGTCCGCTTGGAAACTAATCCCAAGAATTGGTGTAGGCACTATTTTTTACGAAAGCGTCTGCCATCTGACCTTCCAACCCAGAGGGGAAACTAGACCTTGTTGGATTAGACCGGTTTCCTCACGATGTGTCTAATGACCTATCTAGCATTAATTTATTAGTTACTACCCAACCGATTACCATACCGACTCCCATTACATAGTTACTACTTTCATCTATTTCCACATCTATGCCTTCAAATTAACAGTTTACAAGGCGCATGCCCGTTGTCATAAATGTTGATCAGTTGCCCCTTGTAACCCTAGTTATCTATATTCAAACTTTTTTATCTACATATATCCAACTTTTGACACACGGAATGAATGTAAACAAAGGTGTGGACGGTGACAAAAAACTCTTGCAGCATTCAAGGTACTTAAACTGTCCATATTTTCCATATTTATTAGAAATCTTTTTATATTCTACTCCAGAAATATTGACTTTGTTAAAAGGTAACTAAATTTTAACAAAAAACATTTTGGTATATTAATAGAAAATAAAAAGCTGCTTTTGCCGGGTAGTTTATTTATTGCACTGGTATCACTATGGAGATTCACCCGAGTGACCAAGTTGCGGGCCGCTAAACATTATTTTTCACTGACTTTCGAGATTGAGCGCTCCGCTCCTGTAATCGCTTTTAATGGCTTTAATTTCAACCAACTTTTAAAAAAGGTAGAGGTAATCAATTTGTTTTGTAACACATATTATTATGTAGTATGTAACACGTATAGTCCGTTAACTCTTAGAACGACATTAGTTTTTCGGGTAAAATCGGACGTAATCGCGTAAAAAAACATAACAACCATATAAGGCTGCGCGAGCAGTAAAGGGTTAAGTAGGTAAGTTTAGGTTTAAGATAAAGTTAAGTTGCATATCAACAGCTAACACAAACGCAAAGGAGCCTCGTCTGCCAACAAACCACTGTGTGGTTTGGCAGAAGAAAATAGGTATTTAGTTGTAAGTAAGATCTTTGAATAAACGTTTATTTATTTATTTATTTAATTTTTTTTTAATAGAAAGTGACAGTTTCTTACTGATTTAGTTGCAATCCAACACCCAAAGAGTGCAGTCGTCTTTTCAGCCTTAAAATATATAGAGTAGTTCACCATAACTAGTAGGTAAACAATATATTTAATTTCATATTTTTTGGCAACTAAATGGGGACTCGTCTCAAAAAGGGTATTTCTTTAAATGGTCAATCACGGGAAATCATATATAATGTATACAAATATTTTTCAAAAGAAGCGGAAACTTTTAAGAATAAATAATACTTGTAAATATTTTAATAAAATTCAAGACCGGGTGATAGAAGCAACAGGAATTACAAAACATACATTAAGAAAAATATTAAGCGAAGCCGACCAAAAACCTCCATCCATGCCCTTTGAAACGCCAAACAAAAAGAGACCGAGAAAGGACTGTGTTAAATCTGGATAGTTTTGATTACGATGTAATCAGGAGGATGGTATATGATTTCCATAATAGATTCAAAGAACTTGCGGCTGAAGCTAATAGAAGCTATTAATTTCAAGGGTTCTACAGTCACGCTACGAATACGCTATGTAAATGGGATTTCGGTACTGTAAAATAAGGGATAATCGAAAAACTTTGATGGAAAAGCATGATGTGCGACTGAAAAGGACCAAATATTTAGATAAAATTTAAATAAGCAGGAATGAAGGAAGGGATATAGTGTATATGGACGAGTCGTATATACACACGTCGCACGTTGGTAGCAAAGGTTGGTCAGACTCTAGCAACGCAGGAATTAAAAAACCAATTTCCAAAGGACAACGTCTCATAATAGCTCACGCCGGCAGTGAAAATGGTTTTATACCTGGTGCGTTGCTTATGTATAAATCTACAGACACAACAGGCGATTATCACAAAGAGATGAATAGCGAGAACTATGAAAAATGGCTTAAAAATCAGCTTATTCCAAATTAGCCGACGAATTCAATGTTAGTTGTTGATAATGCCCCATATCACAACAAATACACCGAAAAACTGCCCAATTCTAATACCCGGAAACAAGACATGATAGATTGGTTGACAACACATGATATTCCAGTAGACCCCAGCTTAACAAAACCACGAATTTACGATGTTATCGTAAATTCGTCGATAACACAAACACGAACATATACAATATTCCATAGATAAAATACTGGCTGAACATGGTCATTCTGTTCTGCGTTTACCTCCGTACCACCCAGACTTTAATCCTATTGAGAATATATGGGCCCAATTAAAACAATACGTAGCTCAACGTAATGTTGACATGACTTTGACAAGCGTAAAGAATCTACTGCAAGAGAAGGTCAATATGATTGGTCCAGAAGATTGGAAAAAAGTTTGTCAACACGCAATTAAACGTGAAGAAAACTTCCGTATATATGAAAATAAAATAGACGATTATAGTGACCGATTTATAATTAATACAAATGACTCTGATGTTGAATGGGTAGTTTTAAAAATTACAATAATATCACAATTTTCCAATTGCATAATTTTACCATAAAATATGAACTGAAATATGTGACTGGTATTATCAACTATATAATTTCCGCCAGAAGTAGTAAATGACGGTGTGACGTTCTGTTTTCAAATTTGGTTTTCGAATTTCAAATTCTGCTTTTTTATATTTAGATTATGACAAAAAGTCAAATCGCAATATAGTCATCAACCGAATATTAAACATAATAAATTTGAAAGTGGAAAAATTACTGCCTTGGGTGAGACTTGAACTCACGGCCTCACGGGCTCACGGGGTTGCTTGTTAAAAATTAATTTAGAATGGGTAGCACATCGTAACTGGTGAATTTCCAATATGACTTGGAACTCCGGTGGCCGTTTAAGAAGTGTAACACTCTTACGGTAGATGTCGCTAAGGTCCCCTAGACCCATATAGCGGGAAGATTTGCTGACTATGGATAAGGTCTTGGTGGCTCAGTTGGCAGAGCGCTGGAGTATCGATCCAGAGGCCATGAGTTCAAGTCTCACCCAAGGCAGTAATTTTTCCACTTTTAAATTTATTCTAAGCTTAATAGCATCGATCGCAGATGTTTCTGCTTGTTAAAAATTAATTAAACATAATGTCATTAAATTACGGCTTATTTTACATTGAGACAATAGGTATCCTTAACTTTTTGCAGTAAGTTTAAAACTTTTTGTGAGTTAATAAGAAAGCAGAACAGCAGTATCACCTTCGCGTGTTACCGCCGATACCCGATGTATCCTTCTAAAATCCGAAAGTCGTTCTCAGAGTTAACGGACTGTATGTAGGTATGCTACCGCAAAACTCCGTAATTTCTAGATCGATTTAGTTTTTTTTTTTAATGAAATTATATAGGTAGTTTGAAGTTGGTTCCATTTTTGTCAGAGCCCAGTTCTGATGATCGAATCCATGAGGAATTGAGGGAACTCCTCAAACCTTGATGGGTTCAGATCCAGACCATGAAACTTGAAACGTACCTGAAGCGCCAAACTTTTTAGTGACACGTCTTTGCCAGAATGGAGTCCTGTAGTGCTGCGTCACTCAGAAAACTTAAGACTAAAATGTCAAAATAAAATTAACTTAAAAAAGAAAAGCCGATTTTAAAAACACTCCTAGTACGTCTTAATTAGAGTAAAAGAGAAAGATCCCATAGTAAAAGTTGCTCAGTATATTCCCAAAACCGCCCTGGCAACGGGAATGCACTTATGTTTTAGCCACCGTGTATATATGGCAATGAGACATTTTAATACTTGCACCATGTTTAAAATAGTTATTTGTGCAAGAAGAGAGGAAAGTTGGTTTTTCCTGCGAGTGTTTATTTCGAGTGTCGAGAAAGCGAAAGACTCAAAAACACGAGATGTAAAATAAATTTACTCTCGTGTTGCACATATCATTTTTCACCTCAGTAGTGAGAACATATTAAAGGTTAAAATGTATTTCGTATTACACAGAATAATTCAGAAACAAAAAAAAAATGGAATCAAAGTATGAAGTGGCAGTTCATGGCCTTCACTGAATTAAAAAGCTACTTTGTTTCACTCCAGGGAGTGACGAAAGTAGGCTTGTTCGAGCTGCTGAGGTGAAAAATATAATATTAGTTTAGACCAAGGTTTTACTTTTACAGAAAAATAACCACATCTAATAGGTATAGGCATACTAATTTTATAAACTTCATTTTATGTTCCGCATTTTTATGATTTTGATGCCTGATTTTCACAATCGGTTAATGGTAGAATAAATTACAAGTATCAATATACGTGTTTAATACTTTTTTCTGTGGTGTTGTCATCACATACTGATTTTCAAAAACTACTTTTTTCGATCGCTGCAGAGTTAGCTTGGTCTAACTCTAGTAATATGCCAAACTTTAACCGAGGTCTTTAGTTTTCCGTTCATAATTTTATCAAATTGTGTATTATGTGAGTTTATTTTACTTCAAATCTTATTTTATTATGCAAGCTTTTTATTTTGTTTCCGTTTAAAGATTCCCAAGTTAATTTCAATATGTTTTTGCAATTTTATTTCTTATTTCCTAATAGATCCCTGTACTACAGGTTCTAAAATGGCCTTTCACCAATGATTCCTTTTTTAATGTTTAAAACTTTTTATGTAAAAGGAAAAACGCAATAATAAAGTACGAATTTTGTTCATGCAAATGAATAAGAGAAAAATACATATTCTCAGCTGTAATAGACATGACTTCTGATCGACATGCTCTATATCTGCTATAAAAAAAATAACCATGCCCCATGCATTGCTGAATGATGTAGGTATTCTGCAACTGTATTGATATACGGGACAAGTAAGAAACTGTGTAAACAGTTGTATGTTATTTTCTGGTCGTGCAATCAAATAATTGGATTTCCCCGTACCATTTCGTACCTTGTCACAGTGACAATAAATATGAAAGTAGCTAGGAACCTAATACTATTAAATTGTCACTGTGACTAGGTGTGAAATGGTAGGACTGAAATTAAAATCCTTGATCGTACATTATTTATTTAATAGAGTATTTTCGTTAAGAACAGTGCTGTATATATAAATAACGTATAGTACGGGTTCTTAGCTCAAAATACAGTCCATCCTGCAGAAAACACCAATACTTGAACGTATAGCATCATACTTATGATTATGACAACTAGTTTAAAAAAAAAACCCACTTGCATTTTATTTTAAGGTGCATGCCTTCTTACGGATGGGACACCTATTTTTTTACAATTTGGTGAATGGCCGTGTAGATAAATCATTGTATTTAACGTCTTTATTTACGTCTTTGATCAAAATGAAATTGAAACTGTTTTATTTTATTTTTTGTGAGCATACAAGAAAGAATGGAAAGATTCACATGCTTCTGGTACCTAAGCCTCCGTAGCTTAGTTGGTAGTAGTGATTGGATCAGTGTTCCGAAAGGTCGCAAGTTTGAATCTTGCCGGAGGCGGGGAATTTTTTAATTTTTCCTACTTAACCTATTAGCGCCCACACCCAGTTTTGGGAACCCACCATTTTTCTAATGCTGTTAGATAGAGTTACAGTAGAATCAAACGCCGTAACCCAGGTGTATCCAATTGGCTGCAATGGGCGCTAGTGGGTTAAATATAAAAATTTGTAGTATCGCTCGCAGATGTTTTTTCTTGATAAAAACTAGTATAGTATGGGTTAGCACATTGTTACTGCCGAATTCTCTATGTAACTTGAGACTTCGGTGCCGTTAAGATAGAAATTTAGAAACAAGTTTATATTCACTCGAAGTTACAATGATATGTCAAAAAAACTAATATAAATCTGTTGTAAAATGGCGAGAAAGATGTAGTAAACATGATGTTATACTATTTTACGCGATCGAAAATATCAGTTTATAATAATTCAGTAGCATTACCACGACTGCCTTAGCACTAACTTACTACTAGCTAGCTGCGTAACTTACTTTCTATATATCTCTCTCGCACTAATATGCGAGTACGAGCGAGATGCATAGAAAGTAAGTTACGTACACGCTAGCGAATATGTCAGTGTCAAACTAGTGGTAGCCGTACAGTTACCTAAAATATTGCGGTAACCTGAGATCCTCTAGCCGCCCGGAGACTTATAAAAAGGTCTCATATTCCATTCGAATCATTCGATCTCGAATTTTAATTTTGACAAATCAAAATTGGAGGTCATCCATTAATTACGTCACACGAATTTCTAGGTTTTTTGACCCCTCCCCCCTCCTTGTCACATTTAGCAAAATATTTGACAAAAGATATATTAGTAATTTTATAACCCAAAACTGATTAGGAAAGAAAATTAAACGAATAAAAACGCTTATCGTTCCAAAAACTTGTTACCTGTAGGTACAGCGAACAAAAAATTATTTCAATGAATTTTCGTTTACTAGCGTCTTCATTACGGATGAAGTTAAAGTGACATCATAAAAGTTTGTGACTCCTCCCTCCCCCTTGTCACATGTCACATTTTCTTGACCCCCTCCCTCCCCCTAAACTTGTGATGTAATTGATGGATGACCCCTTGCATTTATCATGGTAAGTTTATTTGACGTGTGGGCGGCTAGAGGTTATAGCTATATTTGTTTTCTTTCTGGCTATATTACCGTTTCTCATTAAGTATACATATGTGTATATATTGTTGTGCAATTTTAACCTAAGTACTACATTTATTGATGTATTGAATTAATAGTTTAATTAAACTCTGGCGAAAAATAATATTATAATAGACGAAAGTTTCGTACCTATGTGCTTTACCGCTTTCTGTTTTATTGTACGAGTATTACAACTTTTGCCGACACGGCCCATAAACCCTGCAGTTTTCAAATGACTATATCGTTGTTAAATATGTAATTGATTTGTAATTGATTGATACTAATGTATATTTCTAATAAATTGGGAACTATGACAGCTGTCATCTCAAATATTGCGAGCTTTTGCGTTTTAAGGTTATATGTATTATTGTATGGAGATAAAAACTGTCATCGCACCCAAGCTATTTGAAAAATGCCATGCGCGCTTATTCGACGTTGTCCAAAAATTATTTTATACAGTTATTATATTCTCAACATTATTTAAGCCACTAGGCCAAGTTTGGTATCGTGTTCGCAAATCATATTCTATACGTTTTTACTTGGGAATGGTGTCAATATAAAATATAATACCATAAGATAACAAACTTAGAACCCAAACTTAAACAGTTATTAACCTCAGACGTCGCCGACGCTGAAATTAAATATCAACATGCGTTATGCATTTTTTTTTCTCAGCTTATTAAATATTCTGAAAAGCCTGCGTACCTACTCATTTAATAGGGATGATGACACATGTTGAATTGTATAACAAAATCTAGCAAAATAGATAGCAAATGAGCAATTTATCACAATAATGTGGATATTAAAATAATATATGGAAATGATAGAAAAATACAGGATCTAAAAGGTTCAAAATTTAACTTCCAAAAAGGAATAAAGTAAAGATACCATTCGATTCCTTGCATTTTATCCATTGTACAGTAACTATATGCGTAAACGCAATATTTCACCTACAAAATCGTAATTTTACTTATTTTCCATACATTAAATATGGGCTCTCAGTAACCTTCACGTCACGTTCACATATCGTTTTGTAAGGAGCGTTTCGCGAGTGAAGTACGAACTTTAACTATCATTTCTGACTTTTGTATTGCTTTAATGCCCATGGTCCCATATAAACATTTGATCCCAAAAACAAACCTGATCGATTGATACCATTAATAAAAATTTGTCATCTAGCCTATTATCAAATATCGGAACCCTATATTTTAGATCTCGGGAGGCTATAAAATCTTGCCGGGTCCTTTTGCCTGTTGCAAGCGCGTCATGGTAGCTTGCATGATAAATATATTTCGTAAATACACAATAGATGCTATAACTAAAATATGAATCTGCTTACATGATTGTGATATTATTAACTGTGATGGAAACATAATAAACTATTTACATCGAAGCTTGAGTTTCATTTGTATTGCTTATTGTTAAGTTAGATATAGAATGTAAGGTTTATTTGTATATAATATTATTGTCATGTTTGTAAATCGTTAATTATTGTTAGAATTCTTTAGCGAAACTCATTATTTTTTATTAAATAAGGCTCTTAAAATGGTCGACAACGCGCATGGTGGATGTCAAACCTTTCCAAGCGTTATTGTGATTGAATGTGAAGCCTATCTGTAATTATTGCTGTCGAAGAAACGATACCACCATACGACGTCATCGTCCGGTTAGGCATGAAATAGTCGATAGATTCATCAGATAATAATGAGTAATGCATGATTTACAGAAGCGTTATGTACCATTCGACTGCGTTAGACTGTAGACATCTCCTCAAATACCTCTAGTCGCTGCAACTATCATCTGTAAAGATGCTGTGGCCAATGATGATGTACCATTCGAGAATATTGAATTGAATTTAAGACATGTCCTTGTGTCCCCTTTCCACAATTGAATACGGGGGTAATACTGAAAGTTTCTGCGTTGAGCCACGTAGTGATCATGCAAGAAAACAAAACATAGGTATATTTTGCGAAAATACAAGTATTACAACATATTTTTTAGGTAGCATTTGTTATAGACCGCGAGCTAGGCGCAAATTTCGTCAGTCATCGCCTCCCGGGCGAAAACTCGTATAGCGGTTAACGGCTATGTATGATGAACCCCCGTGAACGTCAGCTGCCGCTCCGTTGGTGGGTTGAGGAATGGCAACCACCGAAACGCGTAACACGGTCTTTCCACCGCGATACAACCGGCTGACGATTTGTTTTATTAACAATAGCATCTAAACTATCATCTGACAAAGTATCAAGCGGGAGGCGATGACTAATTTTTTTATAGACTTTATTAGGGCGCCGCCGCCGCTGTTTAAGGTCGCAACCTCGCAACAAATGTAATAGACCGCGGACCAGGAACAGATTTCCATGACAAATCGCCTCCCGGGAAATATCTCGTATAGTGGTTAACGGCTATGTATGATAAACCCTCGTGGACGTCAGCTGCAGCTCCGTTGGTGGGTTGAGGAATGGGGCCACCGAAACACGTAAAAAAAATTTAGTCATCGCCTCCCATTTGACACTTTGTCAGTTTATAGTTTAGATGCTATTGTGAATAAAAAAATCGTCAGCCGGTTGTATCGCGGTGAAATAAACGTCAGCTGGTGGCCTGAACATGTAAAAAAATTTCATCAGGCGTTTCAATAAACTACTAAACTTCAATTACGCATTACGCATACTTTGCGGACATAAATGGTAAGGCGCGTATTTTTTACATGTTCATGTGGACAGCTGACGGTCTTTCCACCGCGGCACAACCGGCTGACAGTTTTTATTTTATTTAAACTAGCGTTTGACAAAGTATCAGCCGGGAGGCGATGACTGACGCGTGCGCTTTGCGCGCTTAACGATAGATACGTAATTGAATAATAATTGTAGGATATGAACAGATTCAGACAACCTAAAGTCTGTACACGATGAAATCAGGCCATGCATGATATGGTCAATCTTTTTACCAAATGTACATTTTCATAGTCATGAGCAACGCTGTGTTATTTTTTATTTTTTTTATTAAATGTAAAATACTCAGGGGGCAAAATTTCAAAGTCTAGTTACTAGGTCAAGTGGGGTATCGTTTGAAAGAGCTCAAATTGTTCATTTCAAAACAATTTTTTTATTGTGAAAAAAATTATTAATCTTCACTCGCTTCCTGCTACAATGCCACAATTACCTATGTTTATATTTCCAGAATCTTTTTTACACTCATTAGTAGTAGTCAGAAAGACTGGTCTACTTCAATCACTAAAAGTTGTTTTTATATAGTAGCCATTTTTCTGTCAAAAAGGCAAATACACCAAATTTAAAACATCTCTGAACTACCCCAACCTGAAGTCCATTAGAAAAATGTTAGTTTTTTTTTTAACTAGCCTATTATGGTGTCCCACTGCTGGGCAAAGGCCTCTCACCTTGTCTTCCACGATTCCCTATATAGTGCCTCCTCCGGCCAGTTGTTGAGAAAGGTGTCTAGGTCGTCCCGCCATCTTTCTCTGGGCCTGCCGGGTCCGCGCCCCTCTTCTGGCATCCATTTGGTAGCTATGCTAGCCCATGTCTGGATGCATGCGGCAGACGTGACCCGCCCAGTCCCATTTGAGCCTAGCATTCTTCTCACCGACGTCAGCAATGCGGGTTTTTGCGCGCAGCGTGGTGTTCCGGATACGATCGGTCCTCTTCACACCTAAAATGCTGCGCTCAATAGCCCGTTGGCAAACCTTCAACTTGGACTTCTGACTCTCTGTGAGTGACCATGTTTGAGCACCGTAGGTTAGGACGGGCAGGATACACATGTCGACGAGTTTTCGCTTCAGTGACAGTGGAAGGCTACCCTTCATCAGCTCTTTCATGGACCAGTAGCTCTTCCAGGCGTTTTCGACACGGCGCTCGATTTCTTTGTCTTGCCCGTTGCTGAAAGAGACTAACTGGCCCAAGTAAATATACTCGTCAACATAGTGTATAGTCTGCCCGTCTACCGTAACCGTACGTTTCCTGCTGTTGGTCATCACTTGAGTTTTGGTTCGAGTCATTTGAAGTCCAACTTGAAGGCTTGCATTGCTCAGGTCTTGGAGCATTACCTGAAGTTCTGTAGCGGAATGGGCAAAGAGAACGATGTCATCGGCGAAATGTTAGTTATTATGAAAATACAATGTAATAAGGTAGAATTTGGATTTTTCAATTACGATAAAATTATCCGGAAAACATGGTAAAGACTCAGAAGACCATGGACAAAAATATATAGGTACAGTGGAAAATAATGTTAAAACTGCATATTTTTATTAAGTTGTTTGACATCCACAAATAATAATAAAAAAGTACTGCTGAAAATACACATTCATTTAACGCATTCACTGCCAACGTTTTCGTAGCGCTACACTCGTAGCCGATCCCAGCGTTTTACCGCTTTGTAGAGGAAATCGACTAAGAATAGGGAACCCGCCGAGCGGGTTCCCGGCACTCAATGTGAAATTTACCACATCATGCATGGCCGGATTTCATCGTGTACAGTCTTTATAAGATCTCCAGAGTGGAAGTAAAAAGAATCCTGCATGACACTTAATCTCAATCGATACCCCTCAACCAGTAAAAAATACGACCATAATACGACCCACAATCTAAATTCTGAACCATGCATCTAGTGCTGAAGGAAGACTGCGCTTTTCTGGTTGGTTCCGTTGTACAGAGAATGTATTTCCGTTGGAAAAGCGATTATAAAATAAACAATTTTATTATTAAGTAATAAAGTTTTTGACAATTCAGGAACTATTAGTAGGACCATATTATTATGATCTTTAATCTACAGGAATATGAACTAATTGCAGGTACCCCTTTTTTCTTAGTGAAATTTTATTTCAGGCCAGTGCAGAGATTTTATTACAGCTACAAAGAAATATTTTTTCATCGCCCTTGCTCATAAAGCGTAGTATTTTTTATTTAGCGGGTAGCGCAGGTTTGACAGGAATTATAGCCATTTTAATTCCCAAGAGAGTTAATCCTTAAACTATTTGACTTTCTTTTCTATAGTCATTCGATATCAATAGTAGATTGTGTCACAAGGGAGCAATTATTTGGCAGTTTAGGCATCGAAGGCACAGACCCATCGGCATTCAGCCACAATTGAAAATTGTGTAAAAATATTTGAAACGGCTATTAAAATTATCAAATTAAATATTTTAAATCATAAACAAAAAAAATTATTAACGTCAGTATTTTCAAAGTAAAACTCATTTATACCTACTTGGTTCGTATGAATTAGTGACATAATAAAAAAAAGTGAGTTGTAGCTATTTTTTTCGGGCAAGTGTGATCAAAAATCCCATTTTCTAATAGGTGATGTCAAAACGTTATTCTTATTGTAGAGATACGTTTTTGTTTTGAGTAAGATGACAAGAATGTTGTAGCTATGGATTTAAGGATTAAGGACATTATTTTTGTTTATGATTATTTATAAAATTCATCATTCGCTTGCCCTTGTCCCATTGACTTGGGGTCGGCGCAGCATGTCTTTTTCTTCCATACCTCTCTTGTCACCCGTCATCTCATCATTCACTTGCGTTAGTTTCATATCATCTTTCACACAGTCCATCCACCTTTTCCTCGGTTTTCCTCTCCTCGTACCTCCCTCCACATTCATTCTTAATACCTTTCTCGTCACATGACTTTCATCCCTCCGCATCACATGCCCGTACCATGCTAGGCGATTTGCCCTTACTTTTTCTGTTATAAAATTATGAATGATTTAATAAGTAATAAGGCCAGATGACATTCATAGATTTACAAGGAAAGGTACCCAACTGGACATTGTTACACAAATTGACTAAACCCCACAGTAAGCTCAAGAAGGCTTGTGTTGTGGGATTGTGGGATTTTGAACCCAGAACCATCGGCTTCATAGGCAGGGTCACTACCCATTAGGCTAGACCGGTCGTCGTGTTAGAGAGTAGCCTAAAAAAAAATAACAGACACGTATTTTTATTTAGCTGTCCAATCTCAACCTATTGCGAAAAATTGTCCTCCAAAGTAGGGGCTGAAAAGGTACTTTTAAAAACGGTTGTGACAGGTCTTTTTAAATGTACCCGACCGTTAAAGTAGCATTCCGGTACCGGTATCAATACTTGAGGTATCCAAACAAGCTTGCGTTCAATCGGTACCTTTAAATAACAGTACCTTTAATAACGATTTTGACCGGGTATCCGACCGTTCAAGTAGCATACCGGTACCGATATCTATACTTTAGGTATCCAAACAAGCTCCCGGTCAAACGGTACTTTTATATAAAAGTACCTTGCCGCGCGATCTGATACCACAAAAATTCACTATTTTAAATTTACCATTCAAACCGGTCACTCAATTTAATTGGAAAGAACGCCCGCCATCTTGGATATCTCCATTTTTGCTCTGGTCAAGAAGAAAATCGATATCTGAACATCCGAGAGGATCTTTATCGAATCTTAAGTCAAAAATCAGAAAATAACGCCCGCCATCTTGAATCTCTCCATTTTTGTTCTGGTCAAGTTGAAAATCGATATCTGAACATCCGAGAGGATCTTTATTACGAAACTGAAGTCAAAATCAGAAAAAAACGCCCGCCATCTTGTATTTCTGCATTTTTGCTCCGTTCAAGATGAAAAAAAAAAGTCATTTATTGTCGCAGTAAAAAAAAAACAGTAATAAGTACAATAAGCTTAACTTACAGCAGTATTATACAAGTAAATATACAAGTAGGAACTAACTATATATATATATATATATATATATGTATGTGTGTGTCATATATATATATATGTATATATATATATATGACATTTAGAATTATAGTTAACATATTATAAATGCTATTTGCGACAATAGGCTCGGGAATCAGCTTGTGGCGCGAGTCTGGCCACTGCACAGCGCTGTTCTTCAGCCCGCACCTATCTCTTTGCTTTTTTAAGAAAAATAAAAACTGAATAGTTAGTTATAAAATCGATATCTGAGGATCCAAGATGACCTTTTTTTATTATGAATCATGATAAAGGTCTAAGGTCAAAATTATAAAAAACGGCTCATTATTCGGTCAGGTGCCTCTACTTGAAATGGTAACCTTAGCGGTACCGTTTTAAAAAGGTACCTATTAAATGTTATTTATTTGGGTACCGTTACTGTTGGATACCTTTTCATTTGATACCTTTATTTTAGGTTACTGGTCTTTTGCCATTTGATTCGGGTACCGCGTTACTGTTGGGTATCTATTCAATTTATACCTTTATTTTAGGTCACCGGTGTTTTGCCGTTTTATTCGGGTACCGTTACTGTTGGATACCTGTTTAATTCATACCTTTATTTTAGGTTACTAATACAGTAAATATACATTTAGCGTTTGCGTGAAATCCGGTAGTTCTGATTTTTTGCAGACTTGTTTATGATGTTGGCCCAATGAACAATCCAAGTTTGAGACCTCGAGCGCCGAACGCAATTTTTTTAGATTTGGGCCATTATGACCCTAAAGGGCTAGTTTTTGATAGTACCTTCTCAAGGCGTTTATAAAGTAGACTATATTTGCTACAATACAAGACTAGAATTTTCTCTGTAGATTTAATAGTTTCTGAGATTAAAACCTTTGAAAATTTATAATTTTTTCAAACTTGAATTCGTAGGCTAAGTAAGTGCAGTGAGTATGCACTTTTGTCTCAGGCGATGCCGCTTGGCAAGATTGTTCCTAAGGTCAAACAAAACTGATTTGGCCCGGTAGCTACGAGATCGTACCGTGCCTACTCCCCGCGCGGTTTTTTCGATTTTTGACAAAGTTGCGGTTCGGTCACAAACTTCGATTGTTCATTGATCCAACATCATAAACAAGTCTGAAAAAAATCAGAACTACCGGATTTTATGCAAACGAACCCCGTTACCAAAGGCGACAAAGTTACTTGATTATACCGGTCTTTTGCGGTTTTTCAGTCCCTGCTCCAAAGAGTCCAAAGTACTGAAAAGTGACTAAACCCTCTAACTTCTGTAGAGAGTTTCATTCAAGCAAACTGTTAGTCCGCTTCAGTTTGGAAAAAAATATATGCTTTCGTATGTCCGGATGTTCTTCTCACCAGGTCGCATTTCTTAACCTATTCTCGTGAAGTTTTGTGACCAGCTGACCAGGTTCGGTAGTTAGATGGATTTGATTTTTTGGGTCTCGCAGTTCTATCCTAACCTACTTTTCTGGCGAGTTCGTTTTCATGGGGGCCGAAGCCTTAGGACAAAATGTCTATTACATCATTTACAGCATGTGATTTTTTAAGTCAATGTTTTTATGGAAACTGACGTTATATTATGACCAATAAAATAAGCATATACGCCGTTCCAGATATGATTATGTACACCGAAGGAAAAATGGTTCATTATACCTAGTCCAAATTGGATGTCGTCCAATAAGTAACTTTTATAGGGTTCCGTACCCAAAGAGTAAAAACCGGCCAAGTGCGAGTCGGACTCGCGTTCCAAGGGTTCCGTACATTACACAATTTTTACCAGTTTTTTTTATGTGAAACGTGAGTTTTTAAAAACCCCCTACGGGATTCGGATCAAAAACTAAGTTATTAAGTCCGACTCACGCTTGACTGCATATTTCTAATAAGTTTTCCTGTCATCTATAGGTAAAGAACTATTTTGTGCATTTTTTTCAAAATTTTAGACCCAGTAGTTTCGGAGATAAAGGGGGGGGGGGGGTCATTTATTAGCTATTTTCTTAAATAACTTCTAAACTATTTATTTTAAAATTACAAAAAATATATACATATATTTGAGATTCTCAAAATGAGCTCTTTTATTTGATGTGTAACACGATATAGTTTGAATTTTTTCATTTTCCCATTTACCCCCCAAAACTGGCCCCCATGTTGAAAATTCATTTGTTTACGTTAGATGACCGTTTTTGGGTTACTAACTTACATATGTGTACCAAATTTCAACTTAATTGGTCCAGTAGTTTTGGAGAAAATGGGCTGTGACAGACGGACAGACAGACAGGCAGACAGACGCACGAGTGATCCTATAAGGGTTCCGTTTTTTCCTTTTAAGGTACGGAACCCTAAAAACGGGAACCTATTACTAAGACTCCGCTGTCTGTCTGTCTGTCCGTCTGTCACCAGGCTATGAACCGTGATAGCTAGACAGTTGAAATTTTCACAGATGATGTATTTCTGTTGCCGCTATAACAACAAATACTAAAAACAGAATCAAATAAATATTTAAGTGGGGCTCCCATACAACAAACGTGATTTTTTTTGCCGTTTTTTTTTTGCGTAATGGTACGGACCCCTTCGTGCGCGAGTCAGACTCGCACTTGGCCGGTTTTTCAATTATACGCCCCCAAACCTAGTTCTAAATAAAATATCAAATAAGAAAATATTTCCATTCAATTTCTCCACCAATCTTTTTAGCCTGAGAGCTTTACGAGCTGGTGTGGTGAAATCGTTATCTGCGTGTCAAGCCAAGTTCAAAAGAACAGAACTGGCGATGCAACGGCCGTTACACGAACCATTTGAACTATTTGGAGCTACTTTTGAACCCTACGTAACTCAAAATCTATTAAACATAAATTACATAAACATATGAAAAGAGGGTGGCCTAATTGGCCCATTCGACCAATAAGGGCAGGCGGTATGTCACCGGATAGGTTATTCTAAGTTGAAAAACTTTTACTATGGCAGGTAGTCCCAAATCTTTGTGTGAAAAATGTTATCGCCGCAAAAAGTTATGTGAGTTGAAACGTGAGTATATAGTTTTTTTCGATACTAAGTTCCTATGTCGCAGATCATGAAGGTTTTTTTATTGTCGATAATTTAGTGTCATGATATTTTAGTTTTTTATTCGTTTTCTTATGTTTTTTTTTGTTATATTTTTTTTAAACAGAGATTTGACAAGTCTCGTCGTACAAAGAAATGGAGTATATAAAAAGAAACCTTTCCGATGGTATGTCACTTATTCTTATTGGTTCATTTATTAAGACCCTTAAGGCTAACTAGAACCCCAAATTTTATGAACACCGGTTATTAAAATACAAACACTGACCGACTGATTGACTGACTGACTGACTCGCCTAACATCAAAAACCTAACCCACTACCAGCTGAGATTACCTAGTACTTAACTCTAATACCTAAGTTGAAATTTGGCATCCAGCTGGGCAATTGTGTGGTTCCGAAAGTAAAATGAAGAAACATAGATTTTTTACGATTTGTAATATTTTTCAAAGAACAGTTTTTATTTACACACTAAGCGCCTATAGAATTTATAATAGCAAAAATCAATTTTGGTTTAGCAAACAACTATGATGAATACTAATAATTTCTGTCTAAAAAGTAATGATATCCCACCAAAAACATAAATGTGAAATGAGAGCCAAGTTCAATATTAAAATAAATTACATAAACAAAATAAATTATTAGCCACTCTGTATAAAAAATAAACCTATGGAAAAACCATTAACTACATGATACCATTTTATCTCATCGCTCGCACAAAAGACTACTATAGTTAAACCAAAAAAAAGTCTGCAGATTTTGACAGCACACGCAGTGCCAGTATTATTTATACGTCATAATTTCATGAAGTTTGACGTTTAAAATAACACCTGCGTGTACTATCAAAATCTCTTGCAGACTTTTCTTGGTTTAACTCTACTAGCTAGACTATCTAAAGTTGTGAGGTGGAAATCACTTGCAAATATATATAAAAAGTTCTACCTGCTACTTTTCTAAAATTTAGTTTGTTGTCATAAAAACTAGGCAGGACAAATCCTGAACCTTAATTACATCCTAAGCGAACTAGAACTTTACACCCATATAGATCTCAATTCTTTTTCCGGTAGGTTGTAGTTCATTTTATTATTATGGTAGAATTGAATTTATAATTCTCTAACTGCTTTTTGTTGAAGAAAAACATTGCAAGGAACAAGGAAATCAGACTAATACCAATAAGTCCTAGTTTCTCCTCTAGGTAGGAATATGAGATGGGATTCGCTCTTTTTAAAAACTAGTCCCAGCGCTAATTCTTGGAATTCACCTATGTATCCCGGGCTTCTCTCTTTCCACTGGGAAAGCACTAAGAAGGACATGAATACAAATTAAATTAAAAGGCCCTCTTTAGCTGCAAAACAAGGAGAGTGACTTCTCGTCGTTTATCTGTCAGATGGCTATAGCTAATGAAGCACTTAGACGAAGGGGTGAAATAAAAAGTAAAAAGAGAAAACATTTTAGGTTGCCTCCCCTTCGTGTGGAGCGGGTTGATTTTATTTATTTATTTCAACCCTATGGAAGTACCTACTCTACTTACCTACATTCAGTGCTACCATTAAATTATCTACAAACAGAAATCCCCGTTTTTAAGTCTGCCTATTGTGACGGACAGGCAATTTCGGAACCTCACACTGAGCATGACCCGACATGCTCTTGGCCGGTTTTTATAACATTAAGAATTAATAAAGTGTATTTTCCCCTCTAGTAGAACCATGGGTCTAAAATATTAGAACATCACAAAATGCGGATTAATAAAGGCTTTCCATAAAAACTTGGGAGAACTTTTATTGAAGGACCTATAGGTACAGTAAGTACAGTTTGATTGGACAGCTCTAGTGGAGTACCAGTACCACATGTTGGACGACGAATTTTATCGAACAAAATCGATGTTTGTTTGTTCGCGAAACGTCATTTCGCTTTTCTACGTACCTATTGTTTAATAATCGTACGTTTTAAAGCACAGGGCTAGCTTTCTAAAGCAAGGTGGCCTTATTAGGTACAAACAGCAACACTCATCACTGTACATCGGTGGACCTTATTACAAAAGGCATAAGGTCCACCGATGTACAGTTAACAGTGTGGGCGACGGTACATAAGTGTTTACGTACATTATGTGCACAAGTTTATAAGATTTGGGGGCTAAGGAAGCCGTAGAGTGTGAGCGTAAGGGAATGATGAATGAATTTCGATGCTAGTGCGGAAAGTATGTCATTACTTCACGAGTATCGAGCCTACAGCTCGTGGCAAGACTCGGGTCGAGTGAAGAATGACATATCCGCACGTGTATCGAACGACGTTTTTTAATACAGTTGCGAAAAAATAAGAAAAGCAACAAGTGAACGAAACTCTGTGACATCATTGACATTGACATTATGAAGAGGCGTTTTTCGAGCTTTTATTCGACTAGAATAGATTTTGTTATTATTATTGAACCCACTTCAATGAAAGATTTTTTTTCAAATGCATGTTCTATACGGCAGAAACAATTATAAATATTAAAACATTGTACTATTATTACCTAAATATCGTTATTTACGATTATTTGTGTATCGTATATTTATAAAAACAATATCGAATGTTGCCTTTGGAAACTTAAAACATTCTTGCAGTAAGAAAATACGCCTCTTCTTTGACAGGCGTTCCGTTCCATTCAGACAACTTATTAAGAACGGTTTTTCAACATTAAAAAATAAACGTGTTATAATACTTATAATGATGAAGAGGTAAGTAATAAAATATGTAATATGCATATTTTTCGTATTCTTACATTAACAGTAGGTGTTTATGTTGATTACGACGTTTAAAGAAAACTAATATAAACACTCATCAATAAGTAGTCATGAATTGGAACAAGTATAAATTTAAAAAAATTGGAAAAGTAAAAAGCACTAGTTCGCGAATACCAACTTTCCGCACGCTAAACAGCCACGAAAAGTAGCACTCTTTGAGCAACTGTATTCAAATAGTTATTTACGATACAAGTGCGGTAAAGAGGAAATGCGAAACGAGTGGCGATAAATTAAAACACGACCGCAGGGAGTGTTTTAAATCGACACGGGTTGCGAATTACCTATTCGCACGTGTATCGTACAACGTTTTACAGTAGATTATATAGATTTCATTTTTTTACAGTACATATGGTGCTACTTTCTCGCACTAGTGCGGAAAAGAGCACTTTTCGTGCATATGTCGAAAGTTTAAAGGGCCATATGTACTGTAAAACGTTGTACGATACACGTGCGAATAGGTAATTCGCAACTCATGTCGATTTAAAACACTCCTTTTAATAATTAAACTTATTTGCCATGATATGTTTTTTATTTACTCGCACAATGCATAGTAAAACATTGTATGATACACGTGCGTGAAGATAATTTCCGACTCGTATTCCTTTATACACTCGCTCGCTTTACTCGCTCGTGAATAAAATTCCACTCGTCGGAAACCATACATATTCCGCACTTGTTGCATAAATAGCTAGCAGTTGCTCAAAAAGTGCTACTTTACGTAGCTGTTTAGCGTGCGGAAAGTTGGTTTTCGCGAACTAGTGACTATTCCAATTTTTCAAATTTATTCATGTTCCAATTCATGACTACTTATTGATGGTGTTAATATTAGTTTCCTTTAAACGTCGTAATCAACATAAAAACCTACTGTTAAAGTAAGAATACGAAAAATATAGATATTTCATATTTTATTACTTGCCTCTTCATCATTATAACACGTCAATTTTTTTATATTGATTATTGAAAAACCGTTCTTATTAAGTTGTCTGAATAGAACGGAACGCCTGTCAAAGAAGAGGCGTTTTTTCTTTCTGCTTTAAGTTTCCAAAGGCAACATTCGATATTGTTTTTATAAAAGTACGATACACAAATAATCGTAATTAACGATATTTGGGTAATAATAGTACAATGTTTTATATTTACAATTGTTTCTGTCTTATAGAACATGCATTAAAAAAAAAACTTTCTTTGAAGTGGGTTCAATAATAATAACACCCAGCTAAAAAACACCTCTTCATAATGTCAATGATGTCACAGAATTAATAATATAAAAGTTTCGAATTCCTTAGTTGTTGTTTTTCTTATTTTTTTGCAACTGTATTAAAAAAAAAAAAAGTTGTTCGATACACGTGCGGAAATGTCATTCTTCACTCGTCCCGAGTCTTGCCACTCACCTGTACTCGTGAAATAATGACATACTTTCCGCACTAGCATCGAAATGTACTATTTTCGCCATTTCGTTGTTGAGCCCATAGTAAAAGTTGCTCAGTTATAATCCCAAAACCTCCCTGGCAACGGGAATGCACATATTTTTTGGCCACCCTGTATACCCTTTTGCTTTTCCGTAGTCGGGTATAAACTAGCTTACGATTATATCATACGATAGTGGCAAAGCACTTACCAGTTCTCCCCTTGATGCTGACTGTATCAAGTGGATAGAACCATAACTGGTTACACGCTGCATCTCGTTATTTCTACTTAATAGGGATTTATGGTTATTTTATAGCGGGTGGCCGTCTATGATTAGTTGCATTTCTACCCCATATAAGGCCGGTTTCACCAAACCGTCAGTCAGTGTCATCGTAGTGAGTTAAAATTCGCAAATATGTAATGTTTGTCACTTGTCTATGTCTCTATTATAACGTTGACCAGTTCGTTAATTGTGCGTGGTGCAACTTTTTTTCTATCCAGAAATAAGGTTGTTGGGAGTTAACCCTTTTAAGGCGTAAGGTATGGAACGCATTGCTACGAGGTATTTATTCTGTGGTGAGAATTCTACGAGCTCACGAGAATTTTAGTCAAGATATAAATATGCAGTGATATTATAATTTAGACAATTAGGTTTGATTCGTGAGGCAATTTTCATTCGTTGATTAATGAGGTAGATCATATCGTATTTTATATACACCGTGTTTATTTCAAACTCCATTAATATCAAGGGTAAATTCCTGAGCTCAAATTTTTCAATTGTTTGGTTGAGTTAAATATAATGCCCGTTACAACAACGCTATGCAGCATTTAAGTAATTTTTATGAAAAAAACATTTTTTTATTAACTTTGCCATTTAGTTTCTTTAAATGTACTTAGCCATACCCCGCAGTTAACGGAGTTTAAAAGAAACACTGTATTTTAAGGGTTTTATCTAATATATGTCTTATTTTTTCTCAGATATGGACCAAGAAACAATGGCCCACCGCCGATGTACCCTAACATGGGGCCAAAACCCATTCCACCATTATCGAGTATTCCTATTCAGGAGCCGCCTCCAGGATATCGCGGTCGATATGACGGACCGCCCTTTGAAGACATTCCTCCTGGACTTGAACCTCCAGTGCCTGGATTTGAGCCTTCGCCGTTCGAAAAACCACCTTATGCCCCTATACCTGGACCAATTGATCGTGAAAGGATGCCGCCATCTAATTATCGAGATCCTTATAGAGCACCATTTGTAGAAGGTCCCCCAGGTTACAGGGATATGCCGATGCCGCCTGCGCAAAATGAAATTCCTGTTCACGTAGGCGATCCACCTCGATACCGTGATAACTATAGAGGCCCCGGACCGTACCGTGACCAAGGCCCGATGCCGTATAGAGACGGACAACCTTTCCGTGAAGTGGGCCCGGCCCCACCATACCGTGATCCTGGTTTTAGAGGAGGACCGCCAGCGCCCTTTAGAGAAAACTTCAGGAATGCTCCATTTAGGGATGGCGGTTTTCGAGACAACCCACCTCATGGTTTTCGTGAAGGTCCTGCACCGTTCAGGCCGCCGAGTGTTGACCCAAGAGAACCACCTCCTGCGAATTACCACGATCCAGCTTTCCGCGATGGCTTTAGAGATGAAAACAATCCGGGAAGAGAAATGCGTCCTGGTTATAGACCTGGGGTTCGTAACAGAGGACCTTCAAGGCGTAATCCAAACTTTGAGCAGGATAGACATAGGGATCCAGAAGGTCGTGATAGGGAACGCTTTGGGGATGTTAGGGATCCTGCTGAAAGATCGCGTGATATGGAGAAAAGAGACCGACTCCGTGAAGACCGACCTCGTGAAGAACGGCCTCGTAGTGATAGACCTCGTGATCACGAAAGGACCCGAGAATATGAAAAAGAGAGAGAACGTGAGCATGAAAGAGCTACACCCGAGAAAAAAGTTCGTGGGTCACCTAAACGTAATCGTGACACACGAGATAAGCGGCGAAGTGAATCCAGAGGTCGCTCTCGTGATCGAGATGGAAAGCGAGATAAAAAAGAAGAAAGACTTCGGGATAAGACGTCTTCCGAAAGAGCCAAAGAGCATAAAGAGAAGGAAAAGAAATTAAGGGATAAGGAAAGAAAGAAAAAGAAAAGAGAAAAAGAGAAAGATACAGACAAAAAGAAAAAACGAGAGAAAAAGGATAAAAAAGACAAGGATATCGTTAAAAAAGAGGACAAGGAAGATAAGGAGGAAGAAGTTGAAAAATCTAAAAATAAAGATGACACCGTAGACGAGCAAAATAAAGTGGACAGTGATAATATTGGCGATGAAACCAAGATAAATAATGAACTTGGTGAAATCAATATAGAGCAAAAACTTGACTCTCCAAAGGGAGTAGTGAAAGACGAACCTCAAAATGAATTATATGGCGATGAACCTGCAGAAGCAATAGATAAAGAAATAATACAAAATTACGTTAAAACTGAAGATAATGAAGGCGTTAAAGAGGAAGTCATTGAGAGTAACGTTGTTCCCGGACTCAAAGAAGAGCCTTTTGATGGAATTGAATTACAAATTACTGCAGACGAATTAGATTTGAAAGCAGATATAGAAGGTACAACCGAAAAGGAAATGTTGGCGCCTCTACCCGAGCTATCAAAATGGGAAGTTGATGATGACAATACTGAAAGGAAAGAACCGGGTGAAATAACCTCACCCGATGAGGAGGATTCGGGTAAAGTAACTTCAGAAGTCCTGAAGCGTGCTGAAAATGCCATATTTGCTAAGGCAATTCATTCCCTCAGACCAATCGAAATAAAAAAAATAAGCAGCGATAGAGCCAAACTGTATGACGATGCCGCGCAGGCGAAAGGTTCCATGAATAATATTCAAATTACCGTTCCGGTAGCAGATCCCGAACATAGATCTATAGAAATAAATGATAAAACCAAAAAGAGAACATCTAAAACTCCTCCTCCTAGATTGTCTGTAAAAGAACGATTAGGTGGTAAAGTGGATGACGTACGTAGATCGAGGGAACCACGTGTTGTGCATAGTACAGTAGAAAGAGTAAAATCTCGGTCTAAAACACCTAAAAAGGAACAACCGTATCGTAGAGTAACTGTTGATAGAGATAGAAGTAAAAAACCGGGTTCAGTCAGCAGAATAGAATCAAAAGGGGAGAAGCCACGTTTGATAGCGGACGCCAGGGGGTTGCAGGAGAAATTTTCAAGCCGTAGTCCAAATCGCGATAAAAAACGAAAAGATATAGATAAAGGTGGAAGGGAGTCTAAAAAGATAAAGTCTGAACCAGGTGTCGATTCTCGCAGTCAAGATAAAGGTACGTCTAGTGCCGTAAAAACGACTGCTGAACGAGAGAGAAAGAAGTCCACCTTGGACGAAGCACACTTTGAGCCTGATTACGACGAGACAGTCGAGTCTGATCATGAAGGAAAAGAGGATGCTGTCGGTAAAAAGCGCGAGCGGTCGATGTCACAAACTGTAACCAGTGAAGTGAAAAAACCTAAACTAGAAGAAGAAACAATCAAATTAGATTTAGCTAACGTTAAAAAGAAACCTGATACCGAAAGTGAATCCTCGAGCGACTCTGATACATCGTCATCATCCTCTTCGGATACCCGTAAACGTAAGAAGAAAAAGAAGCGTAGTAGTAAGAAAAAGAAAAAACGAGCCGCTAGCGACAGCGACAGCGATTCTGACTCCGACTCTGATGACCACAAGAAAAAGAAAAAGAAACGTAAGCATAAGAAGAAGTCTAGTAAGAAGAAGAAAAAATCTAAGCATAAGTAAGTCCTACTTTGACGGAATTATATATTAGGCATATTTTACTTGCGTATCGGTAACGCTTAATTTTAACATGTTCTTTTTATTTTGTTTCTAATAATTAGGATTTTTATCGGAACATTACTTTTACAATTTCTACAGTAGGTACTGCATAAATGCACTTCATAGTTATAAAATGTAATAAACTAATTATTTAATAATAAACATATTCTGGAGGTATCAAGTGTGTTGTTTTATTTCGTATAGGTACATCGTGTTTTTTAACTTATTTTAAAGGTTGATTCCTGAGCTTAAATTAAGTAACTTTCTGAAAGACACCGGTATTCTAATTATTAGGCCGGGCAATAATGCTCAAAAAAAGTTAGAGGAAATGCTTGGAACACAATTTTTGACTTCGTAACTTTGTGTGGACTAGTTAGGTGAACAATGAACACATCAAAAGTCCCCGGCCGTAGCCCTTGAGCCTTGGGGAGAGCGGGGTTTGAAGGAAAGGAAAGGTAATAAAATTGTTATGTTTTATTTAGTTGTTTTATAAAAAATTTCAATATCTTGCAGTGTTTGAGATATCGGGTCTTGAAAGTTTATTTAGGGCTCTCAATTTTATTTTGATATCTACATCAGTGAAGCTGCTAGGCCGTGTTTGGTATAATTTCCGTATATATCGGGGGTGCTGAATTCATTTATGGTACCACATTGACACCGAATGGAACAAAACAAAAACAAAATTAAAAAAAAGAGGTTTAAAAAAAAAGGTATTTGTTTAGTTTATATGTTTTTACTTCGGAATGGTGTCAATGTTATACGATATACCATAAATAAATTTGGCACTCCCGATTTATACGAAAACGATACCAAACATGGCCTAGTAGCTTCACTGATGTAGATATCAAGATAAAATTGACCAAAAAAACTTTCAAGAGAAGAGAGAATATCTCGAAAACTATTCAAGATATCGAAAAACTTGACGTGACTTGACTAAATTAAACTTTTGTTTTGTGTAGTTAGTCATGTCGCTAAGACGAAAAGTTTCCAAGATACGTGAATAATTGAAAAATGGGATCTTCAAACCCCCCTCCCCTCTTGCTCAAGGGCTACGGCCTGGGACTTATGTTCACCTAACTAGTCCAAACAAAGTTACGTAGACAAAACTTGTGTTCAAAGCAATTCCCTCTATACCTTCTTGTTGCTTGGCCTATTGGCACCGTGCGAAGTACATAGTGGGGGTAAGTAAAACGATCGAGCGCATAAGGTAGTAAAAATTGACAACTGACGGATTAGCGTCTTTAACATTTCATACAAGTTATATGGGTCGAAATGGAACTTTAATTTACGATTACTCCTGAGATATTCATTTAAATTGTGTGGTGTAACATACCATTGTAATCTGTATGAAATGCTTAATATAACTAACGTATTTAATTTGATAATTATTAATACTGTAGCCGTGTAAATAGCTTTGTAAATACCACATACTATGAAATCTATTTGTAGAAGATAAGAATGGGTATAGTAAGTTATCCTTAAAATATAGACATACACCATCGCGGACTTTTTTGTAGAGCAATGAAAGAGAGATCTTTCCACCATACATTGTTTTGTTATATCTCAAACAGGTTGGGCAGCGTTTTCGATTAAAGCTCTAAGCCAGCGTAATTTACTTAATTACCAAATGTCGTCATATTTCAATCAATTTACACAAAACCTTAACAAATTATACGCCTTAACCTTCCTCAAGAATCACTCTATTCATAGGTGAAAACCGCATAAAAATCCGTTCAGTAGTTTTCACTGAAATTATTACGTGTACTTACTTCTCGCTTAATAGTTTTGACAAAATACAAGCCTATAGTTGCAACCGCTGTGTGGCGCTGTCGTCGTGCACGGTCCCAATAACTCCATTTTGGAGATAGTCAACAGTTTATTTTAATAGTTGGTTAAGCAAATCTTGCCTATCGGTGTTCTATCGGATACATTTCGGGGAGTGCGCACAGGAACTGCACGACCTGATCCCACCTTCCCCTTTCCATCATCGGACATCCAGGCGCGGGGAGCGTATGCACCCGTTCGTGGTCCACATTCCATTCGTTCGGACGAAACGTTTTGCCTCCTCCTTTTTGGTACGGACGGCTAAGGAATGGAATGCGCTCCCGCCATCTGTATTCCCTGATCAATATGACCTCGGTCTCTTTAAAACAAGAGTGAATAGGCTGTTACTGAACCGGTGAGCTCCATCTTAGGCCCTGTCTTCACTTTCCATCAGGTGTGACTAGGGCCAATCGCCGATCAGTTTATATAAAAAAAAAAAAAAAAAAATAAAAAAAAAAAAAAAATAAAAAAAAAAAAAAAAAAAAACTTGTCAGTAGAAAAAGGCGGCCTTTTTCTACTGACAATATTTGCTTGATATCTGAATAAGAATAAGGCCCCTACCAGCGTGTACACTTTCATAGCCGCGTAAGCTGAAGACGCCGTTCGATTCCGGTCTCGACCACCGGTGGTGGTCTTGGTCACTTTTTTTTAGTGTATGACATATCTATTATTTATTACATTACTACATATATTTAATAAAATAATTTAATTTGTTCCCTAGTTGTAACTGCGTTTTGCCTCAGTTAAAAATATCTAATCTAAGGTATAACTGGTATAAGGTATAGTGCGACATAAAATAGTAGAAATTAAATAAAATGGAACTATTTTTTTTTTATAAATGCTTTTTTATGAGAAAATTGCCCTTTCGGCCACGTCACCACCAGAAAGCTGGTGCGAATGGGGCCATAGAGAGACATTAGTGTTTCGGGTTTGCTAGGCGCTCTGACCTTAAATTAAACAACGGTTTATAAATAAATTATACAATTTATTAAATTTAATACAATGAGATATCATCATAAACGTTTATATTGGGGCTGGGGTCGGAAAACCGTGGCTTCAAGTCTTCCAAAAAATATCACTTCAGAGTTCTTAGACCACTAAAATCATCGTTTGTGGTTATTTTCGGTTCCTAAAACTGGCGATGTGTACTCAAAAGTTTGACGACCTCTGGGATTAGGGCTTTATTTATTCTTCCGATGTCCTCCTACGAGGCTTCGCCCGATACGCTGTAACCAGTTGTTGTTGACGGACTCGCGATCGCGCTTGGCCTGCAGGCTGAACTGCCGCCAGTCTTCACCCAGATCCGGTTCCGATGGACCATAACTGGGCTTCTTCTTGAACGCGCGCTTCGCAGTCTGTAATAAAAAAATGACAGGTTTTAGAATAACCACAAGAAAATGCAAGTCTCTAAAAAAGATTATTAATCTAAGAATTCTAAGATATCCTCTAGCCACTCAAAGACCTAAAATGTCTCCCATTTCATTGTACTGTAATATATATAGTACAAATATAATCATATTATGTACGATATATTATTTGATATTACCAGTTGCTTTTCGGTGAAGAACATCTTGAGGAAATCGGACTAATCCCAATAAGGCCTAGTTTCTCCTCTGGGTTGGAAGGTCAGATGGCAATCGCTTTCGTAAAAACTAGTTCCTACGTCAATTCTTGGGATTAGTTGTCAAGCGGACCCCAGGCTCCCATGAGCCGTGGCAAATTGCCGGGATAACGCGAGGAAGAAAGGGAGAAAGAAAGACTAACCTCAGTAAATGTAGGAGATGTGTACTTCCATAACGAGGCCACAATAAAGATAGGGATCAGCGCCATTCCTACATATTGCAGCATGTTACCAGCAACTGTAAATAAAACAAAAATGTAGTCACTGTTCGCCTGTTAAGTTAGTATCAACATCAGCCCCTATTACTTAGGTATAGCTCTGCCAGCGGTAACCCGGTATTACCCGGGGGGTTTCCAATCAGCCCGGCCCGGGTTTTGCATTCCCCAGTAGACTCATAGGTACCTGCAGGCACACTCTATTTACACAGTATTTATACAGTTTAGCAGGGATCTAAAGCTTTAGGTATACTGTGTATTAACACATTCACCGCTGAGCTACGGTCGTAGCACACGTAGCCGATAACATGGGTTTCCCGGTATGCAGCAAAAATGCTTCGTAGAGGCAAAACGAGAACGTGTCGCGATTAGCGCTGAATGGGTTAATAAATAAATAAGCTTAATTCCCTGGGAAAAACGTCGTCCGTCGAGATTCGTGTCTATCACTCGAATATTGCTATAGCGATAGATACAAATATTTAGACGTTGTTTGAATTTCAATTTCCGCTGTAGCCGTCCTACATTTTAATCAGAATGCAGGTTTCCTCATTGTGTTTTTTATTTATTTTCAGCTTACTAATGGTAAATATAGAACCCTATTAAATAACAAACAGCAAATGTAACATAGGCATCGTAAGTCTGCAGTTACGAACAAAATTACAATTATTAAGATACTCATACGTACTATAAGTAGCCCTGGGGTATACGTATGTGCCTCCAAAGACAAGAGCCTCAGTGGTCACCATCGCGTACATGAAGACAGTGATCATCACAACTGGTGTCACGATAGACCAGCATATGCGCCAATACCAGCCAGTCTTAATTCCCAACATGAATTCAATGTCGACGCAAAGGTTCTCCAGACCTGACAACACAAATTATGTTTTTGATTTATGATTTTGAGCAAATTGATTAATGCACCAAAAAAATTTAAATAAACGAAATTACCATAAATCCAAAAGACAGCAATGGTTTCTGCAATGGCAGCGAAGAGTCGCATAAACGTTCCTCCGTAATAATCGACAATCTCAAGAACGTATTGTCCACCCTGAAATCAAGAAACTAATTTGCAAATCCAACTAGGGAACAAAACAAATTATGTTATGAAATATTTTTTGATTTGTGTTTTTTAAGTAGTCACACTACTATATATAAATTATAAGCTGAAGATGCGGGTTCGATTCCCACCACAGATTATTAACTAGTTACTTCGTATTCCCACCTCGGCCACCGATGGACTTGGTCACTTTTTCTTTAGTGTATGTTATCTATTTCAGTTTATAATTCGTAAATCATGAAATTTGAGAGCTCTCTTTACACATTTCTCGTTTGTATCAATTTGAGCACCATCGAGACGAATAAGTAAATAAGGGTGGTATTCCATCCGTCCAATTTCTCTGTCCATTGTGCATTGCGTCTCACTCTCTCATTAAACAAAATGTGAGACGCAAATACACATTGCACCAAGATATTGGACAGATGGAATACCATCCTAATACACACAATCATCACTACATAGTATAAAACCAAGTCGCTTTCCGCTGTCTGTCCGTCCGTATAATAGTTATTTGTTATACAAGGGTGCAAAGTTGTATTTTACCCGCGAGTGTGGAATTGAAACACGAGCAAGCGAAAAGATTCTATAGTTGAACCACGAGCGAAGCGAGTGGTTCTAAAATAGAATCCTGAGCGTAGCGAGTGTTTTAACACACGAGAAGTAAAATACATTTGCACCCGTGTGTAAGACAAAACTTTTCCCCTCACTATAGCGAGGAAAGTGCAACATCTACAGGCGTTAGATCATCTTCATCAACTGGAATCACTCATTTTTTTACGATATTATAACAAAAAACTGGAAATTCTGTGCTTTTACGTGAGAAGTTTTTAAGTAAAATTTTTGTTGACAATGTTGACATTTCTGACGTATGAAATGTCAATGATGCGTTTTGAAATTGCATCGACTTAACATGTGCGTTCAGAATTATATTTAACATAATTATTATAAAACAAACGTTTATTATGGAATTTTAAGGTTTATGACTTAAAATCATTAAATAAAGCTAAATCTGGTATTTTTTATTAGATTCTCAAACCATTTATTTAATGATAATTAATATCGAACGAACCATTATTATGAGCGTTTTACGTTTTGTTATCTGTCAAGCTACTTAAACACGCTCCATCCAAGGTCAAATTACTTTCCCCACTAGTGGATAAAATGCGTTTTTCCCCGCTTGTTTTAAAGGATAAAAGACGGCTTTCCGAGCTAGTGAGGGGAAAAATAATTTGTAAAGGCTTTGTGTAAATTAGTTGAACTACCCGAATGTATTATTATGTTTTATTACTAACTTAATATTATTATGAAGCCAACATTACTAACGACTTCTTTGACCCGGACACAATTTCACGAAATTGAACCTGATAACTTTTCAAAATCGTTGTGGGAAATATGCAAATATGTGGCTTTCCAGAGAGAAGGGTCCTTATGCTTCATGTGCAATAATGACCATTCTATCAAAATTTCTGTTGGAATTTTAGATAAAAAGGTCCTCATAGCACTTGAAGTGCTGTGATGTGCCTTCTGGAATCTGGAATGGAAAGCTACATATATTCCCTCTGCCTTAAGTTCTGGTAGTGTGGTGGATCAATAATCTTACCGGTGTCACATATACGAGTCCAACGAGGAACCCGGCGGTGCACGCGCCGCAGGCCATGATGATAGTGGGCACTCTCGGGAAGGCATCCAGCAGCACCGTGTTGAGCGTGGAGAGCAGAGCGACGCCGGACCCGATGCCGAGCACGGCCATCATTAGGAAGAACAGAACCGCGAACAGCTACCAAACAATTTATAATTAAATACGGTACGGCTGCGATCGATCGTGGCCCAAAATGGTCCCGCCGGAAGATCAGCGCTGACTTTCGGGTCAGCATTATGCTGAGGCGAGACCATTTTCGTGGTAAACTTTAACTCCTACCTATTTTATAAATTCCTATAGTTTTAGTTATACTTCTGTATGTAATTTTAGGCTAAAGTTTATCGTGAATAAAACATTTGATTCTTGAAGGACTTAATCATAATTATACACTAGATTAAAACATGTTATATAAAGCAGGGGTTTGCCAGCTCTAGCTGATAGAGCTACTCGCAAATTAATTTTATTGACAGAAGTAGAACATAAAATTAACATGCAATCATAAAAAAATAGAACATGATAAGAAAGGTAAAAAGGGCACCACAGTAAGCATTTTGCAGACCCCATAACGGCCAAAATTATATCTTCGATGTTATATTGACAAATTGTAGGTACCTATATCTGATGACTTACTTCATAATCTTCATATATTAACAACAACAAATACCTATGTAATTCCGTATAAGATGAATAAAGTCTAAGGAAAAAACGCCTCCGAAGGCAAGAGAAAATTATTACCGGTTTTGGCCTATTCTCGGCTAGATGGCGTTGACGGTTTCGCTTGTTATTTAACAAGTGAAAAACATGGGTCAAAATCATATAAAAATAATAAATACAAATAAAAAAAACATTTATCCTTATATATATATTCATTTTTTGGTATTTTTATACATTTTCATTTTTAGTTTTAATCGTGTGTCGATTGTCGAAAGATGGCAGTAAATTTACTGTGACTACAAAATTTACTATGACAGTAACCCTCTATCCTATATATTCTCTTTGACAACAACAGCCTTCTTTTATAAAACTACAAGAGTGATTTCGTGATAATATCGATACATCGAGTAGAGGCGTTTTCGCTACGAACCGGGAAAATTGGCTACGCCGTAGCGCTACGAGAATAGGAACATTTGCAGTGTATGAGTTCATAGAATCGCCTCTCGACTTCACAAAACAGCTAGAAATGCCATTAAAATTATGTGCGACCATAGTGCATGTCATAAAAACTGGCCAAGTGCGAGTCGGGCTCGCGCAAGAAGGGTTCCGTACCATTACGCTAAAAACGGCAAAAAAAAATCACGTTTGTTGTATGGGAGCCCCACTTAAATATTTATTTTATTCTGTTTTTAGTATTTGCTGTTATAGCGGCAACCAAAATACATCATTTGTTAAAATTTCAACTGTCTAGCTATCACGGTTCGTGAGATACAGCCTGGTGACAGACGGACAGACAGACAGCGGAGTCTTAGTAATAGGGTCCCGTTTGTAGCCTTTGGGTACGGAACCCTAAAAATTACAATTAGCCACAAGACCTTGTCGTGGAGGAGTTTCATTCTGATCTTTATTTCACCAAATATAACTACATATATAAATAAAAATGCTTGGTATTTAGCAAAGATAGATATAACTCCGTAATAGATAGATACAGTCTAAGGAAAAAACGTGCCTCGAAAATTAAGAAAATTTGATTCTCGTTCAGAGGGCGCTACTAGTTTTGGCCTACAGTCGTATAGATGGCGTTGACGGTTTCGTTTGTTATTTAACAATTTTAACGCATATCAGTGAAAGAACATGGGTCAAAATCATAAAAATAATTAATGCAAATAAAAAAAATCATTTATCTATATTTAAATACATTCTGTCGTATATTTATAAATCTTCATTTTTAGTTTTAAAGTGTGTCGACAGATGGCAGTGAATTTACTGGGGTTACAAAATTTACTATGACAGTACCGCTCTAGTATAAGTTACTCTATGCAATTTAGATAAAAATTAAAAATCGCTATAAATAGGTATGCTACGATTTGAGGAGTTTTGATTGATTTGTCGATGAAAATACAAAAATCAATATATATGCCCAAAGGATTTGAGGAGTTCCCTCGATTCCTCATGGATCCCAACATCTGAAATAGATTTTGACAAAATGGGACCAATTTGTAACTCAATCAAAATAGTACATTACCATACAAGTGTGAAAAATAGGACATTCGCACATGTATCGTAACAACGTTTTACAGTACATATGGCCCTTTTATTTTTGACATAATTACGTAATGTGCTAATTATCGCACTAGTGCGGTAAAGTAGCACAATATGTATCTCTATCAATATGAGCTAACTTAAGGATTTAAGACTTTTAAGGCACTTCCCCTCCATTATCTTTTTCCACACTGTAAGTAACTTTTCATTACTAAGCATAACGTAATCTGTGTATCAGAGAATCAATATAATTAGCGATTTCACAGATACTTTATTAGATACGGTTCATGTAGCATGCAGTTATCTTAGTATATCTATTAGATAATCAAATAATATTATCGATACAAATTCGTATGCGGCGTGCAATGCATTGTATATGTATTTTGTTTGGATCAAATTTATAAATTAAGTACCTACCTAGCTACTTAATTTATTAATTTACTTAATACAAATTATGGGTGAATTAAAAATAATAGGTCGTAAAGCGTAGTTAAGGACCTGTAATTAGTCTAAAGTTAATATATTCCATTGTGTTAAACTAAGTAACCATGTAAATTGCATTGAATTTATCATATACCTATAAGTTTATAATATACACACTTTCATGCAAGTAACTTGAATAGAAATTGCTTAATTGTTTTAACACAATGGAATCAATTAACTTATGACTAATTGGAGGTTCTTAACTGTTACTAAAAATTTTTTGCAATTCACCCTTATACTTTATTGACCTAAGATAGGCTATTAAGAGGGCAACTAGACTAAGTATTAAAAAGTACTCTCGTGTGTCGCTCAAACAAATCTAACGACTTATCAACTGTTTATAAATGGGCCAATGGGGGTTATAGTTTCATAAATCTTACCTGTGGTACAAACGGTGACTTGGCGATGGCATCAGGGTAGGAAATGAAGGCAAGGCTGGTTCCGCCGCTACCGACGACGTCTTCTACATTATCGTAACCCAATTCGTAAGCCAAGTTGCCGAGGACACCGAAAATTGTTATACCCGATATTAAACTTGTGAACGTATCCAAGGTAGTAACGATCATGGAATCTCTGAAAGACAAAACAATGTTATGATAGGGTTACCTTTAAGATGAAAGTGGAGGACCCGCGCGGTAGCGCCTTTTCATACACGTAGTCCTCATTTTCCTCTCTGGATATTAACATTATTATATATTTTTTGACACAATTTGTTGTATATCAACCTCAGCTATGCCCCTTCGTTTGATTTTTGCGAATTTTCATTTATTATAAGATTTAGGAGCATTTAAAAATATGTATGAAAACTGTTTTTCGTTTCAAATTTTACAATAATATAAAAATCGATAAAGCATAGGTTAGTATACATCAAATTATGTAAAAAAATATTTCGTAACTTCAATATCCAGAAGGGAAAATGGCAATGGCAATGGCAATTTATTAAGTGGCAACGCAATGCACCCGGCATGGCTCAGAACGGGTTTTAGTTTCTAATTTTTATGTATTTCTTGTATTATAAAATAGTAATATATTTTTTTATTAAGTTACAACATGAGAAATTCAATGAGTTTTATGGTGTAAAATAAATGTTATTAATAATATAAAAAAATATTAGAACGATATTTTGGCATTGCAGCATATATAATAATATAAATATAAAAATGTTTTTGGTAAAATTCTGCTGCACCTATTCCTATCCTGCTATAGCTTTCGGGACAACATAGAAGCAGCACTTCAGGGATAAGCCCATTTACACCCTAGCATTTTAAGATTAAATATAATTACCTTCTAAACGAAGTGTGATTTATTCACACGTGCTACTTCTTATACTTGATGCGATTCAGGTTTGAAAGCTTTTACTCCGATTAGCAATATCAATCGGGCCACCTATTCTAACTCTCTAGCCTGAAGGGCTATGACCAACGCTTTACAACCTAGGTGGGTCTAGGTGATCTGATGAAAAGAAGCGCCAAGTATTCATCACTTTCATCAGTCAACCAAATTACCCTTTTTATGTTCAAAAGCTATGAATACTAAACCCTTAATCCCATTGCCCAGAACTGAAAGTCTAGACTGAATTTTTAGTCTTAGCTGTATAAACGAAAAACGAAGTACTAACTTTATTTGCTAACTATTATGTTTTATGACACTGAAATATCAAGTTGAGCATTATTATTTATTTCACTCAAAGTAGCCATTGGACTGCTCTTGCCTGCCAAAGGGTCCCTAAAACAAACCATTCTTCTATCCCAAAATAGTCTGTGTTCATAAACCCAGCTTGATATTTAAGATTTTATTTTGAATAATATAAATCATTGAATCTGACTGCAATACACAGTACCTCGTCTTTACACCAGAAAACCAGAAATTTGATAGAAAAATATCAATTTTTTTGCTTTCTTCTTTGTCTTTAGAGATAAGATTTTACAACAAAACCTTAATTCTCTACCCAGATCCACCATATCAGATTTCTAGACCAAAACTAAAAATTACTGTAATTTCCTATAAATAGTTTGTGATTCTACCCTATTCCTACCCTTTGACCCTACTCGTACATCCAAAACGCAGTCCTAGTGACTCGACCTAGTGACTTGGAATATACACAAGTGTGACCCTACGATAAGCTGTAAAGTTCGGCAGGCGAAACCGAAGATGCAACCTACAGGCTAGTGTATTTGGCTCCCCCCCCCTCGCCCTACGCCCGCGGGCAAGGTGGCAGCTGGCAGGGAGTAAGCCGAGCCGCCCTGTTCCATGTATATGTATGTAAATCGGTACCCTAGCAAACACCCGCACCAATCACATGGGAAACTGCCACGACTAAGACTTTGTGTATGGTATCAATCACTATAGAAGTTTTCCCTGCAACCAGCACTAGTACGAACCAGAGCCAAATATATTTAATACAAGACCTCAATTACTGCAGACTTCAGTGAGCAGGGATTACTCCCAATGGCACGCACGTGATGCCCTCACTTCCATCTTACAGCTGGACTTTGAGACCAGGGAGAGTATGTTTATGTCTTATGTTGGTATAAAAGAGATGCCAAGTCCTCTCAACTTGGAGCAAAACTACTACTAAACGCCTTACTTTAACACCGCAAGGCCTGAGCCGCTTAGACGGACAAACTGTCAGTCCAAACAATGATCGGGCTTTATAAAATAGCATAATGACCCTATGTCTCTATTCTTATTAGTAAAATAACTAAGTTCCGTTTTAAAATCCTTTGTAAAACCAAACTAACTAAACAAAGTGAAGTTCCCTTTATCTATGTTTATCGATACGAAAATTACTTACCATAAAATTAAACAGAGACACAATTCTAAATCCTAGCTATACAACGATATTGTTACTGTATAGCGTGGCGGCACTTAGAAATACACAGTGTAGAAAACATCACGATAAAATAAAACCCATACATAGCAGTAAATAATCTCCACAATAGTTTAAGTTGAGCGTTACGACGATATTGTCCCTATAAAGCCAAACACAGACATAAATTCCAAGTTTTAATTTATCAGGATAATTCCTAGCAAAAACAAACAAATAGAAAGAATAGTAGAGAAACTTCACTTACCACTATTACTCCCAAAAGCCACACTGCTAGTTTGATGGTCGAAGAATGAATGAAAATTGGTCATGGAAATCTGTTCCTGGCTTGCGGTCTATTTCTTTATGTTTTCGTAATGAAAAACGAGGTTAATACTAGGTATTAGGCACTTGGCCAGTTGCTCTTCCAACTAAGCTACCGAAACTTTCTCGTTTGCGGCGATATCAAGATCCAAAAATAGATCAAGATCTCGATAATATTGTTGATAATGATAAGTCCAAAAACATCACATTTGTTCTCAAGTATATTAATTTACCTGTAAACGTTTGATCTGAATCCGTTGTAAGAAGCAAACATGATGAGAGCCCCAGAACACACGGAGAGCGAAAAGAATACTTGGGTCACGGCAGCATACCACACCTGTAAATAGAATTTAGTTCAGAAAAATAATTGTAGTTACGTTGTACCGATGCACGTTACCCGTTATAAAGTAGGATTACGAGTAGGTTAATCTTTTTTTTTATAGGGAAATTCTTACACAAATTGACTAAGTCCCACGGTAAGCTCAATAAGGCTTGTGATGTGGGTACTCAGACAACGATATATATAATATACAGGATGGGCCAGTGATAAATGCATTTAAAAAAAATTAATAAATAATCAATTTTTATGTTTTTAAATAAAAATTATAATTAGAATTTGGGATAAAGAAATAAATTTTACGTTTTAAAAATTAAATCATCAAGATGGCGTCCGTAGCGGTTGCGGCACTCTTCCAGTCTTGCTTGTAAATTTTGAAAGACTTAACAAGACTTTCGTGTTAAGAGATTTCCTGGCTCCGAAACTTCACGAATCGTATGGTTACAACAATAACACATGGTTTCAGTAAGACGGGGTCACCTGCCATACAAGTAACGTGACCCTGGAAGTTTTGCGTGAAATGTCTCCTCAAAAATTGATATCGAGGCGAGGTGATTGCTTGGCCTCCCAGGAGCCCTGACATAACTTCGGCAGACTTCTTTTTGTGGGGTTACTTGAAGAGTAAAGTGTACTCCAATAATCCGACAACCACAGCCGAATTAAAGGAGAATATTCGTCAAGAAATCCAATCAATATCTCCGCAACTTCTAACGAAAGTCTTTCAAAATTTACAAGCAAGACTGGAAGAGTGCCGCAACCGCTACGGACGACATCTTGATGATTAAATTTTTAAAACGTAAAATTTATTTCTTTATCCCAAATTCTAATTATAATTTTTATTTAAAAACATAAAAATAGATTTTTTTTAAATGCATTTATCACTGGCCCACCCTGTACAAATACTTATTTACATAGAAAACATCCATCACTCAGGAACAAATATCTATGCTAATCGCACAAATAAATGCCCTTACCAGGATTCGAACCCATTCGGGCTTCATAGTCAGGGTCAATACCCTAGTCTAGTCGGTACCCTGCCTATGAAGCCGATGGTCTTGGGTGGGTCTAGTGGCCAGACCGGTCAATCTTAAATTAGCAATGAAACAACAGCGTCAGTAGTTTTGACCGCGCCGAAGGTTCGAGTGCGCTGGCGATGGCGTACCGCTCCATCTCACTCTGCTTCCGACCGTCTAGGGGACGGACCCGTCCCGGCTGCGTTCACGGGCCTCGCGCCGTGACTACACGCGCCGGACGGATCTAGTGTTCCTTGTCTAAAGAAATAGTATTATAATTATTACCTATACAAAAGAGTGATTTGGTGTAAGAATTTTCACATTGCTGTTTAATGCGATAAAAGTCTTAGACATTTTTCCCATATAAACTTAGATGTTTGGGTTGATTGTACTAACCTCTAATCTTAAAATTTTCTCCCATTCAGGTGTTATAAAGAACAATATGCCTTTTCCTGCACCAGGAAGAGTTACAGCCCTGTAAAAAGGGGATTAATTATTATTATGCCATCGAGTAATTTAGGGGGAAAATCGGCATGTTTCTAAATTGCAAAAAATGCAGCAGAATGTTTAAAATCCCTTTAAAACTTGTAATTCATGTAAACTAATAAGAATGACTACATCCAAGATTAAAACACAAAAAAACATAATATTCTAAAATAAATTAATAATTAAGTGCCTAAATATCTGGGTTTATGGATTTGGATAAAATGCTTTAGTTAAAGGTTTCATCATACCTGATAAGCAGGATGAAGAGCACGATGTAGGGGAAGATAGCCAAGAAATAGGCAGCCTTGCCCGAACTCTTGACTCCTCGCGCCACAATCAAGAAGATGATAATCCATGACACCAGCAGGCATATCGTTAAATCCCAAATCGGCAACCCTGTTATTGCATTACATGTTACTAAACCATAGAATATCAATATTAAGATATTTAAGTGTAAAAATATTTTTTTATCTAAAATAGGTTATATATTAGTACTAACCAATTCCGTCGTGTATGCCATCTGATTGACGAAGTACCGAGTGTCTGTAAGAAAATAGAAGATTTAATATGCGATTTTTATATTATGAAAATCATTTTCTTTGATTTGTGGCTTTTCTAGTGCTATAACCTAATTCGGATTGGTCTTTTTGATATTGAATAGAAATGAAATCTATTGGCAAAAAATTTTTATTGACGATATACTATGTAGAGATATAGTAATCTACAGGGCATTTTTTTAGGGTGGAGTTTTAAATAGGGCACTAAGGGCTCTACCTGATCCCGTCTGATCTGATTTTCGCGTTAGCAGAACGGGATCAGGTAGAGCTGCCCTTAGTGCCCCATTTAAAACTCCACCCTACAAAAATGCCCTGTAGATTACTATATCTCTACAGAGTATTTTCTTGAACCTTATTAGGTATATCCTTTGGTAGTAGGTACTTCGCGCAAAGTGATCCCCGGAGTTTCAAAGTGTATCTCGCGCGCTCATTTGACTTTAATAGCCACTACCTATAATACTAGTTCCAAGTGAAATGCACGGCGAGTCGAATCAATATTAAAAGATGTTAAACCAACTGCCGGTAGGCCTCCAACGAGATGGAGCGACGACCTGGTGAAGGTCGCGGGAATTCGGTGGTTGCGAGCGACACAGGATCGGTCGGAGCGAGCCTTGGGGGAGGCCTATGTCCAGCAGTGGACGTCTATCGGCTGACATGATGATGATGATGATAAAACCAATTACGGCGTTAGAGCGTGGTTTCACATTGTCCGATCCGATATCGGATGTAGGATCCTACGAGTACACGCGCGTAGTCAGGCCGCGGGGGCGCGCCCGGGCGCCGTCTTTAGCGGTCATGCACGCACACTATAACAAACATTATGCCTACACAAACGCACACAAACAAATATTATCGGTCCGACAGCTGACGGGGGGCTCCGACATGGCTGAATTTATCGGAAGCGCCTTTCCGATATCGGATGTCGGAAGGCGCCTATGACAAAAACAGCCGCAGGAGAGTGTCATTGGCATTACTTCCGCCTTTTTGCGTTATTTATCGTTTTTTTAGTAGTAATGATTTATTAAATGCATAAATAAATACAGAGAAACGCATATCTTACATTATACTTCCTTCCGACATCCGATATCGGATCGGACAATGTGAAAACGCTCTTATTCACAAACGCGCTACAAGCCTCAATTAGATATTAATCGTTTGTCATGTTAAAAAAGCGTTTGAATGACACAAATGGATACATGTGTATTTTTTATTCACACGATGGCGGTGGCGCTGTTTATCAAGCGTTGTTGGATTTTCGACTAAGCGTTGGTTGTTAAATCGAATTTAGGCGTTTTCTAAAATAAATATTCAAAACCTGATTCTCGTGGTGTTTTTGGGTTCTTTCAACTGAGAATCACTAGCATATTCAATCATGATGATAAGAAAATGTCCCAAAAATTTGTATGAAAAGTGTATATTTCACTACGTCACGCACATTTTTCACACTAAAACGTGACGTAATGGAATGGACATTTTGGGACATCTTTTTTAAATCTGCCATTTAGATTTGAGAATGCCGTCGATTCTGAGTAGAATGAGCCCAAGACTGTCCAGATTTGAAATAATCAGGTTTTCAATATTTATTTTAGAAACCGCCCATTTTAACGCGCGTTGATAAAGCGCCCGTGCGTATGAGACCTAAACATAATATACAGTACATACTTTCTCGCACTAGTGCGTAAAAGAGCACTTTTCGTGCATATGTCGAAAGTTTAAAGGGCCATATGTACTGTAAAACGTTGTACGATACACGTGCGATAGGTAATTCGCAACTCGTGCCGATTTAACACTCCAAGCGGTCGTGTTTTAATTTATCGCCACTCGTTTCTAATTTCCTCTTTTTCGCACTTGTATCGTAAATAACTATTTCATTTCGCATGCTCTGAAAGAGGGTCATTGTTGTTCTAAAAGGTGTGCAGAAAATGATACGTGTCTGTACTAGAGCATTTTACGTTCGATGTATGATTTGTTTTTTTTTTACGATAAGCAATTAAATTTTGAGTTTAAATAGATTTGTCATACAATTTCCATTCTGATATTTGACTCCCGATTCCATAAACAACGATACTTTTGGATAAATTGTTAATTGAAAGTACCCTCAAGAAATACTGTAAAATTTATACTTATATAGTCATGTTTTAAAAGAAACACATGCATTTTACTTTCCTTGTATTCGAAATGAAAAGTAGTGTTTAACTCGGGTGAAAGGTTAAATCCCTTGGTTAAAAATCTACTAATTAACTAATTGAGGCTTGTAAAGTTTTATGAATAAGGGGGTTCAAGTACAAACGAGGCTCCTAGGTTGTTTCATTCAATGTGAAAGCAATAAATATATTATTATTATATTATATTATTATTAACTTTCATGTTATTGTAGTATAAAAATGTTTATCACCGGGATTAGTATTGCAATTTCAACATTCTAGCTTGTTTTGTAGTAGGTATTTATTACAATATGATTTACGATCCACGTCCACGTATCCACGTTTCTTATAAATAGCGCAATCAAATTAACCTTGCTATTATCAAGATATTCTAATATTTATCGATTTAGCACCTAATGCTTGATCGTAAAAAATCTATTGATAAATGCGATATTCAACGTAAGTACTTTTATTACTATTTGGACAACCAACAGCAACTTATGGGGCATTTTCTATAAAAAGGGACCTTATTGTCGATGGCGCTTACGCCGCACAGTGCCGCGCGGCATAGTATTTATGCCGCGCGGCACGGTGGCGTAAGCGCCATGGACAATAAGGTCCCTTTTTATAGAAAATACCACTTATTAGCAATCTACGTAAAAGGAAACTGCTTATACACTTATTTACCGATGTAATGATGAATGATCAGATACTAAACATCATGATAGAAAAGTCATCTCAAAGTGTTAGTTATATGTAGTAAGTACTTAAATACTATTAAAACGCACGTGAAGTATAATTCAGCGCTGCTAACTGCATTTCCTTCCAATTGGCTAGCATTAACGGACTCTCCCGAAGGCACGCAGTTTTCCCACTCGTCCCGGCATACGGCCCAGGGTAGCGTTGATTGGAAACTCATCACCAAGTAATAAAGACATAGCGCGATGATGGATACGTAGTAGGAAAGTACATAAGCGGCACCTAGAGCTTGCGCGTAGCCAGTACCTAAAATTATACACGAATACATAGTTTAAAAAAAAGTAAATAGCTATAAGTCGCGATCAAAGCAATATTTAGAAGTTTTAAGGATAAAATATCATTCTGTATGTTTTTAGGGTCCCGTGCCTAAAGCATAAAAACGGGACCCTATTACTAAGACCAAAACTCCACTGTACTGTCTGTCTATCACCAGGCTGTATCTCATGAACGGTGATTAGCTAGACAGTAGAAATTTTTACATATGATGTATTTCTGTTGCCGCTATAACAACAAATACTAAAAATTAAATATGTACGGAACCCTCGGTGGGCTAGTCCGACTCGCACTTGGAGGTTTTTGTTTTATTGCTACTACAGCCTCAGTAGCACTTAAGTATAATATAATTAATATATATTACTAACAATTATAGTGAACACTTTTATAATATGCATATACCATACCAGAGTTAATAATGCTAAGGAGAAAGAGAGAGAGAGAGAGAGAGAGAGAGAGAGAGAGAGAGAGGGGTAGGTAATGCCGAAGAGACACAGTTGTATGTAAATGAACGGAGATAAGAGTTGACGACAGTTAGGTCTTAACTTAACACGAGATCGAATATCAATTGAGTCGCTTAACTTCAAACTCGGGTAAATCCATCTGTTAGATTATGCGATTTTGGTATTAAGAAAAGGTAATAGGGTAGATATTTGCTGAGAGGGTCGAATGGATTTACCCGTTTGAAGTTAAGCGACACAATTACCTAGCTTATTTTTATGGCCTAAATTGCCCCCTATTAATGGTTGTAAATATTATATTGTTATCTCACTTACCTTTCATGGCCGGCGAAAGAGCCCATATTTTTACACAGTTACTGCTGCTGAATTGTCCAAGTACTGTTTCCAGATAGTACATAGGTTTTCCTATAACTAAAAGCACTATAATATAGGGGATGAGGAAGGCTCCCCCTCCGTTTTGGTAAGCGACGAAGGGAAACCGCCAGACATTGCCGAGGCCCACGGACGTGGCTATACAGGACATTAGGAACTCTAAGGCGTTGTCCCATTTTGGACGATTTTGTGTTCGGTCTTCTTTCTGTAAATAAAAAAAATTACTCAAAAGGGAAAATAAATAATTTTAATGGTAGTTGATCCAGGAAACCACAATGTTTTATGGAATTCAATTTTCATGTCATTGATATATAAGATTAAACTTTATATTGTTAAGGTAATCCAGAATTTTTGTTTTTGTTACGAAATATTTTAATGTAAATGTTAAAAAAATACGTTGTATTAAATAGAAAAATGTTTTAAGTTGTTTACCACCCCGTTAAAGTTATAAATGGTTTAAGTATAAGGTTTTTGGTATAAGCCATCTTAATTTGTCGGTACTTCCGTTTGGGCCAAATACCTGTCCTTTCGCCAAATTTCACTTCCAAACAAACATATCGCAGTAGTTTCATTTCCTAAATAAATCTTTAGCAAATTTATACTTCGCATTCAATTTATTTGGTCGAATTATCATTTAGCATAATTTTACTTTGTCAAATTTTATTAACCTCGTGAGGCTAAATGTACATATTCATTGCAATCTAATTTGAACCTTTTGATGAAACAAATATAGTAGCAATTCTTTTGTTTCACTGCGTTGTAAAACAAACGAAATTCGTTACAATTTACTTATAGAGTAAGGTTCAAATTTAAAAAAAAAAACCTTATATGGTGGGTCTTACGAGGTTAAGACAAAAAATTGTTTAAGTAGCAAACGTTTTTTATATTGGCTAATATTAGATTCCAAAAAGATGTTTAAACAAATTGTCACTTCGCATTCACCTGAGCTGTTTGTGTGAAGGGCGGCGCAGGCGCTCTTTACGTAAGAGCACGCGTAGCGACCTATTTAAATTTGTACCTCAATTTGTTGGGTTAGAATTTTGAATTTATATATTATTTCTACTCAGAATCAGGAGCTTTTTCTGTTCACTGAGAAAATATGTTCCCATTTTTTTGGTCAATTTAGATAGTTTTCAGCTTCTATAACCATAACATATCGGACAAACAAATTAGACTGTATGAAATTTTGGGAACACTTTTTTCTTGTATTAGGGTCAAAAAAACTGACTCTTCTGTCTGGAAATAACACAATTCTGACTGGAAATAATATAAAAATTCATAATTCTTAAATGCAAGTTGGGGTAATTTTCATAAATGAAGGCAGAAAAAAGCAGCAAAATAAATGCAGAAAAATGCTGAAAAAAGGCGGGTGCATTACAGTTGTTATAATTACTTTTCATATATTATAATTTGGTATGTCGTTACTTTGAATAACGTAATAAATGGCATACTACCGTAATACCTAATTAACGGTTAACATAATGTAATTATTGGTATAATGGTCATAGGGCATATTTACACTTCGTCTAATATATATTGCCATAATTATTACATACTCTAAAGCATATTATATGTTATAACAAGTGATATCACATAATTATTTGTGTGGCATAATAGTTGCATGATATAAATTGGTTAGGTTATGTTGAAACTGCGAGTCCGCACAAACGAATAACTACCTAGCAAAAGGAGGGTTAGGTTAGGTTAGAACTTTGACACCCCGTAGAATGAAATACCTAGGAAAAAAAGTGGTTTAGTGGAAATCCGTGAATAATTTGGTTAGGTTAGGTTAGAACTGAGACCTCTCTAGAATAAAACAGCTAGCAAATGAAGTGGGATAGCATAAAACACATAACTAGAAATTCAAAATTTTAGTGCAATCGTGCTATTCTTTTTCTTCAGGCGTGTTTACACTAGGATAGTTTGTATTTAATTGTAGGGCCTGCGTACTAGTTATAAAAAGTATGTAAAGTGTTACGTTATTCTTAAATAAAATATGCTAAAAATGGTTATACAATATATGTATTTATAATTGATATAATTATATTAAGTATTACGTTATATGAAAATATAATATAACAAATGTCATTATAAAACATGTCCATATACTATTTCAAAATTATATTACAATAGGCATTATATCAATGATAGGTTAGATGAAATCACAATATAACAAAGGAAACGTATAATAAAAATTACATTATAACATATAATAATATATCAAATGGCGTTATAACAAATGTATGTTATTATATATATATTTATATTAAACATTACACACCCAAAAAAGGCACCCCCCTGCATATATTCTGTAAATTTGTATGGACGTGGGGTACCTTTTCTCTGCAGCTGACTGTACCAAAAAAATTACTATGTTTTTCTAATCATCAAGATGTCAAAACGATATTTATTTTTATTTACATCAATTGACGTGGTTCTGCAAACGTGAAACAAACTACACATAAATACGTTTCAAAATTGGAATTTTACGGTTACCACCAGTAACCCCCCGCTTCCATGAGTCACTGACAGTGTCAACACTGAGATATACGTTAAAGTCTACGTAATTTGGGTGGGATAGGTTTGAACTGCGATCTTCACAAAACCGAACCGCTATCAGAAAAGTGGGTTAGGTTAGGTTAGAACTGTGACCCTTACAGAAACAAAATGCTTCTAGAAATAAAATGGAGTGTTGAATTTTGGTGATCATTTACTATTTTTGGGCTAACAATGATTGTTTGGTGTGATTTGCTTTAATTTGGTAGTAAAAAAAATTTTTTGACGTTACATTTTACTATATCTGGTGATCAGTTAAAAATACTGCATGCAGGCTCTCTATTGGGATATAAATCGTATTCCATGCAATATATTGGGAAATGTTAGATAAGCCTAACAATACATTTGACTAAATAATACTTGGTAAAATGAAGCTTGACCAAGGAATGATATGTTAAACAATAACTTGCCTAAAACGAGTTTTTCTAACTGTAAAATTGCGATAAGTTGTTTTGCCAAATATTTTTTTGGGAAATGATAATTTGGGTAAAATAGTTTGCGGTGTGATACTTTGGGAAACGTTTTTGGCCCATTCATTAGTAAACCTATTTTGTCAAGAAGGCACCTATACCTTATCTATTGAAAAAAAAACCGTGGTAACCTTCCCGGGAGCACTGTTCAAATTCGATATATTCAAATTAATATGACGTGTGTCCTAATTGCGCGTGTGTCACTAGACGTGTGCATAATTGATTCCAGTGGCCAGTAAGAAGGTCCGGTCTCTTAAAACGTAGTGGTTATATTCTCTTTGGCCGAAGGTCTGTGCCTTAACCTGTCAAGAAATGGCTATATGGCGGATGAATGTTTGTAATGTCACCGTACCTATTTAATAATTATTTCGCTTAAAATTTAGTTTTTTCTTCGCAAGTGCGATGAAAAACATTGTGTGTAACTGGGGGGGTAAGAATATTGTAAACTCGAGTCTTTAATTCCCTAAATTAGATTCCCTGAATTAGAGGAATTATAGACCTCGTTTACAAAATCTCGCTTACACAATGCACCTACTATTTACTATTTTGTTTTCTAATTGTCATAGAGTAGTATAAAAATCCGTAGCATGAAAATCACAGTTTTTTATTCTCATATAAGCTTGTTTCCATGCTTTTGGCCTAGGGTGTAGCAATATTGTATAAAACAAGAATGGAAGAAATAGACATGCTGCGGCGACCCCAAGTGAATGGGACAAGGGCAAGCGGATGATGTGTATGCTGTATAACGCGATTGTTTTAAATATTTAGATTATATTCTTACAATTTAAGTAAGTAAATGATAATGTACTGACCGTATCTGATTCAAGGGATACAATGTTAACTTTTTCTGGTGCTGATGTTGCTTTACTGTTTTCCGAATATGGCACATCTTCAACGACATTAATGGTCGGTATCTAAAATTAAAGAAACAAATTAGCAAATTTTAACAGAAGCTAAACGAGTTAATTGCCTGAAATTGTATGCGACTAAATAATAAATTATAATTACGAGAATGTTACACTGCGTAACTGGATCGTGCATGTTTTAATTATTTTTCAGACAGTGTAATTAATAAAAATAATCTAATAGAAACATAAATTTAACACAACGAAACGACTCTTATCTACATAAATACATAAAGAGTTTCGTAGTTAATGGAGCAGGTCTCATTTCAAACACAGACAGAGAGAATCATACTATCTTTGTCTTATACTAGTACTAGTACTAGTACCCAAAAGAAAAGGATGAGTATAGTTTTTTTTGTTCTTATTTACTGATAATTTGGTTTGACCAACTATATTTACAACATTGACTCCATTCGACACGTCCAACGAAGATTCTACTTTGTAAGTAGGTACTCGTACTTACAACATTGACACCATTCGACACGTCCACCGAAAATTCTACTATGTAAGTAGGTACTCGTACTTACAACATTGAGTCCATTCGACACGTCCACCGAAGATTCTACTTTGTAAGTAGGTACTCGTACTTACAACATTGACTCCATTCGACACGTCCACCGAAGATTATACTTTGTAAGTAGGTACTTGTACTTACAACATTGACTCCATTCGACACGTCCACCGATGATTCTACTTTGTTAGTATCTTCTAGCGAACCATCAAAAGCAGCATTGGTTTGACCCCCTTCGGGCGAATTTGTTGTACTAGGGTCCTAAATATCAGTCACAATTACATGAATACGAATAAATAATAATAATAATACAAAAAAACAATTATTTAAATATAAAAAGTGTGGTCGGTAACATGAGCGAATTTAAATAATTACATTAATTACTATCAACATGAATATCCGCAGTTACCCTGTAAAGTTAAAAATGATGTTTTTTTGTTTAATCCAGTAAAATTTTATCAAGTTTATCATGATATCAACGATGTCGAAACATTATTAGTTTCAGCTATTCGGGTATCACTGGGAACTATGTCACAACAGGTACTTTGTTTATTACGATGCCACGGTTATTTTAAATTTATTTTATAACATTGTTATTGATCCACAAACTCCACTTAAGAGGCCGTAGTCGATTTTGGAGCAAAAATGTAAAATTGATAGATTTAGTTGTTGAAATTATACACGTTTTGTTACGTAATATCTAAATAACAAGTATTGATTTCTTTTAGGACGTCTTCTCATCTTGCCTTTTAATAATGAGGTCGCGAGCGTGCGTCACCGGTAATGCATGAAGAGAAGGGGCAGTTTTTAAAAATTCATCAAAAAATGATGGTGGTAAATTATACAAATTGATGTATAAGAATAGTTTCAGCAAGTGTTGTAGATTGTTTAAGTATCAAAATTAGGTTGAAATTAAGTCGATTTTTAGAGAAATTGTCACTAGTTTTGAAGTAATTTCTGGAGAAAATTGATTTCGTCTAACTTTCATTTACACTACTTCAAAGTCATAATAATAAAAATGTAGTCTGATAAACGTCAAGTACAGGATATGTGTAATACAAAACTACCATGTTTAGCAGTCCAAACTTTACGAAATTTACAAATAAGAGCGACAAAATCAGTGCTTTACGCGCGTTTACCTAAACGTCCATCAGAAAAGCAAACATTACTAATTTAGTGAGTCTGTTTTCAAAAAATTTATCTGATAAAAGGTAAGATAAGAAGACGTGCTAATAGAAACCAGTACTTGTTATTTCAATTAGGTAACAAAAGGTGTAAAATTTCATGGACTAAATCTATCAATTTTACATTTTTGCTACTAAAATCGACACCGGCCTCTTAAATAAGTTGTCTTAATAACAGTTGAATTTTTTTTATGATTCGCCCCTATTATAGGCCCCTCCTTGTATATTATTAATATATAATCACCATTATTATGAATATACGGTCCACGCAACGCACGCGCGTCGTTTGAGTGAGAACTTTTCAAGAAATGTTCAACATATTTATGGCTGTTATTATCTTACGGTTTTTAGATATCGAGAGATATTTTAGATAGCTAAAGTTTTGAGAACAGTCGCGTGCGAAACACGTTCAACATTCAGTTATTAGGTACGTGAAAAGACGGTATTCTAGATATTGGATATACCTATCTAAAGCAATCAAATTATGAATTATAATCACATTAACTTATAAATTATAATCTAACTACGTCAACCAACTTGCCTTATCTGATATGATAAAATATTGGGTATGTAAGAAAAAAAACTAGATTTCACGTAGTAGGCCGAGGAACGCATAACACTATAGCAATATGTCACTAGGTACTTACCTCGAGCTTGACACTGACATATTCGCTGACGTCTGCGTAACTTCTATGCAACTCGCTCGTACTTGCATGTAAATGAAACTTTGGAAGAGGTACTAGAATGGTTTATAGGAAATAACTTGCGTCTTAATGCGAGAAAGACGAAATGTGTCAAATTTTCGCTGCCGAATGTAAGAAAGGCTGAAACTATGATCACATTAAATGGCGAAAAGCCCTTGTCGAGAATAAAGTTTTTCTGGGGCTTACTTTAGAATATAATTTGCAATAGACCCCTCACATATCAGCCCTGGCAAAAAGGCTGAGCTCTGCCGCGAATGCAGTAAGAAGAATCAGGAAATATTATCATAAGAAATTAATTTAATTTGTTCTTAGAAGAATCAGGCAATTCATAAACGTGGAGACACGTCGCCTAGTTTACTTCAGTTACTTTTACAGTATTATGTTTTATGGCATACTGGCCTGGGGCAAAGTAGCTGACATAGAAACCATCTTCGTTCTTCAGAAGAGAGCAATCAGATCCATTTATAACATGACGTCTCGTGACTCACTGAGAGAACGCTTCAAGGAACAATATTATATTATAAATGCCAAAGTAACTTGTCTGGCTGTTAAGGTTAAACCGATTGAGGTGAAATTTAATATGGATAAAGATTGAGACCCGGGCAAGGACATAAGAAGTTTTTATCAATCATCATCAAATCATCACTCCACGCAAACGAAGTTGCGGGCAGGAGTTAGTAAAAAAATATTTTGAACAATTTACAAAATATATTTATCTTTATCGTTTGTTAAACATTTCTATAGCCGCCTACTAGGATTAGACCGATCCGCTTGCATTTGGCGGGCTGGAGACTCACTAGGTCCGCTTTGGCCTGCGCCTTGAAACGCTTCCACTGCTCTTTCGTGGTTTCGTCTTTGGGGCCCCATGACGGCGTCGTGCGAAATGCTAATTTCAAAGTCTGTAAAAATAAATTGTATGCTTCACGAAAAGGGTTGATCACACTTGTGTGACTCTGCCTGTACAATGCACGTACAGTCAACTGAGTCAACCAATTTAATTCATAGGCCACTATAGAACCTTGTCGCTTTAACTGCTACACCACTCAAATAAGTACTGTCGTAGAAGATAAACAAATTGATCCAATATGACGTGGTTTTATAATGGCCCAGGAATCAAATTGGTTGACTACATAAATATATATGGTGGATATTGAAGTTTGGGAACGTTCGGGAGATAATTAAGTAGTTTATTACAATCAAGTTTTACCATGCGTTCGTTCGCTAGCGCGCGAGATGCACAGAACATAAACTGTTTGCTTATCATAGGTACCTATACAAAATAAACTTTATATCAATGTACCTCACAACAATTCCCAGTTCTGTGCTGGCACATTCTCTTGCCGATGAAAAGAGGAACAAGTAACATGCCGATGATAAGCATAGCATATCCGCATGCTGAAAGATAACAGTGTGTGAAATCAAATAATGAATTATCGAACGAAAACCATTTTGTAGCTGAGATAAAGTAGTATTAAAGTATCGTTTTGACTTTAACGAAGCGATCGACATCGGCAGGTAAAACACTGAAGTCTCACTCGATTAATCGAGTTTAATGTATAAAACGTCATCTGTTCAAAGCTCATTCGGCGGTAATAAATGTAGGTTGAGTATTTGTATGTAATTAAAACTCACCAAGGGCAGCAAACGGGTAGGGCTGATCGCCAAAGTCCAAGGTATTATTGAATAACGCGAATATGAAAACCACAATCATCATAGCGGGGGTGAGTATGGCCCAGCACCAACGCCAGAAGAAGCAGGTGCCTTTGCCCAGCATGAACTCGACGTCGAGGCACACATTCTCTAGACCTATAGGTATGATAGAAGCCGTGTAAAGTTAGTTGCAGACCAATTCTTTATACATCTTCGACCTTCGTATATATACTTTTATTATTGTTACCTACATTGATCGTACGGTATACATGTGTTTTAGGCTTCATAGGGAATACAATCCGTTTAAAAAAATTAATAGAAAATATGCGTAAACCGGAATATTACCGGTATTTCTCATACTAAATATTTGCCTTTGTCATTATCCCTAAGCCTCACTCGGTATACAGATAATTTACAATCAATCGAATTGCCCCATTCACTTTAACTTTTAGGTACTATTTTTCAATTTAAAAGTCTATGCGACGTAAGTATTCACATTTAAAAAATATAACACTCATTTATTATTAATCATTTAGAGTGGACGATTTTTCTTGAAATTAATATAGAATCCGTAACATAAATATATATCACATACACACATATATTTAGTTAGGTAGGTAATGCGAGACACTTTTATTGCTTTCGGTCTCAGAAACCGTTGGCATAGGTTATCTACCAGAAATTCAACTAGGCATTAAATATATAATTTTAAAAAATGCGATCACGATTTGTCGTTATGTTTTCATTAACTATGATTGCTATGATATAGGTGCACAAGACCACATAAACGAAGACAGCGCAATAAATATTACAATTCGGGGCATAAATATCGCAGATTCTATGGATTATTAATATTATTATTTCATGGGGTTCTTCAAAAAAGGAGTGTACAGGTTTTTAAAGGGTCGGCAACGCGCGTGTAATATCTCCGGTGTTGCAGGCGTCCATAGGCTACGGTAACTGCTTACCATCAGGCGGGCCGTATGCTTGATTGCCACCGACGTGGTATAAAAAATATATTAATATAATTATGATAATAATTGATTGGGTGTCTGCAGATAACAAAATCACATCAGTGTAGATGTCGGTGGCCCATCGTAAAATATCATGCGTATCATGTAAACCCGCCATTTCATGATTTGACTAGAGACCACCAGCGGCACCAGCCATATAAGTATTATCTTTCAAACCTCAAACTTGAATTCCAAACAATCGACTGGATTATTTTAACCGTTTGGACGCCAATGACCGATATATCGTCACCGTAGGTCCAACGCCAAAGACCGATTAATCCGTCACAGGACCACAGAGCAACATAGACCTAACGTGCATGTGCATAAAGTTCAATTTCAGTTTTGACACCGGTGACGTGACGTCCGAGTGACAGTTTTTGTGTTTAACACGGTGTCGAAAAGGTTAATTATTCACTCAGAACTACGTTATTATTTTGTTTTAGTTTTTTTTTGTCAGAATTTTGATCCGACCAGGGAGGGATTACTCTAAGAATAGAGGAAACTCCATAAGTATTAAAGACTGTGTATTAAACAAAACAGTAGCGGATTTAGATGGGGGGCAGCTGCCAGAAAAGCAGTTGAGATCCTCCATGAAAAATTTTAGGTCTAAAATTCTGGATCCGCCACTGGTATTAAATACAAGACTATTTATGAAAAATGAGATAATAAAATTACGAAATCTTCACTTACCGTAGAACCACATAACTCCGATTATTTCAGACATGCCAGTGAACAGCACCAAAAACGTTCCGCCAAAATGATCCACAAGCCCCAATATCCATTGACCTCCCTGAAAAACGCTTGCTAATGCAATCCTTGTTTTATCCTATTATAATTTGAGTGAATTTATTGTACTAAAAGCTACCACTAATAAGATCTAAAAGAACTACGTGTATTTACCATATTTAACCAATTACTTATTTAGAAAAAAGTCCTTCATTTGTTTCTGTAATTTGTGTGGTATTTTAGAAGTGGATGATCATTAATGGAGTTTTAATACTCTGAGTCTCGATAAGTATTAATAAATTTAATTTATACTTGCCGCATCTACGCTCGCTCGCTTCGTTATAGTTTTTAATCGTTAATAAACACATCCGTAAGTAGGTAGAGGATTTTTAATGTCAGAATCAAGACTTACAGGGGTAAGGTAAACGATGCCGACAAGGAAGCCCACCGTACAGCAAAGGGCCGACATGTACACGGTACCCACGCGCGGAAAGGAGTCGATCAGCACCGTGTTGATGGCCAACAACAGCGCCACGGCCGAGCCCACGCCCAACACCACCATCATCAGAAAGAACAGCACAGAGAACAACTGTAAAAACCGCTCATTATTCGTGATTTTTTCTTGGTGCCTTTTTAACTAACTGACTAACTGATTCGTTTGGTTATTGTGGTTGATTACAGTAGGGACGAAGGTTCTATTGAGTGCGACTTATAATTATAACGCTCTGTGTGTCAAAATAAATACGAACAAATATGACATGAGAGCGATTCTGAACCAAGGCTAGTTGTTGGCAGCCTCATTTCGATCTAGTACTTACGACAGACTGTTAGTTAGTTAGTTACAACAAACTATCTAAATTCTATGGTACCATAGCACCTGAGGAACAGCAGTTTTCGCGATGGAGTCAGGATAGGAGATGAAGGCTAGACCGGTGCCGCCGGTACCGACAACTTCCTTCACGGGTCGTTGCAGCACATGTGCCAGGTTGCCCATGATACCAAAGATAGTAATACCAGACAACAGGCTAGTAAAGGTATCCAGGGTTGTGACGATCAATGAATCTCTGTAGGACAGATTGCACAGGTTAGAATCGGCTGTAAGCAAACCATGAGCTTGTTTCTTGTTGTACTCAGTGTAACTCAGTAGACATCTACTTAGTATGTACTCGTCGACCAAGTGAAACATAGGGCTCATTCAGAGGACGCGCGAACTCGTATAGGTACGAGTTTAGTTACATTGCGGACAGGTTACATCCAATTCAGCCGACCGATCAAATACCACAATGAAATGTAATATATATATATGTAAGATATCGTTTTATTTTTAAGTAAAGAGTGCTGTATTTCGCCAACAAACTGTCAAAAAGTTTAGTTTACAGTTTAGTTTAGTTGTCAAGTAGTACTGTGTAACCATAATATTATTGTAATTGTGTATTAATACTTTTGTTAAAAAAAATTTAACTCGCATGTGAGTTCTCGTACCACCTAAATGAGCCCAGTCTCGTTTTTATCCCTTGGATTTTTTATATATATTAGTGCGGTGCCGATTTTTAGCTTCAAATATATTTTCTCAAACATGCAATGAAATGTAGTCATTACGTGCGTTACCTATAACAGGCTTTAAAGTATCACGTTTCGGGTGGAACAACTCGGGAGACTGTAAAGGAATTTCATACAAAATTGAAGGCCTAGGTCGGGAAGTATTTTTTCTTAATTTTAATGTGGCGTCTGTGTTCATGTACAAGCTAAACAGCTGAATCATATTTTTATATTTTTTTTCATCTTTATAGGGCTGTATATCCTAAACCGTAAGTAGTAGCGCAAAAAATTATCAAATTTTCGTTCCCCTTTAAGAAACCCCTAATTAATATAAAAAAAAGAAATTAATCTTTATACTTAAGGCTGTTTCTTTTAAACCGTACGTCGTAGCGCAAAAATAATAAAATTTTCGTTTCCCTTAAGAAACCCCTAATTATTATTTAAAAAAAACATCTTTATACGCTGTCTCCTAAATCGTGCGTCGTAGCATAAAAAAAATCAAATTTTGGTTCCCTTTTAAGAAACCCCTAATTAATATTTAAAAAAAAACAAAAGAAAAAAACTTTATAGGGCTGTAGTATCTCCTAAACTGTGCGTCGTGCGCAAAAATAATCAAATGTTCGTTTCCCTTTAGAACCCCACGCACTGATTAACCTATCACAATAGGACATGAACCAATCATCATCATCATCATATTTTGTATTATTATTTGAAGTCAGTGCCAAGTTAGTGTTTCTCGCAACTTTCTCGTTCTATGAATATTTAACCTAATCTAAAATCTGTCATATTGTCAGATGTCATGTCATGTCATCAACGGTACCATGTTTGAAAAATTTAAGCACTATACATACCTCGGCGTGAATAGTAGTTGCCGGCCTCATAACTATCCGTCTATTCTTTTCGGCCGGCAACCCCTTACCTCACGGCCTCTGTAGTAATGTACTATCATGCTACCACCACCACCACCACCGGGTACTATTTGTTTCAACTTATTTTACGCTCGTGAAATTTACATTTAAATCCAGTTTTATGCTTTCTTCCGAATTAACCCTATTTTTATCAGAATTTTAGAGTGAACAATTAATTCGGAATTACTTTTGATTTGAAGATTACGTTACTTACGTTACTAGTAAATAACGAATTACTTACCTGTACACATTATGTCTAAAGCCGTTGTATGAGGAGAACATAATAATGGCGCCCGTGCACACAGTCAGGGAGAAGAACACTTGCGTCACGGCTGCGTACCACACCTATATTGAACAGACATCGTATAACGGCAGCAGGTTCGGGCATGTCATCGTCAACTACGGGCTTCTGGAGTGGAAGCCGCCTTCAACTAAGCAGCTGGGCAGGGCGTCTGCTGGCGAGCCATAGGACACTTACTTACGGTACCAAGTGCACAAACCATCTGATCTGGCAGGGCAATGAGGGCTATTTTCTTTTGTTTAATTCATGATAATCCCTATGTAATAATTAGATATATATATATCTAATTAATGTCATTAACGGGTCTATATTTTTTACCTTTTTACCGACGTTTCAGCCAGGCTGCACTAGCTGTGGTCACGGAAGACTGACGTCCCAGTAAAATGTCAATGGAGATAGATATTGGTAAACAACACTAAACTACCCGATATTAGTTTATATAATATATTTAAATGTTCGGGGTAGACAAATATAAATTAAGAATAAGAATAAGAAAACATTTATTGCCACACAACAAAAGAAAAATTACAGGAATATATTTCAAGTAACATAAAAAATTGGCATGCGCGACAAAAGGACCGGGCTCAGCATATGCTGCGCCAGCCACTTCATTAGGAATTGACCGCACAGCGCTGATTTTCAGTCTGCCCCTTTACTGAACCACATTGATATGTGCGCGGGATATTATTTTTAACAGATTATATATATATGCAGGTTAATTTTAGAATAATTAAATTAAACGAAAAATTACATAGTTAAACTCTAGCAAAGTATTATTACGGTTTCATACCCATTTTTGTTTAATGTTTGGAAAAAAGGTAAAATAATGTAATTTTAATCACGTTATGGACGCTTGATCTCAAAACAAGAAAAAAAATTCAAACAACTCAAAGAAAGATGGAGAGAAGCTGCCTGGGAATAAAATTAAGGGACAGAGTGAAAAATACGCTTATCCGTAAAAAAACTAATATTACGGACGCTCTAACTTTCGCACTAAAACGAAAGTGGACGTGGGCAGGTCACGTGGCCAGATACAACGACGACAGATGGACCATCAAAGCAATAAAATGGTCTGGACTGGACCACGGGGCACGCGAGCCAGAGCCCGTCCGCGCGCCAGGTGGACGGACGAGATAGTAGCGACAGCAGGGCAAAAGTGGCTCGATACAGCCACAGACAGAGACACATGGAACACTTTGGGGGAGGCTTTTACCCAGAAGGGGTCCACACATTTATGATTTAATTTCTGTTTAATCTTTGTTTTTATTATTTTATTTCTTAATATTTTAAATGTATAGTTTCTTACTACCTGTATATTCTTGTGTGGAATTAAATAAAGCTTTATTTATTATTTATTTTTATTAATCACGTTAGACCCGTTAATTACATTAATTATGTGTACAAAACGCGAGAGTTTAAAGTGTAATATACACCTTCCAATCATTCCTAGTGGTGATATACATAGTTGGCAAAACTACGGTTACTTATTGAATTATTTAGTTACGTGCTCTTACTTCGAGGTCGTAAAGCTTATCCCACTGAGGCGTGAGGAAAAACAACATTCCATTGGCAGCTCCTTTTAGGGTGCAAGTACTGAAAATTAATAATAATATGTTTTTTTTTCCTTTTCGTTTTCCCTTGCACTAGTAAATTTAAATTTTATTGATAATGATTAGCCCAGAGGAAAATCGAAGGAGTACCTACTATAAATAAATACATTGTTAAGTAAATAAAAACAGACGGGTTGGCCTAAAGCAAAGGGGGTGCAAAAAAAGACTTAGAATTTTTTTAGTAGGTACAATAACATGTCTGTTCTGGCGACCATCATGATCATCGCGGTCATCCTAACACACTCCTCCTCGCTTCGCTCGTCTTCGCACCTATCTTGTCTCTGTTACTTAAATTTACTATTCCAAATGATTGATTTTAATTTGTCAAGTAGTGGTTTCAACTTGCGGGTCAAATATCTCGGCCATTTTTTATTTAAAAGAAAAGTTTATCCTACAAAACATGCTTATTTTAGCGTATTCTCTACGATAACACAATAAATAAAAAATAGGTGTCATAATAACATCACTCCAATTAAAAATGTTCTAAGTGTCGGCACCCCCTTTGCTTTAGTCCAACCAACATACGTAATAGGTGCCTTAATGTAAGTATGTACCTATATGTCATAGGTGTTTATTGTATTCAAAGAATTACGAATAGAACTTGTACCTATAATTTAGAACAACTTATTTCCACGCAAGTGTGACAAAAGACGACACTGTGTCTACTGTCTAGTGGGTAAGAACAAGAAGGTATTACAAAGTCGAGTGATAAAAGCTCTCCGCTATTACTTCGTCCTTCGTTCTTCCCGTTAGACTCCCATTTGGTATGCAATATTATTCTTATACAGTCAGCTGCAGAGATAGTTGACCCCCTGCGTAGAACTTGTATGCAGATGGGTCAACTACCTCTGCAGCTGATTGTACTTCTAATGCTGCTGTGGGACTATACGTAATCAGCAGGATCAGCATGACGACGTATGGGAAGATGGCGAGGAAGTAGGAAGCCTTGCCCGAGCTCTTGACGCCACGTGCCACAATCAAGAAGATGATCACCCAAGCCAGTAGTAGGAACAGCACCAGGTACCAGATCGGGTAACCTGTAATATATCTTAGAATTGTTTAAAGCGTCCGAATATTAGTAAAAGTAATTGGAATTTGGTTTATTATGGATCAATAGTAATGGTAATTAGTAATTACCAATTCCATTGTCAATATTCTGCGGCTGATTAAGCACTGTTCTCCTGCAAAGACGAACTGGCAGTAAATTACCAAATTTAAGTCATAATTTTATGTATATTAGTTAGTTTACTATGATGAAGATTAGTGTTGTTGTTGGAACTTAAGAACTAAGGTACAAAAATAAACTTTTGTCGGTATTGCACTATTGGAGTTTATTATGTAGGTAAGTAACAGAACGATGCCAAGCCACTGCCATGGGCGACTATGTCAACACCACAGGCCACGCACACATGGCGATGGCTTGTCATGGAACATTCTTGACTACTGTGTACTGGGACCTTTACAGATGTTTTAAAAGCACTTACAGGAAATACAGTTCAGCACTGCTCGTAGCATTCTCAAAATTCTCAATATGTCCGGCACGATGAGAAGGCACACATATCACGTCCGTCCAGGATTTGTCGCACACCGCCCACGGTAGGGTCTTTCGGAAGCTGAATACCAGGTAGTACATGCATATTGCGACGATGGCCACGTAGTATGATAGGATGTAGCCAGTGCCCATGGCTTGCACGTAACCTGTTCCTAGGAATAGGGATGATGACACATGTTGAATTTTACAACAGAATCTAGTAAAATAGATGGCAAATGAGCAATTTATCATAATAATGTGGATATTAAAATAATATATGGAAATGATAAAAAAAACACAGGACTTGAATTTCGAAAAAGTTTTTTTTTTACTCTCAGAAAGGTAAAAAGTAATGGTACCATTCGATTCCTTATATTTTTTTTAAAAAAAAGATTGTATAGCAACTATACATATGTATACATAAACGCAATATTTCACCGACAAAATTGCAATTTTTGTTTTCCATACTGAGATGGGTTTCTCAGTTAGACCGTGACGTCATGTTCAATTATCGTTTTGTTAGGAGCGTTTCGCGAGTGAGGTACGACTGTCGCACTTTGACTATCATTTCTGACTTTTGTATTGCTTTAATGCAATGGGTCCCATATAGACATTTGATCCTAAAAATAAATCTGATCGACTGCTACCATTAATAAAAAAGTATCATCAAGCCTATACCCACAACAGAAGCTTTATCGAGCCCACTGTAGGGATAGGCTAAGTTGTCTTATAATAAATTTAACACAGTCTGCAAGGCACTTTCTGGAGGAACAAACTATTCTCGGATATGTGGTGGGCATAAAGGACTATAACAGTGCACTGGAGGAAGCCTGCTGAATGTAGCCTCTACTACGAACAACAAAACAGAACAAATAGCAAGCAAATCCTGTAGTGCGTTTTATTTAACGGCATAATATAGGTAATAAAGCAGGTAAGCATATCACTTTTTCAAGTGGCCCCTAACATATACATAATAAATTAACAATACTATTTTATACAATCGTGATATAATAGAGAGCTTTTCAGTCGATTATCGTATTTTTCAGCAAGCCTCGTGGCCTAAGTAGGTATGAGATTATATCCCTATGTTATACAATACGTTTTCTATTATAAAACCTAGATAATTAAAAAAAAATAGGTAAGTATCTCACTAGATAAAAAGATAGTACAAAAGACATCAACGCACTGCTTATTCATTAAATAGTAGCGCGTTGATGTCTTTTCCTCTTATATGTAGTTGAGTCGGGAGCCCGTAGTGAAGTGTGCGATTTCAGTTTGGTATAAGTCTTAATTCAACCATAAAAACCAACGAGTAGAAAAAATACTAACCCTTCATTGCAGGGCACATCTCCCAGATCGTCACACAATTTCTCGAACTAAACTGACCAATCATACATTCAAGATAGTACATGGGCTTTCCAACTAGGAAAAGTACTAGGAGGTAGGGAAAGAGAAAGGCGCCGCCGCCGTTCTGGTAGGCGACGAAGGGGAACCGCCACACGTTGCCGAGGCCTACCGACGTGGCAATACACGACATCAGGAACTCGGTTTCGTTTCCCCATCTCGCACGCTCGGGCAATTCTTCTTGTTTTTTCTGAAATCGACAAAAATTTAGCACAATTGCAGTGAAGAATCAAGTATGTATCAACTGGAGGACTTCGTCGCTTTTTCTTTAATATATATTTCAGTTTAGGTACCTTTCATTTATTTATTTATTTCAATTTTTTTCATGACCATGGATGGTCCTTCAGTCGCATTCATAAACATTACATAAAAACCCATAAAAACACACATAGCCATAACTAAAAGCATGGCAAACGACACACACCTTTAATTTATATGTGTGACTACTTACGAAAACACAAATAAAAATATTTGATAAAAAACATACTTAGGAATAATTCAAAGAATATTTTAATACCTATAGTTACAGTAGTAGAAATAGTAGATTGTGTAGCAAGGGAGAAAAATGACATATTTACGGTGAGGGCGCACATCGAATCCTGAACGAAGCGAATAATTCCATAATTGAATGCTGAGCGTACCGAGGCATTCTAAAATAGAATCCCGAGCGTAGTGATGAAAATAATATTACAATTTTATTAAATCTATTCGTGTAATGTAAATGCTGTTAAAGGCTTACTACATATGACGTTATTTAGGTAATTGCAGCATATATGGTTAGTATGAGGTTAAAAATGTTGTTGGTAAAATGAGTTTAAAAATGTTTTTGGTGAAGTCCCGCCACACCTATTAAGCCTTCGGGTTAACATACGAAGCAGCACTCCCGGGATAAGCCCATTTACTCCCTAGCATTTTAGGAAAAGTTATAATTATACTATCACCTTCTAAACGATGTGTGAGTCCACACGTACTGCTTCGCATGCTCGATGCGGGTCTGAAGCTCTTATCCCGATCCAAATAATATCATTCGGGTCACCTATCCTACCATTGTAGCCAGACGGGCGAAGACCAACGCTTCGCAACCTAAGCATTCCTAGATGATCTGATGAAAAAAGCGCCAAGTATCATCAGTCAATCAAAATTACTTCTTCTTTATGTTCAAAAGCTAGGGATACTAATCCCTTTTCCCAATTCCCAGGTCTGAAAGTATAGACAAAATTTCTAGTCTTTTAGATGTATAAACGAAGCACTAAGGTTATTTGCTATATTTTATGAGACTGAAATATCAAGTTGAGCATTATTTTACTCAAATTCCCATTGGACTGCTATTGCCTGCCAAGGGGTCCCTAAAACAAACCATTCTTCTATCCCAGAACGGTCTGTATGCCTAAACCCAGCTTGATGTATTAATAATTTATTTTGTAAATAACTTACAAACCTGATTGCAATACTCAGTACCTCGTCTCTACTCCAAAAACAAGAAATTTAATAGATAAAAAAAATAAAGATTTCATAGGAATTTTTATTTATTTTCCCCAGATAAATTAAAGGTTTGGAAGATTTAGGCAAAAGAATCCTTTACCTTTTAAATACACATATTTAAGAATAATGAAGCCATATGTTTAAGTCCTTTAAAAGAAGAATTTATATCAACCATATCAGATTCCTAGACCAAGCATAAAAGAGACCCTACACACAAATACCTACAGACAAATAGTGTATGACTCTACCCTATTTATAATCATACCCTCTGGCCCTATTCTATGTACACCCAAAGCACAGATCGCACTTACCATTGACCTAGTGCCTTGGAATATACAAGAGTGTATCCCTACTAAAAGCTGGAAAGTTCGGTCGACCAAACCGAGATTAGCAAAACCTAGCTGGTCTGAGTATTTGACTCCCCCTCCTACGCCCGCAGGCCAAAAGATGTAGGAAGTAAGTCGCCCTATTCCGTGTCTATCTGTGGATTGGCACCCTTAGTACACACCCGCACCAACCACGTGAGAAGTCCTGCCGCAACTAAGACTAAGTATGTAATAATAGTCACGACAGAATCCTTCCCCGCAATCAGCACTAGCATGCGCCAGAGCTCCGAAATATATAAATATATTTAATAGGGGACCTGATCTCAATTACTGCCGACTTTAGCGAGTTCAGATTACTCCGAATGGCACGCACGTGATGGCCTCACTACCATCTAACAGCTGGGCTTTGAACCAGGGAGATAGTTCATCTCTTATGTTGGTAAAGAAGAGATGCCAAGCCCTCTCAAGCCTGGAACTAAAAGACTCCTAACCACCCATTACCTTTAACACCGCCAGGCGTAATGGATGTTTAGTTGGACAAACTGTCAGTCCAAGCAATGATCTGGCTCCACAAATAGCAAAAGACCCCATAGATAAACACTAAAATAACTAAGAGTAATTTTACTAGTATAAGTTTCTCACAAAACAAACAAACTAAACAAAGAAGTGGTCCCTTAGGCACCATTATCCAAGCTTAACATTACGAAAATTGCTTCCCGCAAAATCAAACCAAGACACAATTCCAAGTACCTGCTATGCAACGATATTGTCCCTGCATAACGTGGCGGCACTTAGAACAATACAGTGTAGAAAATTTTACTTCACGGCACTCAACACTACACACAACACATCTGACATATTATTTATCAGTAAAGAATCTCCACTATAGTCTAAGTTTAGCGTTACGACGATATTGTCCCCGTAAAACCAAACACAGACCAATTCCAAGTCCCTGTTATGCAACGATATTGTCCCTGCATAACGTGGCAGCACTCGTAACAACTCAGTATCGAAAACTTTACAATAAAATAAAACCCATACATAGCAGCAAAGAATCTCCACAATAGTCTAAGTTAGGCGTTACGACGATATTGTCCTCGTAAAACCAAACGCAGACACAAATTCCAAGTTTAAATTTACCAAGATAATTCTAAGTAAAACAAACACAGGAAAAGTAGCAGAGAAACTTCGCTTACCAGTACGAAAATTACACACAAAAGCCAGAGTCACGACTAGTCCGATGGTTGAAGAATGAATCCCCCCCGTGCCCGCTCCGGCCTTTTATACCTTTTAGTAGCGACAGGCGACTCGCGACAGGCGACAGGCGACAGGCGACAGGCGACAAGCGACAAGCGACTGGCGACTTACTAAGACAAACATTATCCAAAAAGTACCAGGATACCAGAATTGAGAAGGAGGTCGTTCGCCCCATGGCAAGTAACGGCGCTCGACTCAAGGAGAAAGTCATATGTGTCAATGTCAATTGTGTTCACTAAACCTTATGGCCTATACATTAACGTTTACAACCACTAAATGTCGATTCCACCGATATCTATCCCTTTCACGCATGCGGTGTTTGAGAAGGACGGAGACATTTACAACGACATTTACATTTCGAGCAAACATGGATAGCAGTTCAGTTTGAGGAGCCCGAACAAATAATAAAAGAAGGAGCGTTCTGAAACCCATTACGTACGAATCTGACATATTATTTTACTTTATGACATTTTAAGTTTATTTCCGAATTCTTCGCTCACTTCGACGTGTTTTACGTTAATAATAACAAATATGTTTAAAACATATTCCGGAAATTAAGATTCAACTATCCTTAACACGTAAATTTTACGATCAGAATGTAGTATCAAGACGTTATTGCATGTCATATTGTACCAGGAGCATTAAAACGTCAGTTGGACATCCTGTTAAGCTGTCAATTCTCCGTGTCATTGTCAGCGCGCTGCAATTTGTTATCGAACCTTTTTTAAATTCTTAAGTTAAAAACAAGGATTAATTTAACGAGAACACTAGTGTTAAATAGTAAAGCACGGAATTAAGTGCTTCAAGTTTCATCTGTCAGAATATTTAGTGGAATTATGAACGAAATATGCGACTGAAGAGGATTTCAGTATTACAAAGGTATATTTTCCCATCTTCTATGTTTTTGTAATGAAAAATGAGCTTAACACCAGGCTATAGGGATACGTCCAGCCACAATATTACAATCCTCTTTGGTCCCAGAGCCTGCCTAGCGCCACCGGAGAGATTAGGAACTATTATTTATAGGTGAAAGCTGGTCACTTTTGCAAAAGTTCTGCCATAAAGAAAGGTTTAGACTAGCAAGAACTTGCATGTAATTTACGTTACATTACTGACTACTAAGGAAAACTGCATTCAAAATGTTTATCAGATACCGCAATGTAATGAAAATTGCATGCAAGTTCTTGCTAGTCTAAACCTCGCTTAAGAGATTGTCGTCCTTTCTATACCGTCCATACGCTTTGGTGCATACATTCATACTGTATCCCTGTAAATAGCTTTGTAAATATCACATATTTTGAATTTTTTTTGTAGAAGATTGGTAGACCAACGAAAGAGAGACAATTCCACCATACATTGTATTGTTATATCTCAAACGGACTGGGCAGCCTTTTCGATTAGCAAATGTCGTCATATTTCAACCAATTTACACAAAACTTTATATTATCTTATATTATCTTTGTACACACCTACATACTGTATCGGTGCAACGGTAAGTACCTACACTAGGTAAATACCTATACGTATAACAATAATCAAAGTTTTTGATTTCACTTTGCTTTCCTATATCAAAATAATAATATGTTGAGTTAAAGGAATACAAATTACAATTCAAGTCCTTATAAATTCGGTAGCATAATTATACTTACACCACTAACTAGTTCCCAAATGTATGATACACCCCTCCACGCTGTAGAATATAAGCTTCGTGCACAATACCCAGGATAAGATAACAAACTATAACGTCTTACAATATAAGAAGCAGAAGAGGCTACATGAGAGGGCTTTCCTGACATTACTGCGGATTTCCTCTCTCAGAACGGTCGACCCAATTTTGCAGTTATTCACATAGTAAATAATTAACAATATTTTTTGCTGCACCTTTTCTGTCACACCATGACTGTCAAAATTACAGTGAATATGTATATTGGTATAATTATGTCAGAATGACTTCTAAAATAACCATTGATGGCATTGATCCCTTAAGGTAATGTTACACATGCTCAGCATGCTAATTTTGATGCTAAAGCTACTGTTACACAATGCTAATTACTAGCACGAAAGCATGCCATTATTGAGCAATTGCTACTTAGTAGCATGTGCGCAACATGTGTGTCTAAAAGTCTAAACATTGCATGCTCATATCGAGTTTGCTCAAACATCCACGATCGTGCGATTTTTGGGCATGCTATTCTACTAGTCTAACTGGGATACCAGATCTGGGGCCACTTTAAGATTGGCCGCTAAAGGATAGGATAGGTAGGTAATCAGAAAGGAATAATATCAAAACTCGTATACCTATTTAATTTGTCATTGTCTTTGAAAATATGTACAATAAATAAATTATGAACTATGTTAATTTTATCGTAAGTTAAACTCCTCTTCTGTAGGCGCCTATTAAACTGAGGCCTATGTGTTTGACCTTGTTCGTGGTGCGTTTCTTCCTCGCCTCTTTGGCCTCCGCCTTGAAGAGGGTCCACTCCTGCCTCGTGGCCTTGTCGCTGGGACCCCATGATGGCTTTTTAGTAAAGGCTACTTTGATTGTCTGTAAACAGAAAATGTTATTATCAATTTTATTTCCCATATCAAATAGTTGTTTTTAAACACAGGGGCCATCGCGAACCCTCTGTGTCGTTCTAATTTTACAAGCAAAAGAAATAGAGAGGAATACAATTTATTCTTCAAGTAGGCCTCAAGGCTGCCCTGTTACGATAAAGCAGCGTATCTATATAGGCAATACATAATAAGATACGCTGTTAAATTAAATTATATAAATAATTCTAATATATAAATAAAGTGGGTGTCTATAGTATAAGTATATATATTTAAGGAAATATATTTTTATTTTATTCCAGCCTTTGCCTTTTCACTAATAGGTATAAAAACTCCTAAAGTATAGTTATAATTTATGAATCGATCCTGCACCAACATTTATGTCTCTGTTTGACCTAATGGTTGACTGGTAGAGAATGCCTTTTGGCATTAAGACCGTCATTTGTACATTTTTCTTTGCTAGTGCAATAAAGTTTAAATAAATAAATAAAGTAAGCGATATAACGAAACATGCATTGTATCTATGTACCTTGATAAAGTTTCCAGTTCTGTACTTGTACATTGTTACACCGATGAAGAGGGGAACCAGTACAATGCCGATGAAAAGTATGACATATCCCATTGCTGAAAAATAATGACAGTTATAATTTTTTATTTTTTATTTTAGGTATTTAACGGCCATACATAGATAAATAATTAACTTATTACGGAAATTCAAATAAGTTAAGTTAACAAATGTTCGTATACAAGAAGAAAGTTGATAAAAGGCTTAATAATGATAGGGTGACCATATCATGTGGGTAACCATTTAATAGGGCTATCCCTATCGAAAATATTAATCAAACGAAGAGATTTTCTGGTCCCTGCTGGCGAGTGCCTGACATTCACACAGGAAGCGTTTGACTATCAGAGAGTCCCATCTTGGCCACTTTGACCTCGTGATAGACCCATTGGTATCCGGTTACAATAATGTAAAAAGGTTTTAACTTACAGATCGAAATATCCGGGAAGGCATCACCGCCGAAATTATTATTAACTAAGGCGTATATGAACACCACGATCATCATGGCAGGAGTAAGGATGCCCCAACACCAGCGCCAGTAGACGCCGGTCTTGAGGCCCAACATGAACTCGATGTCCAGGCACACGTTCTCTAGACCTGTGGAATGGAAATAGGGTTGGTGCCACATGTCATTTTGAATATTATAACAGTCTTGTTCAATTGATATAAAATCATCAGTCTCGGTCTCTCATTCGTTGAGATAAGACGCGTAAACAGCTGGGTAGATTACTGCCGCGCTAATGAGTGTACAACCCTTCCGTCAAGTTTGAAACATGGGAAGTGGTAGTGAAAAGACGTTAGTGCTCAATGAAGTGTTGTGTTACATAACGAATCGTCTTAACGTGATCGACGAACCGACACTAGCAAGAATATGTGCTACGAACTTCTCAGATAGTGAAATTGAGATGGCTAAATCGAAGTTAAGAGACATCCTTGATATACGGACATCTTCCAGAAAGGGAGAGGGCAAAGCGTCAAAAAATATTCAAGATATAATAAAAATATTGAAAGAGACTGACGATGACAATTTGCCAATATTTGTCGCAAAAGATCTTCATCGAATTCCACCTATTACGTTTGACGACTTGGATGTCACAAGAATACTGAAGGAGTTAGCGACCTTACGGTCGGAGTTGAACAGTGTGAGGTGCACAGGTATCACAAACAAAGAAGAAATAACAGAAGTTAAAAAAGAAATCGCAAAATTTCAACTTATAACTACGACGCCGTTATCGCAACCTGTGTGTGAGAGTGTACGCGAACCGTTGCATAGTCAAAGTAACAAAAATGTATCTGGGGGTAGCAAGTCTCCAGTGGTGAATGGCGCGGTGAGCCAACGTCAACTGGCTACAACTCCAGTTTTGCGGGCTTTGGATAATGAGCCGTGCGACGTTGAAAATACAGTTGATTCTCCGAGTCATCTTAGCCGGTGGGGCCCGCCAGCCTTGCCCTCACTTGTAGAGAAAGATAAGGAAAATTTACGAAATAAAAAGACTTCGTTCCGTGATGCAGCGTTAGCTAAGCCCAAGGTCAAGCTAGTGGATTCCGAAGGTTTCATATTAGTAACGAAAGGTACTAAAAAGCCTAAACAAACCGCCAAAATGGTTAAAAATAGTTGGGGCTGCGGTGAAACAAGCGAAATGCTTCAAGCAGCGCCGAGTACAACCACACTATACATCTCACGTACGGAAAAGACCATTACGACGGAAAAAATTACAGAATACATTAATAGTAAAGGCGAATCAGCTGTAAAAGTTGAATACATTAAGCCGTACCGTGAAACGACGTTTAACACATTTTTAGTAACAATCGGAACTGATCGTCTGGAGACATTTTTAAGTAACGGCTTTTGGCCAAAGGGAATAGTGTACAGGAAGTACATTTATAAAAGACCTAAACGTTACAATAACGCAGTAACAACTCCATATAAATAAGAAATAAGTAAATAATGGCCACTGCAAAAACAAGGCTCTTATCATTTAATTGTAAGGGCATCAAACGATCGCTACCTAATGTGCAGGAGTTAAGTCAAGAAAATGACATAATCGCGCTTCAAGAATTGTGGCTTCTGCCAGATGACCTTGATTTTTTGAGCCAGATTAATGAAGAATTTGGCTATCATGGAATATCAGCAGTAGATACATCTGTCGGGCCGCTGAAGGGTAGGCCGTACGGAGGGGTAGCTGTATTATGGAGAAAAAATTTGTTTACTAAGGTTGTGATAGTTGAAACCGGTTCAAAGCGAATCGCGGCTATACGGGCGGAACTTCCAGGAAATCGGAGTATTATAATAATGTCGGTGTACATGCCGACAGATTGCGCGGATAATCTGCCGTTATTTACTGAGTGCCTAGGCGTTATAAGTGCTATAATAGAGGACAATGGATGTGAGTGTGTGTTGGTTCTTGGTGATTTTAACGCTGACGTGCGTGCGTCATTTGGTAAGGAGCTGATTGCATACTGTAACGACCAGAAATGGACATGTGCGGACATTGAACTGATCGGTGAGTCAAGTGACACATTTACTTTTAAAAGTGACGTGCAGGGCTCTAAGAGCTGGTTAGACCATTGTGTGGCCACGGACTCTGCATATAGGCTGTGTACTAATGCCCGTGTACTATACGATGTTTATTGGTCTGACCACTATCCGTTATTCATTGAATGTGACTTAAATCTCATACAAACAAAGACGAATCCTAGTATCAATAATGTAGTCAATAAAATTTTATGGGGAAACCGATGTAATGAGCAAATAGAAAGGTATACCAAGTTATGTACTCAGTATTTGAGAAAAGTTAATGTGCATATTGATAATTGTAGCGAAACATGCAACAACACGATGCATTCATTAGTAATTGGTAAATTTTATCAAGAGATAGTGCGGTCCATTCAAACAGCTGCTAGGCAAACGTCTATTGATAAAAAACGTAAACAAAAGAATAAAATTACCGGTTGGAATTATCATGTACTACCACTGTACAACAACGCACGCGAAGCGCATAAAGTATGGTTGCTGCACGGTTCGCCTTCTACAGGTCCTATTTATGATAATATGTCCAATAAACGCAAATTATTTAAGAATAAATTAAGTTGGTGCCAACGGAACCAAGAAATTATTAAAATGGACATTATAGCTTCCCATAGGTCGGCGGGAAATTTCGCTCAATTCTGGAAGGATACTAATAAACTAAGCTATAAACAAAGTAGACCATTATCAGTAAATGGAATTCAAAATGAAAAAGATATAGCAAATTTGTTCATTAAGCAATTTAAAGTCGATAACTCACTCCAAAACTCGCCGGAATCTCACTTGTTCGATAAAACGCGGGACCGTGGTGACCCGTCGACTGGTTCCGAGTTATTCATTACGCAAGATATGATATTGCAGTGTGTTAGAAAAATGAAACGCGGTAAGTCGCCGGGTCACGACGGTCTAAGCATTGAACACATTTTGTATGGGGGCCCATTATTACATGTAAAGATGGCGCAGTTATTTAATTTGTGTTTAGCGCATGGCTACCTACCTGATGAATTTATGACTACGAGTGTGGTTCCCGTTGTTAAAAACAGGACTGGCGATCTTAGTGACCCGTCCAACTACAGACCTATCTCGTTAGCTACCGTGTTCTCAAAAGTTTTTGAAAGATTAATTAACCCGATACTTGCCAAACATATACGTTTACACGATGCACAGTTCGGGTTCCGTCCGGGTCTCTCAACGGATATGGCTATATTCTGCCTTAAGAACGTAGTGAACCGTTATCTTAAGAAAAGAACGTCGGTATACGGCTGTTTTCTAGATCTGAGCCGTGCGTTTGATACTATTGACTATAATTTATTATGGGATAAAGTGTCAAAAGCAGGTGTACCGAGTGAAATAACCAATCTGTTGAGATACTGGTACGGTAACCAGATGAACAGCGTGAGATGGGGAAATGCCAATTCGGACCCGTACAAGTTGCAATGCGGAGTTAGGCAGGGGGGGCTGACATCGCCATTGCTGTTTAATCTTTATATGAACGAGCTGATAGAGGAGCTCAGCAGCGCTGCCGTCGGATGTCACGTCGCGGGCGTATGTGCCAACAACTTTAGCTACGCGGACGATATGGTGCTGCTGAGCCCCTCTATCACAGGCCTAAGGATACTAGTGTCGATTTGTGAGCGTTATGCTGCAACACACGGACTAAAATATAATGTTAAAAAATCTGAATTAATTGTATTTAAATATGATAAGGGCCCAGATATCGTTCCTCCCGTTAGGCTAAACGGGACAGAATTAAAAACTGTAAATAGTTTTAAGTATCTAGGGCACGTTTTGACAGACAGACTAAAGGACGATGACGATCTCGAAAGACAGCGGCGGGCCATAGCGATGAGAAGCAACATGTTGGCGCGTCGGTTTGCTCACTGTTCCGACCAAGCTAAAATAACTTTGTTCAGGGCGTACTGTCAGGCGTTCTACACCAGTCAGCTGTGGTACCATTACACGAAACGATCGTTCAATAAGCTTCGAGTACAGTACAACAACGCGTTTCGTGCAATGTTACGGCTACCGTGGCGGTGTAGTGCATCTGGCATGTTCGCCGTGAACAGAGTAGACGACTTTTACGCTATAATGCGTAAAAGGCACTGGTCGTTTGTCGGGAGAGTGAGCGAATCGATGAACAGCATTGTTAGCGTAGTGTACGCAACCTACTGTATGAGCAAGGCCTCCGCTGTAAATATTTAATTAGTGTTAAATTAGGTAATAATTAGTTTAGTTTAGAATAGTATAATTTAATATAGATTAGAATGTAGAATGTATAAATTAGATTAATATAATAATTATACTTAATACTTAATGTAATGGGTTGATACCTAAATAAATAACATTTTTATTATTATTATTTATTATTTATTTAAAATGAGCAATCTACCATACTTAATCATAACAAAATGCTTAATTGTATGTTTATATTATTACTAGCTTTTGCCCGCACTAAGTAACCGCAGCTAGAGTAAGAATAGCGCCTGGATAAAGTCTAATGGAAATCATTTAATTTGAGCATATGCTTAATTGCTTACACAAATTATCAGGCAATTCATTAATCACAGAACCCTAAACGCAGCAGATCGGTCAAAAAACATGATCATTTCTGATAAAAGTATTAGGTGCCTAATGATGAGTTGAACGATAACGTTGAAACAGTACTTACCGTACAGCCAGATAATTCCGACGACTTCAGCAATACCAGTGAACAGTATCAAGAACGTTCCACCAAAGTGATCTATAAGCTCCAATACCCATTGACCGCCCTGAAAATAATTTTCTTATGAAACACCAAAAGACATAATTTTCTTATGCAAGTCTTGAAACAACATAATTTTTAAGAAAAAAAAAACCGACTTCAATGGGGGATGCCGCTGAAAGTTTACTTATTGTTGATGGTGCAATCTTAGATTCCAGACAATGAAATGAAAAAGACAGCATATTTTGCCTAATTATCCTAATCCATCTTTTGCCTGATTTTGCCTAATTGCCTAATTATTATAATATTGCCTAATAATGTAGAAAAGGAGGTAAAACCACCCACTTTTATAGTAGCATTTCGTTTTTGTAAGGGTCGCAGTTCTAACCTAACCTAACCTACTTTTCTGATAGCATTTCGTTTCTGTAAGGGTCACAGTTCTAACCTAGCCTAACCCACTTTTCTAGTAGCATTTCCAGGTCCGGGTCTGGGTCCGGATCCGAGTCCGGGTCCGTGTCCGGCTGTCCAGGTCCAAGTTTGGGTCAGAGTTCGGTCCGGGTCCGGATCCGAGTTGGGGTCCATGTTCAGACCCGGGTCCGGGTCCGAGTCCGGGTCCAAGTTTGGGTCTGGTTCCATAAGGAAGAGAACAAATCGCCAAACGTGAACTATGTGTCTTGAAGAGATCCATTCTGATCATCATCAGCATTTCCACTTCATCAAATGTCACTTTTTTAATTGTAAATGCTGGATTTGTTGATGAAAATACAAAAATCACAATATGTAGGTATGCCTTTCACATTTGAGGAGTTCCCTCGGTTCCTCATGGGTCTCATCATCAGAACTCGCGTTTGACAAAAATATGTCTTAAAAACTTAAGTTGCTTAAGAAACATAAAGAAGAGGACAAATCGCCAAACGTAAACTATGCGTCATTAAAGAGTTTAATTCTGATCATCATCAGCAGTTCCACTTCATCAAATGTCACTTTTTAAAATGGAAATGCTGGATTTGTTGATAAAAATACAAAAATCACTATATGTATGCCTTCCACATTTGAGGAGTTCCCTCGATTCCTCATGGATCCCATCATCAAAACTCGAGCTTGACAAAAATGTTTCTTGGAAACCTAACTTGCTTAACAAACATAACGAAGAGGACAACTCGCCAAACGTGAACTATGCGTCATTGAAGAGTTCCGTTCTGATCATCATCAGCAGTTTCACTTCATCAAATGTCACTTTTTTCAATGTAAGTGCTTGATTTGTTGATGAAAACACTAAAATCACTATATGTATGCCTTTAACATTTGAGGAGTTCCCTCGATTCCTCATGGATCCCATCATCAGAACTGCGTTTTGGCAAAAACGGGACCAATCTGTATGTATATACTTACAATCAAAAAAATTATTTTCAAAGTCGGTCCAAAAATGACGGAGTTATGGACACAACAAACATAAAAAAAAAACATACAACCGAATTGATAACCTCCTCCTTTTGAAATCTTGAAGTCGGTTAAAAATAAGCTTACAGTTCGTCTACGCTGAGTCTGCATGCCAAAGTGTACTGACATAGCAAACTTAGCTTATACCAAAGAATTAATGTTTTTATGATCTCCAAGAAATGCGTGAGGGGTATTCCATAAAAAGGTCTTCTTTGTCGGGGACGTGACGCGTATGGCAGCTACCTTAATAACCTGCAGAAATCTGTATTAGGACTATTATGTATTAGGTATATACCGGTGAGGTTAAAACTCAGTTATCAAACGTTAATGCCAAATATCGGCTTCTTACCTTTATCATGTGTTAAAAAATAGCGTCGCGAACATCGACAAAAATAGCGACACTTTTCAGGAATGCACCGTCAAGTGTCAATGATTTAGGACGAAAAACTCAACATACAGGAGTGACGTAGATGAGGCCGACGGCGAACCCGACCGTGCAGCAGCATGCCGATATGATGATGGTGGGCACACGCGGGAAGGTGTCCAGCAGCACCGTGTTGACTGCCGACAGCATGGCCACGGCAGAGCCCACGCCCAGCACCGCCATCATCAGGAAGAACAGTACGGAGAACAACTGCAAATTACATGCATGTACATACATCACATGACAGATCTTATAATAAAGTGTGGTATTCAGACCCCCATGAGGCTATTTGGCATTTTAAGAACTAAATGCTTTGACCCTTTTCCAGGCCGCACCAATCTACAAGGTTTTCCCAAAAAATACAAATATATTCCAATTAATCGAGCTTTGAAAACAAGTCACATTTCCCGGAAGTGCAATCTAATTAGAACCTTAAATCGGAATGCTAACGTTGAAATTCTATTGGCGCGTATGTGGTCGATAAATTATAAATACTATGCCTGGAAAAGAGTAAGTCCACATAAATGACAGTGTAAAAAACTTGTTCCTGCTATTAATACTTATGGTAGAAAATATTTGTATTGAGAGCTTTTGAGGTTCAAGTACTCCAAGTTCCAAATAGCCCCGGGTAATAGAAAATGAGTTGTGAATGCACAGAATGCACGTATAACATGAACTACAATAGGAATGAATAGGTACATATTATAATTAAGCAAATACAACCGTTGAGGAGGAATTTCAAGAACTAATTCAAAATAGCGGCGCTTTCCAGCTTCATTCATTTTTTTTTTTGGATCACCAACCTGCAACCTGCAAGCAAGAATACGTATTCATGTGAAACATTTTTTCTATTGTACCTGAGGCAGTGGTGTTTTTGCGATAGCGTCAGGGTAGGATATGAACGCCAGGCCTGTGCCGCCATCGCCAACCACATCGTCCACATCGCGGCCCAGCACGTACGCCAGGTTCCCCAGGATGCCGAAGATGGTGATACCGGACAGCAGACTCGTGAACGTGTCCAGGGTTGTAACGATCATGGCGTCTCTGTAGAAGATGATGAAGCTTAACACTTTGTCTTTTGGTCGCAATTATTGCTTTTTATTTTGTGCTCATCATGGTGATGAGATGATAATTTTAAGATGGCAAAAATTCAAAATTTAGAAAAGTATTTTCAAGTAGGCAAGGGCTCTTTCGCAAGTCAATTCAAAATTTACAGTTACATCATGTTATAGCCGTCGAATAAGAAGAACATAACAATGACGATTCTTTCAGGATTGTCAGTTTTCTCTATTTACTAAACTTATACGAACATTACGAACTTTGCAAGTAAAACAAAAGTGTGAAAAAAAGATATAAAGTATTGGGGGCTCCCCAAACCTTAATTTTAACTTTACTGTTTTTCTATAACGGCAAAACACCAAACTTGGACAGTATAAAACCAAATACAATGCTAAGAAAACAATAAAACCGTTGTGACTTTTTGTTATTATTATAAAATTTACTTATAATAAACTCAAATTCCAAATATGTTGAACTGTCTTAAAATTTGATTTAATGTGTAATGTGCAGTCGCACTTACCTGTAAACGTTTTGTCTGAAGCCGTTGTATGAAGAGAACATAATCATACATCCCGTGCACACGGAGAGAGAGAAGAACACCTGCGTTACGGCTGCGTACCACACCTAGGAATCAATCACACACACACACACTATAAGGCGCCTGTTTCAACACGCTGCCAATTGACACTGATACTGACACTTTACCGTACGTTTCTTGTCCGACAAGTAAACAATGACTCTGTGCCATTGTTATAATAGGTAAGTATTTACCGACCAAGAAATGTACAGGGAATTGTGAGTGTCAGGTGTCAATTGTCAAGTTGGTGAAATAGGCGCTAGGTTGATACACCTGATGGTGGACAGCACATCACCTGTTGCCAATAAATAGGTTTGTCCCATGCAAAATTGCAAAATTTCCGCGCTACCTTAGAATAATCTTACTGTAATATACCTAATTACTATAACGACTTATCTTCTAGTATTGTGAAAGTACCTACAGGCGGCCTGTAGGCGCTTTCAACTTTTTTCAATTTAAGTTAGCAAGTTAATTTACAGAGGAAAATGTGGACTACGTTTGTATGGAGATAGGTAACCCATTTTACTTTTAATACTGCCGTGCCAATCATTATTGAATAGTTTCAAATCTCTCACTGCTTTGTTTGGATAGCTCACCCAGTAGAGGTTAAGTAGTAGAGGTTGAACCTTACATTAAGTTCTATGAGTTTATCCCACTGGGGAGTCAAGAAGAACAAAATTCCCGTCCCGGCTCCATCCAAGGTGCAGGTACTGAAAAAACATTAATTTCTTTTAATTTGATAATATTATGCTATCGTAAAATAGTAAATAAAAAAAATTGGGTGGAATAAAAAAAACCCCGTTGTCAAACACCACACCAACATATTTATTTCTAGCATCTTGTATTATGTATATCACAGCGTCAATTGTATGTACTAGACCTCTAGTAATATGCCTCGCTCTATTTTTATACTGATGCAAAAGTAATAAAAAACTTGTGTGAATTATTTTTGTAACCGGTTAGTAATAACACGCCTGTGACACCTAAATATCGTACTATGACACCTAAATATCGCACTAGAAAATTCTCCCATAATGTATCCAGTTTGTATAACTTTCACGTAAAAAATAGTTGGTTACCTAATCAACAGAATAATCATGACGATGTAGGGGAAGATGGCGAGGAAGTAAGCGGCCTTGCCGGAGCTCTTGACTCCTCGTGCGACGATCAAGAAGATGATCACCCAGGATAACAGCAGGAACAGCACTAAGTACCAGATCGGGAGGCCTGCAACCACATTCAACCTCAAATTAATTTAAAACCCCATCACAGCCTAAATAATCCCATCTTGGTGTATACGTTTAATATTCAATTCTGTTGCAAGTTGTTATGGACTTATGGCTAACCAAGGTTAACTCATTCGCGGACACGAATGAAAGCATTCGCGTAGTCTTTCGTTTCCTTTGGCCTATGACACATGACGTCACTTACCGTCCGCGAACGTGTTAACACGCTCACTGCGTCACTGGGCCGAAAGACCTGATACAAAATATGGCTGATTGATACAAAGTATGGTATGATTAATTACGATCCTGTTACCTAGTCCTAATGTTTGATGCGATAGCAATTACCTTCCGGAAAGAGCATGACAGCGTTTTGTTGACACAGTAATTAAGATATATCAGACCAATAATTTTCTCTTCTGTGTTTGTGCTTACAAATAAATTATTTCTATTTCTATATTCCAATAAAAAATCCATCTAATTCTGGTGGGCATAGGTAAATGGGAATTTACAATAATCTAATCAGTCCTCGCAGAGATAAGACTGATTATTCCCATAGGTTCTCACCTCATTCGATTTGACGGAATAAATAACTAATTAGTACTAAATTGTAATTTATGTAAATTCTTTTAACAATAATCCATCTAAGGGTAACGTTTTTAATAGATTAACATTAATTTTGTTAAAAACATACTAATATTGTTGCCAATACATGTACTAACCAAGACCACCAGCAAGGTCCTTCTGTTGAATCACTGTCCTCCTGTAAAATAAAAATAACAGTCAATTTAATATACAGAATGCCCTTTACATTGACTGATATTAAGCACGCTGATAAGGGTTATTGATTTCATTTCATTTTATTTCATTTTATATCATTTAGCAGTTGAAAAGTTACTTAAGTTAAAAATTCTAGAAAAAACTTACAAAAAGAATAGCTCGGCACTGCTCGTGCCGTTCTCAACATGGACGTCAACGTCGGTCTGGCCGGATGGCACGCACAGCACGTCGGTCCAGGTCTCGTCGCACACCGCCCACGGCAGGGTCGCTTGGAAGCTGAACACCAGGTAGTACAGGCACAGTGCGATGATCGACACGTAGTATGATAAGATGAGGCTCGTGCCCATTGCCTGTGCGTAGCCCGTTCCTGGAAATTGTATAAGATATGATCATACAGATATAGGTAGGTATACTTAAGGTTAACTGGAACTACTGGAAGAGATCCCTTGAAGGGATAAGTTCCCTTTGTATTAATGATGTATGTTTATTCCTGTATCGTTTTTCGTTTTTTGTACAATATATACTATATACGATACGATAATATACTACGATTACCTACTACAACTACTTATTCAAATATGAAACGACTTCCTCATTTAACTGAATGTAAAATGTAAATGTCTGAGCTGTCAGCAAAGAAGTAGCCATGATAATCATAACATTCATAACCAATATTTTAGCTGATAATTTACTATGATGCTGTCGCTACATTTTTTATTAATTTATTTTAGAAAAAACATTCCAACTTTTTCACTCCATCGGGGTCACATACCCAGACTACCGTATACTTTTCCTAGCATTTTCTTTATTAGTTTATGCTGATTACGATTCAAATATACCCAATTACCCAAGCTTAGATACTATTAGAATTAGATACCTACTCGTACTAACCTTTCATTGCCGGCGACAGTGCCCAAATCTTCACAGAATTTCTTGTACTAAACTGGCCCATTGCACATTCAAGGTAATACATGGGTTTACCAATTATGAAAAGTACTATAATGTAAGGAATGAGGAAGGCGCCACCGCCGTTATTGTACGCCACGAAGGGGAACCGCCACACGTTGCCGAGGCCCACAGATGTGGCTATACAGGACATGAGGAATTCGATCTGGTTTCCCCACGTTGCTCGTTGGGGTACATCCGCTTCTGGGTCCACCTGTAATTATATATATCCAGATAATTATATAAAGAGGCCGCGAAGCGACTTACAATTTAGTACTAAACAGGAGAGCTAGAATTAGAATTAAATTAAATAAAATTAAATTTTAAATTAAAAATTACTGGTAGACAGAAAAAAGACATCCAAAGGCGTTTTCAGTTCAAAAAATTAGTCCTATTAAATAAAATTACGTGTTTTTGTAAATCAAACTTGTGGCGGTTTTCTGAAAATGGAAAAATTACCAATTTATTAAAACGAAAGGGTACGACCGCTTCTCCATACAAAGGTAGTGCCCATTTTCCTCTTTCGACATTACCTATAGAAAATATTTTTACATAATATGATGTAAGTTTCCTTCGTTTAATTTGTGTTCAATTTTTTTCCATATTTTAGTTATTATAAGAGTTAGGAGCTTTTAAAAATTTGTATGTACCTAAAGTTGTTTTTCGCTCCTAACTTTTATAATAAGTTATTAAAAATCGAAAAATGTCAAACGAAGGGGCATTACATAACATTATATATATTAACATTTATATTTACCCAAATTGACATTGTAATTTCTATTAATCAATTTCTGTATTATTATTATTTTATTCTTAACTTTTCTTTAAGTGAAATGTTTATACCAATGACAATGTATGATTATTACTGAATAAATGATATGATATGATATGATATGATATGATATGATATGATATGATATGATATGTTATGATATGATATGTTATGATATGATATGATATGATATGATACTTATATAGCGGTGGTCAATATTCAGTAAATTGTGTAGAACTACGTTTGTATGAGAAAGCGGTCGTCCATTATCCTCTTAATCAAGAGCATCATTTTACAGAACACGGTTCTACTTGATATTCAATTTTTTTACAATTTTATTTTGTTTTATTTTTATTTGAAATTCTGATTTAGGTATTACTCGGTCTTTTTTATAAGAGGTTAAATTAGTTAATTTTACAAGTAATTTCATACATTTTTTTTATTCATAGGTAAACGACTTAAAAAGAAGTACCTACGCACCTAGAGCCTTTTTTCACCGGGATCTAAATTTTATATTTTTTGTTTGAAAGGGGTAATTCTGCCTAGTTAGTCATATTTAACATATTTAAAATTCAAGATGATTCTGTAGAAATTGAGGAAGCTCTTCAAATATTATACTCATACTTACACTAATGTGAGTGTTTTATATGGAAGGCAAAGGTATAGTTTCTAAAGAGTAGGTAACCGAGATTCTATGAAATACACGTTTAACAATTTTAAAATAATATATATCGGACTTTTGTTAAATAATTGTACTTGTACTTATCTACCTATAGTTTTATCTAAAGAGTTTTAGGATCCAGACATATCGATAACGTGCAATGACACCATCATATACTCGTTGTTTTTTTTTTCTACTTTATGCATTTTTCGTCATATTAGGTAGGTAGGTACGTATTAAGTACGTTTGTTACTTGAAGAGAAAATCAAGTACCTAAGTAATAGGTATGTTTTATGGTAAAAATAGAGAATTGATGTTACGAGTAACGAGAGACATAAATTAAGGGTGCAAATATAACGTACTTTCTTTTCATCATTAACTTCTAGAGGTGGTGGTGGTTTGAATCCCGGTGGAGGCCCAGGAGGCCCCCCCGGGGGAGGCGGCCCTGGGGGCGGGGGGACACGAGGGGGACCCTCTGGGAATGCGTCGAAGGCGGCATTGTCTTGCTCTTTGCTCTGAAAAAAAAAAAGTTGTAAGTGTTATTGAAATCCGTTCAATTACTTAAGCAACAAAAGAAACATTTTGGTTTTATACACGGTGTCCTCTCGCGGGCGCCATTTTGATTTTTATTTGGTGAATAAGTGTAAGCAGTTCTAGAGACGAGAGGAATCTAATGATACGTCATTTGCAGAAATCCGTCCCGTATACCTTAGCTACAGGTTGTTCTAAATCATCAGTTCTTAAAATCATTACCCTACTTTTTGGTTTAATCCAAGCAAAATGTTGATATTGGAGTAGCTCGTGTAAATGAAAGCAGGTTTCGTAGGTACTAATCCCAGATCCCCATTGCACTATTAAGAGAATCTGCCCTGGTAAGGGTTTGGCCAAAAATCTCGCTTGTTCAAGTATTTCTCTATGAAGGTCTCTTTTTTACGTAAAGGTATGTAAGAAGTAGCTACCTATACTTTTTTGTGAAGAAATTAATAAACTTTAATATTGCCCTAACTATATTTTCATTGCGTAGCGTAGTCGTATTTCACGGTAGATTCCAAAATTACATATACTTTATGTATTTATAATTAAATATATGTAAATATATAAACACGACTTTTTGTTTGTAAACGCTAATCGCAATGTACCGGTTCCATCCGTATACCGACAGTTATTACTTATATAAAATTCTTTTAATTATAGGTAGGCACTAATAAAGTTTGATTCCACATTATAACACATTATTCATGGTCAGAATAGAAAGGCGACTTTAGGCGACTAGACGTTTTTGCGCATTCCATCTATGAGAATATCTTGCGAAACACTTGTGCGGTCATGTGAGAATTTGGCAATTCGAATTAATTCAATGCAACATGTAGGTGTAACTAGGTATTCAATAAAGGGTCATGATGCCAACTCGGTGAATATATGATATTGCAAGATTTGCAAGACCACTTTACCCATTACACATTTATTTTCATTAAATCTCATTTTAAATCGTTATTCTAGTTTGGCTTAACTATTTAATTGAGCATTTGGGCAAATTAAATGTTAATTATTATTTCGATTAAATTTAGAAAGCTCTTTAAATGTGAAGCAATATTTTTTTACCACACCAGCTGGTAAATAAAAGGCTCTCTTGATTGTTCAAAAACTGAAAGTTGCATTTTATCCACATGTGAGGCAAATTAATGAAATGCAAATTTCGAGTTGTTTTCTTATGTTTTCTGATAGAATTGAGTTTTAAATGATGATTTTGGTATTGAAAAATTTTGGATTGATGTCCCTTACGTGAACTGATTATAATCAGACGATTTGTATACATGTGCGTTGTCCAGGTGCGTATCTTTATCGATATAAATCGGTTGTCGTTGCCATTTTACGATTTTGAATGATAAATATTTAGTAACATTCATTTTAAATCGATCTGCTTTAATTTTGTTTGATATTTTACAGTTAGTATTTTCCTTGTGTTGGTGTGGTGAAAATTTTTGTGTTTGACTCGGTGGCAAAATTTGTTTAACCCTCGCAACGCTCAAGATTCCTTTTTTCGAATTTTAGAATCTGTCGCTTGCTCGGGTATCAATATTAGCATGAGAGGTTAAACAATAACTTTGACCCCTTGTAAAACAAATAACAATTTTGATGTCTCTAGCAGATAAAAAAAATCATTCATTCATTATTAATTTATTCATTCAAGATATTTACTTTATCGTAATGAAATTTGCATACCTACAGGGGCCCATTTCTGGAACGATATTAGTCTAATAACCCATACGATTTGACAGTTCGTGGACTAATAATATTAGTCTAATATCGTTCGAGAAAAGATGTAGTGCGTAATTATTTTCCATAGTTTTTTCACGGAAACGTACGAACGTGTCTTACTATTTCAGTCAGTCGTGGTACAAAAAACACTGAGGTAGACTGAAGTAGCATGACAAATACGAACGTTTCCGAGAAAATACGATAGAAAACAATAACATCTGTACCATGTGGCTACCACTAGTTTGGCACTAACATAAACGCTAGCGTGAACGTAACTTACTTTCTATGCATCTCGCTCGTACTGACATATTAGTGCAAGCGAGATGTATAGAAGCTGGCGTTTATGTCAGTGTTGACACTGTCAGTGACATGAGTCCATGTTACCGGACAATATAACTCGTACTTATTTATGATCAACACTACTACCCGTAGTACGGGTAAAATAAGTACCAGTTATACTATTGTCTTGATGCTATTTACTCTGGCAATATCCGATTCCCTATTACTTTGTTATTTAAGTAATAATGAACCTAATAATTCTGAAAGGCAAAATATGTTATTTTTGCCGACATTTCTCATAAAAGTACGAATGGTATGGTCTGGTAACAAGTCTAATATATATCGTTCTTAAATATATTAATGTGTCGATAACCGTGATCTTGCATTAGTTATAATTGGAACCTTGTACTTAAAGTATAACAGAAGGTCGTTTCAAACAAAGGCCGACGGATTAACGCGCTTGCGGTTCAGTAAGTTGCGCGAGCACGAGACACACGGAAATTGCAAAAGTACTATGCAGGTCATCGCTCTGATGTTTATTATATATAAATACGATCTAGGTCTACCTATACCTAAGTTATGGATTATCTGTTAACAAGTTATCACCAAAGAGCTAGTAACTTCATGAGGTGCGGGGGAAATATGAGGCGGTGTCATGGTGGTATAGATAGAGGCTGGCTGTGGCCGCGTCAAAAATATTCTTAGGCAGGACAGATCTAATTAGGCTCTCCTATTCTTCATGAATAGTAGAAAAAGTGGTCAGTTAGCAAACCGCCTGGGAATAGAGGTTCGTGGTTGGCCCGGCATCGGCACTATAGTACTCGTAGGTACCCGTCCTGCATTGCGTTAAAAAATGTTTCTCTATTTTTCTTATTAATCCATATAAGTCCCTTCTGGTCCCCTAAGTCGTTTCGCTGATCCCCTCTAAAAGAATGTTCTGTTTTTAGTGTTCCGTGCAAAACTTTATTTTGACAAACGGAACACTTATGGGATCACTTCGGTCTTGCAAATCAGTTAAATGCGTTTTTTTTTATTGCACCCAATATCCGAGGCCAACTAATCAGTCAATTGGAATTGTTTTAATAAGATGAGTATATGAGGATTACAAAAGTGATAGTACTAACGTAGAGAGGCACCAATGACCGACAAGAACCAATAACCGACCCTTTTTTTATTGACCTTAGAAAGTAGGTAAGCGTAGCGTAGGAAACAGATTTCTTAATTTTGCAACACTGCGCACTCAGCACACTGTTGACTGGCACCCATTAAAATTTGAGCAAAATTCGTCTTTTTGTTTGAAAATGGCAGCGTGTAAATCAAGTGCGGCTAGAGATCTGGTGAAAATAACAGAATTTCTTATAGAAATTCTTAAGGAAGTGAGTACACCTAAATGGACTAGTACCTAGAATAAAATAGCGTGTTTATTTTTTGGAATTTTTAGTCGGTTCGATTCCCGGGCGAGACAAGCAAATTTAAAAAGAAATCTGAATGCAGTTTTGTTTCTTAAAAAAAAAAATGTTTCTTTTAAGTAAAATGGGTTAGCTTAGCACTTTCCCTCCAGGGCCCATAATTTTTTTCCACACTGTACATAACAATGTATCAAAAATTATCCGTTCCCTAGCGGTGTGTACTCTGTACGAAGTCGCGGAGTGAGCCATCATGCGGGCCACGCCTGAAACAACATGAAATTGCGTCCGAAGCAGTATACGGGACCTAATATCTGTATAAGTAGTACCTATCTAAATAGTAAATAGTACCTGTTTACTTATAGTTGTTTGTATTGTACTACTTGTAGTTTAGTTTTCATTGTACTTAGGTAATAGGTAGACGCCTATATATTTAGGTACCTAATTATTATATAGGTACCTAAGTAACAAGAATAAACAATTCGGCTGAAAGACAAAAACTAGGAATAGGAGTGGGAGATAAAAATACCTAATTACCTACTACTTTGCTTATGCCTTAGTTATAATTATAAACACCCATTCAAACAGTGTGTCGAGCGTGTGAACTACAATAGAGGAAGTTCAGTAAGTAGGTAATTACTTCGCGTTGAAGAAGTTACGGTTAGTATTTACCGGCCTACGTTATCATATGGTCATATAGTGTTGTATGGCGTTATATCTGAAGCATATAATTATTCCAACCTAGGGTTTATGTTCACCGGTAATTTGTAAGAATACAACTACAAGGTATAGTTTTTAATTATTTTCAAGGAAGAAGTTGTCCATAATATCCATTCGTCGAGATCTTTGTTATTTTTGATTTCTCGAAGATGGCGGGGCCGTTAATAAAAAATAAGTAACAAAATTCTTATAAGCAATAGATATAATAGATAAAACAGGCCAGATTTTACGTTACAAAAGGAAAAATATAGTCACGATCCTATTATTATTTCCAGAGTAGGTACCTACCAAATTAAATCGTGGCGCACCACATCACATGGAATGCACGAGATAATACCGAATCTAATCAAAATAATAATGATTATCTATCGATTATTACACCTATGAATAACGTACCTTCAGACGATAAACCAACACGAAATTAATTATAATATAGGTAATAAGATACCTGATTTCACATATAAAATGGGTATTTACCGGTTTTTATGGAGCTGATTATTTTTATACGAATATATTTTTTTAAGGATTTCTTAATTTCAGATGCTTTGGTTTCATTTCACCTAAATATCATAATGCCATTGTATTTATTAATTTTATTAATATTATATCTATATGTCCTAAATTTTCAAACTTAGTCCCGTAATACCTATGGCTGGCCTGAATTAGTTATGAATCGTTTGTATTTATCTGTCTTTTTGACTTAATGTATTTGTAAGGGTAAGGGGGATAAATATCAAATTGTTTCTTTGTTACAATGGTCGAATGTCATGATGACTTATTCATATTGTCCCAAGTCCCATAATACCTAAATGTCAAAAAGTATGTTTCATCAATTGCCGAATTTCCGATGGACTTCTTTTTTAAATATATTAAGTTTAAGTACCTATGTCTTTTAAGTGCATTTTTATAACATTTGTCGTATTAACAACAATATTTAGGGTTCCGTACCTCAAAAGGAAAAAACGAAACCCTTATAGGATAACTTTGTTGTCGGTCCGTCCGTCCGTCCGTCCGTCCGTCTGTCCGTCTGTCTGTCTGTCTGTCTGTCTGTCTGTCTGTCTGTCTGTCTGTATGTATCTCGGGAACGCGTGGAGGAGGAGGAGTTGAAATTAAAACCATATACTGTAAACTTGCATTGTTTCCAATAAATAAATTAAATTAAAGCACATAAAAGTCACAAATTATACTCAAGTCTATGGTCGCTTGAAGCTGTGAATAAAATCAAACTTCTAACTTAAAAAATATATACGGCCGAAGTAAGTTTATAAGTTTATGCCGCAAAAAACGCACCTACCTATATTTCGATACTCTCAAGGGAATCAAAATTTATAGGGTAAGTACTTCCCGTTGACCTATTAGAACTATGAAATTTAGCAATTAATATCGTCTTACACTACAAGGGAAAAATCTGAAAACTACAAATTTGTAAAAAACAAAAAATTGTATGGAACCCTCAGTGGGCGAGTTCGACTCGCACCTGTCCGGTTTTTTATCAATCTGGATACAATAGCATTCATTAATGTAGGTAATATGAGATTTAGGTAAATGACACCAGATCGATTTGAAGTTTAGACATTTTGAGAATGTGGTATTTTGAGAAAAAAAATTAGCATTCTGAGATTCTGGCATTCAGACACTATTCTCATTTGAGATCTAGGAATCATTATGGTAAATGGGTAAAATTAAATAAAGCAGAATCAATGGGAAGCACGTCTCTGAAACGAATTATACTTACCTACTGCTAGTCGGATACAAAACTTATCAGTTACCTCTGTTCCTCTGTAGATAATTTGGAATTAGGTAATTTATCTAACTAACGATAGCCTCAAAACTAATCAAGTATAGGCTCCGAGTTATGAGAGTGATCTTTCAGAATCTATATGGTAGGTAACTCAAGTAACTTCAATAGGTACCCTCACTTTTACACGAAATAAGATTTCTATTACATAGGCACCTACTCTTTTATTTTACTCACGTCCAGTATCAGTTTAACTATAAGTCTGGTAAACTTAATTATAACCCATAATGATTGTAAGAAAAACTGTAAACAATGGTAAAACCACACCAAAACACGCCTGCAACTTGTTGCAAAACACAAACATGGAAACACCACACCACGTTTGACATATACAACTTCTCACCATTGTGATTCACTGTCACTTTTTTAGCAATTTTTTTTTTTTACTTTTTTTGCGAGCAAAGGCAACGCGCGCCTGTCGGACGCAAATGAATTTGTGCGCGTGGTCTTTCTCAGTTTTATATAAATATATCGAGCGGCAAGCACTGAAGCAGTGAAGGATGGCTTCTTGTAATCTATCCGAATACCGCTCTAACTAATCACCCGTGTTGAAGCATTAACGTTAATACAAATCCACTGCAACAAGATGCCTAATTTGTTTATACAGTGAATAATGGAAGAAAACTCTTGTCTCACCAAGGTAACTAATGGGGATGACACATTTTGTATGTATTACACACTTAAAGTATACTTGGTAATCTTATCTGAAAAATAAGGGCAAGGAGCGGTTTTCAGTGTCTTAAAGAAGATGTTTAAACAAAGACGTATACAGTATGTTTTTTAACTCTACAGGTTGATCCAAAAATACCTACATGGACAATAAATTTACCGTGGCATATTGTTAATCATTTTAACCAACGCTTGGGTTTATGTATCAAAGTAAAGGAGAATATTTGTTGATAATACGTTTTGTTAGCAAAAAAATCGCAGTAAAGATTTTTAGTATTAACTAATATTTTTGTATTAATATTAATTACAAAATTACAAACACCTACCCTACACGTTGATATTAGGTACCCATAGTAATCTCAGCACTCCTCCCGCTGTATGCTGTTATCATGTCAAATATAGTTTACTAATTTGTTTTGTCGACCATCAAATAGTGTAGGTATACTTAGGTACTTATTATTTACCTAACTGCGCTATTTATGTAAGTGTAACTTTTAAATTATATTAACAAATAATATCTAATCATTGAACCTATTTGAAAATAAACAATTTCGTTAGGATCGCCCCTTCAGGAATTTCAGCGAAAAAGATTTAAACGTATATTTTGTACCTACTTTCTATGCACCTCAGCTTAACTAATAGAAACCAATATGTACCTCTCCCTAAATATTTTTTTTTTCGATCACGCTTTGTTCATTATTACAGAAGTTCAGTGGTGGGGTACAGTGTTAAGTCATCTATGTCCTAATAATACCTGTATATTTGTCGAAATACCTCCTACATATAGATAGGTGATTAAAAAACCGTAATAACAATAACACTAACTATTCATACGTGTTTAAGTACGTGTTTAAGTACCTGTAGATGTTTTCCTGGTGGTGAGTTACTCGTACAATATGTTAACAGCGAAACGTTTTTATTTAGCCCTTAAACTAGCATCACAGCAAATCCTTCTTATAAAAACCACGCGCATGTGACACCATAACCTTCATTGCCAACGCTGGTTGTTAAAGGCGAGCCCACAGCCACACACGAACTGAAATCAGAAATTCAGAGCTTGTGTTTCTATGGCCACGGAATAAATTCAGCTTGTGTGTGGTGTGCCGCCATAAATGTTTTTGTAAAATAAGTATTGAAGTAAATATTTCAAAATTGATATTGAAGATAATTAATATTAAATATTATTCTCTGTAAACCTAAACAGTTATAATGAAAATAATAAAATACCACTGATATAAAATTAGTCATAAGACAAAAAGTTTTATTAGACAAACTAAGTACAAATAATAGTTTTAGCTACATAATTATAAAATAATATTATAACAAGTCTCTTAAACAACTTTACACTCCAATGAAACCGCGATGCGCGTGCGCTAGTTCAGATTAGAAATAAGATCAATCTTTGAAGAATTCATATATGATAAGGAATAAATATATCGTCCACATAATTTAAAAAAAATACGAGTTGTTTCGTAAAAAACATTTTTTGCCATCATTCCCATTTGCCACTCAAGCCCTAACATCATTGGTTAAATCGTTCGTCGGGTGGGCACTGTGGATACCTTTATAAGTTGTCTTTGTGGTAATTGGACGTTTACTTACCGAGAAAACATTTATCCTTTTACGTTCTAGTTAAATGAAGCATGGATATGAAACTTTCACTTGGAGTGACCTTGCAGGCCCTTATATTTTTGACCCACTAAATTCTTCTGTTACTTTTACTTGAGGCGCGTCTTCTATCAGCCTAACCTTGGTTCAACTGTTAAAGATGAGTATTGCAGCAGACAGAATGAATAGGTTTGAGCAAATGTTCTCGGCGCCTGACTGGGTAGTGGAGGACGGGCTGAGCGCTTTAATTTCGATTGGTCCAACATTGTTCTCCAACAGTAGAGTGTCCATCGCGGCATACGCTTCGTGAACGATGTGCTGTTAAACAACAGAAAAATTATAAAGCATCAAAGACAATTCTTTTTAGTTTTGTCGTACTAACAGTACCTCTAGGTTAATGTTATTAACGGGTCTAACGCGATTAAATTTCATTATTTGAAAATGAAATTTAATCGTGTTCAAAATTATTTATGTGTACAAAAAGCGTGAGTTTAAAGTGTTATTGTAAGGTACTTGAACGATCTAAGTACTTTTAGGCTACAAGGGATTTAGAGTTTGTTTTCACAAAGAACACAACTAAACCTACCTATAACAATTACATAGACACAACAAAACTGTAACTTTACTAAGTTCCATGTCCACTTGTTACAATGCAATTTAGTAACTTTAAAGCGATATTTGACTTGACTTAAAGGCATTATTAACAACATAATATGCAATACACTTGACAAAATCGATCATATTCATACTGTATGTACCTACAGACAGCAAGACTATTCGCACCTTTGCCCATTTACACCATTTACTCGCATCGTCATTACACAAAATGTGAGCAATAATAACTCACTTCCGACATTAGTTTCGAGTTGTGGGAGTCAGTGGCTCGGAACATCATGATGGTGTAGGTATTGTCAATGCCTAAGTGGCCGTCGATCCAGTCTTCTATCCCGCCCGCGTACAGCGCTGTAATAAAAGATTTAAGTACGTAGATTAACTTGTCTGTGTATGATAAGGATCCTGACCAAATGTTTAGTCATCCTTTTGTATTGCCTTCGAGAACTATTCTGCCACGAACGACCGGTCTGGCCTAGTCCTAGTACCCTGCCTATGAATCCTATGGTCCTGGGTTCGAATCCCGGTAAGGGCATTTATCTGTGTGATGAACACAGATATTTGTTCCTGAGTCATGGGTGTTTTCTATGTATAAGTATGTATTTATCTATATAAGTAGGTATGTGTATATCGTCGCCTGGTACCCATAGTAAAAGCTTTGCTTAGTTTGGGGCTAGGTTGATCTATGTAAGATATCCCCTAATATTTATTTAAGGGTCCTCGGCAAGCTCGGTTCCCCATACAAACGTAGTTCCGCTCTCATTTTTTAAAACGACTAGCTAGATTGCTCTGTTACATTGTACTTACAATAGTATAAGGTATATTTATGTCTGTAATTAGTTTATGTAGCTTCAGATACCATGCTAAAAAAATACAGCGAATTAAAGTTTTCATACAAGACTTGTTTTTGCTCTATTTCGTTTGTTTTATAAACTGGAGCTATATAAACTAATTTCAGACCTAGATATACCTCATGTCATGGTATGTGCAAAGTTTCATTACAATCCAACACCCAACACCTACTGGGTTCACTGAACACCAACTTATAAAATGAGAGCGGAACCGTTTGTATGGGAAGGTGCAATTCGGCCGAGCTTGCCGGGGACTCTAAAGTATTTATTTACTTATTTTTCTGCTTTATACAGCACAACAGAGGTTTGAACCAAGGCTTGAAATACCGTAAAAAAATTGGTATCGTTATTACTGGGAGACAGATTTAACGTTAAGTTGTAATTAACGTTAAACCATGTACCGTTACTTATACTACTCTTTACCGGTAAATAATGGTAATGTTACCAGCTGTGTATTGAGCTAACGTTAAGTCAAAGGTATCGTTAAATCATTTTTAACGTTATTAGGTTGTTAATCGCAGCGCTTATTTATTGTTCGGTTCACTGATAAATGCCATTGTTAGTGATCGAGCAAATGTTCATTTACCATCGACCTAGTGCTTTGGATTATACACAAGTGTTTTCCCTACGAGAACTGTAACGTTCGGCAGGCGAAATCGAAAATGCAACCTACAGGCCGGTGTATTTGGCTCCCCCTCCTACGCCCGCGGGCATGGTGGTAGAAATTAAGCCGCCCTATTCCATGTTTATAAGTGGATCCTTGGCACACACCCGCACCAATCACATGGGAAACCCTGCCGCAACTAAAACTTTACTGTAAGTATGGTATCAATCACGACAGAATTTTTCCCTGCAACCAGTACTTGTATGAACCAAAATATATAAAAATATATAATAGGAAACCTAGCCTCAATTACTGTCGACTGTGGATACAGTCGATTACTCTTAATGGCACGCATGTGATGCTTCCATCTAACAGCTGGACTTTGAGACCTGGGAGACGTTCATCTCTTATGTTGGTATAAAAGAGATGCCAAGTCCTCTCAAACTTGGAGCAAAAGACTTCTAAACGACTCCCGTTAACACCGCAAGGTGGGAACCGTTTAGCCGGACAAACTGATGTCAGTCCAAGCCATGATCTGACTTCAAAAATAGCAAATAGACACCATTTCTCTATTCTGGCAGCTCGCCTTTGGAATAGTCTCCCTGTTAAAATTCGACAGTGTCCGAATAGATTTGCATTTAAAAAATCCTTACGTGAGTACTTTGCTGGCAGAACGATGAATTCTTAGTGTTTCTGTTTTGAAAGTTTCATCTGATATCTATGTATTTGTATGTATGTATATTGTATGTATTTATATGAATATTATATATACAGATATATGTATGTATGTCTATGCCTATGCATTATTTAACTATACTTGTATATATGTAATCACTATGTTGCACCGCCTACAAATTCTCTGCTTTGCCCGAAGGTTGACTGGTAGAGAATGCCCCATAGCATTAAGTCCGCCTTTTGTACGATTGTATTTTCTTTTGTGCAATAAAAATTAAATAAATAAATAAATAGGAAAACATCCTTACGTAGGAATTCTGAAGTTTGCCCGGCGACGTACGGACGGCCGCTGATACCGAAGGCAGCTGCAGCTGCCCGAGACGCCCTCCTTCTCTATTGTACACACAGACGGTAGATATAACAAAAGCTTAAAAAAAAACAGGTTAACGTAACTAAAGAACGGGAAGACCCCAACAGTGAACCTATGCAGAGGTTAACAGGAAAGGGGACGGCCGTTTCTCCATACAACCGTAGTCCCCATTTTCCTCTCTGGATATTGACATTATGGGAAATGTTTTTACATTATTTGATGTATATTAACCACAGCTATGTCCCTACGTTTGACTTTTTTTAGATTTTAGAAAAACAAATTTCATAAATTTTTTTAAATGTTCCTAACTCTTATAATAATTAAAAATTCGAAATAAATTAAACGTCGGTCAATTATAGCTATACATCAAATTGTGTCAAAATATTTTAAATAATGGTAGCATCCTAAGAGGAAAATTAGGACTACGTTTGTATGAAAAGGTGATTTCGCGCGGGTCCTCCACTTTCGTCTTAAAGCTCGAATTGAAAGATGCGCATGCTCATGTTACGTAGACAATTATAATATATGACGCCACATTGCTTGTCTTGCATGCAGAGAGAGAGTTCAATTCTTTTGTGGAGCCTAGAGCAACCATACTTAACTTTTTTTATGAGAACCACATAGACGGTTTTGTCTTGTAGGCCCGGGCAGCAAGATGAATTTACGTAAAGGTGATCGGGCGGCAAGAATCTATACCAGAAGGATCACCTGACGGTCCACCTAAAAAAGAGTGAGTATCGCTGGCCTAAAAAAAGTAGATTAGCTTGATATCTGTCTTACATAATTGACATCGAAGGCACGCTTCTTTCTCGTGTGTGAGTAAGGATACATGACTCCCTGTAATAAAAGACAGGTTGTTATTCCATTAAAGGTGAGTCGGGGCGCCTATTTTATAGTCATAAGTATAATAATTAGCGACAAATCATGAAGAAACTACTATACGAGTATATCCACTTGTCTTATAAATTTACACCTAAAAGGATATATGGTAGCAGAATGACGCCTGGTTAACATCAAGTTGAATATGTCCTTTAGTTTAGGTACCGAGTACTTCCATACTAATATTATAAATGCGAAAGCCTGCCTGTCAGTCTGTTACCTCTTCACGCTTAAACCGCTGAACCGATTTAGTTGAAATTTGGCATAGACATAGTTTGAGTCCCGGAGAAGGACATAGGACAGTTTTTATCCCTCAACATAACACAATTTATATTTTAATAATATTTCATAACACAAGCCTCCTTGGGCTTACCGTGGGACTTAGTCAATTTGTGTAAGAATGTCCTGTAATATTTATTTATCCCGAAAATCATCCCTTAAGAGGGTCAATAGCGGGGTAATGTAATAATGTTTTAATGTTTATTTGGGCACAAACGGTACATGTTTCTTATAACTAGTTAGTTAATTAATGAATTGCCTGACATCTTGTGTAAGCAATTAAGGATATGCTCAAATTAAATGATTGCTATTAGACTTCATCTAGACGCTATTCTTACTCTAGCTGCGGTTACTAAGCTAGTAATTAATAACTGTTCGTATGAGATGTTATTACACTTCAGCAACTTTATTATCTACCTACGCAGCAAAGAGTTATGAGTCACACGACCCTAGCCGCCGCCATGCAATCGAACTTACGTTCTCATTTTGAAAATAACATGAATTGTACAATTTGTACATGATCATTCAAGTACCATATATCAAGTTTAGGGTTCCGTACCTCAAAAGGAAAAAATGGAACCCTTATAGGATCACTTGTGCGTCTATCTGTCTGTCTGTCCGTCTGTCACAGCCTATTTTCTCCGAAACTACTGGACCAATTAAGTTGAAATTTGTTATACATATGTAAGTTTGTGACCCAAAGACGAACATGTAACGTAAACAAATTAATTTTAAACATGGAGGCCAAGGTTGGAGGATAAATGAGAAAATTAAAAAATAAAGTTTCTCAAACTATATCGTGTTACACATTAAATGAAAGAGCTTATTGTGAGAATCTCAAATATATGTTTTATTATAATTTTCGGATAAACAGTTTTGAAGTTATTCAAGAAAATAGACAAAAAATTACCATTCCCCCCCCCACCCCTTTATCTCCGAAACTACTGGGTCTAAAATTTGAAAGAAAAAAATACACAAAATAGGTCTGTGTGTGTGGGTGTATGTGTGTAATGTGTGTGTGTGTGTGTGTGTGTGTGTGTAATGTGTGTGTGTGTATGTGTTTAGGTTCCTAAAATATTTTGAATTAAGATTTCTGTATCATAATAACTTACATTTAAGCCAGTCTGTTATAATTTTTTTACATTCATAAAATGGTAAGTGATATATATTTAAATGCTAATGTATGACATTGTATAATTTGCCGGATTACAGGAAAACCTAATATAAATGTGCAGTCAAGCGTGAGTCGGACTTAATTACTTAGTTTTTGATCCGACCCCCTACGGGTTTTTAACCGACTTCAAGATTTCAAAAGGAGGAGGTTATCAATTCGGTTGTATGTTTTTTTTTTTATGTTTGTTGCTCCATAACTCCGTTATTTCTGGACCGATTTTGAAAATTCTTTTTTTGATTGTAAGTATATACATACAGATTGGTCCCGTTTTGGTCAAAACGCAGTTCTGATGATGAGATCCATGAGGAATCGAGGGAACTCCTCAAATGTGAAAGGCATACATATAGTGGTTTTTGTATTTTCATCAACAAATCCAGCATTTCCATTTAAAAAAGTGACATTTGATGAAGTGCAGCTGCTGATGATGATCAGAAATATCAGAATGGAACTCTTTAACGACGCATAGTTCACGTTTGGCGATTTTTCCTCTTCGTTATGATTGGTAAGCAAGTTAGGTTTTCAAGACACATTTTTGTCAAGCTCGAGTTCTGATGATGGGATCCATGAGGAATCGAGGGAACTCCTCAAATGAGAAAGGCATACATATAGTGATTTTCGTATTTTCATCAACAAATCCAGCTTTTACATAGAAAAGTGAAATTTGATAAAGTGGAACTGCTGATGATGATCAGAATGGAACTCTTCAACGACACATAGTTCACGTTTGGCGATTTATTCTCTTCGGTATGGACCCAGACCCAAACTTGGACCTGGACTTTTTTTTAAACTGCGATCCTCACAGAACCGAACTGCTATCAGAAAAGTGAGTTAGGTTAGGTTAGAACTGTGACCCTTACAGAAACGAAATGCTATCAGAACATTGGGTTAGGTTAGGTTAGAACTATGACCCTTATAGAAAAGAAATGTTACTAGAAACGTGGGTGGTTTTACCTCATTTTAGTTAGGCAAAAGATCCTGTCTTTTTCATTTCATTGTGTGGAGTGCACCAATAACAATAAGTAACCTTTCAACGGCATCCCCCATTGAAGTCGGTTTTTTTTTCTTAAAAATTATTCACGTTTCACATAAAAAATACATTGTTTAAATTGTGTAAAGTACGGAACCCTTGGAACGCGAGTCCGAGTCCGAGTCGCACTTGGCCGGTTTTTTGTACAATAAGGTGTTTTATTACTACTACTATAATATATCTATGTAGGACTAGTTATCGTTGCTAGAAACTGTAATACAAAGAAATTGGAGCGAATAGAGGTTTTGCATGTAATTTCTTTGTAAGTATAACCTTTTTAGCAACGAAAACTGGTACCCACCAGACGTAGATATATGTAAGGTATGTAAATGCCAAGTTTCATGTAAGTAATTTAAGCTTGTCACTTTAAAATGACAGGGTAACTTCTATTGTATGAGAGCGGCTTTTTGGCGGCGGGTTCGTGTCTCTTAAGGTCAGTACCTATCTCCGAACTCCGGTTACGAATCTAGGGGTGAACCTATACATATAGGATAAGACAAATTCGTGACTGAAGCCCGTAGTTTAAAATTAGTGGATATTACTGACATGAACATAACATCATTGAAAGCTATGAAACCTTTTAGTGCATCCTTTATTCATGCAGGAAAGTGGTTAAGGGCGTCTTGTGCTCGCTAAATTCAGGTCCGCAAACCAACGAAGTAGATTTATATTCATTGAAAGCTATGATATTCCGTCGCCGCCGCAAACTAAAAAATAATGTGAAATGTGCTAACCAGTACGTCGCCCTCCTTGAAGGCTATGAACGTGGATATAAGCATCTTCTGCTCATGCAGGAAGGTGGTGAGGGCGCGTGTCTCTCGCTCGCTGATTTGTCGCGGCCCCGCGTAAAGGTCTCCGCATGGATGCTCTGCGCGAAGCTCCTCCGCTATGCACAAAATTCATAATGAAAACATAAATAGGGAAGCTCGTATATTATACAAACATGGACCCTGAAAACAATAGTTACACTTCTTTAGACAGTATAGGCAGGTAGGTAGGTATAAAATACGATAAAATGTTTGGATTAAATTGATATCAATTATTATCAGTTCCTTTAAAGATGAAAAAACACACAATCTCCTTAATAAACGTGAGGCCGTTCTTTATAAATTAGATATAAGATATATATGTAAATCATAAAGATAATGATTATTGATGATAATACAAAAATGTCTGCACGCCTATTGTAGGTATTAGATTAGTACGTAAAATATAATACAGTTCTTTGGTGCGGTGAAGATGAAAGATACACATGTAAATATGCTGGTTTTAATGTATGGAATGTAGAGGCAAATTAGCAGCAGGAACAAACCTGGTATCCATTGGTATTCAAAGTTGCGGTCAAGATTCACCCCATAACAAGGCTGCACGATGCACCGAAAACCATATGACTCGCAAGCCTTGCACGATCTTCGCCCATCGCACACCTCCCAAGATTGTTGAAGATTCTTCTTCCATTCACGACGCTGATTAATTTAATCCATTTCAATGTTAATTAGTAATTAGATTGTGGTACTAACTGAGATAACTACATACATATGTAATTAAAAAGGTAATCGATGTAGACGGATAGGAAAACTTTTTTAAATTTTATTTTGAATTTTTCAATAAAATGTGGACTAAAATAGGGAACTGAAAAAAAAACCGAGGGTTCCGTACAAATTTAATATTTTTTTTTTTACAATTTTATAGTTCATATTTTTCCCTCCCTTGTACTTGTAGTGTAAGACGATATTACTTGCCAAATTTCATAGTTCTAGGTTAACGGGTAGTACCCTATCAATTTTGATTCCCTTGAGAGTGTCGAAATATACGTTTTTTGGGGCATAAGTAAACGGCCGTATCTTTTTTTTACGTTAACTTAGAAGTTTGATTTTTTCACAGCTTCAAGGGACCGTAGACCTGAGTATATGGTTTCAATACCTCCTCGATACCTCCACTCGTTCCCGAGATAAAGGGCCTTGACAGACAGATGGACGGACGGACGGACGGACAACAATGTGATCCTATATAAGGGTTCCGTTTTTTCCTTTTGAGGTACGGAACCCTAAAAACTTCCAAATACATACATTCAGGGAAACAATTGTGTGCGTAATTCAGGATTCACCTGTAAGACATACTTGCGTAAAAGTCATGGAGTAGTCATATCCATCCGGGTTGAACACAGGAATGACCCAAAGTCTGAATTTTTTGAGCAAGTCCATTTGAGTGTCAGTATGCTCAATCAGCTGATACAGGAGGTACATGGCTGCTGACACCGCATGGTGGTCCCGACCTTGAATACCTGCCAAAAAAAATCCAACAATCCAATCTGAATGCAGATCTCCTCATCTGTCTATGTGTAATTTAGAGGCGTTACGAGTATACTCGTAATTATGAAAGCGTGAAAGTAAAACTTTCTGATCCCTTCTGATATTCTGTCATAGTTAGTCAATAATACGGCGACTACGGCGAAGACAAGAAGACGTGACCGTAAAATTTAATGATTTTTTTTATATAAATAAATAGATAAATATAATAGGACATTTTTACACAAATTGACTAAGCCCCACGGTAAGCTCAAGAAGGCTCGTGTTGTGGGTACTCAGACAACGATATAACACCGGCCAAGTGCGAGTCGGACACGCGCTACCGTCGTACCATTACGCAAAAAACGGCAAAAAAATCACGTATGTTGTATGGGAGCCCCCCTTAAATATTTATTTTATTCTGTTTTTAGTATTTGTTGTTATAGCGGCAACAGAAATACACCATCTGTGAAAATGTCAACTGTCTAGCTATGGTTCATGAGATACAGCCTGGTGACAGACGGACAGACAGACGGACAGATGGATAGACGGACAGCGGAGTCTTAGTAATAGGGTCCCGTTTTTACCCTTTGGGTACGGAACCCTAAAAATGGTTAGTTTTAATACTTTTTAGTTGTGACCAAAAATAGATACAAAGGAAAAAACGTGCCTCGAAAATCACGAAAATTTGACTCTCGATCAGATGGCGCCAGTACCTTTGGCCTACTCTCGTATAGAGGGCGTTGACGGTTTCGTTTGTTATTTAACAATTTTAACGCATATCAGTGAAAGAACATGGGTCAAAATCATAAAAATAATTAATGCAAATAAAAATAAAAATAAACCGGCCAAGTGCGAGTCGGACTCACGCACGAAGGGTTCCGTACCATTACGGAAAAAAACAGCAAAAAAATCACGTTTGTTGTATGGGAGCCCCATTTAAATATTTATATTATTCTGTTTTTAGTATTTGTTGTTATAGCGGCAACAGAAATACATCACCTGTGAAAATTTCAACTGTCTAGCTATCACGGTTCATGAGATACAGCCTGGTGACAGACAGACAGACAGACGGACAGACGGACAGCGGAGTCTTAGTAATAGGGTCCTGTTTTTACCCTTTGGGTACGGAACCCTAAAAAACATTATTCCATATTTAAATACATTTTATCGTATAACGCTAACCATAATAATTCTAATATTCTAATAATATTTTTTGTTATCTTATTTTGGAGCATATCGAAATTTAATCATCATACATAACAAATTACATATCTAAGCATAAAAAAAAACATCAAAACTACATATTATCTAAACAAATCGTATATTTTATAGTATTTTTATAAATTTTCATTTTTAGTTTTAAAGTGTGTCGATAGATGACAGTGAATTTACGGTGGTTACAAAATTTACTATGACAGTACCGCTCTATATATTATATCCTCTTTGGTTGTGAGGAACATAAGTCCCTTTACTATTTTCCATTCACTTTAGTGCTACGCTACAACCTTAATCCATTCAGCCGTCAAAAAATTATGCTCTCTGCCATTTTTCGATAAAAGTCTTGCTCTACTTACTTAAATGTTACCTACAGAGTGAAATAAAACTATGAAAACGGATTATATCGCGTATATTTATAATATACGGGATATAATCCGTTTTCATAGTTTTATTTCATGAGTAACTATCGCGGTAACCGAAGACAATATTATACCTACAGAGTGTTAAATTCATTGTTAGAAAGACAATTACATAAGAAGAACAGAAATAATCGAAAACGAGGTTTGTGGAGAGAGAGAGCTTATGTCAGACATCCTCTTAGATTGATATACTTAGATCTGAATTCTGAATGATGAGCATTACGAGTACCTACCTTATTATTTTTATTATGTTTGTCAAATCGGATTAAACCTAATTAAACAGGTACAGTCCAACGTACAGTTAGCAGCAGAAGTTGCTAAGCGGGCGAGGTGTTTAAAATTACCTTGACACGCTCTTCTTCTCTTAACAATAAAGTCGCGTCATGATAATGTTGAACACCTCACCCGCTTTGCAACTTTTGCTGCTGACTGTACCTGCAACTATCATTACGATGTCTTTGGCTGATGCGACCTGACCGCTGCTTGGGTCGTCTACTATCATCATGTATATCGGATTATCCATGGTAGTTAAATTATTTGCGGTTATGTCAATCAACTTTACTATGGGGCTTTTCACTTCCCATTGCTTTAACTGCCGTACTATCTGTAACAAAAATCGATTCAGTTTACCTTGCTTAGTTTGTTTTTGAATAGTATTCTTCCTAATTTTTAAGGAGTACCTTCGTGATGCCTTAAGGTAAAACATTGTACTTATATCCAATTCAAAATTGGCACAGCTATGTCCCATAACACTAGGTAATCTACCATTTTAAAAGTGCACATACCTCTGGAAGTGTTTGAGGCGTATTAAATCTCAATGGCCTATAATTTAGCAAACTGCACGTGGATTGCCTTTGGGCCTCTACAGCATTTGTTGTTTTCGATTTTATTGGGATGGTAGGCGATTTCTGAGTGACACTAGAAATACTGTCAATAGAGCTTGTTGCAGACTTTGTAACCTCCTTTCTTCTATTACTATATTTCAAATCAATATCAAGGCTGTCAATTTCTTCATCCGACTCCTCATTCACAACTCCATTTGCTCGTTTATCTATTTGTGTGTCATCATCTGGTAAATCTTCTGTTTTCTTTTTACCGTCATCAACGTCACTATCATCATCGTTATACAACGTAATATGATAAGCGTCCATATCGAGATCCGTCGTTTGCCGTGTGGGAATATTTTCTGTTTCCTCAGTCATAGTGGGAAAATTGGTAACAAATTCTGGTGAATTTGTTCGAGTCGCCTTTGTATCAGTTTGAATTTCATACCTTGCTAAAGGTGATAGAAAAGCTTTTAATTCTTTTGCATCTTCTGATTGTAGATGTAATATATTAAAATCTTGCACGTCCAAGCTTGTTCGCATGTGATCAATAACCGACGAAAGCGGAGATCGTGAAGGAGTAAATGGAAGGATCCTTTTTGTTACCTATTACGACATTAATAATTGGTCAGTCATGTAAAAAATCAACTGATATTCAATTTACTTACGAGAAAAATGCACATGACATCATTTTGCAGCAACACAGCAATAGGATACGAGAACGCACTACAGTCTGAATCTGCTGATTCGATGCTGTTTCTAGAATGTTTCGGGCTATTATAAATGTGTGTTGCAAAATAACTGCATTGAAGGAAAACCATGAGAGTATCGCTGCATAATATGGCCGTAAATGAAGGTTCCAAGTAATTGTGGTATTTACACTAGATGGAGTAACCGGTGATGCCAGTGGTGTTAGTCTTGGATAGAAAGCAACAGGAGTGATTGGCGCGAACTGTTGAGCAAGAGCTGGAGTTCTAGTAATGAAATGTGGGCCAGCTGGAGGACTTTCATCCCTGTTAGAATGTTTTTGCGAAGAAAATGGTGGCAGTACGTGTCCTGTAAAATCCATCAACAAAATTATCTTGGTACAGTCAGCAGCAGAAGTTGCTAAGCGGGCGAGGTGTTAAAAATGATCTTGACGCGACTTTATTGTTAAGAGAATAAGAGCGTGTCAAGGTAGTAATTTTCATTTGAACACCTCGCCCGCTTCGCAACTTCTGCTGCTGACTGTACCAGTATATTATAAAACCTTTTTAGGTACAGATAATAATTTGTGACTGCGACTTCGTCTTCGTGAAATGATGATGATGATGATTAATAAAAAATTACAACAACAAATGCAACAAACTCATGGTTGTTAGAACGGCCAGCATATTTGCGTTGCTGTTAAGGCCTCCGCCGCTGATTCTGCCCCATTCACCCTGACTGATGTAGTGGTCAAATGGGATAGCCCGACCGACTAGCTCTAATTACAGACGTGCAAATTGCGGAATGTTTCCAAAAAGTTTGAACATTTTCGGAACATTTTTGCAAAAATATGAGAAATGTTCGAAGTTTTTTCATGTGGAAATTTAAGTTGGAAACTTTCTGACAGCACAGCAGCTGATAGTAGCTCTGATGCCGCCGGCCCGAGTGTCCAAGTGTCCACCTCAACCGCAAGAGCCACGGTGGGGAGCAATTAATAAAATTATATCAACACCCAAACGAAGCCCAACAGCAAACCTTAGCAAAATTGTCATCAAAAAGCGTGGCGCAATAATTATAATGTTTAAGTATAGTAATAGTTAATAAAAGTAGTATATAGTTAATAAAAGTAATTACCTTGAACTTCTTTTATTAGGGGATATATGATATCATTGTCTCCTGTTGTCCTGACAGTAGTCGGGGGAACAAACCGGGTGTACTCAATGGGTGTTGTATCAAATCCTGACACTCCAGACGTCGGCACTGGCGGCACAATGGCTCCTCCGATTATTATCCGTTCCCTTGCCTTGGTCCCTGGCTGTATATTAATACCGACGACAGGAGTGGAATAAGTTGGATTAAAGACTTCGTCATCTACTTTAACGATGAACTCTCGCTTCGACGTCACTAAATTCGACTGCCACCTTGTGTATTCTGGCAATTGTCTTTTACCGCGTAATACTATAAAACAAAGAGGTAAACATTAGGTAACCTGCATTTTCCAATGAGTATATATTATCTTAATAAATTTACGAGTATTTACACGTAATATGTTCCCTTGGGGCGTATTGGTCTTGAATGCTGATATTGGTATGTATGCTGACACATATCTGTGTAAAATCTAAAACTATCAAAAATATATGTAATTTCATGATAAAATTCTATCCATCATCAATTGACATACATCAATACAAGTTTAGACAATTACGTTTTCTTCTAATTACTTTTACTGATGCCGCCAGTGATAAGGTACATCAACACCATCAACATATTTTGCATCAAGAATTAAGTAATTGATTACATGTGATAATAGGATTAATAGGAATACTTTCGTTCTCTTTTCTAATAGTTATAAAAACTTTTACTGACTTTTACTTTAGTTTAGAAAAATATACACTTAGATAGGTACTTAAGAACATTATATTCATTTTCTACCTATTTTTTGCACTTGACACGAAATCTGAGCGAAATCTGTTTGAAGTTATTTTTTGACTTTCGTTGTGAAGTTTGTGTTGTTACGAAAATAAGTTATATTTTTAGTTTCCTCTTTACTTTTATAGCCATGCGTTTGCAGTTTAAACTCTATCAAATAACAATACTGTATTTCCTTGGTGCTACATATATGTTATTTTTTCCGCCACGAAATTTCAAAAGGTGATTGAATTAGTTTTGTTAAAATTCACGTTTATCATCATCACCATTTATCATTTTTATCATTTTTTTTTCATGTATATCATCGCCTAGTACCTATAATATATACAAGCTTTGCTCATTTATTTATTTTATTACCTAATATATATAGCCTGTCCGATTTTGTAAGATTAAGTTCGTCATATTCTTACTATGGCGAGTATGGCGCACTTGATCTTGGAAAGGCGGACAGGCTATACTTAAAAGTTTAAACAACCAGGGTATTTTACGCCCACAGTCTTTATAAAAAGCAAATGTGTGATTTTAAAATGTGAGATTCTAAAATGGGGTTTGGAATTTGCTGCTCGATCAGGAAAGTAGGCCTTATGAGGATAACACAATAAACTATTGTCAATGAATTTAGATCAGGAGCAAAAATGCGCAAGATAAGGCGCATCGGACCTGAGCTTACATACAAGAAATACGTCGATAGCAACGATGTAGTATTAGCGGCCGAGCGTATGGTCCGCGAGGCGCCGGACGTGTCTCGCCTGTTGTATCTTCAACCGAAAACAGCGCAGAATCGCAGCCTGATCGCTTTGGAGCTACAAAGTGATAGACAGAGCAGTAAGCCTGGAATTCTTGTCATAGCTGGTACGTACCTGTAATGAATCACACCTATACACGCCTAGAACCTGTCTGGAACACGTCCTCCCGTGTTAAACGCCGAAGGGCACAATAAAATTGGCATTCTGGTTTACTAAGACTCAAGTATTCACAGTTAAAAAGTAAAAATGATACCAAGCAGATATCGGACTTCAAAAATTACTGCAAACTACTCAAACAAGTTATTCGTTCATCAAAAATAATAAGCAACAATATGTATATCAATCGCAGCACAAATAAAACAAAGGCTACTTGGAGTCTTATTAAGCAACACACCTCCTCAACCAATTCTATAACAACTACATGTAAAAATATTAAAGTTAATGATGAGGTTATTACAGATCCTTTAAAAATGGCAGAAATATTTAACGAATTTTATATAACACGTAACTATAATAAAAATATATCAAATAATAACTTCAAACCAATTTCGCCTTCTATTTGTAAAAGTATATTTTTAGGTCCAGTTGATGCTTTTGAAATAAAGAAGGTAACAAGAGCACTAAAAAACACAAAAAGTTCTGGTTACGACAACATACCTATAAAAATAATTAAAGCATCACTAGAATATATAGCTGACCCACTTGCTCATGTGATCAATTTGGTTTTACAAACAGGGACTTTTCCAGATGATTTAAAAAAAGCTATCATTAAACCAGTATATAAGATAGTAGTAGTAAGTAAGATGAAATATCTAATTATCGTCCCATTGCACGATTGCCAAGTTTCTCCAAATTAGTTGAAAGGTGTATATACAACAGAATTGTGAAGTTTTTTGACTTAAATAACATCATAGATCCCAACCAATTCGGTTTTCAAAAGGGCAAATCGACATCTCTTGCTATATTCAAGCTCTTTAAAAGCATATGGGATGAAATTAACGAAAAAAAACGGTGTGCTGCACTATTTTTAGATATGTCGCAGGCGTTTGATTGCGTAGTTCCAGAAATATTATTATCTCAACTTAGTAACGTAGGTATTCGAGGAAATGCACTCAAACTATTAGAAAACTATTTAAAAGATAGACAACAGGCTTTCTTGAAAGCTATAATAAGAGGAATAAGACAATAGAAAAAACACAGTCTGAATTCCAACCCATTAAGGTTGGAGTTCCTCAAGGGAGCATTCTGGGACCTCTACTATTCCTAGTTTATGTAAATGAGCTGCCAAAAATCATTAACGAAGTATGTGTTATGTTTGCTGATGACGCAACCATATTATTCTCAGATGAACATTTAGATTCTAACTTTCAGACAAAAATTAAAAATACTTTAAAAACAGTTGTAGATTGGCTAAATTCTATAAACTTAAAAGTAAATGTTGAAAAAACTAAAACTATGCAATTCAGGAATTATAAGACAAATCCGATAGCGCTAAACGTAGAACACGCAGGCACTATAGTACAAAATATAGACAGTGCGAACTTCTTAGGCGTAACTGTAGACTCGCACCTAAACTGGAAATCTCATATTGAAAAACTAAATAAAAGAATATCCAACCAGTGTTATGCTCTTTCCGTTTTATCTAGTACTTGCTCAGAAGACATAGTACAAAAAGCCTATTATGGAAATGTTTACCCTCTTTTAAATTATGGTGTTATTTACTGGGGAAATTCTGTCAATGTCAAAACAACTTTTAAGCTACAGAAGAAATGTATACGCATTATATACCGCCTCTATCACAGGGAATCCCTCAGAAATATTTTCAAGGATAATAAATTCCTTACCTTAACTGGCCTCTACATCCTTGAGCTGTGTTCGTTTGTATCGTTCAATAAACATTATTTTAATTTCTGGTCAGCACGGCGTGATAACTTACGCCCTCAATATCAGTACAATATATTGCTCCCGAGGGTTAATAACACAAAATACTGCAATAGTACACTTATCTCGGCCATCAAAATTTTCAACCATTTACCCAATAGTCTTAAGATGTTAAGCGGACAGTCATTTAAACGACAGCTAAAGCAGTGGCTAATAGATCATGTTTTTTATGATTTGAATGAGTATTTTTCATTTAAAACTGTATAATTGTAGATGTACTTATTATAAATATAAGTGATGATGTATATAATATTGTAATTATGTAAAATATTGTATACCCGAAAAGGGTAGCCGTTGGTACTATGTACTATGTATCATTTTAACATCATGTTTGACACGGTAAACAATAAACTTATTCTTATTCTTATTCTTATACTGCAAGCACACCTTAAATTTGCAACAGATTATTTGTCAATACATACTATGAGATACTATACAAGAATTGTAAAAAGTTATTATGATCTATGATTACAAATTATTATTTTGTAATGTGAATTTTAATGTATATGCCTATTCGATTATGTAAATTCTAGCATTAAATGGAATGGCATGGGGAGCGCCGAATGCAGTTCTAGAGCTGGCAGAAAAGCTTCTGTACGATACTAATTATCAGACACCCTTCTTCAATGACTACGATTGGTAAGATAGAAGATACTCATACCTATATATTGCATTGATTCACAAAATTATCGAATAATGTTATAACGAATGTACTTGTCGTTTCTCTCTAGGTATTTAATCCCAATGGCAAATCCCGATGGTATAAATTTCACTCAAAGCCAACGCTATCTACCGCCACTAAACGCTAAAGAATGGGCTGTTAATCTAACAGCTAGAGCCAAGACCCGCGCTGATGAGTGGCACAAGAATGTGGATACCGAAAAGGGGACGGACACATGTTTTGGCACTAATATCAATCGTAATTTCGCATTTCATTGGCAAGGTGAGATAGCTTTTCAAGGTTTATTAATATCTACGTCACAATTAATTAATTTGTAGGTGCTTGTGCTGAGGGTCTACCGCGAAAAACGTAAATAGAAATTTTGTTATCAACATCTCTGTCGCTCATTACATGTACAATATGTTTGGACAGCTATAGTGAAGCCGTAAACCCCATAACCTATTTTACGTGTAGTACATACACGTGTGTGTATCTTACCTAGCAAGTACGTGGTTAACGGCTCCACTTTAATAGCTGTCCAAACACAATGTGCTTATATATAGCTTCAATAGCTTGTAAGTAAGTATTACATACGTCTCAAGGTTTTAAGTAAAAATTGCTCCCAAACGCGCATACTATCGTCGAAAATTTTCACTTCCTGGGTGCGTAGACAAGATGCCAATCTTCCAATCTAAAGATTGGCACGGAGCGAACGCTCCGTAACGAACGAAACGCTTAGGTACTGTCACTTAAGAGGAAAGGGAACAACCGCTTCTCCATCCAAAGGTAGTCCCCATTTTCCTCTTGTAACCGTTTTGCTAGTTGCTGGCGGTTACATATCAGAATACCGAAAATTGATTTACCTAATGTCGATTGACCTATGCTCGATACATCTATTTTTTATAATACCTAATGGACAATTAACCTAAGCTCATAACACCTAATGAACGAAATACCTAATGCACGTTTCACCTAATATTGTTTTACCTAAGCTCTGATTATAGTCGATTTACCTAAAATTGATACACCTAATGCTTGAAATACCTAAAGCCGATTCACCTAATACACGAAATACCTACTGTTGATATACCTAATGCACGAATTACCTAAAGCTGATATACCTATTGCTCGAAACACCTAAAGCTGTAATACCTAACGAACCAAACACCTAAAGTCGATATACCTAATGCACGGAATACCTAAAGTCGATATACCTAATAGTCGATACCCCTAAACTTTGAACGAAATACCTAAAGCTAATATACCTAATGGTGGAAAATACTATTTTGAATGAATCTATTGCTGTCGAGCAATGTACAGACGTAATAGTTTTGCATTTTTATATTTTTTTCCTTTTTTTGAGGATATATTTGTAGGAACACAAAAAGTATTTTACAATACAGTTGTTCAAAAAGTGCTACTTTACGTAGCTGTTTAGCGTTCGCAAAGTTGGTTTTTGGGAACTAATGCCAATTTCATGTTATCAATTTTTGTTTTGTACAATAAAGTGATTTACTACTACTACTACTACTACTACTACTAATGCTTTTTACTTTTCCAACTTTTTTAACTGAAACGTGCGTTAGGTAAAACGTTCATTAGGTATATCATGCATTCGGTGTTTCGTCCATTAGGTTAATTGAGATTAGATATTATAAACTTAGGTCATTCAATGTTTAGGTAAAATGATCGTTAGGTAAAATGATCGTAGGTAATGTAAAAATAGGTGAATCGAGCATAGCCCGAGGTGATTCGTCATTAGGTAAGTCAATTTTCGGTATTCTGATATGTAACCTTGCTGGCTGTACACAAAATTTGTCCCGTGCTGTAAAATCACGTTTTTAGATATTAAGTATAGTTGGTCAAACCAAATTGACAGTAAATAAGAACAAAAAAAATTATACTCATCCTTTTCTTTTGGGTGCTAGTACTAGTGTAAGACAAAGATAGTATGATTCTCTCTGTCTATTTTTGAAATGAGACAGTCCTTTGACAAACTATATGTGCCTATATGTTATTATTATATGTAGGCATGTAATGTTAATTATTTTATCGTAAAAACCTTCGGACCCTAAATATCATGAATTCATGAACTACCATATCATTTTTAAAATAATGTTTAAATTGATTTCACTGATCGACTGAATCATGCATCAACTTTCATATGTCGTGCTACCCGGATAACAAGAAGAACAGTATGACTATTCCAAACAAGTGTTCCTATTTCTTCGGCGTTCTTCTTGCCCGACCTCACCTGTATAGCGCACGATTGTCATGGTTAAGAGCCAACAGGAGTGGTCATTTCTCCATACAAACGTACTCGACTGTTTCCTCCGTGGTTTTTGAAGCTAGAGCAATGATTTTTTCAACACAGATTAATATTGTCAATATCTGTGTCGGTGTGTTTTGCTTTTTTTGATATTTTTGTTTTTTAAGGCGCTAGAGCCCTTCACACATGGCCAAAAATGGCCTCACTGACTATGCCGCAATGAGAGGCGTGGTATTCAAAACTGGTATCAATTAGCCAAAAAATCAAAACAGTCCGACACAGACAATTTCATAATCATTTAGATTTCCAAATTTGGTTACGATTGGTTAAGTTTTGGAGGAGGAAACAGTCGAGTACAAAACCTCGATTTTTGAGATTTTTACGCAGGATTTTTCGCCTAAGCTGCAGTTGTTCTTATCGCACTAATTTTAGGGGCGGGGTCAAGTTTCTAAATATGTACACAGACAGAAAAGTGATGGGCAATAGTCGACATTAAATGTCGATAATCTAGTGATGTGATAAGATCGATAAACCTTTTCAAAGTCGCGATTTGCCTCTTAGTAGGCGAAGTAAGTAAAGTGAGTATGCACTTTGGCCTCAGGGGATATCGTTTAACACTATTTATTATTCCTTGGTTCATACAAAGCTGAGCTGACGCACTAGCTACGAGATTAAGTCCTGGTAACCCGCGAAAAAGGGAGGGGAAAAGTCGGCTTCTGCGGTCCAGTTTGCCTCTATTTCTACATATCTGTTGCTATGAGATCAAATTTGGTATAATTATTGTGTAAATTAGGGACGAATAATTTATTTTAGAAATAATAGTTTCACATTTTCATACACAAATCTGAATATATGAACGAAACATTAGAATCATATATAATTTTTGGTCACTGATTTGCTCTTTAGAAGCAAATTGTGGTGATTTGCACTAAAAATTAATTACACAATTTAGTCCATTTATTCGTTATTTAGAAAAGTATCAGTTCTAAGTACGTATTCATACATTTGATTGTAAAAAGAATTAGTAATACTTTGGTTAAAATATTGTTTTATATTTTACAATTTTCACTATTATTCTAAAATTTATTTTAAATAAAGTATTACTTTTATTAAATCGTTTATGACGTGATCTTATTAAGTATGTATATGAAAAGGGCTCCACGAGGCGAAATACTTTTTAGTCCAATTATTTTCTTTTTTTTTATTTACAACAAAGACGAAAGTTCGAGAAAAATGTGGTTACTTAATAATTGCCTAACTTGTTGAAAAAATAACTTTACATACTATCAACTTATAACCGTAGTATATTCCATGATATGTTTTAAATGCACCATATTTTTTTCTAATTTTTAAAAGAATATTTAATACCTTTAAAATAATATCTGTCTGTCTGTCTGACTGTCTGTCAATCTATCTGTCAGTCTGTCACCAGGCTGTATCTCATGAACCGTGATAGCTAGACAGTTGCAATTTTTACAGATGATGTATTTCTGTTGCCGCTATAACAAGAAATACTAAAAACAGAATAAAATAAATATTTAAGTGGGGCTCCCCAAACAACAAACGTGATTTTTTGCTGTTTTTTGCGTAATGGTACGTTTTTTGAACTTTTTTATGTGGGAATGCTTCGAATACATTTTTCTAGACATCATTCCGAATCTAATGAGGTATCATACGTATTTTTAGGAGTTAGTATCTCTATTAGTGGCAGCCGTACAAGCCCAATTTCAAAGAAAAACCGCAAATGGATGTACAAGTTAGCCGTTTGGCACACGCATACTGAGGTCAAAATAAAATTTTTGACCCGCAGTTCCTAAAAAAATCCCTTAGGAAGGGTGTGCTACAACATTTTTTTTTGTATGGAAAAAAACATTTTTTTTTTTCAAAATCCTATCGTGTGTGGTATCATACGAAAGGGCTTTTTGAGGCGATTCTAAAAGTATACCAAATCATTACATTTTAGCCATTTTTTTTTGTAAATTAAAACAAATAGAATTTTCAAAACATACCAAGTTTGGGGTCAAGTTAAAGGGTTAAAGAGGTATTTCCCGTTGGATATATGGATATTACGTATCCTTGTATGATTAATATGTACCGTATCTGCAGTACAGTTCCATAAGTCTCGTAAAATAGGTATTGAAGTAGAACGGCCGGTCCGGGCCGTAGCAACTACGCTCGCATTCCATTGCTAATTGTTCTGTTTATAAGTTATTGATGTACCCGACAAAAAAAAAACAAAAAAAAGTGTTTTTTGTTTAATTTAGTTTAATTTGTATACTTTTAGTTTAAGTCATATATGTTAATACAGTATTAAGTTATTTGTTATAGGTTAAGTGTGCGCTCACCGATAAAATGTATTTTGCGTGAAAAAACAATTAATTCTCGTGTAAGTGAATATTATGTATTCTTATGAGAAAATAAAGATCTTTAAACCTAACTGTGTCACTTTGTATTTAAAAAAAAAAACTAAATAAAATTATTTTTAAAATTCCTTTTTTTGGGTTAGATATGAGGAAATCACGTATCATTTTTGGTATATTGTACAAAAAAAATCAGCCATATCGTATCTGGAGGAGCCCAAACTTGGTATATTTTGAAAATTCTTTTTGTTTCAATTTAAGAAAAATGGCTAAAATGTAATGATGTGATATATTTTCAGAATCGCTACAAAAAGCCCTTTCGTATGATAGATAAGAGAAGAATACGATAGGTTTAAAAAAAAAAGTTTTTTTATACAAAAAAAAAGATTTTTTATACAAAAAAAAGTTTCAGCACTCCCCTCCCAAGGGATTTTTTTTTAGGAACTGCGGGTCGATAATTTTGTTTTGACCTCTAGTATACGTGTACCAAACGGCTAACCTGTACATCGATTTGCGGTTTTTTAATGCGAACAGCTTACACTATATTTTTAACCACCTTGAACGTTTTGTAGACTAGACTATTGTCCCAAATTGGGGTTTCTTATTCATTCCGACCAGGATTAGGAGCTCTTCAAACATACCTATTTTAATCAAAATCTGACTCATAAATAAAAAACGGACCATTAATAAAACTGTATAATTACATCAACGTAAGAAATATCTCATGTCACATGTTTCTTTGTTATGATAATTTTATCTAACCTGAGGCTTTCTTTTTTTCTAATCAACGAAGCCGGAGAGCGACAAATTTGTTTTTCATCACACTTGCTCGAAAAGATCTTATTTCATGCAGGTGTACTGAAGGGAAAACAAAAGGCCTATATTGTTCCCGCGGGAGTTATAGCTTTCTTTTTTTAATTAGATATGTCACTAATTCATACGAAGTACGAACCAAGTAAGTTATAAGTAAAATACTTTGTTTAAAGTATAAGGGTGTGTAAGGGAGTTTTACTTCTAAAATATTGACAATTATAATTTAGTATTTTTGTTTATAATATTTAATTGGATTAGTTTAATAGCCGTTTAAAATATTTTTACACAAAATTTTCAATCGTGGCTGAATGCCGAAGGTCTGTGCCTTAGATGCCTAACCTGTCAAGAAATGACAATATGGCGGACGAATATTTGAAATGTCACCGTATTTTATAATTATTTCCCTGAAAATTTAGTTTTTCATCACAAGTGTAACGAAAACCATTGTGTGTAACTCCGGGGGTAAGAATATTGTAAACTCCTCCTTTACAAAATCTCACTTACCCCCCTCGTTGCACAATGTAGGTACTAATAGCACAGCGTGTCGAAAGTTGATACTTTCCGCACGGAAACGAGAAAAGAAATGATTGTTTTTTTACTCTCCTGTAAAAGTCAAAATGTTATTTGGATTGCAGGTTGTAGAAGGATATTGAATTCAGCTACCTAAAATCAAGAAGTTAAATCACAATAACAGGAAATAAGTAAACGCTCAGTGGTGGTAGCGAGCTAAGCTAACAGAAAAAGTTTGTAAGAACTAGCTATAGCCTATGATATGCCTATATAGCGGGCCGCGACCGCGACGCGACTTGCAGGCATAAGGTCCATGAGCGCAAATGACGTGCGCGTCTGTGTGCGTGCACCACACACACGGGGATATGGCGGCGCCGCCCCCGTCAGCGCGACGGAGATAATCAGTTTGAAATCTCAAAATTGAGAATTCGCTCAGCTCCTGTTGGCTCTTAAATTTAAAGATGTGATGTTGGCGGCCGATCGTAATATCCGCCAAATCGTAAAGTTACCGTAAAGTTCCTGTGTAATGTTTTGACGGTAGGTAGTAGGTACGGTTGCTGCAGATGCACGAAGTACCTACTTAAAAAGTAAAGTATTTATTTATTTATAGAACACAGGTGATACAGTTTAGGTCTTATGTAATAACTAATAATAGGTAATTATAGAGCTTTGTATTTTGCCTATGGGCAAACTGTCCAGAAATCAGACGGGGCTTCATCGACTCAGGGGACGAGACGTTTCACGTTTCACGATATGCCTAGGAATTTCATGATCTGACGGATATTACGATTGGCCGCCGACATAGCTTCTTGCAAATGTTTTAATAGTACCTATCCAATTATCCCAGGTAGCAGTGAGTCATTATGATGACGTCATATATATGTGCCTTTTTAAACATTTAGACAAAGATAGATATTACTCCGTAAAAGATGGATACAGTCTAAGGAAAAAACGTGCCATGAATCACGAAAATTTGATTCTCGATCAGATGGCGCCACTAGCTTTTGCCTACTCTCGTATAGAGGGCGTTGACGGTTTCGTTTGTTATTTATAATTTTAACGCATATCAGTGAAATAACATGGGTCAAAATCATATAAAAATAATTAATGCAAATAAAAAAATCATTTATCCATATTTAAATACATTTTAACGTATTTTTATAAATCTTCATTTTTAGTTTTAAAGTGTATCGATAGATGGCAGTGAATTTGCTGTGGTTACAAAATTTACTATGACAGTACTGCTCTATCTTATTATATCCCTCTTTGATTTAGATGATGTCAGCAAATCTCCCGACCGTTGCTCGCAATGGTTTCCAGGCGTTCGGCCATTTTCTACAAACGAAGCACAAGCTATACGGAAATATGTCGACAAACTTGGTGAAACCATTCAGCTTGCTGTACATTTACACGCAAGTTTTGTCCTAAAGAAGGTATATTATTTCGAAGAAATGAAATATTTTATTTATATTTCAAGGAATTTTGGCACCCATACTTATTGAACAAGCCGGATCCTATTCCATTATTAACTGTTTTCGGCGTCTGACTGGTGACACGCTGTTTTTAAAGGTTGTGAAATTCCTGGGAATCCTGTGATCTAAGTCCAGTAGTTAGGTGTCTGTTGATGAAAATATGTGAATGGACAAAAATCTTAAAAGCCCTCAAAAGCTTAAAAATTTCGCCAGCTTCGAGTATAGCTAGAAGAAGCAGAAGTATCTTCAGGTACCCACTTAGATATCCAAAATTCACACAATTCCTTTTCATTTGTAGGAGTTCATGGTATACCCGTGGCGGTATTCGCTACGAATGCCAAGCAACTATTACACTTTACAAGATATCGGAGAATATGCAGCCAGGTTATCGCGTCAGCCCGATGGAAGAGTATATGAGGTCGGATATTTGTATAATATCTTCATTTCAAGTGTAAATTTAATTGTTCTGTTCTGCGATCTGTCGAAGGCCTTTGAAGGGCTTTGAAGGCCTGTCGATCATGACACTCTTATTCGCATGCTAAACCACTACGGCGTGAAGTATAAGGCTCTTGATCTCATCTGGTCCTATCTTATAAATAGCATTCAGAAAGTGGACATAAATAAAACTAAATCGTCGGGGTCTATTACTTCAATGGGCGTCCCCCAAGGATCTATTCTTGGCCCATTCTTGTTTCTCGTCTATATAAACCCTCCTTATAAAGCCTTATATAGTTAATGAAAAGCATAAGTTGGTTCTCTTTGCTGATGATACATCTATTATATTTAAAGTAAAAAGGAAACAGAGTGATTAAAATGAAATAGCGTTCCTAGAATTAATAACTATTACGGGGATAGAACCCTTAGGAAAAGAATTCCATATTTGCTTAATAGTTTGCTCGAAGCCATAAGATGTGAAAATAAGAAGTCTAAATTTAAATCTATGTTAAAAATACACTACCTCAATATTTTGTAGTAATTGCACTAGGTACTATAAAATTAATTTAAGTACATATGTAACTAGAGACTGATGACTCCACAGTCAAACTCATTATTGAGTTTTGCGGGGCTATGATTATTGTATGAATACTCTGTATTTTATTAAATAAATAAATAAATGATGTATTGTCCTCTGTAGTTCATTGGTTTACTACTAATAATTTACTTCTCAATGCCAAGAAAACTAAATGTGTAAGATTCTCTATGCCTAATGTACAGCATGCGAGTGACGCTCGGTTGTTTTAAAACATGAAATTTTAGATTTTGATAATAAAGCTGTTTTTCTAGGCCTAACCTTAGATTCAAAATTACAGTGGGGTACGCACATTTCTACACTGGCCGGTAGACTAAGTTCAGCAGCATACGCAGTTAAAAGAATCCGTCAACTTGCAGATATTGAGACAGTACGGCTGGTGTATTTTGGATATTTCCACAGCGTCATGTCTTACGGCATTTGCAATTTGCAATGTGGGGCAAAGCCGCTGACATTAATTCAATTTTTGTTTTACAGAAGCGTGCTGTCCGTAACATATATAATTTAGGAACGCGAATGTCTCTTAAAGATAAATTTAAAGAAATCAATATTCTCACTATTGCTTGTCAATATATTTACGAAAATATAATGTATGTAAGAAAAAATATCGACATGTATAAATTGAATAGTGACATACACATAATTAACACTAGAAATAAAAATAAATTGGCGATTCCGCAATTCCGATTAAATAGAGTAAATAATATGTCATTTATGGGGAACAGTGTGCGCTTTTATAATAAGTTACCATCAAATTTAACGAAATTGTCAATGAATAAATTCAAGTCAATTGTAAAACGACAGCTTTTACAAAAAGCTTATTATACGGTTAAGGAATTCGTAGAAGATAAGGATGCATTTATGTTAAAATAGAATAATTATGTATATATAGTTATAAGTTGACATGTAAAAGAGCTAGCTTAAGCCTATTTACAGAATAAACATTTTGAGTTTTTGAGTTTGAATTAAAGCCGGTTTTCTCGATGGCCCCACGTTGGGCGCCATATTTTAAAGCAATATCAAAGGACCCAAAATAATACCGAAATTGTAGATGCACCTGCAGGGCTAGCATATGATTGGAGCGAGAGTATCTCGCCGCGACATAGACTACCCGTCCCTCTTTAATTCATACAGTTAGTAAAAGACGGGTAGTCTATCTCGCGGCGAGATACTGTCGCGCCAATCATGTGCTCGGCCTACAGGCCCTATTATAAGACGAGGATAAATGGGTATTTTTATTATTCAGTAGGTACCTTTAAAAAAATCTTCTCTACCTCTAAATCTTTCGATTGCTATGACAAGTGAAATAAAATATTATATTTAAGGATATATTTATCGTAGGTATTTATCTACAAATCCCTCCCAAAATACTAATGTCAAATGTATTGTGTTAGGGGCTCTATTGCTAAGTAAATTCTTATTATATTTCTTAAGGCCCAATATGCATTACAATATACACCGTTTCAGCCTAATTAGAACCTTTCATAAACGAATTAGTAGAATTCCTTTTGTTTCACTGCCTTCTCAAACAAACAGAAATCATCCCAATTTACTAATTTACAGAGGTTCAAATAAAAAATTGGAAAATGTTGTATGGTGGGCATTACGAGACTATAAAGCTTCTACTCATAACTCATAAGCGACAAAATATTTCTAACCAACTTTGCGATGTTGTACTCAGGTGCACCAAAGTAGCAACGACGGACGCGTGGCGGGCTCGGTGATAGACTACCTATGTGGCGTGGTGGGGACCGACCTAGTGTACCTACTCAAGCCTTATCACAAGAAGTTTCCAGACTACAACGATGCAAATCACCTCAGTAAGTTTATCGTGTTCAGTTTTCTCGGTGGCCCCTCGTTGGGCGCCATATAATTCACAATTCAGAGTACATATATACATATTATGTCGGCGGTCGATCGTAAAATTCACCAAATCAAAAAATTCCTATGGACATATCGTGAATACGCACTCTTTCTGCAGAAATATGTACTGCTCATTTGCGTACTAACAGTAATTGCTAGCTATCACTGCTTTTCCCAGAGGCCTACGTGGACAAATCGACGTCTGCCATCTTGAGCCTGGTCCGCGGCTGGCGTAGGAGCACCAAACAAAACACGCTCACCTTCTTCGGCGTTGATGTCGAATTCTAGACTAGAATCCTGTTATTTTAATAAATCATACTATCGTTTATTAATGTGTTTTTATTTTACATGTTTGTGATAATCAATTTGAATCTGTAGATAGTTGTTCCCCGCTATGCAATAGGTAATTGATCGATCGTAGCGAAGGTCTCCTATTCAGCTTAAACAAAACAGAGCAAGCATTTCTGAACCTATTCTCGTGAATTTTGTGAGAAGATTCTATAATTACCTAAATGGATTTTTTTTCTATTTAGTTTTTATGGCGAAGCCATGGGGGTTTGCGTAGTCTACAGCTCAAGAAACACTAGTATAATACTTAGTACGATATATTAGGTGTATGAAGAGGAATTTAAAATGTGCAAAAGAAATGTAAGTTTAAATTGCAGCTTTAGTAGAAACTTTTTGGGCGCGATTCATAAATCAACATTAACTCATTTTAGAGCCTGATATATTCTGTTCCCACAGAAGTTCATAATTTTTGAGTATTTTGACCATAATGACCAAGCACACAAAAAAATACAACATTTTATCGTAACATTTTTATTCTGCTCTTTCAGGTTCTATAAATAAATAACATAGATACAAATCGTAAAATGTACATTATATACAAAATAAACCTAATATCAACTAGTTAATTTCTGCGACGATTCAACATTTTTTCTTAACACCGATACGTCAATGTCCCAGTGTTTTGACAAGTTACTAAGTGAGTCGAGTAAGGATTGTTCTTTATGGTCATTTCCTAAGTCAGTCGTGTGGAGTAGGCTCAGTTCCAAAGAGACTCTGTGAAGGTATTGTAGTCTTTTAAAGAGTGCGTCTTTGAGTTCTCGGTTTTCTGTCCTACGCCAATATTTTAGGTTTCTGCCGATAACTGTTGTGATGTGTTCTCTTATATCTCTCAGGCAAGTCTTCTTTTCTTTCGTGGACTGAAAACAAAAATTCAATGATGAAGATACATAGGAGGTTCCTATTCATAATGTAGATGTTACGGAGAGCCACGGGCCAATTTACTATAATGAAAACGGCCTAGAGGGATAGAATTTGTCTAATTTAAACTGCCGTGAGTAGGGATTGCAATCTGGATCCGAAATGTATGAAATTATCCGGATCTGGATCCGGATCCGCGGATTTTCCCGTACATTTCAGATCCGTCGTGCAAACCCTAGCCATGAGTCATATTACCTAAACTAACTTTGGCGTAACGTTAACTGCGGCGTGACAAAAATACGTGAGTTAAACCGTTAAATTAGTTTATGGATAGAATTAGGATGAAATTGAACATATTACAATTTTATTAGACAGTGATATTACAATGTTTTGTACCTGATGTCTTGTGCAGAGTGCGAGCCGTACGCGCATACGTTGCGGCGCACGCAACCCGCGCAGAGCCAGTGCCAACAGTCCGCTACCAGACACGCGCGCCGTCGGCGGGTACCTCATTTCACCCTCCTCACTGCAAGAAAACAGTACACTGCCATAGGAAATTAACACTTTAACTGTACATCGCTTTCACTACCGACATGGATCGATAAGTCCCTGGGTCCATTTGTGCAACAAGAGAAGAAAGTTGGTTTTAAAATAACTTTGCTCTCGTGTTGCACACCTAATTTTTCACCTCAGTAGTGAGAACATATTAAAGGTTAAAATGTATTTCGAATTACACAGAATAATACAGAGAAACAAAAAAAAGTATGAAGTGGAAGTTCATGGCCTTCACTAAATTAAAAAGCTACTTTGTTTGTTTGGAAAGTACTTTCCTCACTCCAGGGAGTGACGAAAGTAGGCTTGTTCGAGCTGCTGAGGTGGAAATGTAATATCCATCCATTTCTGACGTCACGTAATGACATGTAATGAACGAACAGTAAAAGTGTTACCTAATATAGGAACCGTGAGCGTTGGAGGGTCCGGCACCTCGCATCTGAATCGAAAACTTTAACAATTAACGACTAAATATTTCAAAATATTTATCAGTACGGTTTTTACTCACTATTATTTTTAGTCGCTTTTGGCGACATGTTTCGGATTCTTTGGGAATCCATCCTCAGGCACGAGTGTCCGCGGCGGTTGTTCGTCGTGCACTGCCCGCGCCGCCCGCCTCGTCGCTCGTTGCGCACGCGCTGATGGGGCGGGGGCGGGGGGCGCGGGGCAGTCCGCAGATGGAGTCGTCAAGTGAAGGTCTGGTAGGGCGGCTGTATCGAACGAAGTCAAGCACACTGCACTCACTATGTCCCCGCGATCGTCACAACACACTTGCCGCTTGACCCTAGGTATTATAGGCTTCCATGCAGGTGGCAACATCCAGCCTCCGTCCCGATTGAAATTAGGGCGGCGTGAAATTTCAATCGCCTCGCGAATCTTACGCGGCACAAAACATTTCTCCCGTACCAGTAATCTCGCTTTATCGAAACGAATGAAATGGGACGCGCCTATATCGTTCGCATGCTCTGCCACAGCTGAGTTCCTGGTGTCCATGTTCTTTACGCTGCGTATGTGTTCCGACAACCTAGTGGAGAGATTCCTTCCGGTCTCACCGACATACGCCCTACCACAATCGCAAGGTATCTCGTATACCCCCGGGCTCCCCAGCGGGTCCTTGTCCTTTGGAGAGCGCAGCAACTGCCTGACTTTGGTATGGGGTCGGAAGATTGTCCTAATGCTAAAACTTCGGCGTAATAGGCGTCCAATTCTATCCGTTATCCCCTTAATAAAAGGCAAGACGACAGGTGCTCTCTCGACCGTTTGTACTTGCCTTAATGTACCCGTACTTGCTGCTCGCTGACTCTGTCTCCAATTGTACCCATTGCTCTCTAATACCTGCCTTACATGCTGCAGCTCCTCTTGCACGTACTGCGGGTCACATAGCCGTAAAGCCCTATTGATGAGCGCGCGTGGAACCGAAGACAAATGTGCGGGGTGATGGTGTGAGTCAGCTTGCAAGTACCGCTCAGTGTGTGTGGGCTTCCGATACACTTTATGAGTCAACCGGCCATGCTCGTCCCGCTGCACCAAGACATCCAGAAACGGGAGTGCCCCATTGCACTCCCTCTCAATGGTGAACTTAATCTTGGCATGCCGCGCGTTCAGATGTTCGAGTAACGGGTCCAGATCCTTGTGTGGCACCACAGCAAACACGTCGTCCACATATCGCAGCCACAGTCTGGGTCTATGTGGGCAACTCTCCAAAGCCCTTTGCTCAAAATCCTCCATAAAAATGCCTGAGGATGGATTCCCAAAGAATCCGAAACATGTCGCCAAAAGCGACTAAAAATAATAGTGAGTAAAAACCGTACTGATAAATATTTTGAAATATGTCTCACGATAGTTTAAGTGCAATTAACGACTAATTAGCTATCTAAGCAGGTTCTGCCCGTAACAGTTCACGCATACTCAAGAAACTATCAAAAAATTCAAAGAAAATAAATATAGCACCATCCATACCTGGAATAATTAACCGATATTTATCGGATGATTATCGCGATAATTATCAAAGACTATAATTGTATAGTATCATTTTTATCGTGAATTGAATGTGAATTGTATCATTTATTTCAGACTACTTGTCTGAAATAAATGATACAATACAATAATTATCTGGATAATTTCGAACCCTGCTTGCACTGGGTGTGCTATCAAAATCGTTGCAGACTTACCTCGGTCTAACTCTATAGCTCTGACTTTTAGTACATTACTGCAGGCGCCGGGAAAGAAGGGCTTGCCGGCTGAGTAGGGATAGTGATACGAAGCCGGCAAGCCCTTTTCACGGCCAGGCATGTATAGTGCTTTTTTCAAACATATGCAATGAAATAAAGAAATACACCACTCAAAAAAAAAAAACAAATTTCTCCGACTTTGGCGGCAACAAGTTATTAATTGCTAATTCTGCCTCCGCCCTCAATTGCGACGGAGTGCAATTAATTTCTTGAAATGAAATTTTATTTATAAATATCAATCACAAATATAAAATCCAGCTACTCGACAAAAGTTTTTTAATTTTCCGTCCAATTCCGTCTATGGTCTCTGGTGACTTAGGCCCCATAAGCACGAGCATTCGGTAATGGGAATTCGGCAAGTGGTTTCGCGCCGCGTAGTATGGAGCGGGTTATACAGATTAGTTCGTGTCTAATAGGCGTTAACGCGGATATTTTTGGTCCGATAACCATTCAGCAACTAGAAAAAAATTAAAAATATAATTCAGCTGTTTAGCCTGTTCATGAACACAGACGCCATGTTTGCATTAAAATTTAAAAAAAATTACTTCCCGGCCTAGGCTTTCAATTTCGTATGAAATTCCTTTACAGTTCTTTCGAGTTGCTCCGCCCGAAACGTGATAGTTTGAAGCCTGTTTTGACGCACATAAGCACGATATTTCATAGCATGATGAAGCATTGAGAAAAATAATGAATATTACCTGTGCGGGGAGAAGACGAACATGGAGGGGTAGGTGACGGGCGTGTAGTGCCAGGCTAGGTCGTGGCGGCCGGCGTCGAGCCGCGCGGCCCGCGCCGGCACGCCGCACGCCGCGAGCAGCCGCGCCGCCTCCAGCGCCGCGCGCGTCGTCGCCGCGCTGCACAGCCCGCCGCATACCGCCACTATTGTTAACTGTAACGTTACATTATGATATAACGTGAAAAAAGATGGCGCTGCAGTCAACGTAAACACATCAGCTCCGAGTTATTTTCGTTGTTAAAAATGGAAAGCTGCTGCCTTAGCGCTATAAAACGAGTTAAACTTAAAGAATAGTGCTTGATTTTTGGGCGACAATGTTATCTCGCAGTGAAAGTGTGCACATGAGTATTAAAAACTTAAATAAACCCGGAGTGGTACGGAGGCAGAAGAAGTGCAGAGGAACATAACACGGAGTTTTTATTTACGCAAATCAACACCAGGACTGCGGTGCTGGAACTTTAAGTAGTGTTGTGGTGTACAAAAAGGAATAAAGTTACAATTTATTGGTTGAAGTGATTTGTGCTATTTTTTTTTATCTTGTTATTTTTGAGGGTGAACTTAAACGTGGGTCGTGACGGCAAACGGGCAACGTCTTTGAGCTGTAGTAATAAGACTCTTAAATTCGCAGTTCTTATATCGGTCCGTTTGGTCTAGTGGCATACGCCACTCCTTTTGGCTGTGAAAGCATCAGCGTCCCGAGTTCGATCCCCAGCAACGATGAACTTTTTGGATTTATTTACTGTACGAATGTAGAAGTTAGTTGTCGTCGACGGAGCTATTGTTATGTATGCTGCATGACGAACGTGTTACGTTGGTAGTGTGTCGAGAGAGGGCGCCGGCAAGCTGTTTCCTAGTAGCATGCGCGTCAACTTCAAGCAGCCTGTTTATGAACTTTCATTGAGACATTTTGTATTTTTAAGTGCTGTTGCATGGGGATAGTTATCAAATTTTTTACAATAATGACATTCACCAACTTTTAATCTTAATTGTGTTTTTATACATATATTGTGTTGTGTTTAAGGTGCCTATATTAGGTTGTCTTATTTTATTATTAGTGATTTAATTTTGTTTTAAGGTAAATTTTTGTAGTAGTGCGTTAAAGTTTGACATTTCTTATTGTATTAATATTTTTTTTATTATTAATTGTTTAGTGCTTTCACTACGAATTTGAATAGACTTAAAGTCGATTGAATTTGTTTGTAGGTTTTGACGAAATAGAATTTATTTTTTGTAATTTATTGGGTTGACGTCTGTTTCCTTCTCTCTCTTTTGTTGTGTTGGAATAATAACGATAAATTTTATAACTTTATGTATGAATGTAATTCGTTAATTGTAAGTTTTGGATGATAGTATAAGTTATATAGATTGTATATATTGATTGTAGTTGTATAGATTAGTTTAGTGTTTTTAAGGGTTGGCGTGTTATTTGGGTTTATTGTGGGATGACATTTACAGTTTTAATTTGATAGCGTATTTTGTTGTAATTATTTTCTGTTTTATTTTTGACATGTTTAAATCGGTTTTTGTTTTAATTTATTTATTATTTTAATTTTTAATCAGAATTAGGTATAAGCGCCTTTGTTAATTGTAATAGCCTTTTTTGAGCTTTATGCATTTTTATTTGGTAGTCTAGTATTTTTGTTGACAATGTCTCTGCTTGCAACTGATGCCGTCGATGGCGTCGCTCTTTCTGCGTCGTTGGACAGTAACGTGCGCTGCCCACAATGCCCCCAAACCCGGTTTTTCAGAGGTACCAGGGGTCTCAACGTGCATATTACGAAGGTGCATAGACCGCACATCCCATGTTCGGTTCCTGATGTTTCTGACCCCGGGCCTACTCGTAGTGTACAACTACAACCACACGTTCCTGGCCCTCCTTTTTGGCAATTTATTAGTGGCCTTAAAGATACCCTTCCCGTTCTTAAGCGTATCCCGAGGGGCGCTCGTGTCGCAGTTTCAAAATGTTTGGCAGGGACCATTGGGGCAGTCGTGTCTGAGAATTCGGTTCATGCCTGGGAGCAACTTTTAACTTTCGCCTTCAGAGTGTTGCATGTTCATTCCAAGGATCAGGGACGAAGTTCGCTTACGAGTAAAGTTAAGGCAAATTGCCTTAATGGTTCTTTAGCTCGACCTCTTCCACATCGGGATCGTAGATTAAATACGGCCAAATTAGTGGAAAGTAAGGTGTGTGATGGTAACATTAAGGGAGCAGCTCGCTTGTTGTTTTCCAATGATGTCGTGGCTTCAGTTAGTCCTGAGACCCTTGCGGCACTGAGAGAGAAACATCCTCCTCCGGCGGCTGACTTTTCTCTCCCGGACCCCCCGCAAGCCAGTGATGAGGCGTTTCAAGTAACGGCACAAGACGTTTTAGGGGCTGTCATGTCCTTCCCAAATGGCTCTGCGGGGGGTTTGGACGGTCTTACCCCGCAGCACCTCAAGGACCTTTTGAGTAGTGATTGTAATGGTACTCGTGACGATCTTTTGAAGAACTTGACGGCCCTCGTAAATAAAATGCTTGCGGGTGGGGTGCCAACCAGTATCACGGACATCTTGTATGGTGCCAATCTATGCGCTCTTCTAAAAAAGGACGGTGGTATACGGCCCATTGCTGTTGGGACCACTTTTCGTCGCCTAGCTGCAAAAATTGCCTGTCGCTATAACTTGGAGAGGCTGGGTAAGGAATTCAGTCCCATTCAGGTGGGTTTCGGATCGAAAAGTGGCTGTGAGGCCGCTGTCCACGCAGTTCGAACGTATTTGGGGCGTTTGGGTGGGGAAGTGCTGTTAAAGGTGGATGTTGCGAATGCTTTTAACTCCGTTGACAGAGGTACCCTCCTGACACAGGTCCGGGAGAAAATTCCGGAATCGTACAATTTTGTTTGGCAATGTTACAGCTCTCCATCTAAACTGTTATTTAAGTCAAATCTTTTAGCCTCGTCTGTTGGCTGCCAACAGGGTGATCCCTTGGGTCCAGCAATTTTTAGTCTTGCCATCCATCCCATTATAAAAGAACTCAAATCTAAATTGAATGTTTGGTACTTGGATGACGTCACTCTTGGGGGTGACGTGGATACTGTTTTGGGTGACTTACAGAGGTTGACGTCAGATTTTGGTTCCATTGGCCTTTCTCTGAATTTCTCGAAGTGTGAACTTTTCATTTCCAGCACTAACCTGGAAAAGGAAAGTATAGTCGACAAGTTTAGAGAGGTTGCTCCTGGAATAAAAATTGTGGATGAGAGCACGCTTAACCTCCTTGGGTCTCCCGTTTTGGATCAATCTTTTGATAATTATGTTGAGGACAAAATTCAGAATTTCAAGTCAGTTTCGGACCGCCTATTGGAGATTAACGTTCACACGGCTTACACCATCATTCGACATTGCCTTTTTGTACCTAAGTTTACATACGTTCTTCGTTGTAGTCACTTCTGGAAATTCCCTAATCTTCTTTCGAAGCTAGACGAGTTGGTAAAGGATTCCCTGGCGTCAATTCTTAACATTTCTTTTGATTCAAGGTGCTGGAGCCAGGCTACTCTGCCTATTAGGTTCGGTGGCTTGGGAATCCGTAATATTTCCAGTGTGGCGTTGCCTGCTTTTTTGGCTTCGGTGCATAGCGCGCAGGGATTGATAGGGGGTATTTTAGTTTCTTCATTTGGGGATCTAGAGCCGGCGTACTGCGCCGAGGCTAAGAATGTGTGGTCAGTGTCTTGCCCGAACGTCGACCTACCTGCCAACCTTTGCTCGCAGAGGCAGTGGGACGAGCCGCTCTGTCAGCTAGTACGGAATAATCTTTTTGATACGTCAACTAGCTTGGCAGAGCGTGCTCGTCTTCTTGCTGCTGCGGAATGGGAGTCTGGCCAGTGGTTACTAGCCCTACCTTCTCCGTTGATAGGTACGCTCCTAGATAATGTCACTTTTCGTCTGGCTGCCAGTTTGCGGGTAGGGGCAGTGACTAATGTCCCGCATCGCTGTCAATGTGGTTCAATGGTAGACAGCCTGGGTCATCATGGCCTCTCCTGTAGCAGGAGTGCTGGTCGGATTCCTCGTCATGCCAGTTTAAACGATGTCATCCGAAGGGCTCTTGTCAGCGTAAAGGTGCCGGCTATACTGGAGCCTGTTGGTTTGGCGAGGGATGACGGCAAGAGGCCCGACGGCATGACGCTGGTGCCCTGGAGTATGGGGCGGCCTCTGGTTTGGGACGCTACGTGCGTAGACACTTTTGCCACGTCCCACTTACCGGGCACCAGCACTGGGGCTGGGCATGCGGCCTCAACGGCCGAGGGTAACAAACGGCGCAAGTACAGCACGCTCGGCAGTGGCTACATATTTGAGCCTTTTGGGGTCGAAACGTTAGGGCCGTGGGGACCCAGCGCCCGGCGCTTATATAAGGGTTTGGCGTCGCGTTTGGTGGATGCCACGGGCGACCAAAGGGCTGGCCAGTATTTTGCCCAGAGAATTAGCATCGCTATTCAACGGGGAAATGCAGCCAGCCTGTTGGGCACACTGCCTGCTGGCGGCGAGTTAGAGGGGGTGTTTTGTTTGTAGGGTTTTTTAATGTACATAATTTTAGAGTAAGTAAGTTGACGAAGCCTGTTGCGGATAGTGAGTTTGTGTTCACCTGACGAAGCCTGCGTTGCGGATATAAAATTATGGTCCCTGAATACATAAGGTGATCATAAAATTATTATATTACAGTTAAGATTAAAATTAAAATTAAATTAGACTAAAATTATATTAAACCCCTGATATAACGTTCACCGGGGCCCGGGGTGAATATGCCCGGGGGACAAAACTTTAAATCTGATTTACCTGATAATTTCTGAGAAAATACTCACACAAACTGTATTATTTGATTGAAAATAATAGAAGATTTTGTATGATACGATTTCTGTGGGTATTTTGTGAAAAATTGTCAGGTAAATCACAATTACGGTTTTGTCCCTATTCACCCCGGCCGTCCCTATTCACCCCGGTTGACGGTACTCATAATCCAGTCTTTTTTTATACTACGTCTGTGGCAAACAAGCATACGGCCCGCCTAAGCAGTCTCCGTAGCCTATGTACGCCTGCAACTCCAAAGGAGTAACATGCGCGTTGCCGACCCTAACACTCCGCACCCTCAAGAGTAGATTAGAGAGAGTCCTCACAGAGTGGAGTAGAGTAGGGTATTTAAGGTATTTTACTTTTAAATTTATGTGTCTATCCCCCCCTTTAGTTTGAAGTTAAGCGACTCACGACCTAGCTAAGTCTAGTAAGAAACTTACCATCTCCGGTTTCCTCACGAGTCGCCTAAAACTATGCGTAGTAAGGTCCAACACATGTACAGTATGCTCATCTATGCCCATCTGTTCCACTTCGCCATCCGACCCGAAGTAATGCGTGCGGTCCGCATCGTCCACCAACGTGCGGAGCGAACGCTTCAAACTCTTGTAGGTGAAGTTGAAAATGAAATCTCTTAGGGATTTGGCTGAGTATTGTTCTGACAACAGATACTGGCTTTCGTGCTGCAAAATAATATTAAGATTTTTTATCATATGTCCCGTAATGAAATGCAAAAATGTTAATAGAAATTCAAAGTAAAAATGCAAAGTAGCATTCAACAAGTTTCTGTCAAAAAATGATTTAAGGTACAAGATTTGATTAATTGACATACATTTTTATCAATGTTTTTTTTTATAACCCCAAATGCGGAATGACCTTAGTACACTAATATAAGGAAATACGATATATACCTACATGTCGATAACAAGCGTAATAAAACGAAGCTATGCGCAGGAATGTAAAGCAATACCACGACACGACTCCAATTGTTCAGACTAACAATTATATATAGTTACCTACTGCATGCCTGAACAAAAGCAATTATGAATTTACCTGTATGAAAATTAGATATAGATTTTACTGCTTCGACTATAAGGTTTAATTTAGAATTAAATTGCGAACTGAACGCTTATACAAATACAAAGCAGTTGCATAGAAACGCACAACAATAAAATAACGGTCATATTGCCAATTTATTTTCTGATGTTGACATGTAATATTTTAAGAATATTATCATTAAATGAGTATGAGTATTGCCAAAAAGCGCTTTCTTAATTTAGAAGTTTTTGTCTTCCTTGCATTTAATGTTTTTATATATATATATATATATATATATATATATATATACTACGTTGGTGGCAAACAAGCATACGGCCCGTCTGATGGTAAGCAGTCTTCGTCGTCTATGGACGCCTGCAACTCCCTGTGTGTTACATGCGCGTTGCCGACCCTAACACTCCGCACCATCGTTGAGCTCTGGCAACCTTACCGGCAGTAGGCCGAGCACATGATTGGCGCGACAGTATCTCGCCGCGAGATACACTACCTGTCTTTTACTAACTGTATGAATTAAAGAGGGACGGGTAGTCTATGTCGCGGCGAGATACTCTCGCTCCAATCATGTGCTAGCCCTGCAGGAACACAATAACAACACTAACACTATGAGTGCAAAGTGGTCATTACGTAGCAAAGTAAAAGTTTCTAATACTTTACTGCCAGCAGCGATCGTATATTAAAACGCGAAAACGAGACCACCTACCTTGCTATCCAATATGACAACTGCCGTTTTATCTTTCTTGCTATTAATGTCTATGCCAAGAAACTCCGCAAAGTGATGATTCCTCACGCTGTCAACCGCTAACATGTTCAGACTGGAGTTGTGAGCACACGCGAGACCGTGTATGTGCGAAACATTGGTGGTCACGCGCTGTGGGTACACTGGTGGCCCCCACGTGTTGGCGAATCGCATGAGTTTGCAGAAATGTTGTACGTTATCTTGGATGAGGTTTTCGGGGGAAAACGGGTCGTCTTCAAACGGCAACATTGTGGTTCTCAATCTATAATTATTTTATAAATATTTTGCAAGTGGGGAACTTTAAATAATATACACGGACACGGAGTACACGGTTACGGAGTGTAACATGTCGAGCGTTTTTCGAGTTAAAATACGTGAGTGACCCGTTATTAATATATTTAAATAAAACTGTGTTATAATTAAAACTTTAAATTATCTTCATAGATTAAAAACTGTAATAGATGTCATATATTAAAGAAAAAGTGACGAAGCTCTCCAGTGGTGAAGGCCGGATTCGAACCTCGCCGTGGCGAGGTGGCCTAGGGGTTCATGGCGTTAGCCGCGATAGCTAAAGACGCCGCGCGGTTCGAATCCGGCCTTCACCACTGGAGGGCTTCGTCACTTTTTCTTTAATATAACATCTATTACAGTTTTTAATTTATATACCTATATAGTAGTGTGACTACTTAAAAAAAACACAAATCAAAATATTTAATAAAATAATTTGATTTGTTCCCAAACTTGTTTATCTTCATAGAATTAGACCAAGAAAAGTCTGCAGAGATTTTGACAACAGACACAGTGCACATGTTATTTATACATCATTATTTCATAGCGCGTTCTCTCGCGTTCCAAGGGTTCCGTACATTACACAATTAAAACAATGTATTTTTCATGTGAAATGTCTTTAAAAAACCCGTAGGGGTCGGATCAAAAACTAAGTAATTAAGTCCGACTTACGCTTGACTGCACATTTCTAGTAGGTTTTCCGGTGATCTATAGGTAAAGATCTATTTTGTGTATTTTTTTCAAAACTTTTGACCCCAGTAGTTTCGGAGATAAAGGGGGGGGGGGGGTCATTTATTGCCTATTTTCTTGAATAACTTCTAACTGTTTATCAAAATTATAAAAAATATATATTTGAGATTCTCACAATGAGCTCTTTCATTTGATATGTAACACGACATAGTTTGACAAACTTTATTTTTTAATTTTCTCATTTACCCCCCAAAAGTGGCCCCCGTATTTAAAATTAATTTGTTTACGTTACATGTCCATCTTTGGGTCACAAACTTATACAAGTGTACCAAATTTCAACTTAATTGGTCCAGTAGTTTCGGAGAAAATAGGCTGTGACAGACGGACAGACAGACAGACAGACGCACGAGTGATCCTTTAAGGGTTCCGTTTTTTCCTTTTGAGGTACGGAACCATAAAAACACCTGCACTGCGTGTGCTGTCAAAATCTCTGCAGACTTTTCATGGTTTGACTCTAGCAAAATATCAGTAGTTTATAAAATGGTATTGTCATAAATAATCAATTATTAATCGACCTTATTGAACCTTTTGTCTGGAAACTTTACACGTTTAGATTTAAGCGATATGCTTTTATGTAACACATAATATCAAATGCCACTGAGCTTTAAAAATGTTGTCACACAGTCATTAGTTACATGAAAGTGTGGTGTCTTGAAACTTACTCTTCCTCTTCTAATAAGGGCTCATTATCAAGCTTCTCTTTTTCCGTAAACTGGCACTGCTCATAATCATCATAGAAACTCTTCTCTGCCGGCATCACAGGCGCCGAACATTCCTCTACCAAGCCTAGCGTAGACATAAGGTAAGACTTCTCATCACTGCCCACTACTTTAGATATATCAAAACCTTTAAACAAATAATTGAACAATTCTCCCTTCTGGTTTTTTTGCTGTTGGGTATTGTTGTTCCAAGGATACTTATTGTTGTGAGATACCACTTCTTTCCTGTATAAGGGATTAGTTTTCCTTGAGGGTGTTTTGAATTTGTAGTTTTCGCAGTATTTGAGGAAGTCCTTTTGCTGGTACATGAGGCGTTGGACTTGTTGAAGTTTAACGAGCTCGGAGGTCCAGTTTAGGCTGTCGTTGTGGTTGCAGTTATAATATTCCATCGCTACTTCCCTTAGCTAAAAACATACCGTTTTTATATTAGGTTACACACTTGTTCCTTTTAAGTTATAACTTGTGTTTTCTTTAACGGTTGCGTAAAAAATATCGAGAGGATTGTGGATCTCTCGAGCGGTAATACATGATGATACAAGTGCGAAAAGTAAGAAATTCGCAAGGAGTGGCGATAAAACAAAACACTACCGAAGGGAGTATTTTAAATCGACAAGAGTTCCGAATTACCTATTCGCAAGTGTATCGTAAAACGTTTTACAGTACATACTCTTTAAATTTTCGACATAGGCACGTATAGTGCTAATTACCGTACAAGGGCGGTAAAGTAGCACCATATGTACGTACTGTAAAGTGATGGAACATTGACTCGACTCTTACTGAGCGCGTAGCCAACGTGTTAATCGTTAACGCTCCGTAGCGTATCGTACTCATCTCTTTCTACCACTCTTCAACACTTGTGCTACAGTGACAGTTGCGTTTCGTTCGCTACGGAGCGTCAGCGATTGCACGTTGGCTACGCATCCTGGTGCGTTGATAGCTTAGTTGAGGAGCATCGGTAACGCTTTTACAATTGTTCCATTTTAAGCTGGAACTACGTTAAATCGAGACAAATTATAAGTTATTTTTTCATGCAGAAGTGCTGTTATAAACGAAAAATATTGATTAATTTCCAATTGCGTAAAAATATGTTCTTACCAATGAATAAGATGGCAGTTGTTCGTATAAAGGGTTAAGTGGGGTAAAGAGTATGAGCAGCGGGCTGCCGTCCACGTATCTCTCGAAGGTGAAGGCTTTTCTCCACATAGGCACGATTCTCCCCACGGGTTGCGAGAAATTCTCTAAAACCCAGTTGATTAGGGAAGATTCGTTCCAGGTGTTTTCACTCTCTTCTAGTACATATTCCTGTGTTCAAAAACGTATAAACAATAAAAAAAATATTAACATTAATAATTAATAATAACATTTGTATGCAAGGGAGCTAACCTAATAGGCGGGTCCACACAGAACGAGCTACTTCGTGAGGAAATTCCCGCGCGAAACAGCTCGGTCGGTGGAGATGTGGTTCGCCCGAGGCAATGCGGCCTTGAGTGCTCGAGGCACGTCTACACAGAACGAGCTGCTTCTCGTGGCATTTTCCTTGCGAGGCCGCTCGTTCTGTGTGGACCCGCCTAATGACTGAACAAAGTTGCGTTTTGAATTAAAGTTTATCGTAGGTTTTAACAGGAACACTTAACTGTCCATGGTTGGACCTTAAATCTCTGAAATAAGGTTCACGAATTGCCACTAAACAGAGTGGACGATCTAACGGTATCATTTTTGGGAGATATTATTAGAGGATCTGAGGGTCTACCGCAAACACAGAAGGTCGCAAATTGCGGGCATCTTTTACTCCAAAAAGGGCGTGATCAGAGTGACCGAGAAAGATGCTCGAAATTTGCGAAACTTCAGTGTTCGCGGTGGGTCCTCTGATTTTTATAACTTAATTTAAGTATTACAATTATAACGCGATCTAGCGAACTTCATTTACTCTAAATAAACCATTGAAAGGAAAACAATTTATACAGTTTTCCTGCACAGTAATTTTTTTGTTTATGAAAACAACGTGTTTGGGAGGAAACCCAAGCATACTAATAATGTATTCTTGATCGTATTTAGGCACAAATATCTTGATAAGTTTACTGAATTTGAATTGGTTTAAAAATTAATGTAGGAAATTATTTCGATAACATTTTTTCATACCAACTCAATGCAAAATGTGGTATGTCTAAACAAACTCGAGTCAAGTACAACAGTATACATATAAACTACTATATAACGCGCCCCTCAGCCTCGCATCAGCACCGGAATGTGATGTATTTGCAAGTAGTTGGACGGATCTGTGTAAAGAGTGTATGAAGTTCTGTGAGAGGATGAATAAACGTGAATCTGTTTTGTATTCGTTTTTAATTTTTGCATTTGTACCTACTGTCTGTTTTAAATTTCACAGTGTATTAGTTTGCTGCAATGCTGTGTAAGTTTTTGCATCAATAAAATAAAAAATAAATAAAAATTATGTCAATGCCATACCTTTGTATCGTTCCATAACATCAGTCTAGCACTTGGCACACTGTTAACTCCAAGATCAATAGCCAGGTCCTCAGATGTCACAACACCGAAGCAGACTTCGCCAATGAAGTCAAACTCCCGTATTTTGACGGCGACGTGGTACCAAGTGTTGTAGTGGCGCGAGGTATCGGTTATTGGAGTATATCCTACAGCTACAGCCTGAAAATATTTGGAAATAAACATTTTTATACTCGTCGCCTGTAATTATTGAATTAAGATTTCGTATACCAAACCTTAATTGGGTAGTTTTCATGTATGGATTCCCAACTCAACTATAGTATAACAATTCAAATGAGTTTTTCAGTACTCTAATAAAATTATAATTGATAATCTGAATGAAAAATCACTTACATCACAGATAGACAATAGTTGAACAAGATCCTCAGTTGCCGAGATCCTTTCTAAAGGTTTCATTACTAACTCCAAGAACCTAACCATACTATGAGCATCTCTTGGACCTGAAACAATAATGTTTATTACTAAAGCATTTCATTTTATTTCATTCGGCAATTTCAGCATACATATTGTTTCTATGACTATGTATGACACAATATGGAACAATAAGAGAACAATTGAATTCAAACGAGCATTGTTGACATTCTTAACAGATAAATGCTACTATTGTCTTTCGGATTATTTAAATGTTTATTTTTTATTTTTTTCATTATTTGACTTTGACATTGGGAGTATTTTTATTTTACTATATAAATTTTAATTTTTTGGCATCCGGGTTTTAATATTGTAATACTAGTCTTTTTAATAGTAACTGTCATTAATTCTCTGATATTTATTTCTATTCATAGTTTTTACACAATGTTTTAATTTAGATTTAAGACAACCTATATCTTGGAATGATTTTAATCTTAAACATACAATATATTTAAAATTAAAATTGCTCCTACATATGTACACACGTTTTTTGCATGCCTGTTGGTCAAATATAGCGACTCCACTTATTGTAAGATTACCATCACTGTATGTACTACCTATATTTGTAAATCAAACATTTTGAATTTGAAGTTGAATCTCGAAGTGAGTCTAATTTAGAAAGAATTGCAAGATTTTAGAGTACCTAATTAAACAACTTTGATAAATAAAAATCGGACAAGTGCAAGTCGGACTCGCCCACCAAGGGATCCACACTTTTTAGCATTTGTTGTTATAGCGGCAACAGAAATACATCATCTGTGAAAATTTCAACTGTGTGTCTAGCTATCACGGTTTATGAGACACAGCCTGGTAACAGACAAACGGACAGTGGAGTCTTAGTAATACGGTCCTGTTTTTACCCTTTGGATACGGAACCCTAAAAACAAATAATATCAAACCTTTATAAAGAACACCCCTCGAAGTACTTGTGTAAGCAATCAAAATTGGCCATGAAGGTATTTTGTTGTGCTGCAGCCTACATTCACTCCCCGGATTCCAACAGTTGATCGCTGAGAAGTGCACCTATAAATTATGTAATTGATTAATGCTAATAACACTGAACCAGTTACAGGACCTAGGTACCATCGCCCACACTGTTAACCGACAGTTTGTAAATCTTATTACAAATGGCATAAAAGGTCCACCGATGGACAGTAAAAAACATGGTTTATTTCAGATGTAAGTCCATCGGGGTCAGTATTATTATTCTATCTATCTATCTATCTAGCCCTTTTATTCTGAGCTAGAGTATGTCCCGTAGCTCAGTGTGCCGCTTGGCAAAGGCCTCCTCTAGCTCTTTCCATTGAGGTCTGTCGTGGGCCACTCTTCTCCAGTTCGGGCCCGCTGTGAGTTTGAGTTCATCCTCCCATCTTGTTCAAGGTCTCCTCTGGCCCCATGTACAACCTCTTGGATACCAATCTATTACTATTTTGCTCCATTTTTCCCGCCTGTAGTATTATTATTACTAAACTTAAAAACACAACCACACTTAGTTAAGAGTGTTGCTGTTTGTACAAGAATTGAAAAAATATGTATCTTCCCAAGACCAAAATTAAAACAATATTTGTAAACAATTAGGAAAAATAATGTAGTGTACATAACTAGATACCAATTTTGGTGAAATAAAGTGAGTATTAAAAATCACCAATTTACAGTCAAAATCACTGTTCAAAAGTCCTTAAAAAGAAATGATGTGGACATATAAATGAATACTTACGCGATCACTTAATACTGTTGCAGCCTCTTCAAATTGCCCTCTAACATACTGGGACTCTGCATCCCAGGGAGCATAGTACATGACAAAGGATAAATCAACATTGTTAATGGTGGCATGGGCATTAGTTAGTTGCCCTTTATGCCAATCTGTTACTAGTGAATCCGAACTGAAGAATTTCGTAGCTTTGGGATGCTTTGAAATCTTAGAAGGCCTGTAAATAGAAAAATATTACAACAATATCTAATTAATAAATATAAAATATAAAAACAAAGAAGAGAACTTACGAATTATGAAGAGCACCATATGTCGTTAACGCTAAAGCGCCAAAAAATACCATTTCTTTAATCAACATTGTGACTGATTCTTTATTATTATGCTGTTTGGCCCCTTCAGAACTTTCTGGTCTTTGGGCATGTTTGGATGGACTAGATGTGTTACTCTGCGGTGCTACTTGGACAATGTTTTCTTCAGTGTCTACCGTCGGAAACATTTACACGTCATTCAAAAACAATAAGTAAGAACCTAAACTTGAAAAGCGGTATATTTGCATTGCAATTGCTCCTCGGTAAAAGGTAACTGTTCAAAGCAAAAGGAGATAAGATTGAACTGGGAAATCATAATAAATATCCACAGATTCTTTTAGTCATACACTTGTTCATATATTGTTTTCCAACCTAATTTATTTCATTATAAAAAAGAACAATTTCTTATTATTGTGATAACAGGTCAAGTCAGCCAATCATTTGACAATGACAAGATTGACAAGTACAGGTACACGTCAACCTCTTGGGCTACGGTCGGATTTACGTCAATAATTAACATACTTTCATAATATTATTATTGGTGAATAAATTGGTAAAAATAATTAAAATCTTTATTATTACCACCAAATGAATTTGAGTTGAACTTACATCAATGAAATTAAATTACTAGTAACTATTTCCTCTAAGCAAAACTTGAGTATCGCTAAAATAATACACTCTAGCGTGAATTGGAATGAAAATATAAAGCATACTATAAGGCCTCATCCTCACGAGCGCTTTTTCGACGCGCGTAAAAAAAGGGTTACAATGACACAAATGGATACAGTCTGGCAAAAAAGAGTAGAAATTAAAAAGTGGCAACACTGTAATGTCGTCCCTTTCAAATCAATCTAAGAAAACGGGACAACACTAGAGAGTTGCCACTTTTTAATTTCTATTTTTTTTTGCCAGACTGTACCTAGTCGGCTCATAAGTTCTGTCATATACATAGTATCAAATAAAATCAAAAGGTTAAGTTTATTCCGTATAATTTGTACAGCGTTTGAAAGCTTATAAACTAGAGAATCTAAATGTATAACATTTATTCAAAATGACCGCCATAATTATCTACACAGGCTTGAAGTCTTCGTGGCCAGTCGTCAATGGATTCACGCACCACTTTCATGTCGATATTGGCCACTGCCGTAGCAAGAGATTTTTTCAGCGAGTCTAGATTTGCATGAGGTTTTGGGCACACCTTTTCCTCTAAATACTACCATATTTTATAGTCTAAAGGATTAAGATCTGGGCTAGAGGAGGGCCAATCTTCATGCCGTATAAAGTCGATTTTATTGGAGGCGAGCCAGGCTTGTGTAGACTTTGCCTTATGGGCTGGAGCAGAGTCCTGCTGGAAAACCCAATGCTGGTTTAGAAACATCGTATGGGATAGTGGTTTCACAATATTAGTCAACACCGTGTCTTGGTACACTTTGGCACTAGTTTTTACTCCTTTCTCACAAAAATGCATACTAGTGACGCCCGCATAAGAAACTCCCAGCCAAACCATCACAGATGAAGGGTGATGACCTCTTTGAATACGGGGAATGCTATTAGACGCTTCTTTACTATTGCGAGCGTACACTCTATCATTTTGTTTATTACAGTTTTCTTCTATGTCAAAAATTTTCTCGTCCGAAAACAGTATACAACGGTGCTTATTTTTAGCGTACTTCTTCAATAAAGCTTTAGATCTTTTAAGCCTTAAAGCTTTAAGCCGACCATTGAGAAGATGGCCAGTTTTTCGTTTATAAGCACGAAGTCTCAGGTCTTGATTAAGCACTCTTTTCACCGTGTTTTTGCTCAAACCCATCTGGAGGGCCATAACTTTTTGTTTCCTAGCGGGATTTCTGGCAATGCGTGCCCTAATTGCTTGTACAACCGCTGGAGTCCTAGCTGTACGCGGACGACCGCTTCTTTTCTTGTCATTTAAACTAGAGACCTCACTGTATCTTTCTATGGTACGATACACAAATCTTAGAGAGAATTTTAAATTTTCAAGTAGCTTAAAAATTTTAGTCGGCGAGTGACCACAACGATATAGTGCAATTATTGCGGTACGGCTATCTTTAAGCGTCCACTCTATGTTGAAGAAAACAGAAAATTGCAAAATTATACTACTCAAATATTTAATAAAGATTCGAAATTCAAATGCAGAACGGTTTTTGTTTTAGGAGTTCCAAATTTAAATTTTAAAGGCCAGTGACAGAACTTATGAGCCGACTAGGTACATGTGTATTTATTCACACGATGGCGGTGGCGCTTTTTATCAAGCGTTGTTAGATTTTAGACTTTAAGCGTTGGCCGTTAAATCGAATTTAGCGTGCGGGCGGATTCAAGCGCTTTTTTAACGCTTATTGAAAAAGCGCTCGTATTTGTGGCCTCTAATGCAATAATGTATTTGCTAGCACTTTATTCAAGCTTTCTTCTCACAAAATACATCTTTTTCGTGCAAATACGACAAATCATCTCTTGTGTTTTTAAACCAAAAATGGGATGCAGTACGAAAATGTCAGCCAATAGGGCAAGGGAAATCATTGTTTGTAATCTCGTGGTGAAATAATTTTTGAACGCACCGTATGTATTTTTTACAGCTGGCAATATTTTAGCCGAGCGCCATCTTGTTGCAATTGGCATTTTACTTGTTTTTGGATGAGCAAAAACTGTGTCACATTTTGCGTTTTAACGGCTTCTAACAGTTAGAAACAATTTAGTATTTTATTTAGATACTAATTTTAAAATAGTACATATTTTGATTAATATTAGCTACATGAGTGTGGTGTAAACCCCATAACGTACTTTTGTTATGATAAAGGTTTATCCTTGAGTATTTTTTGGAACGTAGAAAACATGGAACCTCCGCGTCAATCAGAATCAGATACTGTGGAACACTGGAAGAAACAAGCTAAACACTATGAGCAAAAGTAAGTGCTTATGATTGTGATCAACTTCGATATAGTTCTTTCACCACTTGGTAAATAATAAATGAACTAGAACGAGAACATAATAACTCCATATCTTTTTACCCTTGCATTAACTTCCGTATCTGTTTATGTATATTCTAATTAACCTTTAACGCCATAGTATAAAATCCCTGCCTGTATAATTTCTTTGGTCTTAATTTTGTCCTATTTCAAGGGCAATTGATATGCAACAAGAGTTGGATGAGTACACGGAAAATTCAGCACAGTTGGAAAAAGAACTTGAAGCTTCACTCTTACAAGTTGAGAAACAGAACAGAGATCTAGAACATCAAAATCAGCGGCTAAAAAATGAAATAGAATCACTTAAGGTAGGTCATAATCTATCACAGTGGATAATGATGATTGATGACTCACATTGTTATTATACTTAAGTCGTACTTTGCGGGCTCTATCATTGTTGATCACAAATGCGGAATTAATATCAATAACACAATAAGTACACTAAACAAATAAAGTAGAAAAAATAGCAACTCACTGAGAAAGAATTTTGCACCTCTTGTCATATGGTTTCAATTAGTGTATTTGTCAATCTATGGGAATAAAACTTAAGGTGTATTGTTATGGTTTCATTGTTTTTAGGGTTCCATACCCAAAGGGTAAAATCGGGACCCTGTTACTAAAACTCCACTGTCTGTCTGTCACAAGGCTGTATCTCATGAACTGTGATAGCTAGATAGTTGACATTTTTACAGATGTGTTTCTGTTGCCGCTATAACAACAAATACTAAAAACAAAATAAAATAAATATTTACGTGGAGCTCCCATACAACAAAACGTGATTTTTCTGCGTAATGGTACTGAACCCTTGGTGCGTGAGTCCGACTCCCACTTGGCCGGTTTTTCATATGTACTATTCACATTTTAGAATAAATTAGAAAGAAGTCAACATGAAACAAATGCATTGGAAAATGAAGTGCAATCACTCAAAATAGAACAGGACAAAAAAGCTGAATACATCAGAGAGTTGGAGCAAAAAAATGATGATTTGGAAAGAGGGCAAAGGTATGACCTATATTTTACAAAATAACAGTATTTGCAGTGCTTTGGAGCAGAACTAATCTTGATATAATATTGATATAAAAAAAACACTCAATGACAGTGTCCTGTAGATTACTTTAAAGGTAATACAAAAAATATACTATACCTACTTACAACTGGGTTACAAATACAAAAAAATATAGTAAAAGTAGTATCCCATTAATAATCCTGTGGGTGTGGAAAGTAGTTGCAGAAATACATTTGGGGGGATCAATTTTTTTGTGTTGTTATTCTGGGTTGTTGTCTAAATAATAAGAAGAAATGTTGTATCACATTCTACTAACAATATGCCTAGATGGCCCATTAAGAAAATTGCTTATGGGTACCATGAAAATGCTTGTTTAACTTGGCAAATTTAAACTTAAAATCATGATTTTTAAGCGTTAACCTGGACAACTTTACTGACCCTAAACATGGCAATGAGTTAAACTAAAAAGTTTATTGACCCATTTATTTTATCCACATTACACATACACATACTAATTTTAGTTTACAATGATTACAGAGTTGTCTCTGAATCAGTGTCTTGCATAGAGGCATTGTTAAATCAGGCATATGAAAGAAACGCAGTTTTAGAAAATGAAGTTGATGAAATAGAAACACTAAAAGTGAGATTACAACGAGCTACAGATGAAGCTAGAGGTATGTATATTTATTTTAATTTAGAATCTGATTTATTGCCACTATTTATATAAAAATAATCGGGTTCTGTATTTGTATACATGATAATTTTTATGTATATTGACTTAAGTTTCTTAATCTTTGAAGTCATTTCTAAAGAAATATCCTCATGTTTGACAAAGCAATGAATTAAAAGAAATACTACTTTATATAGTTTATGGAAGGTTCTAATTAGACTGAAAGGCACACTGCCTTGTAATGCAGATGAAAGACAAACAAAACTTCTGAACAAATGAAACAAAAATCTAATTACTACCACAAGTTCATGACCATAGTGAACTATACTAAAACTGAAACAAGGTTGAAAAAAACTGTAATATATGACATCTATTACAGTTTTTAATTTATATATAGTAGTGTGACTACTTAAAAAAACACAAATCAAAATATTTAATAAAATAATTTGATTTGTTCCCAAACTTGTGAAACAAGGTTGATTTGCATTTTTTTTGCTGACCTGACTATATTGGTAAAAGTTTTCTCCAAGAGGCCAATGCTTCAATTTGGTTTTTGAGAAGTTACTTTTATAATTTTTAAACATGTAAGTATATTTTCATTTTCAAGCCAGTTATACTATAGTAGATTGTACAACAATGGCATAAAGCGATCCATCTATATCTTAGGCAATTTATTGGTTCAAGCGCGTCGAGGATAAAAATGGACATTTATGCCTGAGTTATACACTCTGTTTGGCACTTCGAATGTAAGTAAAATATACAAAATATCCAATATTTTAGGTTGTTTTACCGTATTTATTCACGTCGGAAGCGCGCCGGTCGGGGGCGCCCCGGCAAGGCTGGCAGTTTGTATGGCAGATTTTGGACTTTATTGCTAAGTCAATAAGGGTCGTAATAGATGATTTTACTTTATGCTCTAGAACATAAAAAAGCAACTTTATGTCGTCTACGCACGACTTAAAGTCGAACTTTACGAGCATGAGGAGTAAACATTTTTTTTTTATTGTGAATTTTTTTTTAGATCTGAAGCAGGAATTGAAAGTAGTAGAAAAAATCCCAGTGCACAGAAAGGAAGATGATAGTACAAATGAAAATGCAATGGTCAATGGGCACAACACTTCCTCCAGAGCAGTTGAAACAGAAACCCAAACAGTTTTACCTTCACCACAAAAACGTAAGTTGTGAAATTTGACTGATAAATTTATTTCCATACCTCAATTTATTTCAATATCGGGAGCTCGAAAACAATACAAAAGGTAATCACGTCCATATCCCGGTCAATATAAGTCAAACTAACCGTGAATCATGCAAAACTGCTATTTCCATTATTTATGTTGGTCCTTTTTTTATTTTGTTTGAATATTAAATTAAAAGATAATAATTACACAAAAGTTAGTTAGCTCCAAAAATAGGATTGTAACTACCACAAGTACTAATTGTCATATAATATTTATAATTATTGTGTTATTTAGACAACAATTAGTCATTTACATAAATAGGATTGTAACATTTGTAACTACCACAAGTACTTATTGTCATATAATACTTATAATTATTGTGTTATTTACACAACAATTAGTAATTTCATACATTCATTTGACTAAGTAAAGGGGAGATAATCATGTGCACTATTATTATTATTTTTCTTCTTTCAGAAATCCATCAGATTTATTTTTATCATTGTGTTGGTTTCTAGTTATTGTTTTATAGTTCTAAGCTCTAAGCTCATGTTTTTTTAGGAGAGATCAATGGTAATGCTATGACACCGTCTGCCAGAGTATCCGCTATCAACATTGTTGGTGATTTGCTCCGTAAAGTTGGGGTAAGTGATAACCAAATTATTCAAACTTTAGTTAAAGCTTTTTTAGTTGTTGTTGTGATGCTAGTTACCTTTCAATACTTTATTGAAACATTTTGAAATTACTTTAAGTTTCAAGTAAAGCATTTTTGCCAGGAATAACTCAATTGATATAACATGAAAATGTGTGATATTATCTTAATATAAATGCTAGTCATTATTATATGTATTTATGTTATATGTATTTTATTTTTTAGAGTTATTGTCACATGATACTTCGATATTGTTATCAAGTATGTATATATGTATTGTTTAACATAAAATAAAAACATTGTTATATTTGAACTTTATTTTTCTTATTTATTTATATTCAAATGCATTTGTAAGTATTTTCAACTGTCTATAACACCATCTTTCAGGTTGACTAATTACTATTTTATTGTTAATATTTATTTATTTTGTCATCGTACATCAGTTGACCAGATAAAGTTACATGAGGGCTTCTTCATGTCCTTGTATCTCTAGTCTTATTTCATTCCAAAAGTAAATAAAAAACACGTGTTTATAATTATAATTGGTTGAACAACTAAGTCAGGTGTTTTCTCACAATTGTTTTACAAGTAATTTTAATATGTTCCCGTTATTTATTAAAAATATGTATAAAAATTACCAAATTTTATATGTGCATTATAATAATAACCCATAAATAAATAGTGTTACATAGTTAGGTTCACAAAGCACCAAGTAGATATGTACATATGTAGTGCATAATTATTTTCCTTTTTATTTTCACGGAAACGTACGAACGTGTCTTGCTATTTCAGTTAGTCTCGGTACAAAAAAAAACTTAGGTGGACTGAAGTAGCATGACAAATACGAACGTTTCCGAGAAAATACGAAGGAAACAATTATGCACTACATCTGTACACTTTATGCACCAATATTTGCATTTGCATGTTAATTTTAGTTGTGCTTAAATTGTATGTAGTGTGCATGATATTTATTGCTTCCAGCTTGAAAGGTTTCTTTGCCGTGAATGTGGTAAGATCAAATGCTCGTGTGACAGTCAACCTCCAGACTTGAGTGAAGCCGCCAAGTCAACCGAGATCTCCCATGCCTGTGATAACACTGATAACAGCATAGACGCTTCCATAGAATATAGAAACCCTAAAGTGTTCATACGACAATCTTCTGGGCCTGATCCAATAACACATAAACATCAGTTAAAGCAGAGATACTCCGAGGAAGGATTTTCTAGGCCCGGCGTGGGAGAGAATGGGAAATTGAGACGATCTTTTGCTGTGAGGTCTAGGGAGGGGCTTGAAAATCTGTTGAGCTTCGCCTCTATTCGGAATGGACAGCCGCGAGCCAAGCCAAAGCAGACTTTAGCACGATAACATATACCGGTAGTAGTGAATTGTATGGACAGCCGCGAGCCAAGCCAAAGCAGACTTTAGCATGATAACATATACCTGTAGTAGTAAATTGTATGGACAGCCGCGAGCCAAGCCAAAGCAGACTTTAGCATGATAACATATATACCTGTAGTAGTAAATTGTATGGACAGCCGCGAGCCAAGCCAAAGCAAACTTTAGCAAGATAACATATACCTGTAGTAGAGAATTGTGTAGTGGCTCGTACACAAATACCTGTTTAATACTACCCGGAAGGTTCACCTCTGCTTCTAAGAACATTAAATACTTAAGATTGATATAGTTCTAGATAGTTTTTTCCTATATTTATATTCCTCAAAGCTGAGGTGGTTTACAGGGCACAAAAACATACCATCATTGTGTTTAGTATTTTTTATGTTTTAATTCTTCAGTTTGTAGTTGTTGTTAGTAGGAGTTGGTAACCGTAATCTTAAAAAAACTTGACCGGACAGAATTTAATCACGCATTCCTGTGACCATAAAGTAAAAACAAAATAACTGTTTGCCGTAACTGGCAAACAAATGTTTATTGATGATTTTTTAGTGCACAAAAAAGGATTATAATCTTTTCTGTAACACGAAAATCAATCCTTCAGATTGAACTAGTCAAGTTTTAACTCGATAAAAAAGTTTGTACTGATCGAGTTATAGCACAACATTCATGAAATTGGTTAATATTTTCTACACCCGAATCCTGTATTCAAAGTAACATTTTAGTATCTTAACATGGTCGGGAATAAATGATTAAAATCTGTTGCATATGACTTACTTAGATTACGGTGTTTACTTAATTGCAGTGTACATAACATGATGTATAATACTGTACTATTTTGTACTGTTTTTCATTTTTGAAATGATATTTTTAGATGCATGTTTCACACGTAAATTTATTATACTATGTATTAAGTTATATTTCCCCAGTAATCTTTTTTGTGTGCTATGCGTAATTAGTCACGGTGAAGGCTTTAACCGCACATTATTTCCTATCACCTACTAATATTAGTATCATTCATATATTGTACTTTTCTTCATTGTAGGCGTTGGAATCAAAGTTAGCATCGTGTCGTGGTACGGTTAGACCTAAAGAGCATTCACCAAATTCAAGCTCAGATGTGAATAAGGACTACAGGTGTGTACTCAAGAACTAATACGCTGTTTGTCATCGGCATCTCATCGCCACTGCACTGCAAAGCTTAGTTGCAGACTTAGCACTTAGTGTGATATTGGTACACAAGTAGGGTAAATTGTCAATTACTGGCCACTGTTTAATAACTGGCCACCTTAACCTAAAAGTTAAATTCTATTCCCCTATTTATACAAGATTCCTTTTAATATAAGGTGGCTAGTTATTGAAGGGTGGCCAGTTATTGAAACCTTATACTAAAATGAATTCTGTGTATAGGTGAATAGAATTCATTTTTAGTATAAGGTGACCAGTTATTAAACAGTGGCCAGTATTGGCAATTTACCTTAAACAATGTAGATTGAATGTATATTTTCGTAAAATTGTCGGAGTTAAGCACTTAACAAAAGTAATAATATCAAAGAAGCTTTAAATCTGCTTCATAATTAAATATAACTAGCTTGTGTACTAAAATTAACATCACTTTTCCTATATTTTGCTAAAAACTGTGATGATAAATGAAGATATTTAAGGATCGGTAAATATAGTACTTATAATATAATTTTGGCCTACCCACTGGCGTCAAAACACGTTATTTGCGGCACACAGAGGCTTATAGATCTGTAGATACCTTTGGATTATGAGTTTGAAGGCTTCGCGGCCACATAGTGTCTAATATAATGGGCCATCATTTAAGTACTTGTAAAAAAGTGTGCCGTCCGTCTAAGATCTGAACGATATAAATAAAAGTATGATTTAATTTACCGTAATATTTTAAAATCGTTAATTGTATCAGATATATGTATTCTTTATTAATGAACTATATTGCAATGGCGCTCGAATCAAATCTTGATATGGTTATTTGCCTGCGCGCGTGTTAGCTATCGCTAGCTGAAATTGGTGGACAAAATATTTTGGAATGATACTTTATGTAAATAATTAGAATTCATATGAAATTGTTAAAATTAGATTTTTTTATAATATTAATTTAATTAATTTCTTGAATATACAAACAAATTTGTAGAATCTTTCTTATACTCACCGGACTGATTTTGATATCTTAGTTGTTTTCGTTAAGGGATAAAATAAATAAACTAATAGATGCAGATAATAACAAAAATAGGTAGACAAAATATTGGCAGTTGTTTACAGGACATGTTACCGTAATGTTACATTTTCTTGCAGTTAATACCCTATATATGATAATATACGTGTTTGGTTTAACAAAATCTTGAATCATTCATGAAGAGTTGAAATTTTGTGTCCAAAGCCACATTTAAAATGAGTGGTCCGTGAACAAAGTTTTTGGTACGGAACACTAAAAACACAGAAATTGCATTTGAAAGAAATTGTTGAGTTCCGCCTTCAAAAGAGTAGCACGAATTTGTGGCGTCAACAAACTAGCTGAAGTGTTGGAACAGCGCCAAACATTTTTCAGTCTTTTTCATGCAGCGTTAAATTTAGCCATAGTAGGCTGTTGCAATTATCTGTAGTCATTTACTAAGCCAATTGGACAACTAATTTCAATTCTTTACTTTTATGATCAAAAATAACTAATGGGCATTCAATGTGGATAAGATAGTTTATTAAACATCGTAATTAACCATTGTCATATAAAATAATATATATTATATTTTTAATATTTCATTTCTATAATTATTGGTCATCTTCATTGTTAATCCATTTTACCCCTAAACTCCATTTTGTAAGCATGTTATGTCTGTCGTTCTGTAATCTGTAAGTAGCCTTTCTAACATAAAAAAAACAATGTTCCTCAGTTCCGATCATAGCAATAAAATAATTTCTAATAGATATAATTACTGTTGTAAGCATCGTAATTTGTGCTCACACTATTAACTGATGAAATGATCAAGTTTATAATAAAATATAGATAAGATAATACATATACTCTTGTTACACATAGTCTTGCCTTATTGTACTACGTCAGTATAGATTTCATTTGTATGACAAGAGATTTAGCCTCTCTCTTTAGCTCTAATAGAACCAACTAGTTTTTTAAATTTGTGTGGTAATGATATCTAATGATATGAATTGACTGTAAAATTGTAATAGTTTCCACGTTGTCTTACTGCCACGCCTCGCCTGTCGTCACGAGTGTTAAGTAGATTATATTCAGATGAAAAGGGAAAGTAAGTAATGAGTACTTCTAAATCGTGTAAGTATAAAACAAAAATCGTTTTTTGTAAAATAGTGTTAATTGTAGCCATTGTAGGCTTTCAGTAGTTTCAGTCCTATATAATTGTGTAATTATGGTGTTTGGCCGTCGCTCCTGTTATAAAATTATAACTTCATCTATTTAAGTTTTAGATGTCGTAATAATATTTTACAAGCAAAGGCCAAAACGCTGTACAAAATAAATGGTAATGAGGCTTCACTAAAGTGATGCTGTCGACAAATTATTAACACGACTTTTTGAAATGTTTAGAAGTCTTAATTATTTACATACGACTTACGTCGTAGCTGCCTGTAACAAGTTTTTGCTAATGCTAGGCGTGAAGTGAGAACTATTTTTACAACCAGATTCTTCAATTCAGTTCTGATGTTTTGTTAAATTTTCAAGCATTTATTCCATGTGATGGAGGTGAAACAGTTATTTTGTGCGCAATTTAATATTGAACAATATTAAACAATAAGTCATAACATAAGACTGTTTTTAATTTGTATTTATTCTTCCATTCTTATACATAGCCGGATATAATTGAAATTATTTCAAACGACCTCTATAGAATTGTATCTTCTTACTAAGATCGTAAGGGCGATATTTGAACGGATTGTTTTGTTACAAAATTACACCTCCAATAATTTCATCTAGTTTAATGATAAATTGACAATCAAATGATTTGGTTTCCCATCAACAAATTGGAAAATAAATTGGTCCATTCTATTTGCTTGGGGACTTCAACAGGGGGTGTGAAACTTTTCACTAAATCGTGTATCGATTTCTTAAACAGCTTCAGCTTGAGTATCATTGGTGAAGAATCTTCATTGCTGACCACCTCCAACAGAATATTACCTGTAATTTTTTTAAAGTATTTTACATTATCTACCCTGGTGAGGAGTATCGTTGCGTATCCTCTAAGGTTGCGCGACGTAATTTTGCTGTTTTTAAACAGGACAGGTGGAATGCAACGTACGGCTTGCGAGCGAACTGTGCCTGTGGCAAAGTAGCAAAGATACTTTACAACCAAACCCAAAAGAGGAATACAATTTTCTTGGTTGGTTGACTAAATATTTCAGCATTTCGAAAAAAAAACGTTAAATTACGAGTGACAATGTAAATAATAATGTTACTATTATAAAGGCCCATTTAGATGCTGCCCATCGATTTTAATATTACTAATTGATGTAAATACCACTGAATTATCAAATAATTACACTCACCCGCTACTTTAGATGAGTTAGTAAGCCACAGTGCGACTACGTAAATTGACAGCGTATGCATCAAGTAAATTAATTTGGCAAGGACATGTTGCAGCACCAATGACAGCAGCCGGAACTGAAAAAATATGTAAGTACGAGTACATACCATTATTGACAGGGTTAACTTACTGCTCATGAACCATAATTATTGCAATGGAAAAATGTCCACCAACTGTGTTGCTGTTAGAACTGTTAGAAGTATTATTATGATTCTAACAGAAAACTCAGAAAAACAATATTATAGAGAAAGGGGGGAGAAGAGAAGACAGAACGAGATGGTCATGTGAAACTTTCGGTAGGAGTAGCAGAGAAAGCACTATTGTTGTTTGTCCTTGTCATAGTTTCATTTATACCTCCTTCTAAAAAGTCCTAAGTGCCACGTAAAACGGTAGAGTACGTATTGTTGTTCCCCGCCAAAGCTTCGTGGGCAACAATGAACCCGACTAATTTACGTAAATTACGTAGGTTTTTTTTGTATATATTTCTAATTTCGTCGCATTCTGTTCAGAGGGACACAAAAATCAAAATTTCTACCTAGTAGGGAGTACCGTGGAACACAAAAATCAAAATTTCTACCTATCACTTGCATATTCGAATGATAGAGAGGCAGATAACGAAAATTTCGTGTTTCCCGTTAGGCCCTCTGTCCCTCACGGGCGCACGCGAGTAGCAATTCTATACTACCTATATACTTGTTTTGAGAAAGAAAGTAATAAACTTAGACTGTCAATCAACTAGCGAGGGCTTTATTACTAGGTACTTACGGTTCGGTTTGTGATAGACAAAATGGTTTTTATACATTTGATTTTCTAATACCTTACCGTAATAATTATAGTCTCCAATCACAAGCATAGTGAGACCTATTTGAATGGTTTTGATGGTACTTGTTTCTGTTTTGAATAGATATGATATTTATCATTTATTGTCCCCGATAATAATTTGACAGCTGTTATACATACCAGTGTAAACACTGCATAATACATAGCAGTAGTTGGCAACAAAAGCAACAGTATGGTAAACGCAACTGTGCCAACAAATAGTTCTTGATTGGTGTATTCACACGAATCTATGCCACCTCGGAGAGGATTATATTTGCGTCCAACAAATAACCTCAATAAAGCAATGAGTCCAGATACTTGTATGTTGAATAACCTGAGGAAAAAAATGATACAATAGATTTTCAACCTTTTGCAAAGGAGATAAAGTAGTAATTTGTTTATTCCATACAAAATACACTAAATTAATTAACGATCTTGTTTTGGTCCACCTTGAAGCCATGTACAAGTATCTAACAAAAATCAATTCAAATTTGTGTGTAATTATTATTTGTGTAAATAAAAAAATATTTTCGTTTGTAGTGACTTAACTATAGGTAGGTACCTTGCAGCATATACGTAGATACAGTACGAATGAAATGTTGCTATGCATAACATATCTGAAATTATAGCTGCTTGAAACGTAATCCCAGCATATCCAATATAGTGAAACAACTGTAAGATGACTTCCAGTTTTTCACCAGTCACCTCTGAAAAAAAGGTAAACCTTGTTTGTACTTTTCAATAATTCACATGCAGAGTAAGGGGAGGTAAATGTAAAAACAAAGGTAAGATGAACTTCAACTGTGGGCACATTTGACAGGCTATAATCGGAATAACGTAAGAATTGACTTTTGACTATTACAAATTGACGCCTATCTATTCTATGTCTATTTGTGCTTTCGGCAAGTTCCACCATTACAGACTATCAAATTCGGACTTAGCATCACTCACATCCTAGATATTGAGGGCGCTTTTGATAATACACCCACTCGGACACTAGTGGAAGGGCTCAGGGCCAAGGAGGTGGACGGCACCACTATCCGCTGGGTGCAAAGCATGCTCTCAAGCAGAATGGTTAGGCTAGACTTGCTTAACACTACACTGGAAGTGGCCACTGTGAGAGGCTGCCGGGGGTGTCCTATCTCCCTTGCTCTGGACTCTTGCGGTGGATGGACTTCTGCATAAGATGGCGGAGCTCCGAATCGACACTCAGGGGTACGCAGACGACCTTGTTGTGACGGTGAGGGGCAACTGTCAAAGTACTTTATCAGACCTTATGCAGAGGGCTCTCAACACCATAAATACATGGTGCAGAGATAATGAATTGTCTATCAATGCGGACAAGACAATTATAGTTCCATTCACGAACAAGCGGAAACTAGACAAACTTAAGCCGCTTGTCATGAATGGTAAAACTATTCCGTTCTCAACAGAGGTCAAATATCTGGGGGTAACACTGGACCAGAAACTGACCTGGAACAAGCATGTGGACGGAACTATACAAAAGGCTAGATCAGCCTTGGCAATATGCTGTCGTTTAGCAGGCAACCGATGGGGTCTAAAACCCAAAATTGCCTTGTGGCTGTACACAGCTATAGTGAGGCCGATAGTGTCTTACGCCTCCGTAGCATGGTACAGGAAAACGACGCAGAAGGCAACAGTGACGAGGCTTGGCAGCCTGCAAAGAACTGCCTGTGTCATCGTCACTGGAGCCATGTCATCCTCCCCGACGGCAGCCCTAGAGGCCATACTAAATCTACCGCCCCTTCACCTGCATCTGGAATTGGAGGCGAGATCTAGTATGCTTAGAATAGCGGGCGCTAGGAGAGGTAATTGGTTATCGCAAACCCTGAGACTGTTTAAGGAATCAGTGTACGATATTCCTGTTCTTGGGATGCCGTCCGACACTATGGCACCCAAATTTTGTCCACTCAAACTCTACTCAGTGGAACTTCCCAAAAGGGAGGACTGGTCAAACAGTCAAATTAAGTGGAAAGAAGGAAGCCTGAGGTGGTACACTGATGGCTCCAAATCCGGATCTGAAGTAGGCTGCGGAGTATATGGTGAAGCGCCCAGGAAAAGCATCAGCTTAAACCTAGGGCGTTTTTGCTCTATATTCCAGGCAGAGGTATACGCCATTATTGAATGTGCGTCAATAAATCTGCAAAGCAACTACGGCAACCATACTATCTATATCCATTCGGATAGCCAGGCGGCACTCTTAGCCCTAACCTCTGATGTCACCACATCGAGGCTGGTTGAGAACTGCAGGCAATTATTGAACAACCTTGGAGCCAGGAACAAGGTTGTTCTACGTTGGGTCCCGGGGCATGCGGGTATCGTTGGAAACGAAAAGGCCGACGAACTCGCACGAGCAGGGGCTAAGGGGAAGAACTACAGTCCTGAGCCGTTTTGTGGGATTCCCAGAAGCCTAACGCGGCTCACCCTAAAGACCTACTGTCACTACAAAACCATTCAACTCTGGAGGGAAAAACCAGGGTTGAACCATTCCAAAGCGCTTATCAAGGCCTTCAGCAAAAAGGCGTCTTCGAGCGCCTTGGCGCTGCCTAGGAACCAACTGCGCAACTTGGTCAGGGTGCTTACCGGGCACTGCGGCCTAAATAAGCACATGCACACTATGGGGAAACGTGACATGGGGCGGTGCAGACTCTGTATGGAGGCAGAGGAGACGCCCCTACACATCCTCACAGAGTGCCCCTGCCTAATGCGCACTCGTGACTTGATCCTGGGTGGACATATATTGCGCCCGGAGGAGTTAAAGTCTCTCGAAACCAAAAAGATCCTGCAGCTGTTCGAAGTTGCAGGTTTGGATCGAGAGTTGTAGTAGGTGGCGATCACAATAGATCAGAGATGGTCGCAGTGATACATAGGCTCTGGAGCCTTACATAGCCCCTAGAAAAAGAAGAAGAAGAAGAAGATCACTTATGGGAAACCATTGTGCATTTCATCACAGTATCAAGTCGGTACGAAATTTTGTAGTCGGCTCTTCTACCACATAAGGATGCCACCCATGGTATTGCCTCTAACCAGGAATAGGCACACTTGCCTTACTAGTAGAAAAAATTAATTAAGCTTACCTAGAAATAACCACCAAAGTTGTATATGGTACGAGAAATACTTTCCAAGCATTTTATTGAATGCATTGTTTAATTTTAGACCTGCAGGAACACCCATCAACCATTTTAATAATGTGTACAAGGAGTTCACTAAGTTCTGAAACACATTTTCTCTCATAAATAAAACAATACACACACTTCTCTTAACAGAGAACGCAACGCCAGAACAGTAAGTGGGTCCAAGTTTGAAAAATTGTGTTATTCCCACTAGTTACCACCAAGTTCTTACCAGTGGTATTTAACAACTGAGAATTAGTTTTTTCATCTTAGAGAATTATCTTCTTTACCACCAAAGCAAGTGAGTTGTGGTAACTACTGAAAAAAAAACTCAGGGGTTACCACTGGGGGACAGGTGACAAAAAAAATCTCAGTTGTTACCACTGGTAACAACTTGGTGATAACTAGTGGGAACAACCTGAAAATTTAGATTTGTAGGCTCTTTTGTCAAATTACGTTGATATTATGGCACATAGGATATAGCTGCAGTTATAATGTCCAACATACATAGTGTAAATCCAGAAGAAATATTGGAAGTAAACCTAAAATACTTATATACATACCTCAAGCATATTCATCAAAATGTCACTAAGTTCTTTTTCATTTATCATAATAAATTGCAGGGCAAGATACCCTAGAAGAATATCAACAAGGACTGCTAATATGAGATTGCCTTGTTTTATAGATATCTGAAACAGCATTGTGAAAACATGCCAACTTTAAAAAAAAACAGGTATTATCATGTTCTCTTCCCATTTCAGCACACTTAATATAATTTGAACTTGATTTGAAATAAAGTTCGAAATAAATTTGTAATCCATGAATTTTTTCTGTGAAGTTACTACTTTTTATATACCGTAAACTCAGGTAACTATAGTCCTTAAGTAGAACTATGGTCCAGTTTTTAATGTTGATTCTTAAAACAAGCCTTTATGATTTGTACTCGTTACATTTATTTTGGTGCTTAGATACACTAATGCTCTTTCTATATAATATACTTAACATAATATGAAAAATACTTAAACATATTTTACTGTAACTTGAATTTGGACCATAGTTGTAAGTTGTGGACTAGTTACCTGATTTTACAGTATTCAGAACCTTGCTTACCTTCTTGTTTCTCCATACACTTATCAGGAACCAGTGAGCCAAATTTAAATAATTACAAACATGCTGGCCAACCATGGAGTATGATAACCAGAAGGGAGGTATAAAAAATGGCTCATAGATTTCAATTTGATTCCTATGTTTTTGTATCAAACTTTGTAGATGCAATAACTCTTCATTTGATTTAAACTTAATTTCTGTCTGTTTAATTTTATCGTATTCATACAGCATCAATATACAGTTATTTGTAAAATCTATTGGGCGCCCATGTATTGTAATGTTTTTTATTGGAGTATGACTTTGATAGGTAAAAACAATAATGTTTTTAAAAATATCTAGATTTTTCTCTTTTTTTGTTAGGTTCCAGATTCCATAAATAACATCTTCCTGGTTTCCACTAGACTTCCACCCTATGTAAGAATATTCCACAAAATAAACTATAACGGTATTCTCCGAAAAACTATAATAACCTTTAAGATAAATTGTATCTTTCAAATTCAACAGAAATGCTGGAAGAAATATTCGTATAGTTCTTTGCAACATTGTTATCACCGTTCACTAATTAAATATAATTTAAAATTGTGTGAAAATGATAAATATTTAATGTACTTTATTTGTTCTTAATTTGGTTGTTTACAAAATTACAAATATTTGTTGACTCGACTTGACGTATGGATGACAGTTGACACTGACATAAAATTAATATTGCCATTGAAAAATAAAGTCTAATGGACTCTACAGACGTCATCGAAATTGCATGCGATTTTTTATTCATTGCCGACTACTGAGATTGTTTGTATTTATTAATTTGATTGATAGATAAAATTGGATAAAATGCCGCAATGTATTGGTAGAGCCCATAGTAGTCAATCAGTACATGAATCCAAGTCACCAAGCTACTTGTTGGTAAACTTGGCAATGCCAAGTTCTGTTGCAGGGTACATCCCTATTTTTTGTTTTATCTGTGGTTAATGTGACGTCGCGTTTCGCCATCTTGTTTAACTGTTCATAATTTGGCTATTGCGAATGATTTAAAATTAAATTTATTTAGTTGTAAGCGTGAAAGACCTAACAATTTCGTTTAGAGAAGCGCCTCGTAGCTCACTAGACTTTATAGTCTAGTCCATACTTCTGAATAGCTCTTACCACAACAAGCATTCAGAATGTCTGCACACGAGCAAATGAGGGCGATGTTGGATCAATTGATGGGCACAGCTCGCAATGGTAATTATATTAATTTTAATTGTTTTTCAATCCGTAAGTCTGCTGAATCTGACTAGCACAGTAACTTTATTTATATCACTGCACCTTATAAAACGCAGTCCCCTGCCGCGTCTGTCTGTATGTATGTATGTTCGCGATAAACTCAAAAACTACTTAACAGATTTTCATGCTGTTTTCACATATCAATAAAGTGATTCTTAAGGAAGGTGTATAATTTGTTATGATTTTGTGTTACCCGTACGAAGCCGGGACGGGTCGCTAGTGTTGAATATTTCCGGTGTAATAGCATGTCAGCCACATCCAGCCGGCCTCAGGGGAGTGTTGAGACCGCCTTGAGCATTTGAATTAGGATGGTTTGTCGCACTGTATATGGTGGAGCAGTAAGTAGTTACTTTATTCACAATGCTCAAGCTTCTGCTTCCTCTTTTAAGTCCACATCGGCAAGTTTCAATCATAGTTTGCAGTTGACTGTGAATTCCACTGCATTAAGAAGGTGCTTTCATTTATTTCAGGTGAAGCTGACAGTCATGGTGTCAAGTTTTTTGATGATTCTGTGTGTAAATCATTTTTACTACAATGTTGCCCACATGAAATTCTATCTTCAACGGTAAGTTTTATAATATGCTTTTTTTGTATTCCAAGGGAAAGCTGCACATACTGAATTTCTGATATTGTCACAAGATTATCTAAGTTTTAACATTTTTTTTCCCAAGTTGAAGATAATTCAGGAATTCAGAATGTAAAAGCTGTATATGGGATTGATTGCTATTATACAGTGGGATTATTTATGCGATGTAGACACAATTTTGTGGTGTTATTATAGTTGAGTCTATCAATTTAGTCACTAGAAAACAGCTATGAGACTTATGTGGTCTCATACCTTACCATCATCAAAAAAATTGATGAGTATATTTTTATTTTAGCTGCTTTTCTATGGACTCCATTGACTGGCCAGCTTATATTATTTACTATTATGTAGTATTTGTTTTAATCATCCCAATGTGTATGCTGCCAAGTTTCATCCCTTCCTATTTCGTCTGTTGCCATGAACCTGTAGTACCCCTGGAAACATCTATTGGAGTGGCATTAACTGTGGTGAAATATGCTTTTCAGAAAATGCCCAACACTAGTCTTTATTGCTCATCACAATACTTAACAGATGAGGGATAGATTGTATGAGTTAGGCTGTTCTGTAAGTACCAAGATGTACGTATAAACATTTATAGTTAGCTGGTTGTACACTTACTGCTAAGCAGTTCTTATTTAATAAGTCTTCCAGGCTTTATATAAAATTGATTAAAAATCAACGGTTCATATGCTGCTTTGGTGAGTACAAGTAAAAAATTTTAGGAACAAATTGTAAAGCCGGGTGAGAGCAATTTGGTGATAATCTAACTACATTGGGTACGTACTGAGCTATATGACATAGCTAGAAAAAGAAAACATATGATTGCATGAAAAAACTACAAAAATTGTTATTAATAAATTTGAATTCGACAGCTAGGTTACCCTACAATACAACTATTTAATTATTTACATCATTTTCCTACATTGCTCTATTTTATGTAAATTTTCCTATGGTTTTTAAACTTTCACAGTTAAATTATAATGAAACTAATATAATTATTATCTTGATGTTACCACTCTTAAAAAATATTTATATATTCAATCAGTTTAGTCATCACATTAGGATCTAAGTTGTAATGGCTGGGTGTTTCCACTATGATTTGTAAGTACATAATATTTGTCATTTTCCGTCGGGTGTGCCAGGCGCGAGCTGATGGTGTGGATTGTATGTATTTTATTCCAACATTAACTTATGAGATGGTTTATAAAATGTGCTGGAGGGGTTTTATATGTCATTTAAATATTTGACATTCACTGCCAGTAGTTTTTGTGATAAAATAAACAATGCATTAAGAGATGCAAAATTATATAACCACCAATTTCTTAGATGGTGCTGTTGGAAGCCATAGTCTGGAATAACTGGAATATCAAATGTTAATGTATGAGGCTATATGGTGCAATTTTCTTTTGCTTCGTTAATGTTGGCTCACATTTTTTTTCTCTGTAATAAGATTCCAATTTGTCTTTGATTGAATTGCTCTTACTGGCAGTGGTTGTTTGTATTTTTTCTTTTTCATATCCAATGACAATCTTGATATGTTGTTTTATGATTTTAACCATAAAATATGTATTCACTGAGAGTAAGTCCTAAAACTTTGTTGAACAAAATAATAAGTAACCCATTTATTTCATAACAAACAATACAAATTAATGGTCAATATTTAATGCTGCATCAAACTCTTAAGAACTAAGCTCAAAAGAGATTGACAGTTTTTAACTTGCTCTATCTTACTAATTTCTCGGTGAATATGTAAATGTGGGCATCTTTTTCCAATAGTTCAAAATTATGTCTGACAATTTCATCTTAATAAATACTTAACAATTCTATTGATTCGGGGGCTAAGCCATCATGAGGGTGTGCCTCGCGCTCATTTTGCTTCCTCGAAATTTAAGTATTAGTCTTCTTGATCAATACTGCCATAGAATTAGTCACATTTGGAAAAAGATGAACCTAAATACATGGCCACTTATATGTCTACATTGTTTGACACTTTACAGAAAAATATTTTTACAATCGTAGGACACTGTAGGTGTCAACCAGTGTAATGAAATATTTTGTTTTCGTAAACATTTGAGTATGGCGTTATTCATAAACGCATTACAAGGCTGAATTAGCTATGAGAGTCGCTTAACTTCAAACGCCGCTAAATCCATCTGTCAGATGCAATTTTGGTATTAAGAAAAAGGAATAGGGTAGATATTTGCTGAGAGCGTCGAATGGATTTACCCGAGTTTGAAGTTAAGCAACACATGAGTCGTTTGTCTTTATCTGTCATTGTGACTTATGTATTTGTAAGAAAGGGATAAAACATAATTTGACTAATTCAGGCTCGTATTAGTTTTATGAATAAGGGGGCTAAACTTTAGATCTCTATATTGATTATTGTATGTGATTATAGGTAATTATTTCAAATATTCAATGTGCCCTCTATAACCGGGATAAGCATATTATTGAATTAATTAATTTACGTGGTTTGACTTGTTTCGTTTGCAGCGAATGGATCTAGGTGAGTGTCCAAAAATACATGATCTGGCACTGCGGGCGGATTATGAGTTAGCGTCAAAGACCAAAGATTATTTCTACGACATTGACGTAAGTACTAGCTTAATTTACAAAAACAAACTTAGTCTTATATTTTAATTACCATTTCTGAAATAACTAACCAAATTGATAAAATTTTCAACTAAATAATATCAATCATTTGGCTATACTAATGGTTCTGTCAAAATACGCGTAACGCGTGTAATAGTGAAGGCGGAAAGAATTAATGTTAAGGCTGAGAAAAATTATCTCGCGTACAAAATTTTGGTCCCGAATTATAAGTTGTCTATGTTTTTAGATAGCAATTTATGGCCAGAAGGTATCTCTTTTCGTCGGTTTGTAGATTTTAGACAACTTTTGTGAATAAGAGTTAACTATTAGGACATTAGGCCCAGAATAACTAATAGTACTACCGTACAGAAAATTCACTCCTTCACAAAAGTCAGATTTAGGTATAAAATTATACCTATACTCGTCGCCTGCAAGCAAAATTGAAACTTATAACCGCGCACGAACCGTGAATCTTCTTTGCGCGCCGCAGTTTCATGACCGAGCTGCGAGTGTCGGCACGGGGTTGTCACTTTACAAGTTTTGTACCTATACCTACTGATTTATTATTTTTAAGATAAATATGTAGGAATTACAAACGTTGATTCTGTATACATATTTTTTTTTATCCGGAGATAGTATGTCTGATTCTCACGGAAGTAGGTATGCCACAGAAGTACTTATTCCTTTGAAAATATGTCGGTCAATATAGTCCGGAAAAAAAAAACTGGTTTCTTGTTCTTCCGTTTATTCAGACATCCGTAAACAGAACAATATCTATAGATTTAGGTTTCGAAGGCATTATGTATTTTCAATTTTGTGCGAGTTGAGCTGAGCGGCAGCCCATTGCCATACGCCTGCCCGGGAGGCGCGCCGGCCAAATGTACCTAAACTGCGAAGTGATTTATAATTATATATGTGATATCTACTCAAGATGTTTTTCCATGATTTTCTAATCCGTTTTGTGTACTGACAAAGGCAACGGAGCACTTAGAGGCATTCATAGCAGACTGTGACCGTCGGACTAATGCCGCCAAGCAGCGCCTGGCCGAGACCCAAGAGGAGCTGTCCGCCGAAGTGACCGAGAAAGCCAACTCGGTCCATGAGCTCGCTGAGCAGATCGGCCAGAAACTGGCGAGGGCCGAGGCGCTTGGAGAGGAGGGTATGGTGGAAGAGAGTGTCAAGCTGATGGGAGAGGTGTGGCTTACTGTACTGTTATCGTAAATATTAATATGGTTTTTATACTAATTAAAATAGTAACACTTTAAAATTAACAGACTTAAATCAGACTTAAACTTGAGAGAAAGCGTTTCATTATTTATGATATGCGTAAATGAGTAACCAGGTAGTAGGTATGTTACTATCGAGTGACCTCATTGATTCGTAGTCACGTATCGTAACCACTACGACGTGATTTCGCTGTCTGACATGGAAACACTGGTAACCGTAATTTATAAAAATAATATCCTTATAATGGTATAAACTAACCCTTTTCTATAGTAGGCTTGTGCCTGCTCGGTCACTACAGAGAGCGCTCCGCTCTCGGTCAATCGGTCAAACGAACTAGTTCGGTCTTTTAGTTCCTTTAGTTCAGTTCGGTTGTTGAGAGCCGGGAATTGGATTTTTTTTCGAATGTTTAGTAACTGAATACAATTTAACTTGTACAATACGATTTGTCGATATCAAACATTAAAACACCTTAACAATACAAAAAAAAAAAACAAATATCAGATTTATGAAAAATATTTGATTTTCCATCGTATTTTACGGGCTTAGGAGTGTCACGTCGTTCATTCATCTCGTTCACATTCGTGCCAGGGACAGTGCCAACCGTTTCGTTCCATCCATTTACCGTTTCACTCAGTCAAGCGCTCTCCACTCCCACTGAACTAAAGGACCTAAAGACCGATTAAGAGCGTGCAAAAAGATTTAGTTCCTTTCGGTCCTTCACGGGATTTCATTCTTAACAGTTCTTAGTTCATGACCGACTCAAGCCTATTCTATAGTAAGATTTATCGACCAAATATATATCAATAGGATTTCAATCTTAGCATTCCCTGATTTCCCTGCATTCTGATTTAATTTTCAAATTAGATTGGACTTAAGTCATTCTTCAAATGTATCGTCAAAACTTGATTAATAATAATAATAATAAAAAGCCTTTATTTCCAAATTTCCAATTTTACATTAAAAGATTTTGCGTGTTGTTAGTAATTTTCTTATAGCTAGTAGTTAGTGTTAAGTTTGTGTATGTTATTTACTAATTTAATTTAATTTGGACCCCTCTTTGAGTGGAGGCCTCCATTCTCTCCATTTTGAAAAAACTTGATTAAGTATATGGAATTTGTTTAGATTTTCGGTAAACCTTGTGGGTTAGTGCGGCCTAGAAAAGAAGAATTATTAGAAGTAGTGTCCTATCCGTACTACTAAAATTCCTTTACATTACAGATAGACGAATTGCGTAAAAAGAAAGCAGTGGCGGAACAGGAATACCGCAACTCAATGCCGGCGTCGTCCTACCAGCAACAGAAGTTGCGCGTCTGCGAGGTGTGCTCCGCCTACCTCGGCATACACGACAACGACAGGCGGCTTGCCGACCATTTTGGAGGAAAATTGCATCTCGGATTTATCACTATTCGTGAAAAGCTTGCTGACTTGAAGGTACCTAAGTAAAAAGACAGCATGTCAGTCATTCGTACGTAAATTCATATGTATTTGTAAGTTTTTCTTCCTATCAGTTGATCGTTAAAATAAAGGCGAGCGGGTAGAACAGAAGTTTCCTATCTATTGGCGCGAAGTGTCAAAGTGAACTTTAACTTTCTCTATCAAGCCCCAAGGAGGAATACCCTCCAAACTGCCTCCAACGCACACATTTTTTTTTTTCCAGAAAAACGTAGAAAAAAGGCGCGAAGAGCGCGGTGCGTCCGAGCGGGAGCGCGGCGGGGGCGGCGGGCGGCGCCACTACGTCGGCGGCCGCGAGCTCGACCGCCGCGCGCGCCGCCACCGCGAGACCGCGCGCGACCGCCGCGACGACCGCGCCGACCGCAAGGACGCCGACCGCAAGGAAGCCGACCGCAAGGACGCCGACCGCAAGGAAGCCGACCGCAAGGACGCCGACCGAAAGGACGACAAGCGCGACCGCGGCGACCGGGACCGGGAGCGGGATAGGGGCGAGCGGGACCGAGAACGCAAGTAAGTGTGAACCTTATCAGATCATGATCATGAATAAGTGAGCTACCACGCGTGACCGCGAGGACGATAAACGCGATCGCGGCCACCACGACTGAAAGCGGGAGCGTAAGTGCTAAACTTTTCTTCTGTTCCTATGGTACCCCAAAGGTACAGAGTCTTTACGAGATCACGTCATGTCTTTCAATCCCTAGCAGCGCTCTAAATGTCACTCCAGCTGATTTTATCAGCATTCAGCTCCTTCTCAACAGAGCGCCGCCACACATGAATGCACATACAACTCGTCTCGAATTATGTTGTACCTAATCATGCTACTGCTATCATGCTATGTAGCAGTGTCCTAGGAGTGTACTAAGAGTTCTAAACCAGCGGGTACGCTTCGGAAGATGGCAAAAGGACACGGAGCGCCTTACAAATAAAACGAATAAAAAGATTTTCTGGCTTTTCTCTTCCTTCTAAAAATAAAAGAGAGTATAATTTATTTTTACCACAAGACATGCTTGAACCAGGAAACCCCTGATACTTACTGTCAATTCACGATATGTCATACAATCACGAATGGATTTCCACCGCCACCGCAATTAAATTCTTGAATTAGTTCAAGAAAATAATTCAGACTTCATATACAGGAGGAGTCGATCACGCAGCAAAAGCAAGCGGGACGGTTCCCGGGAGCGGTCGCGCGACCGCGACCGCGACCGCAACCGCGAGCGCGACTCGCGCCGCAGCCGCTCGCATCTGTCGTCGTCGCGCGACCACCGGCGGGACTAGCGCCGCGTTCCTAGGATATTAATACGGGACAATATTGACGCGCCATACGAATCTGAAACCTGAAGGTTGACCTGTTTCATTTTGAGTATTTTGACCTATGAATGTAAAGAAAACTAGTGATTTATACCAGGGGCAACTGGAGTATCATAGAAGTTACAGACGAAAAGATGCTCGACTGCCGTGCCCCCAGATTTCATCATGCTAGCTCATTTCAAATGAGCGCAGCTAGCAAGATGACTGTAACTTGTTGTATTAGCCTGGTTGCTCAGTTGTCTATGATTATTCAGGCCTGTTTTAGTTGCTTCATTACATTTGTCTAATAATAATTAATGTTAAAAATGCGTCAAAATCACATTGACAAAGAAAAAGTAGAGTAGATTTAATATATAGTGAGTTGAATGACGAAAAATATTGTAAATGATGTTTAAAGAAATTACTATTCCATTTTACGCCTTTTTTGGTGTTTATAATGGTTTACAGGCGCAAGATTGACTCATTTGTCGGAGACGGATATCAGTAGTTGTCTCAAGCGCTGCCATCAGGGAATGCAATAACCGACCATAGTTCATATAACCGGTTTCGGTTATGCCCAAAAAATAAGCGATAATTGGTTTTAATATGAACGGTTACGGTTATTTTCGACAAAAAATGATAAACAACCAAGTAATCAATAAATTACGAAAATAAAGGTACAGTATTAGGGAATGTGTCTTCGTTTTTTAATAAAACACACAACATATAGTGAAAGTGAAATGATGACCTTGGACGTGGTACAATATTCAATCAAAATATTTCATAAATAAGGCAAGTAAATTAGGTATATGTATTTCGTTTAAAGTACGCGAATGACAAAAATTATAGTCACAGGCGTCACAGCCAAAAAAAAGGCAGGATTTTGTAATCATTAGAAGGTCAGTTCATAGAATTTGTCATAAATAAATAACGTCACCGATTATTAGAGTTTCAAATAATCGTTTATGATTTTTTGTCAAAATAAGCGGTTATTATTGATTATTTCGGTTACGGTTATAACCGATTTGCATTCCCATGGTGATTATAATGAAATAATTAACAGTTTTAACGTGTACAGTTTTGTGGTCGATTAGGGTTATCTGAAACATTAACGCTGTAGCAGGTGCCTACCGCGAACATCGAAACTTATTCTTTTTTTGTACTATTCGAGGTAGCCCCACGAAGTTATTCCGGAGTGAATATTTACTACGGCTAAAGTGTGATCGAAAGAAAAGTGAAACTGGAGGATTGCATCTCGTTTTGATTACGGAATTAACGACGTCATTTGACAATAATGACGTGACAAAAAACAATATGTAATATAACTAACTTGTGTAAGTGTGACACAGTCTTCTGGTTTGATACTCTTTCGAATCGTGTTCTCTAGTCTTCTCAGACCTCAGATCACCTGTCTTGCTCGGTGATAAGGACCAATAGCAAAAAAGTAACACCGGGTAGTCCGGGTCTAAAATTATCCGTGGGTAGCCTTCAAGTATTGCCATCTAGTGCGAAAAATATCAGATAACTCATTGGTTTTAGCAGGTTCAGTTTCGTTATATCGAACTATTTCCATCTTCATTAATTTAATTTGAAGTAAAACAATTCGAAGCCAATTCTTGCGCGACTGTTTAAAAAATAGGAACATTAATGTAATTAATATTTAGGTTAGTTGTTTTGTTTTAAAGTAGAAAATATAGCAAAAATGAAATAAAGCAATAAGGACACGCACTATTTTTGTTTGATGTTTTGTTAGTATTTCATACAATACTTTTATTTGTAATAGGTTTACCAATAAGTAAGTGTAAAAGGTTTTATGTATCAGCTCACGTTTGTGTTAAAATCGGATCGGGAGTAGGTAGCAACTTGTACAAAGATTACTGCTCTGCACTCGTTGATTTAATAAATCTTTACCTATTAAATTGTGTTTAATTTATTAGTAGTAGTAGTAGTAGTAGTAGTAAATCACTTTATTGTACAAAACAAAAATTGATAACATGAAATTCATATAAATTTAGGTACAAAGGCGAGCTTATCCCTATAAGGGATTTCTTCCAGCTAACCTTAGAGTAAATGAGTGGAAAATTCGAATTAGATAGATAGACAAACTTACAGAACGTACAATAATATTTGAAAAGGAAAACTACAATATTAACGTCTACGAATAACTAAAATACATCAATTGCATTATGCAATAAAATAAATATGTACTAGCATACATTAAATATATAGTACTAAATAAATATTAAATAAATATATATATATATATATATATATATATGTATAATATATAAATAATATATATATATTAGCACTCAACCAAATCACAGTTCGTGGGAAAGCCAAAGCTTTTTCAGATTAACTTTGAGTGATGCTACAGACCGGGACCGTTTGAGCGACAGGGGCAACTCGTTCCACAACTTCACCGCGCGCACTGTGAATGAATTTGCGTACGTTCGAGACTTATTCGAAGGGATAGCAAGCGTAAGATTAGCACTAGAACGTAAGCGGTGATCACTTCCTTCAGCCAGATAGTTAAATCTCTCGGTTAGGTAAGATGGGGAACAGGGGTTGAAGAGTGTTGAAAAGCAACGACAGAACATGCACATCCCTGCGCTGGCGGATCGGTAACCACCCGAGCTGCTTACGAAAATTAGAAATGTGGTCGTATTTACGGAGGCCATACACATACCTGATACAGACATTTTGTAAGCGCTCAAGTTTATTCAGCAATTCCTCATTACGATCCAAGAACGCAATGTCACCATAGTCTAGTAGAGGGAGCAAGAGAGAGCGGGCAAGAGTCAGTTTGGTACGAAGAGGGAGGAAATTCTGAAGTCGTCGAAGAGAGTGTAGGGAACCAAACATTTTTTTACTCACCTCAGCCACGTGGGGTTCCCAGGAAAGCGTCTGGTCCATGATGACACCCAAATTTCGGACAGTAGAGGAAAAGGGGATTTTAGTCCCATCAAAAAAAATGTCAGGTATCACCATGTCTGAGAGCTTAGCTACATAGTAAGGGCCACCAATGACAATTGCCTGCGACTTCTGGGCATTAATCTTCAAACCGAATTTGCACGCCCAATCCCGTATGGACTCTAAATCAGAATTGATTTGAGTAATCATTGAAGCAAGATCATCTATATTAGCCGCTGCATAAATCTGTAGGTCGTCCGCGTAAAGATGGTATGATGACGTAAGTGCTTTCGTGATACCATTAATGAAAATAGAAAAAAGAAGTGGCGAAAGTACTCCTCCTTGCGGGACGCCAGCGGAAAGCTCACACCAGTCGGACAGCTTGTCGTCGACTCTGACACGCTGGCGTCTGCCAGTAAGGTAGCTACGAAACCAGGATAGAGTGGTTTGGGATATGTTAAGACTGCTGAGTGTGCCCAGAAGGATGTCAAAGTCCACTGTGTTAAAGGCACTACTGAAGTCGAGAAGAACAAGGACAGTTAGCATTTTGCACTCTATATTAAACCGGATGTCGTCGGTGACTTTAACTAAAGCGGTGACTGTGCTGTGCCCGGGGCGGAATCCAGATTGGAATGAGTTAAATAACAAATTTCTATTAAGATAGGATAGGAGACGGCGATTAACATAATGTTCAATAATTTTTGATACTACAGGAAGAATGGAAATAGGACGATATTGGGAGAAAGAAGCAGGAATGGAGGTTTTCGGTAGAGGGGTGACATGGGCACACTTCCAGGAAGCCGGAAACGTGCCCGTGGATAGGGAAAAATTTATAATGTTGGAAATGATAGGAGAGATGAAATCCGCCGCGAGCATGAGCATATCTACACTGAGGTTATCGTCACCGACGGCTTTCGACTTGATAGTTTTGAGGATTGCTTGTGTCTCTTGTGCAGAAATACAGCCGAGCTCAAAAAATTCTAAATTGGAGTTAGATGTAGTAGTCGCAAGAAGCGATAAGGTGGAACTTTTAACTGACGGATCAAGTGTTACCGGCGAAATACTGAAAAATTGATTAATACCGTTTACATCGAGAAAACTAGAGCAACTTGATTGGGATTTGCCCAAGCCAAGGGATTTTAAAAACTTCCATAACTTCGCAGGGGGACAGTCTTTAATTGAGCTGTGAATGTATCGACGCTTTGACTCCCTACAGACTTTGTTGCAGCGGTTACGCAGTGACAGATACTTCTGGCGATTATCATCAGAGGGATTCAATCGAAATTTTACGCGGGCTCGATCTCGCTTGGCCATCAGTAGTTTAATATCCGGCGTAAGCCAAGGCGCAGGAAAGTGTTTAACGCGCATAGGTTTCAACGGCGCATATTTGTCAAAAGTCGCAAGCAACATATCATTAAAAGCCCTCACCCTCATGTCTATATCTGCAAGACGATCTAACCCTTGCCAATCTGCACTAGATAAGTCAGCATAAAAGGCTTGCAAATCCAAGTCCCGCAGGTTTCGCCGCATTATAATTTTGTGCTTTCGTTTTGGAGGACGGATTTTAAAAGCAGCGTATATTAAATCATGGTTGGAGAAGCCAGCAGCATTAAACTGACCATGAAAGGAAACTAAGTTTAGTTTATTACATCCATGTTTGATTTTATGGTGAGAACTGAATCGTACGGTCAGTTCTAATTATTGGGCATGATATATATGAAATCACCACTTCACTTAATACCTAAGGTGGACAGTTAGGAAAAAAATACATTTTGTTGCAGGCATCTGTTACGTATGGTCTCAGAAATAGCTATGTGCTCTGCAAATTATCGACACTAGCCCTTATTATTATACCAATAAAGTATATAATTTATATATCGTAGTGTGACTACTTAAAAAACACAAATCAAAAATATTTAATAAAATTATTTGATTTGTTTCCAAAGTTGTGTTCAGTCAATTTCGGCTACGACCGCTTATCTACTACTGCAAGCTTAACACATGTCTGTTCGTAGTTGCTTTCCTCTACAAAGCGGGAAAACGCTAGGCCGCGTGTAGCGCTACGAAAACGTTGGCAGTTAATGCGGTAATTGACCATCGCTAGACCTTATGTCGCTGCAATAAGGTTTACGAATCGTCAGTTGATATTATGTACCTATATGTCTGGCTTTATGGATGCCGATTCATGGGTGGTTAGGCATCTATTCTACTTACCTAAAACCCTGATGCATGAAGTATCATACTCATATTGCTAAAAACAACCAAATTCACATAAATTAAGAATTTATATCGTCATAAGTCATAACAAGTCATCAAGGGAACTTGGTTAGCACTTGTCTTGTTTCAGTATATCAATATTGATGTTGATACTTTATGCATCTAAGGGTTAACCTTCTGGACGCCAACGACGGATATATCGGAACCGCAGGTCCAACGCCAAAGACGGATTAATGCGTCACAGACCACAGAGCAACGTAGACCTACGTGCATGTCGGTGACGTGGCGTTCGAGTGACAGCTTTTATGTTTGACGCGGCGTCGAAAAGGTTAAAATTGTATAAATTGGTGATAAATAAAAAATGGTGAGTAGGTGGATAAAATTTATTCAAATTCGCATTTCATGCTATTCATGTTATTTTATTCTAGATTTTTATCATACTATTTTTAAAAGTTCTTTATATTGCACATTAATGTGCAACTACAAACAAAATAATAAGCACCAAAAATGCAACTGTACTATGATTGTGAAAGATCACTGAGAAATGTTTACATTTGCAACATCACGTTTATGCCAGACAATATATATGGTTGACCGATTGTCGTTTGGGAACTATATAATATAACATATTTTGCTCGTTGTATAATACTATACCTACTAGCTTTTGCCCGCGACTTCGTCTGCTCCAATCCAAACTGCTTTTTATCGATTCCCCATACAAACTTCCACCCCCCTTTTCACCTCCTTAAATGATGACTTCTGGGATAAAAACTACCCTATGTCCTTCCCCGGGTCTCTAACTATCTCTATACCAAATTTCAACTAAATCGGTTCAGCGGTTTAAGCGTGAAGAGGTAAGAGACAGGCACATTTATAATATTTACAGGGTCGTAGCGTAGCACTCGTACCTACCTAATACGCTCGTGTTGCGTCGGATATAAGCGTGATCGAGCAAGATACAAGCAGTACAGGGCGACGTTTGATTTCAAAAAGCTTTTTGATCGCGTAGATAAGCGACGTGCTGCTAAGTAAGCTGTGTATCATTGACTTTTTGCCTAAGCTGCTTCAGTTTTTCGCCAGTTATCTGCGCGACAGACAGCAGTATGTACAGCACGGATGCTTTGTATAATTGTATCCGAACCATACCACACACGTTCGGGAGTCAGCCAGGGTTCGATTTTGGGTCCGTATCTCTTCGGGATTATGGCAAATGACTTGGCCTCAGTACCTAAGTATGCAAGATGCCTACTTTATGCTGACGACTTGAAGCTTATTTATGGAGCACAGCATTTATCGGACTGCGTATCTTTACAAGACGACTTAGATCGAGTTCATCTATGGAGGAGGAGGAGGAGGACGCCAATGACGTATATATCGGCACCGCAGGTCCAACGCTAAAGACCGATTAATCGGTCATAAACCACAGAGCAACATAGACCTACGGACCTACGTGCATGTGCATAAAGTTCAATTTCAGTTTTGACGCTTCAGTGACGTGGCGTCTAGATGACAGCTTTTGTGTTTGACGCGGCGTCGAAAAGGTTAAATGTATAAGTTATGGAAGGTAGAGGTAAGGAAATGAATCTTCATGTATCAAAAAGTGACCGTAAAAAACAGTAACTAGGCGGCGCCACCATACACCGAAATACTATCAAAAACAACCTACGTAATTTGGTCGGGTTATTTGTTGCCTTATATGGTTCATGTTATACTCATGTCCCAGAGCCTAACTAGCGCCGCCGGAGAGATTAGGAACTATTATTTAAAGCTGAAAGCGGTCACTTTTGCAACAATTATGCCATAAGAGATTGGCATCCTTTCTATACCATCCATAGTATAAGTTACACATATAGTTGCTCAAACCAAATTGTCATTAAATAAGAACCAAAAAAACCATACTCATGCTTTTCTTTTGGGTGCTAGAGTAAGACAAAAATAGTATGATGTTTGAATTGAGACAGTCCTTTGACAAACTATATTATATTGATTACATAATTGTATGTATACACTTTTATATGAAATTACACAGTGAATTGGTTTTAACTGTCATACTGTGAATTTATTGAATAAAATGATAGACTTGGACACATACCTATACCTATAGGTGCGTTCTCAACTTCTCATACGTAAATTATTCGAGATAAGTAGAACTCGTATTCAGTCCTAAAATACGAGAAAACACGTAGAAACCATAAAACTATTTCATAAAAAAACCTGACAAGTGCGAGTCGGACTCGCCCACCGAGGGTTCCGTACTTTTTAGTATTTGTTGTAGCGGCAACAGAAATACATCATCTGTGAAAATTTCAACTGTCTAGCTATCACGGTTCATGAGATACAGCCTGGTGACAGACAGACGGACAGCGGAGTCTTAGTATATAATAGGGTCCCGTTTTTACCCTTTGGATACGGAACCCTAAAAAATACCGTCGTGCCAGAAAACTGCCACTACACGAATTGAGTCTTTATATAAATTTAAAAGGTGGACTAAGGGAGTTTGGCAAGAGTTTGTTGACCCTTTTCCAGGTCGCACCTAGAAAATTTTCCCAACAAATCCAAATATAGTAAACCGAGTCGAATCGAATCAGAACAAAAAATCTATTGATATTTATTATTTAAAATATTTCTTATGACTGCGTAAGGTGCAATTTTAGTGTGGTCATATGAAAATGAAATGAAAAATGATTTATTGGTTACACAACAGGTTTTAACTAGAATCTAAACAAGAACCTTCTTTTAAGTAAACAGATACTTGTGCCAGAAGGATTCGCTCATATCAATGCAATATTTGAAATTATTAACAGATTTTTCACCTCAGCAGCTCGAACAAGCCTACTTTCGTCACTCCAGGAAATGAAACAATGTAACTTTTTAATTTAGTGAAGGCCATGAACTTCATACTTTTATTAAAAAAAAATTTATGGTGTGGTACGGTACGGTACGGTAACCTTTAATATGTTCTCACTACTGATGTGAAAAATTATGTGTGCAACACGAGAGCAAAGTTATTTTACATCTCGTGTTTTTGAGTCCCGAGAAAGCGAAAGATTCTATAATTGAATCACGAGCGAAGCGAGAAAATAAACACTCGCAAGAAAAACTAACTTTCCTCTCTTGTTGCACAAATAACTATTTCATCGTGATCAGATTCGCCTCAGCGTTAAATTACGGTGATTCACTTGTCACATTTCCCGAAAGACCAATCTAGTTTGAACCATAAATCGGATTGCTTAGGTTAAAATTAAATTGACACGTAGGTACCTATGTGGTCGATGAATTAATGATGAAATCGATTAAAGCGTTAATTTACTTAGGTACTATTCTTGCAAATTGAATTAATATGTATGAGAATGTCAAGCGAAAAGCGATTCCGAGCGACTTCGCTTGACAGTTGGCTACATTTTTCGCGGGACCACAGAATAAGTAATAGTACTACCGTACAGAAAGGAAACTTTCTACAAAACTAAAGTTTGACAGCGATTCAGGGCTGCTGTCCCGTTCTTATGTGTGGTACTATCCCTTTCGGCTATTTAGCGTTGTCCAAATTCAGGGTATTATCTTATCCTCAGAATAATAACTAATCTTATGTTATAGGTTGACTGAAGTAGCATGACAAATAGGTACGAACGTTTCCGAGAAAATACGATAACAAACATTTATGCACTACATCTATATCTACTTATGAAAATAGAATAGCAACATTTAAGTGTGACTGTAATTATTTAACTAAGATAAACTAGGAGCAATTCAAAACGAACAAGAATCTAGTGTACTGACTAAATAACCAAGCTAATGCATAAATGGTTGCTGTGAATTTGTTGGCATGGCAACCTGATAAAAATATGTACTTAGCCTACTTTTAAAACACATAATGTTGGATTATTTTTATTTATTCTCCAATAAAAACTGTCTTTTACTTGAACACCTACTCGTATAAGTAACCAAAAAAGACAGACTACGTTATTAAACTTTTAACATTAATCGTAATTGGAAACGTAGATTTCATGAAATATATATATCCATGATACTTATCAACTCTCACTACCAACTTGTTGCTACAATTTGGACTAACCTCTTAGTTACGGAAAGATAAATCCTTCGACGCAACAAGTTTTTTCACCCCACACTTTTCCATCTTAACCCAGTCCATAAACATATCACAATTTTCACATTGTAACAAGTATTATTTAAACTACTAACACACCTACAATCCTACATTGTAGGAATTGTTTGACATGATGCCAACGGCCGCTTTCTATCACCGCACCGCTCGCCATCGGCAGGGTGTTCATCCTCACACCCTAGCACCTAAATGGTCGCGTACTGTGCGGTTTAAGAGGAATTTCCTCCCGCGTACGCTTCGGCTGTGGAATGAGCTCCCTGCCGAGGTTTTCCCGAGGGGCTACAGTATGGGGTTCTTCAAAAAAGGAGTGTACAGGTTTTTAAAGGGTCGGCAACGCGCGTGTAATATCTCTGGTGTTGCAGGCGTTCATAGGCTACGGTAACTGCTTACCATCAGGCGGGCCGTATGCTTGATTGCCACCGACGTGGTATTAAAAAAAAAAAAAAAAAAAAAAAAAAAACATCTACTTATTAAAGAAAATTGACATTTTCGCCACGAGTTACCGAGAAAATATAATTGTGCTCCCAAGATAATATTTATTTGTGACATCAGGCAATAGATCCATTTTGTCAGTTGGTAGCGACATATTGACAACCGACAATGGTAGCTTTTATCATGATTGATTTAGGTAAATAACGTCTTTGTTAATCGTACTAGCCAGATAACTAATGGCGGAAAAGCCCGAATTATAATAATATTTAGTTCACAAACCTTGATAAACTCAAAATGTACTATTATAATAAGGCAGAGGTTACACAGGTTTCGATATCAATATTAACTCAAGTCAACATATAATCATAGTGGTAAATTGAGATCAAAACGATAGTGAATGAAATATCAAGGTAATTTTTCTGTTAATTATGCGTCTATAAGAAGTTAATTTTTTACTTTATTACATACCTACAAAATAAATCAGTCTCGCATTCATGATCAGTTATCATGAAAAGCAACTGAGCATCGGTGAACCTTATGTCATTGCAATAAGGTTTACAAACTGTCAGATGTGTGAAATTTGGTATAGTTGAAAAAAAACTATTTGCACTGATGAATGTTAATATCGCTCGAAATTACTTTAATATTATTTTACAATAGTATAATGAAAGCAATAACATGGATGGTATGTGCTTTACCGAGACTGCTCGCTCTTTTTGTCTTTCTTGTATTCGTAAAGATAAAAAATTTATGAGTAATCGGTGCAAACTATATTTCGTCAACTAAGTCACAGCAGAAATAGCTACGTGAACAATATAATCAAATCGGTACATTATGTACTCTATTTAATTATCAGAACAAGGCTTTTCTCATTTTTGCTTTCATAACTGCTTTTGATGTAGATTAATTTTGATAATTGTGAAAATAAATATTGATTTTAAACATAAGATAAAATGGGTCACTTCACTTAAAACTATTTCTTGTTATCTAGACATTTGCTAAACTGCACATTGTTGAACGGCAAAAAAGGTAGGAACACTGAACTATTTATGCAACAATTTTGTGCACTAAGTAACTATTTTGGCTACAATACAATGCATACACGTTGAATAATTATAATATACTATCATTATTAAGTAGACACGAGGTAATAAAGTATAGGCTATCTTCCACAGATTATAAATTTTGGAGTACCATTCAAGAGACGAAATTGAATTTCTGTTTTATCAATGCCCTTTTTCAGGCGCGTATAGTTTGTATATACGTAACTACGTATCTGAGGGCCTACCGTAGACAACCAATATCGAAATTTCGTTATCTGTTTCTCTATCGCTCTAGAATATTCGAGCGATAGTGAGGCAGATAAAGAAATTCCGATTTTCGTTTTTAGCGGTAGGGTCTCCGAACTAATTGGTCGCGCGAGTAGTTATAAATGCTTCACTATGGCTTGGCCAAACGTCACGGTAATCGCATGCGATTTGCAATACATTGCGGCATTTGGTCGATCGATTGAATTCGTTGCTCCAACTTAACCAGCAATCTAAAATCGCATGCAATTTATTGCAACGTTTGTAGCCTTATGTTTTTGCTAGACAATATTCAAAAGTTGTTTGTCATTTGTTAAAAACCTACTACAAAGCAGGTAGGTAGCGATTTGATATTGTAACTTGCTAGAAACGTAAACAAACTTGATAAGAAAATTACTAGCTACTTCATTTCTTTTTCTAGTGACCTACTTTGAACGACGTGCATTATACAACGGTAAAATATTTCATTATATTATTTGATTTTGATTTTGTGTAGTTTTAACTTGAAACCCAGCATTTCCGATAAGACCCCAGAGAGGGCAGACAGTATGACTACCTTTGTTATAGTGTATAAGTAATGATTGGCACATATTCCAGATATCTTGAAGGGCGAATCCAGCTCCTGCAACAAAAACATTACAATTAACAAAGATTCATTGATCGTTTTAGAAGCCTAATTTGTACTTTGTACAAATTTGTACTTCGAATTAGATAGCTAATGTAAATGGCGCTGTACGGCTCCGTACATTAACTGCGCTGCGGTATAACTCTGGTTGCCAAAAGTTGACGTTTGACAATTCAGTTCAGTTTCTACAAACTCGGGGCACGATTATTCCTTTCTTTTCTTGATGATCATTAATGAAACGCTAAATAGTATTTATAGGTGACTACTATCATCCTAGCTAGTTTTCTAAAACAATTGAAAATACATATTCTTATCTAAGAACAATGATTGATTTTCTACCTTATGTTATCGGGGTTAAGTTAGGAAATCGAATTTATTAAACCCATTTAAAATTCAAATTTCAAACGCCACGAATATAGGGGCCCGCGTCAAGGCCTACAAGGTGAGGTGAGACTGTGGCACAAGGTCGATATGACAAATTTTCGATCAGATGGTGTATCCAGCAAACGTTATGTTTATTTATAGCAATGTCACAATTAAGGGGCTCCTCGATGGCTAAGTGCAGGTTGATCTGCTCCATCAGTATGGCGGACAGGCAGCCGCGGTACTTGCGGTTCACGTTGCTGCCCAGCGTCAGTAGGGATAGCTACAGACTAGTACAGTACCTTGAGCAAGTCCGCGGCGAGTTTGAGCACATTGTTGGCGACCGTGAGCTGCTCCTTGCTCTCCGGGCGCTGCTCGATGGCTAAGTGCAGGTTGATCTGCTCCGTCAGTATGGCGGACAGGCAGCCGCGGTATTTGCGATTTACGTTGCTGCCCAGGGTTAGAAGGCGGAGGAGGTAGATGCCGAGGCAGCTGCTCCACACGAGGGCTTCGAGTAGCCAGCTCGATTCGAGGGTTATGGAGTCCTGAAAATGAAAATAACTAGTAGTTCGCCCCGAACATACACCTCGTGGAATATACAATCTGATCCCCTAACTCGTTATGCTTCTCAAATTTGAATTCCTACGTCCTCCGTTTCTACAAAATTTTATGGATATTGGATAAAAAATATGAGATCATCATATCATCTAATATTCGTAAATGGAAAGTGCACCTCCAGTTGAAATAAAGAATTCGCTACGTTCGGTTCATAAAATCAATTAACTCTTTAATAGTTCAAGCTGGTTCTTTTCCGGAAATAAATTAGCATGTCGGATGATAACCGTGTTTAAATGAGTGTCGAAAAAAAATTTTTTTAGAAAGCAATTCACTGCACCAATTCTTTTCTATTATACATACATGTACACACACATATATATATATATATATATATATATATATATATATATACTATATGGCTAATGTCCTGGATAATGTTCATAAAAAATTGTCTGCTTGTTTATATTTTTCACGACAAATCAGACTGTTCAGTAACTATACCCTGGCAAATCCACTTTGTCTCTAGAAAAAGGCGCGAAATTTCAAATATTCTGTAGGAGGAAAACCCTTCGCGTCTACATTTTTTAAATTTGCCGCCTATTTTCTACTGGCGGAAATGGCTGACCAAAATATACGCTTAGAGAAGCGCTTATATCCTTACCCTGAGCAAATGAGCGCTGACGCAGGCAAGCAATATTATTGTGAGCATGAAGGCGGCAGATACGATCACGTCTACTGAGCGCTGAGGCCCGCGGCGCTGTGGACAAGGAATAATAGATTCAAGATTACACAACGAAAGAAAAAATTACCCATTGTGTCCGGTCAATTTATCGGTTCAAGCGCTGACTAGGGTTAGGGTTACAAGTTATTTGTCAGAGTCAGAGCCACCATTTTAATGGTTAGTGTGAAACACAGATATTTTCATTCACTCATTCATTCCATTCGTGCCAACTTTCGTGAATCGGCCTGTATATCCATACTAATATTATAAATGCGAAAGTGTATCTGTCTGTCTGTCTGTTACCTCTTCACGCTTAAACCGCTAAACCGATTTAGTTGAAATTTTGTATAGAGATTTTTGAGTCCCGGGGAAGGACATAGGGTAGATTTTATCCCAGAAATCATTCTTTATGGGGGTGAAAAGGCTGGAAGTTTGTATGGGGAATCGATAAAAAGCAGATTGGGTAAAAAATAAGCTACGCAAATTACTAACTCCACCCAGACGAAGTCGCGGGCAAAAGCTATATTACATAAATTTAAACATACCCGTAAATATGACCGAGTGGAGAGCCAAGTCTTGATATTCCTCACGGTATTCAGTCTAAAATGTGGCAACTCGCTTTTTCTCGCGCGTCTCGCCGAAGTCAGATGCGAGAAAAGTTTCGCGTAGAGAAACCGCTGCTTGAAGGCCCTCTCTGCCACGGCCAGTAGGAAAAATACGAGACCGCTGAGTGCAAAGCGTAGTGCGCATGATATTATATTCGTCGTTATTTCCCTGGAAATAAGGTCCAATTTTAATGAACCATATTGTAAAACATTCACTGTTGTGAGTTATGTGACACCTTTTTAAAGGTTAAATAAAGAACAGTTCATTACTTGCTGTCTACAGTACCTGCTGTACTTTACATAAAAGTATAAAACATTCAATAAAAATAAAAAGCATGTTAAGATTACTTTAAATTGTTAATAACTACTTAATTCGAGAATCCCCGAGAAAACGCCACCTTTTGCCGTTTGAGAGGTTTATATTTTATAGGTACTTTTTAGGGTTCCGTACCCAAAGGGTAAAATTCCTAAGACTACAATATCCGTCTGTCTGTCTGTCACCAGGCAGTATTCATGAACCGTGATAGCTAGACAGTTGAAATTTTCACAGATGATGTATTTCTATAACAATAAAAACCGGCCACGTGCGAGTCGGACTCGCGCACGAAGGGTTCCGTACAATTACGAAAAAAAAACAGCAAAAAAAACACGTTTGTTGTATGGGAGCCCCACTTAAATATTTATATTATTCTGTTTTTAGTATTTGTTGTTATAGCGGCAACGGGAATATATCATCTGTGAAAATTTCAACTGTCTAGCTGTCACGGTTCATGAGATACAGCCTGGTGACAGACGGACAGCGGAGTCTTAGTAATAGGGTCCCGTTTTTACCCTTACGGAAACTAAAACTAAAAATTACAAAACACTCGGTGGGCGAGACCGACTCGCACTTGTCCGGTTTTTTTCAAATCCAACTGACTTCCTTCGGATCTAAATCTAAACTAGAGCGTCAAACATTTGAATTAAAGTGCATTTTTTTTTTTTTTTTTTAAATTTAAACTATTTTTAATTAAATCTAAATATCATACATAGGTACTATCCAGTGGATGACGGACTTACCATATATTATCACCAAAAGCACCATTGAATGTCGAGATCAGAGACCCCTGACTATAGTTGCAGATCAACGAGGGAATGTAAGTCAGTAGCGACAGCGATTGCAGCTCCTCCTCACATCTAGTATCTTGTTCTATGGCAACCTGCAAACAAAAAGGTTGGCTTTGCCTTTCGTATTTGTTTTCAACTTAACACAGGCCCACTTGCACCATTCCACTATCCCGGGGTTAACCGGTTAAACCTGGTGTTACCATGGTTACCAGTACAATTTGACACTGGGTTAACTGTTTAACCGCTTAGCCTCGGGTTAGTGGGATGGTACAAGTGGGCCTTAGTCAATTATACCTGTGCTGCTATTGTTTAACTCGCAATTAACTAACTATATATACAGCTGCGTAACCTTCACGAGTAAGAGTATAGGTGCCGACTGCCGGCAAATACAACAGTGTAACTTTGTAAAGGAGCCTGGGGTCCTCTTGAAAAGTAATCCCAAGAATTGGCGTAGGCACTAGCTTTTACGAGCATGAGCAGACCGGCCCGGCCCACATGCAGCCGTCGGCCGCCATGGTGCGCCCCGGTGTGATAGATACCTGGATGAGCCTGGCGGCGGGCGCCACGAGCGCCACGCTGGCGGCCATGAGTAGGCCGGCCCACATGCAGCCGTCGGCCGCCATGGTGCGCCCCGGTGTGATAGATACCTGGATGAGCCTGGCGGCGGGCGCCACGAGCGCCACGCTGGCGGCCATGAGCAGGCCGGCCCACATGCAGCCGTCGGCCGCCATGGTGCGCCCCGGTGTGATAGATACCTGGATGAGCCTGGCGGCGGGCGCCACGAGCGCCACGCTGGCGGCCATGAGTAGGCCGGCCCACATGCAGCCGTCGGCCGCCATGGTGCGCCCCGGTGCGATAGATACCTGGATGAGCCTGGCGGCGGGCGCCACGAGCGCCACGCTGGCGGCCATGAGTAGGCCGGCCCACATGCAGCCGTCGGCCGCCATGGTGCGCCCCGGTGTGATAGATACCTGGATGAGCCTGGCGGCGAGCGCCACGAGCGCCACGCTGGCGGCCATGAGTAGGCCGGCCCACATGCAGCCGTCGGCCGCCATGGTGCGCCCCGGTGTGATAGATACCTGGATGAGCCTGGCGGCGAGCGCCACGAGCGCCACGCTGGCGGCCATGAGTAGGCCGGCCCACATGCAGCCGTCGGCCGCCATGGTGCGCCCCGGTGTGATAGATACCTGGATGAGCCTGGCGGCGGGCGCCACGAGCGCCACGCTGGCGGCCATGAGCAGGCCGGCCCACATGCAGCCGTCGGCCGCCATGGTGCGCCCCGGTGTGATAGATACCTGGATGAGCCTGGCGGCGGGCGCCTCGAGCGCCACGCTGGCGGCCATGAGTAGGCCGGCCCACATGCAGCCGTCGGCCGCCATGGTGCGCCCCGGTGTGATAGATACCTGGATGAGCCTGGCGGCGAGCGCCACGAGCGCCACGCTGGCGGCCATGAGTAGGCCGGCCCACATGCAGCCGTCGGCCGCCATGGTGCGCCCCGGTGTGATAGATACCTGGATGAGCCTGGCGGCGGGCGCCACGAGCGCCACGCTGGCGGCCATGAGCAGGCCGGCCCACATGCAGCCGTCGGCCGCCATGGTGCGCCCCGGTGTGATAGATACCTGGATGAGCCTGGCGGCGGGCGCCACGAGCACCACGCTGGCGGCCATGAGTAGGCCGGCCCACATGCAGCCGTCGGCCGCCATGGTGCGCCCCGGTGCGATAGATACCTGGATGAGCCTGGCGGCGGGCGCCACGAGCGCCACGCTGGCGGCCATGAGCAGGCCGGCCCACATGCAGCCGTCGGCCGCCATGGTGCGCCCCGGTGTGATAGATACCTGGATGAGCCTGGCGGCGGGCGCCTCGAGCGCCACGCTGGCGGCCATGAGTAGGCCGGCCCACATGCAGCCGTCGGCCGCCATGGTGCGCCCCGGTGTGATAGATACCTGGATGAGCCTGGCGGCGAGCGCCACGAGCGCCACGCTGGCGGCCATGAGTAGGCCGGCCCACATGCAGCCGTCGGCCGCCATGGTGCGCCCCGGTGTGATAGATACCTGGATGAGCCTGGCGGCGGGCGCCACGAGCGCCACGCTGGCGGCCATGAGCAGGCCGGCCCACATGCAGCCGTCGGCCGCCATGGTGCGCCCCGGTGTGATAGATACCTGGATGAGCCTGGCGGCGGGCGCCACGAGCGCCACGCTGGCGGCCATGAGTAGGCCGGCCCACATGCAGCCGTCGGCCGCCATGGTGCGCCCCGGTGCGATAGATACCTGGATGAGCCTGGCGGCGGGCGCCACGAGCGCCACGCTGGCGGCCATGAGTAGGCCGGCCCACATGCAGCCGTCGGCCGCCATGGTGCGCCCCGGTGTGATAGATACCTGGATGAGCCTGGCGGCGAGCGCCACGAGCGCCACGCTGGCGGCCATGAGTAGGCCGGCCCACATGCAGCCGTCGGCCGCCATGGTGCGCCCCGGTGTGATAGATACCTGGATGAGCCTGGCGGCGGGCGCCACGAGCGCCACGCTGGCGGCCATGAGCAGGCCGGCCCACATGCAGCCGTCGGCCGCCATGGTGCGCCCCGGTGTGATAGATACCTGGATGAGCCTGGCGGCGGGCGCCTCGAGCGCCACGCTGGCGGCCATGAGTAGGCCGGCCCACATGCAGCCGTCGGCCGCCATGGTGCGCCCCGGTGTGATAGATACCTGGATGAGCCTGGCGGCGGGCGCCACGAGCGCCACGCTGGCGGCCATGAGCAGGCCGGCCCACATGCAGCCGTCGGCCGCCATGGTGCGCCCCGGTGTGATAGATACCTGGATGAGCCTGGCGGCGGGCGCCTCGAGCGCCACGCTGGCGGCCATGAGTAGGCCGGCCCACATGCAGCCGTCGGCCGCCATGGTGCGCCCCGGTGTGATAGATACCTGGATGAGCCTGGCGGCGGGCGCCTCGAGCGCCACGCTGGCGGCCATGAGCAGGCCGGCCCACATGCAGCCGTCGGCCGCCATGGTGCGCCCCGGTGTGATAGATACCTGGATGAGCCTGGCGGCGGGCGCCTCGAGCGCCACGCTGGCGGCCATGAGTAGGCCGGCCCACATGCAGCCGTCGGCCGCCATGGTGCGCCCCGGTGTGATAGATACCTGGATGAGCCTGGCGGCGGGCGCCTCGAGCGCCACGCTGGCGGCCATGAGCAGGCCGGCCCACATGCAGCCGTCGGCCGCCATGGTGCGCCCCGGTGTGATAGATACCTGGATGAGCCTGGCGGCGGGCGCCACGAGCGCCACGCTGGCGGCCATGAGCAGGCCGGCCCACATGCAGCCGTCGGCCGCCATGGTGCGCCCCGGTGTGATAGATACCTGGATGAGCCTGGCGGCGGGCGCCACGAGCGCCACGCTGGCGGCCATGAGCAGGCCGGCCCACATGCAGCCGTCGGCCGCCATGGTGCGCCCCGGTGTGATAGATACCTGGATGAGCCTGGCGGCGGGCGCCACGAGCGCCACGCTGGCGGCCATGAGCAGGCCGGCCCACATGCAGCCGTCGGCCGCCATGGCGCGCTCGGCCCGCGCCACCACGTACCAGCTGATGTCCACAGCTGACAGCTCTGTGCGTAATGTCGAGCCGCGCTCCCACATAGTGCATTTCACTGTAAAATTGATAACATTTTGTAATATTCAATATTTATATAATTTATCTTCATTTTTAAATATATTGAGGAATCTGGAAAACGATCAGTCAGTCAAAGTAGGAATTTTTGGTCGGGAATTTAGAAAAAGGTACGTGTTTGTCGAATTGCGATTGTATACATAGGAGTGGCAATTTATAGTTATTTAAAGTTTTAAACTATTCGAATTTAAAATACCCAAATAATTCAAAAGTCTTACGAGTTAAGTTAGGAATCCTATCACTTGATTTTTAGGGTTCCGTACCTCAAAATGAAAAAACGGAACCCTTATAGGATCACTTTGTTGTCCGTCAATACCCTTTATCTCGAGAACGCGTGGAGGTATCGAGTTGAAATTAAAACCATATAGTAAGGTCTACAGCCCCATGAAGCTGTGAAAAATCAAACTTCTTAGATAACGTAAAAAAGATACGTATCTATATTTCGACTCTCAAGGAAATCTAAATTTATAGGGTATTTTGCCGTTGACCCAGAACTATGAAACTTGGCAAGTAATATCGTCTTATAATACAAATACACAAAAAATTCTAAAAACTAAAAATTTGAAAAAAAAAAGTTAAATTTGTACGGAACCCTCGGTGGGGTTTTTTTTAACCGTACCTGTATCACTAGTAGGGTCAAGTAAAGCGAAGGGGTCCCACGAGCTGTCTGCGCAGTGGAACCCCACGTCCGAATGGGCGCCCTCCGACTGTGACCCGTAGCTGCTTTCCTCACCTGACAAAATATATAACTCGTGTTTATACTCGTCGTGTTTTACTCGTGTGTGTCGTGTGGTGTGTTGTGTGTTGATAGTCCTCGAATCCTCAACGAATCATGGTATTTATAATGTTGTAGGTAGATAGGTCATCAAATGGAATTACAAGTAACACGGAGTCGTTGGTCGTCGTTGTCGGGACGGTCGCCAAATCAAAGTTAAGAGGTTGCCAGGAAATCAACATTGTTTATATGTCGCGAATGACCCAGTGTGATTTTATCACTACAATGTAAAACTGAATATTTAACACAGATGTACAAAACTGAATTTTCATTATAGTCTATTTTTTTTACTATGTGGTATTGCCGATAGAAAATAGTAATGGACGCTAATAAATTTGTTTTTTTACATAGAAAATGTATCGCGAAGTACTTTATAACCAAAAAAAAAAAACAGACTGCAGGGGGCCGATATTTGAATTTCGGTTTCGTCACTCGAAAATCAGTGGAAAACGGCGAAATAAAAATTTTCGAAATACGAGCGATAGAAATTGTGAATCCAGTGGTATTGACCACTCGTTTTCAATGATATTAGTAGAATTTAAATTGCTAGTAGTGGAGATATTATTGAACGAAATACACGACGGTCGAGCGGTCGAAATTCAAAAATCGGCCCCCAGTATGTTAATGTAGTGGTAAATGCTTACTGTTAGTAGTTTGGCCAACCCAGTCCGACATGGTATGGTGCGACGGCAGTGCGATGGACGGCGCCGACGCCGAGCATTCGCCGTCGGACGACGATGACTGGTAATTCTCTAATTTCTACGAGTACATAAAAGGAATGATTGCATTACTAATAAGGTACCTGCACCAAAGAAGGCCCGGTTTTTAAGCTTGTCTTCTTTCAATATTTCATACTTTTATACGTGCTATTGGGTTCAAGTGTTGCGTCCATTTTAGCTATTACCAAAGACCAACTGCAAGTTAATATTAATCATCAGAGAAATAAAAATAACGATGGGCCTTCTTTGGTCAAGGTACCTTAGATGTGACCTAGTGACAGTAGTAGTAACCCAAATGAATATGTAAACAGATTACTGCTAAATTAAGAACACTTTGCATTAAATATCGGAGTTTAAGTACAATCGTTCTAAATTTTATATAAAAAAAGAAAAAAGGATGATGATTATTATTTTTTGTTTCAAAAATTTACGAATTTCAAAAAATTACTCCTGCTAAGTAAAATTCGATCTAGTGTACCTATCAGAAGTAGGACTTTATTAGTATTTGTGCTACAGAAATAAGCTCTTTTTTTGAAACTTGTCAAAATGTGAAGAATGGAAAACTAACTGTTATATACACCAATGTGGTGAACAAATCATGCTGTCAATAAAATACAGAAAGATTCACCATAACAGGCAAGAAAGATTGAATTAAATTAATAAAATATGTGATAATGAAAATGTTCGTAGCGTAACTACAGGGCGGCACACGATGTTAGATGATATTTCTTTTCATTTATTCATTCCATTCGCGCCACTTTACGTGAATTTACCTGTATATATAGCTACCTGGATTCTTAGGCTGAAAATTGATGCCATCTATCGCCTATTATGATAAAAATAGGGATGTTAATATTTTTTGATAATATAAAGCAAACACAAACAATACAAAAGGTAATCACGGTCTATATCCCGGTCAATATAAGTCTAATATAAAGCAAACTTAACTAGAAATACTAGTTATAAAATCACAAATAAAATCGAAAAAAAGTAATCAGAGAATTTAACCACGTATTACAGGCTCCCAGAATCAATAGATGTGAAAATTTCGTAAACTCAAAGGATACTTTAAACATCTTATAGACTAATATTGTCTTCGGTTACCGCGATAGTTACTCATGAAATAAAACTATGAAAACGGATTATATCGCGTATATTATATACTGTAAGACTTATAGACTGTAAGTAAAAATGATCATAATAACAGTATCGATTCTTACCTTATCTTTATTTTTAATAGGATACTCCTCGTCGCTAGTCTCCCTCGGTATAATTTCCGCAGCCCACGACTTCTTGAACCGCACCCCGACCCTCTTGCCCTCAGGAGCCGGCACGGACCCGTCAGACTCAAGACTCTTCTCCGATTTCTCATCATCTTCCTTCTTCAGCCTTTCAAGATTTCTAAGTAGATTAGGAACTGGTTTAACACTTGGTTCGATCACTGGTTTTTCTTTCTCGTTGACTAGTTTTTCCTTTGGTCTATCGTCGCTGCCGTTGGAGTAATATCCGTTCAGGCTCTCAAAGCCATCGTCACCCTCGGCAAACATGGCTCTTGCTAGGTTCATATGGGCCTGCACATTGAAACTTTCGAGCCTTTTCTTAGTTAATACATTCTTATAAGAGAACGAAGGTTGTGGCACTTCTTCTGGCGGTGGGGTAAATGTGACTATTGGGGTGGAGACGTCAGTTTTTGACCACGCCATGTAATCTTCGTCGTCAGAATCTTTGGCTTTCATGGCTTTTTTAACGATAGGCTCCATGTTTTTGATGAGGTTTTCCTTTATCAATTCTTTGTTTTTACGTTGTCTGCAATAGAAAAATCATTTATAAGCCAGCCTATCATAAACTAGTATGAATAACGTTAAGATGTACCTACCTACATTGTTTACTTAAATAGTACGCTACTGGTAAAGATAGTGAATGTTAGACTTAAGGCTGGGAGTAGTTCAAAATAGTAAGTACAGTTTATATCTTCCACAACAAAACGAACAAATATACAGTGTGGAATAAATTAATGGGCCCTGGAGGGAAAGTGCCTTATAACCTTAAGCTAGCTCATTTTACTTAAAGGAAACATTCTTTTATTTTTAAAAAGAAACAAAACTGCATTCAAAGTTTTTTTTTTATTCGCTTGTCTGGCCCAGGAATAGAACCAACTAAAAATTCCAAAAAATAAACACTCGGTATTTCATTCTACTAGTCGATACTGTTAATGTTAATGATAACATTTCTCCAAGAAACATTAGGTCTTACACTCGTCTGTCGTACAAAATATCCATAAAATCGAATATTTAGTATTCATTGTGAGTTATGGATTCTGAAAAAAAAAGCTATAACTCACGAGTGAGTTATAGCTTTTTTTTTTATTATGTCACTAATTCATACGAACCAAGTAGGTATAAATGAGTTTTACTTTGAAAATACTGACGTTTACAAATTTTTTTTTTGTTTATGCTTTAAAATATTTAATTTGATTAACTTAATAGCTGTTTCAAATATTTTTACACATTTTTAAATTGTGGCTGAAGGCCTGTGCCTCCGATGCCTAAACTGCCAATAAAATTCAAAATGGCGGACGAATTGGACGAATGTTTGAAATGTCACCGTATTTAAGAATGATTTCGTTTAAAATTTAGTTTTTTCTTCGCAAGTGTGATGAAAACATTGTGTGTAACTTCGGGGGTAAGAATATTGTTACCTGCGGCTGTCGTGAATATATAAGACTCTTGTACAATATTTCACTTACCCCCCACGTTGCACAATGTACTATTAAATGATTCCTTACGGCAAGTTAGTGACATCCAGCTACATACCTCAGTGCCGTGTTGAACACGTCAGCCCGGGACTGGCGGCGCCGGTACTTGGGGGGCTTGGCGGGCTTGCTGTGGGTGGATGTAGCGCCGCTTTCCCCTGACCCGCCCGCGCTGCCGCCGTCGCATTCAGAACGCGCTCTCCTACAAAGTATACTTGTAAATATACTTTTCACATCACCTATTCGAAAAGGGAACTTTTCTTCCCTGCTAGGAGGGATCAAAGTGGCACTTTTCTGTTCAAGGACATTTTGTTGCCAGTATGAAATATTGACACAAAGACATATGAAATTAGTATGCATATAATCGATTACAATTTCTTTATAATCGATTACGTGCATACAATTTTTCTAACTTAAATAATATTTTGTTGAAATTGTAAACAATAAATGTAATTAGCGTATTTTAAATTAATTAATAGCATATTTAAATTAAGTAAATTAATTAATTAGCGTAATATTTACAAAGAAAAGTAAAAAAACATTAGTTTAATAATTTAATTTTAATTTTTACATTTTAGGTCTCCTTAAACGCAGCCATACTTGTCTATGCAATTTAAAAAGTTTATATTTAAAGTTTTGTACAAATATTTCACAAAGCATAATTATGCGGTTCTGTATTGTGTATAAGTTTGTAAATACTTAGTTTAAATCAATAACTTTATAATAATAAATATAAGTGATATCAGTCTTCATAGTGTTCTTCCGAAGATTTGGTTCAAAGGGGTAAGAGCTAATTTGTTACCAGAAAAATCTACAAAAATAATGTACTTGATTTTCATTGTATCATTTTAGGTGTTTGCTGCTGTCTTTGAAAAGATATTAGGTACATAATTATGAGCTGTAGGTACTTTTAATTTGTCAGTACAGTCACGTCTGAAAATATCGATACTGACAAAGTGCCAGAAGTATGTACCTATACTTAGGGTGTGTATACATATTTTTGGCACTTTGTCCGTATCGATCTTTGCTTAAAATAATAATGTTTTGAAACCTAATATATGTATGTAATTTCCTCATAGGTGATGTGAAAAGCAGTATGTGTCACATGGTAGCAAAATTATTTTCACCTTGGGCGTTAACACTTGAATCCCTCACTACGCTCAGGATTCTATGTTAGAATTCCTCGCTACGCTCAGGATTCTATTATAGAATCCTTTGCTTCGTTTAGGATTCAATTGTACGCCCTCGCCGTAAATATGTCATTTTGCTCCCTTGTGACACAATCTACTATTAATGTCAAACAAACATTTTACGAGTGTCACCAGATGAATAAAAGTGGTAACCATAACAAACCAATTACGAGTATGTTCAATATAGTTTGTCAAAGGATCCAAGTACCACCCACACAGTTATAAGACTTATAAGGGTTACGAATTACGTTAACAGTGTGGCCGGTGCTTCTCACATTGTTAATTTGTAACTTTTATAACAAACCATCCACCGCTGGTCAGGAGTGTTCAGTTAGTATGGATCTTCTGTACAATTTAGGTCCCGATTGAAAATCTTAATCACTCGCTAATATTCAAGCATTTATCTCAGTGGTGCTCAAGATCTGTGAGTGATGCTCACTTGCTCAGGAGCATCAGGCCGAATCGGTCAGTACCGGAAGTATTGCGGCAGCTTGCTATGGCTCCATCTACTCGTAAGTGGTGCTTACGAATTGCAAGTGCATCAGGATCATGAGGCCGTACGACACCAGCAGTTAGGTCAGTACCGGAAGTATCGCGGCAGCTTGCGGCGGTAGGTGGCGCGCGGGCGGACGCGCGCGAGCTCCATCTCGGTGGTGCTCACGATCTGCGAGTGCACGATGCTCAGAACGACCATGAGGCCCGCTGGCACCATCCAGCAGTTGGGCTGTAAAAAAACTTTACACATAAATATTTTTTTTAAAGTTTTGCGTACTGAATAGTTAGACCATTTTTATGCTGACTTAATGTTATTAAGTGCCGCTCGTCCTAATATTGAAACAGGTTGACAAGCGAAAAGCTTAAAAATTATTTTGTATAATACAATCTTAAATTTATTAGAAGAGCGATGTCACGTAACTCTATGTACTACTTTATTTACCTATTTGTTAGTGATGTAACGTATCGCATTTTTCTTATCAATTTTTAAAACTGTCAAAAAATCAAAAAACTTAAGTTTATATATTGATGTTGACAAAATTGGCTATTGGAGTAATAAAAATTAACTAATTATAAAGGAAACAAAGCAAGGGTTGGTGTGCGCTTATTGTATATCGGCCCAAACCAATTTTAGTCGGTTCCTATATTTGGAACACGGTGTTGTAAATAAATCAATAAGCATGCTATCTTTATGGTTATCATAATTCACGCATTAACATGGCTATCACGTAAAGAACAATGACATATAATTGTATGATATCCATGTATTAATATCGATTATTTAATTAATTATATCTCATTTAGTATCCATGGATGCATAGTTCATTTATTGCCTATCATGAGTAAACAAATATTATGGGACACATTAACACAGATCGACCACACCACCACACCACCATGCACACCACTAACAACAATTTGATTTAAAAAAAATTTTAAGTGCAATTTAAAAACTATATATATCAAAAGCGCGTGTTAAGTGCGCAAGCAGCAACTGGACATACTAGCGTCATCAGTCAAGGCCGTCTACCTAACAAATATTGCTAAATCTGGTACAATTGTTTCTCTGGACTCTATAGCGCTTAGTTTGTTGTCACCACGAGTACAGAGCAGGAAGAGAGTCTTACGTCGACAGTGTCCGTGGGCGCCGCGAAGTACAGCACGATGTTGGCGACCTGCACATTCCACAGCGCGAGCAGCACGCGCGTGCAGCTCGGCGACGTCTGCTGCGCTACACGTACAGGGCAGGAAGAGAGTCTTACGTCGACAGTGTCCGTGGGCGCCGCGAAGTACAGCACGATGTTGGCGACCTGCACATTCCACAGCGCGAGCAGCACGCGCGTGCAGCTCGGCGACGTCTGCTGCGCTACACGTACAGAGCAGAAAGAGTCTTACGTCGACAGTGTCTGTGGGCGCCGCGAAGTACAGCACGATGTTGGCGACCTGCACGGTCCACAGCGCGAGCAGCACGCGCGTGCAGCTCGGCGACGTCTGCTGCGCCCACCACGCGTATAAAGCCGGTAAGAAGAGAAGACGGGCGAGTGCGAACCATACTACCCGTCGCATGGATAGAGTCGGCTTTGCTTTGGGGAATGATGAACCTGTGGTAAACACTGAGTTTTAATTAAAGTGGATTGGGTTTTATCCAAGAATCAGCGAAATTAAACAATAATAGATTCGATCTTCGATACCTATCGATAACCCTGGTTATGCGTATTATTATGTATTAATGCAGATTCAAGTCCTTAAGAAACCCTTTAAACATTGTATTTTTTTCCTTGTCAAGCTAATCTGTACCTCTGACTAGGGGCCGATTGCATTTTAATAACTTGCAACTAAATAATATTAGCGAAAGTCTCTTTCTAATCAAAGGAAATGAAAAGTCACTTCCGCTAATATTATTAGTTACAAGTTGTTATGCAATCGGTCCCAGGTCCACGTTAATGAAATGCCAATAGGGGGTATGAGGATCAGTAGATGTTCCACCATCGTCTTCCATTTCTTGTCGAGCTGTTTTGTACTGATGTTACCTCTGACTAAGTCCGCGTCAATGAGATAAGAGCGGGAGTGCAAGAAGTAGCTGTTCCATCATCGTCTGCCATTCCTCATCTATACTGGTGTTACCTCTGACCTCTGACCAGGTCCACGTCAATGAGGTACGAGCGCGAATGCGAGGAGAAGTCGACAATGCGGCGGAGGTACGTGCCGCGCATCAGCAGCTGCTCCACAAAGTCTACCATTGTCTCGCATTCTTTATCTGATCTGTGCTGATGTTACCTCTGACCAGGTTCACGTCAATGAGGTACGAGTGCGAATGCGAGGAGAAGTCGACGATGCGGCGGCGGTACGTGACGCGCATCAGCAGCTGCTCCACCAAGTCTACCATTGTCTCCCATTCTTTTTCTGATCTATGCTGATGTTACCTTTGACCAGGTCCACGTCAATGAGGTACGAGTGCGAATGCGAGGAGAAGTCGACGATGCGGCGGCGGTACGTGCCGCGCATTAGCAGCTGCTCCACAAAGTCTACCATTGTCTCGCATTCTTTATCTGATCTGTGCTGATGTTACCTCTGACCAGGTCCACGTCAATGAGGTACGAGCGCGAATGCGAGGAGAAGTCGACGATGCGGCGGCGGTACGTGCCGCGCATCAGCAGCTGCTCCACCATCGTCTCCCATTCTTCCTTGTCGTATGAGCTGATCTTCTTCTGATACCTGAACAATATTATGTCTATGAAAGTGTGTATAGGCAATTGCACATGAAGAATATTAATCTTGAACATACTTTTATGCCTTATTTTATTTCATGCCATAATGGACATTAGGCAGGGTCTGCCATCTGTACTTATTTTTTATTGTGCAATAAAGTTTAAATAATAATATTTTTTATTTTCACGCAATTTTGTTGTTTGTGGCTAGAAGTACATACTTATGAGTAAGCAAATGCCATTAGGTAAGTGGAATCCTATAATAGTATTTTGTGCAGCAGATACATAATAATGGTTCTTAAAATTCAAGGGTCGAAGTTACAAAATGAAACGAAGTTGAGTTTTGTGAAGACAGGCCCGAGAATTTTAAGACCTAATTATGTACCGGTGCACACAATATATTTTCTAAGACAGCAGGCAACACCTAAAATTATAAATAAAATCAAAGTAAATAATTGTTTATACATCTTTGCTAGAAGTTAGAATAAAAAAAAAACAACAGTTGCATAATATTGTATGAATATCCCTAAGAACACTGCTGTCAGGATCCTTATGACACTGCGCTGGCGCCCGCCGCGCCGCGCTTCTTATGAAGTTAATTTCGATCTCACTTGCAGTCATTTTATTTACAAATAAGAGTACTGGAGAAGAAAAAAAAACGTTTTTGCTGTAGCTCAAATAAAGTGTGTTTTAGTTTTTTTTAGGGTTCCGTACCCAAAGGGTAAAAACGGGACCCTATTACTAAGACTTCGCTGTCCGTCTGTCACCAGGCTGTATCTCGTGATCTGTGACAGCTAGACAGCTGAAATTTTCACAGATGATGAATTTCAGTTGCCGCTATAACAACAAATACTAAAAACAGAATAAAATAGAGATTTAAGTGGGGCTCCCATACAACAAACGTGATTTTTGACCGAATTTTTGACGTTGGGCGGGGTCAGTACTTGGATGGGTGACCGTTTTTATAGATAATGGTACGAAACCCTTCGTGTGCGAGTCCGACTCGCACTTGACCGGTTTTTTAATTTAGCTAGAATAGTGAAGTATAGTCACGGCATTTGAAGGTTTGTCACTGGTCGATTCTATGTAATGGCATTAAGGTTCAAAAGTGACAAACCTTCAAATTCCGTGACTGTACAAGTTATTGAATTTGGAAATTACCGTCATATGCACAACTAAGCAAATATTAACTATAATAAAATAAATAAATAAATAAAAATAAAAAAGCCTTTATTTCCAAATTTCCAATTTTACATTAAAAGTTTTTGCGTGTTGTTAGTAATTTTCTTATAGCTAGTAGTTAGTGTTAAGTTTATGTATGTTATTTACTAATTTAATTTAATTTGGACCCCTCTTTGAGTGGAGGCCTTCTCCAATTCTCTCCATTTTTCTTTCCCTGCAGTTTCATTTAAATTTTCTATGTTTTCTCTGTTTTTCTGCGTACAGGTTCTTCATTTGTTTTGAAATTGTTTTTTTGTTTAAGTTTCTGTTGTGTAGTTTTTTGTTGTTTAGTTACGCTGGGATTACTGGTTAGAGTTTTGTTGCGCATGATTTGTTTGATTTGTTTGTAGTTCTTTCGTTGGAGGGGGTAATAGCTTATGTATTAAAGTGTTAACAAAATTCTGTGTAATTTTACAAATAGTCTTGGTACTTGCCATGCCGCCAGTTGCATCATGATTAGCAGAATGTATGAAGTTTGTTGTAGCCAATAATTTAACTTCAGTTGAGTTTGAAAGCTGGAATAAAATTATGCAAATTAACATGTACAGTTTTAGACAAATTATCTGAAACAAACAATTTATAAATTTTTCGTAATAATACTCTCAGGATTCTTAATACACTTTTTACTATCTCAGGATTCTTAATACACTTATTCCACCTGCCGGGCTAGCACATGATTGGCGCAAGAGTATCTCGCCGCGACATAGACTACCCGTCCCTCTTTAATTCATACAGTTAGTAAAAGACGGGTAGTCTATCTCGCGGCGAGATACTGTCGCGCCAATCATGTGCTCAGCCTACTGTATAACTTGGTCCAATGTGCATTGCGTCTCACTCTCTCATTAAGCAAAATGTGAGACACAAATACACACTGGACCAAGATATTGGACAGATGGAATACCATCCTTAGTTACTAGCCCTTTATTATAATGAATTTCCTTTTTTGTTAAAAGTTTACATGAAACAGGCTCCAACATAAGAAGAACATTTATTTGTTTAAATTTTAACTTTAATAGCTCTCAATAGAGTTGAATATCATATCCGCCATATATGGCTTTGTATGTGGTAAAGGGTTTTAATACAGGGTATTCACACATGGTTATATAGTAAGAAGTGCCACTTACTTCCAATGCATATGAGGCGATCGATTCAAATTCGACAAATAAAACATAATAAAACCATAGTTATGATTACAGAAACATTGCTCACCATTTGGCTTATTGTAATGGCAGTTTATCTGCGAAACTTTCCCACAATCAGCAGCCGGTTTAATGGGATAACTGAAACCGGAAGATTTAAACAATTCATAACATGATTTCACTGGCCCTAGCCAGCGGTAAGCGGTTTCGTATATAAGTATTCAATAGAAATTTAAATGGCATTACAAAAAGTTCAAGGTTATACGCAAAATAACGCTTAAGGTCACATAAAAATAAATTTGTTGTATATATAGCCTGCTCTACAATGTGTATAATAAAATACCCGTTATGTTCGGTCATTGTGCTTGTATAGATCAAAGACTTACGGAAACCATTTTTATCACTATTACACTTACATAACGATATGTTATTGTTATTCACCTGCACTGCCCGTATCATTCTGTTTGTTTTACCGCAATTTCATCGCAGTTTATCAACAATTTCGCAAAAAATATAACAGTGCACTTACAATAAACTTGACAGTACAATACACCCATACACCTACACTACACAGAGTTGCATCTGACACTGACACTCCTGACAGTTGACAGTTGAGGAAACTGTCAGTGGCGTGTTGACAGTTCTCTGAAGGCCTTCGACCGATTTTTTTTTTTTTTTTTTTATCATTTATGGCCTGGCCTCAGGGGGGGGACAGTCCCTTAGAGAGCCATTTATTCGAAAAAATAGCGTCATCTTTATTACTTAACTCGGAACTGGTTTTTTTATGTGGCATCCCCGCACCCATGTTGGCAACACTGTATCTGTTATTGACTTAAAAGTAAAACAATTTTGTTTCGTGCTCCTCTTTTTATATTTCAGCCATTTAAAATATTTTATTTCTATTACATTTGGGAAATGGCCACTAATAATGGATGCTGATAACTTGATAAGCAATAATATGTCAATGTAATAAAGGTGTCAACATAGTGTCAACATTTTTTGCAAATTGAATGTGGGATAACACAATTGCTTATCAGCGTCCTTATGCTTGACTAAGTTTACAATGCCGCATTGTTGTGCATTTGGATGTTCGAAGAAAGGTAAATTATTTTGTCTAGAATTACTACTACTAGACATTTTCTGTTGTTGAAATGTTAATATACTGCGATTCGAGATGTTAAAATGGTCACGCAGATGTTACACCATTTGAATTTATTTAAAAAATAACTTATTTCAGGTGCGGTGCTGCACGTTTTTCCAAATCCAAACAAACCCCCTGATCGATTTAAAGTTTGGGTTCAGCTTATTGGGGGCAAGTTGGGCACCCCATCAGATTATGAATTTTATAAAAAAAAGAGGATTTGCGATCTTCATTTTACCGAAGAACATAGGAATCGCTTTAAGCGATTAAATGCTATAGCAGTACCGACCCTATGTCTACTTGGTAAGTTTCTATTATGTATAACGTAAAAACACAATAATAACATTTTATAACCGCCACAGTATGCCTGACTGACTGTTTTCAAGCCTAAATCACTATACTGATTGTGCTAAAGTTGTACCAAAAAATAGCAGTTAAATTTAATAAATCTAATAATAATAAATAAATAATATAGGACATTATTAAGCGAGGTTTAGACTAGCAAGAACTTGCATTCAATTTACGTTACATTGCTGCCTACTAAGGTAAACTTCATTCAAAATGTTTATCAGATACCGCAATGTATTGAAAATTGCATGCAAGTTCTTGCTAGTCTAAACCTCACTTTACACAAATAATCCAAGTCCCGCAGTAAGCTCTATAAGGCTTGCGTTGTGGGCACTAGACGACGATATATATAACATATAAACTTTTATATAAATACTTAAATACATATAAAACACCCATGACTCAGCAACAAATGTCCGAGCTCATCACACGAAAGAATGCCGTTACCTACCGGTTTAGAACCCGGGACGGGACCATCGGCTTCATAGGCAGGGTCACTACCTACTAGGCCAGACAGGTCGTCAAAAGTGAATGCGAATGACATTAAAATTTGGAACTGAACTGAATATTATATGCCTTGTGTAAAGTCAGCAATGCCATTGCAGGGGGGGGGGTCACTTTTTTCTGCAGATGACTCTACCAGCGCGAGCTACGCGCTACGAGCATAGCCGACAACATGAGAATCCACCACAACATCCACCTTTCAAGATGTTGCTCCTGTAACTGACATTCAGCCCACCTTTCATTCTGCTGCTTCCGCGCCAGGTAATTCACGATCCTTCCGCCATAGGTATCCTTTTTTTAGGGTTCCGTACCCAAAGGGTATTACTAAGACTCCGCTGTCCGTCTGTCCGTCCGTCTGTCCGTCTGTCTGTCTGTCACCAGACTGTATCTCATGAACCGTGATAGCTAGACAGTTGAAATTTTCACAGATGATGTATTTCTGTTGCCGCTATAACAACAAATACTAAAAACAGAATAATATAAATATTTAAATGGGGCTCCCATACAACAAACGTGATTTTTTTGCTGTTTTTTTCCGTAATGGTATGGAACCCTTCGTGCGCGAGTCCGACTCGCACTTGGCCGGTTTTATTTACGTCAACTTAGAAGTTTGATTTTGTCTCAGCTTCAAGGGACTGTAGACCTGAGTTATACTTAGGTATATAGTTTTGATTTCTACTCTATACCTCCACGACTTCTCGAGATAAAAGATCTTTAGCGACGTGACAGCGGACGTACAGAGTCGCACCCTAAAAGGCACAATATTTATCAAATTAGCCCCCAAATATGTGGGTAGTGACTGTTTATGTCATTGCGATTATCTATATAAATAAGTTTTTGCGAAAAAAATAGTTTGGTATGTACAACTTTTTATTCGACGACAACAACGTATATGATCCTAATTGAAAAATGACAACTTTACAGGAGAGCAAATCAGAAGTAGAATCCTTATACTTTTTTTTGTGTTAAAGATAATAAACTGAAATTTGGCACACATGATTATAATTTTATTTTATTGCTTATTTTATTTTCATATAACTCAATTTAATGGTATTTTTCGAGAAAATGCAGATAGCCCACTAGATTAAGTTATAACGATATGCTCACCGTTGTGTATACTGTTCTATCTACCACTTAGAATATTATACTTGGTTTCAATTTTCTTTAAGAACTACGTAAGCAGGTCTATCTGGGACTTAGAACATTATACTTGGTTGTAATTTTCTATCAAATTTTCGTATGTAGCTCTATCTGGGACTTAGAATATTATACTTGGTAAAAAAAGTGTCCGACTCACTGTAAAAGATTCTATGTGTGAAGTAAGTCATCAAATTTAAGTCATTTATTTTGATTATTTTTTTAAGTTATATAACATAGTTTTAACGCACTATTTTTTATTTTATTTTTGGTTGCATAATTATTTTATATAAATCTGAATAATTATAATTTTGACACATTTTGCAGATAGAATCATATTCGACATTAGTTTTATAACTTAATAATTATGTAGAAAGTACTAAATAAAAGTAAAAGTTTATTAGTTGTTATTAAAATTTATTAGATGTGTTATTTATTCAATATTATGTAATAAAAATGTAAACCTGTTATAACCTATTATACTAACACCTTACATATCAGTCTACATCACGAAATTAGTCAGAAAAAAAGGAGCACCTTTAAACATTCTTCTTACTTATTTACCTTAGGGTTTACTATCACATTGATAAATCTTCTTTAATATCACGTGAGTTATCAGTCTTTCTGACAAAATTACGTATTCAAACAAGTCTTTGAATCAATCAATTGTGAGACATAATTCAATCAAATGAATAATGTCTTACAATAAAAATAAAAACAAACGTCAGGATCAAGATATTTTCGCGAAGAATCTGGGGGCACGGTGCCCCCGCCAAGACGAGCAAAGCGAAGCGCACTACCTACCTTTTCTCGAAGCGCTTTGTCGTTTTTTTGAACCCTCATTACTTGGGCTTAGATTATACCAGATAAACAAAATTCTCGGCATATGATGTCATTAGTAGACTTAGTAAGCATAAACACTTTTAATTACATAACTCTTTCTTACTATAGATTTTATTCACATCTAAAAAAATCAATTTCGTCACTCACTCACTGATGATCATCAAAACATTTAGGGTCCTTCCAGAAATCCTAGGAAGCTGAAATTTGGTATATAACACAGTCTTAGTACACAAACAAGAGAAAAATTCAAAAACTTGAAATTTTTAGCCCCTAAGGGGTGAAAAGGGGGGTAGCATTTTGTATAGGGAATTAATAACCGCTGAACCGATTTTGTTATGGGGAAGGATATAAAATAGTTTTCAACCCTCAAATCACCCCGTAAGGGGGTGGAAAAGAGCGTTAGGGGAAAAAAGGGGGCTGAAGTTTGTATGGGGAATCAGTAAAAAGCAGATTGTGGAAAATATGCCTTCAGATACGTATTTCAGGATTTTTAATAGTAAATTACTCCCAATCCTTTAAATTAGGGGATGGAAAATTGTCATACGCAACTTACAAATAGAAGTGAAATCCCATCAAAAACATGTTCATGTAAAATGTTGCCAAGATGAAAGAAACCATTAGGCTCGCACTGTCAAAAACTTAATATCAGATCTCTTGTAGAGCCAAGCTTCTAACTACTTGTGGGTAGACCTACTTGTAGTTAGGGCTCTACATCTTAGTCAAATTATGTGGCTTGGCCGTTTCGTTACTACAAGAACTATTGTATAATGAAGAATAATGAATAAATGTTTCACCTTCCGTCCATGTGACGGTAGCGAAACGGCCAAGCCACAATACATAATTCGTGACATTCAAAGAAGGATCTCTAATATTTTCAAAATTATTCATACAATCAAAGTTTTGGTTGTCTTACCTGTCTGGAACTGTATTTGCTAACTGGGGTGACAATGTTTTTTTTTTAATATAATTCCTCGCATGATGCTTCGTCCATCCTTAGTGGTGACTCTGAAAGTCAAATACCTACCATGCATATTAAAAGCAACATAGATTAAGCTTTAACATTATGTGCATATATTCATACGTAAAGCTATATTAGTGGTGCAATGTAAACAGTGATCAAAATAAGGATTAGCTATAGGTACAAAAAAACTGCCCGTATAAAACATTCATCTAGGATAGTTATTTTATTACACATAGCATAGCATTATAACATAATATTACGCTTACGCTTTTTATTATTTAAATTAGCACTTGCAATGAAAGATATGACTATTTTGAGTGTGTTCAAAAACAAATAAAAAAAAGGTAAATAGTTCTAAGTGACTGATTAAATGGCGTAAACAGTTCTAAGTGGCAGATAGTCCTGCGGGCGTAGTTCTCTTAAATAATACTTTTCGCGTATGTAGTTCTATATGTCACATCGAACACTTTACACATTTTTAAACGTGTAAACATAAAAATATAAAGAAAATGTAAATAAATATTACATACCTCCATTTTATTGTGGTCGATTTATTTAGTTCTCTTTTGATGTAATCCGTACCCGATCTTTTTGCTCCTGATTTTAATGATTCCAACCATCTCGCACGTTTCTCCGTCATGATTAACAAACTTTATATTTGTAGTAAATTGATCGATCGAATGAATTCAACAAAATTCTTACAAAAACTCAAAATTAGGACAAAATTAACGTAATAACATGTTAATATTCTCTAGAAAACGATCGAAGCATTCACAACCGTTGACTAGCCGGTCCGCCGCGAACTGAGTGCGATGTGGTAAATAGCGCTCCGTACGCGCGAGTGAGTGAGATGGCATTCATCGCGTACGATTCGATGTGGCACTTGGAATGGTGTTCGTGTTAGTATACAGATTTTCGACTCAGATGGCACTGTATGCGTCATTTAAAAATGTATACTAAGTGACATTTTAAGAAAATTCTTATACCAGGTGATAGGTTTCGACTTCTAGATCATTATGCTACAGCTGACGTAGTTCGAACCTTTTAGCACTTTGCACCTTGTACGTTGTTGTCGTCGTATTGCTGACTGTAGGTAGGTACTTTTCTTTCCACGTGCCGTGCGAATATACTCTTCGAGACATTGCTAACAATCCGAAACACAATTAGTTTGCGTTGGTTTATCACAGAGTTCTCAAGACCAAGTCCTGTCTCCGTCATCAGATCAGCTCCACGTCATCATAATATTGGATTGTCATCCGATTTACATGTGTATGCAAAATTTCAGCTCAACCGGAAGTCGAGTACAGTTCAAAATGTTTTTATTTAATAGTAGTAGTGTTTGGTAGTAGTGTTTTTATGTAATAGTAGTGGGTCAAATTTGCTTTAACATCCAAGATTTGACCCACGCTAACTAACATTCAGTTCATACCTACCTCCTAACAGTCAAGTTAAATAAAAGCTTGTAAAAAGTGCAAAACGAATGTATCTAATTATCAAAGCTGCTCAAAAATGTCATGAGAATCGATTGAGAAATGACAAACGGCGTACATACGAAAGCATATTTACCTACCTAAGCTGAAAAGGAGATGTTTCGCTTGCTTTCGCTCACTCAGTCATCACTTCACCAGTGTCTGGGCTTATTATTATAATTATTAATTATAGCAATATAGGTATACTGTTAACGGTACTTTCGAATCGTAATTTCGATTTACTCGGGATTTGGTACCTGCGTCCCAAACCTACCTACGTACCTATTTTTCCACCCGATAAATATACTTTTTTTTTTTTTAATACGTCGGTGGCAAACAAGCATGCGGCCCGCCTGATTGTAAGCAGTCACCGTAGCCTATGGATGCCTGCAACTCCAGAGGTGTTACTGTTATAGTTATACGTGCACGTTGCCGACCCTAAAACTACGCACCCTCGTTGAACTCTAAATAAATGATATAAATTATATTTAACATAAATTTTGTATGTAAACATATGTTTAATACGCTTTTTCAGGCACATCATGCGCCCAACATAAGTACTTCTCTTGGGATTCACAATCAACCTACCTTTCATTTCGCTACTTCTGCCCCAGGGTGGCCCCAGGTAAATAACAATCCTTGCACTCACATACTAACTGTGCGTCACGTAATTAGAATAGAATAGAATAGAAAACGTTTATTGTAAAAATCTACATACAGCACCATACAAATTTAAAAAGAAGAAGATCTTATACACTAACACGTAAAATTACGTACATGTGTGTGTGTGTGTGTGTGTGTGTTTTTATTTATTTAATCGACAGATGTCCAACACCTAGCACTACCTAGCTCGCGCTATACGCTCAAATTTGATATAATAATACATAATGTATTAATACGAAATGATACAAATAGGTAAAGCATGGCTTGGCCGAACTTATTTTTAGGACTACTAAGACTCCTCTGTCCGTCTGTTCGTCTGTCTGTCACCAGGCTATATCTCATGAACCGTGAGTGCTTAGACATTAGAAATTTTCACAAATGATATATTTCTGTTGCCGCTTTATCATCAAATACTAAAAACAGAATAAAATAAATATTTAAGTGGGGCTCCTATTCAACAAATGCGATTTTATTGCCGTTTTTTTGCGTAATTGTACGGAACCCTTCGTGCGCGAGCCCGACTTGCACTTGGCCAGTTTTTTTATGTATGTTCGCCGATAACTCCGACACCCGTGATCCGATTTGACTGATTTGAGTAATTATTTTTTAGTTTGAAAGGAGGTCCTCAATTGTTAGGATTACGTACCCAAAGGGTAAAAACGGGACCCTATTACTAAGACTGTCTGCTGTCTATCTGTCTGTCTGTCTATCTGTCTGTCTGTCTGTCCGTCTGTCACCAGGCTGTATCTCACGAACCGTGATAGCTAGACAGTTGAAATTTTCACAGATGATGTATTTCTGTTGCCGCTATAATAACAAATACTCCGCCGTGATTCGCGCATGAGTGTGGAGGGCCCACTCGAAACAGAATAAAATAAATATTTAAGTGGGGCTCCCATACAACAAACGTGATTTTTTTGCGTAATGGTACGGAACTCTTCGTGCGCGAGCCCGACTCGCACTTGGCCGATTTTTAAAGGTACATTACATGTATAGTGAGTTGGGTGTTTTCTTAAGGAACTGAACATTTTCTCTCGAAAACCATCAATTTGATGAAGTGAATCTGATGATGATGATTTTTTGATAATAATGTTATTTTATAATATGCAGTATGTTCAGCGATTACTCCGACACCTTCCTGTGCACTGTGGTTCGATTTGAACAATTTTTTTTTTAATTTGAAAGACGTTACCTCCATAGTGGTCGCATAATATATTTTTTGGATCTGATGATAGTAATGTTGGAATACATATATGTTATCCATGAGGAATTGAGGGAACTCCTTGATTTTTAGGGTTCCGTACCAAAAGGGTAATAACGGGACCCTATTACTAAGACTCCGCTGTCCGTCTGTCTGTCACCAGGCTGTATCTCATCAACCGTGATAGCTAGACAGTTGAAATTTTCACAGATGATAGATGATGTTCGCTATAACAACCAATACTAAAAAGTACGGAACCCTCGGTGGGCGAGTCCGACTTGCACTTGTCCAGTTTTTTTAAGGCACGTATATGGTGATTTCGGTTTCTTATAAAGTAACTCAAGCATTTAATCCGGAAAACTACTAATGTTAGGGGGTGGACCTGGTGATGTAGACCACGGACTATATAGTGGAACTTTTCTATTATTGGGTATATTATGATTGAGTGTATTATGATTTACAATGTAGGTAGTACTGGAAATGACTAAAGAGACTAAGAGGTGAGGGGTAGGTGTGAGAAGTGAAGACTGAAGACGGTAGAGGGTGGTGTTTTGAGATTGGGGCTTGACGATTCATGATCCGAGAGGCTAGGCAGTTGAGAGGTGGCTTATAAACGTGAAAATATTTCTGTCTGACTCTTTTTTTTTTAGTTTTAAGTTTTGACATTTTAACTAAATTTGACTGTGCATAATATATCTTAATTTCAATTTTATAGTTTTAAATTTTTTATCTTTTTAATAATCAATTAATTTTATTATTACCCATCAATTAATTGTCAAGATCTTTTATATTTTATCATTCAATTATCAAATGCTTAGTCAATTTAATTTTAATGGATCTATCTTTTATACTTAATCTTATTTATTTTTATTTGTATTGCAAATGTTTTGTATGTTTTAATTATGGATCAATGTTATCTGGATTAAATGATTAAATAAAAAAATAAAAAATTTTTTTTTATCATTTTCACGGCTAAACAACTGAACCGATTCAACTGATTTAGGTGAAATTCTGCATGAAGCTAAAAAGTTTAAGCCCTGCAGGTAGTCTTGATTTGTTTTATATTTTTAATTTATCTGGTAGAGGGACGGCAATATAATTTAGTCTCAATCCTACGCTTGCGTGCTATGGACAGTTAAAAATAATATACGCAGGCAATACATAAACGCATTGGATTTATACTGACGTACTGTGTTAGTTACTAGGTACCTACAGAAAGCAGGTTCATTGCATGATTATGATTTATAATTGTTATATATTTGCTGTGACTTATTTTTCAAGAGTGTTTTTAATAAAAAGACACTTCAAAATCGCTTACCTTCTTTCTAAATTTTCTAATGTAAAAAATACGAAGTAGGTACATATAGTTTAGAATTATGAATGACACCTCTAAGTCTACTGAAGAGTTTGACCCTTTATGTCATAAGTCGTAGCATTACGTTGGAGTTTTCTTTTTTATAAATATAAGCTTTATAATACTTTCAGGCACCAGGCACTGCCAGCGCCCAACATTTGCTCCTAGAATTGACTATCAGCACATCTTTCATTCTGCTGCTTCTATGCCAGGTATTTGATGGTTTCTATTATGTCAAGTGAAGTGATATAGGATTGAAGAGCATGAGTAGTAGTAGTCAACTACATACCGAGGAAGCTTTTATTTTGTAGTTTCGCCATGTCCGTCTACATGCCTGTCTGTATGTCTGTCCGTCCGTAGCTTTGTTACATGATCGAAAGGCATCCGATTCGCACATCGCTCCGGTATTTTAGCGATAAAACGCTATGCGCGTATTATAGCGACATTCCGCTTGCACGTCGGAATCGGACGCAGTGTGCCATGTGCCTTAGTACTAGAAAGCTGCAATTTGATATGGATATATAAAAAACAATGATGCCGACAAATGGTAGAATAAAGACTAGAAATAGTTATTTGTATCGTACCGTACCGTACCGTAGTATGAAGTTCATGGCCTTCACTAAATTAAAAAGCTACATTGTTTCACTCCCTGGAGTGAGGAAAGTCGCACTTTCCTCACTCCAGGGAGTGACGAAAGTAGGCTTGTTCGAGCTGCTGAGGTGAAAAAATATTTTACAGTACATATGGTGCTACTTTCTCGCACTAGTGCGTAAAGAGCACTTTTCGTCCATATGTCGAAAGTTTAAAGGGCCATATGTACTGTAAAACATTGTACGATACACGTGCGAAAAGGTAATTCGCAACTCGTGTCGATTTAAAACACTCCCTGCGGTCGTGTTTTAATTTATCGCCACTCGTTTCGAATTTTCTCTTTTCCGCACTTGTATCGTAAATAACTATTTTAGCGTACCTCCCCCACACGTATTTTTTTCGCTTCAACCCTATGTTAACCTGTACAACATCCAACGTGTTATTGGACTTATTGGATAGGTCTTCTCTTGGACAGAATGGTAACTACGGAGCCCTACACTGAGCATGGCTCAACCTGCTCTTGACCGGTTTTTATTACAAGCTTTTATTTTTCTAGCAATATTTGTATGTACGTATATATTGTACGCATGTTCGGGTCAAATCTTACAAGCCTAGACCAACTTCTCATTATTAGGTTGAGCTAAAAGTTCACTTACTTATTATGTAAGTCGGGTGACAATACAGTACATATTATGGTTCCATCGAGCTTATCTTATGATGGACATAGGAAGTGGCCATAAGAACTCTGCGATAAAACAACACAACCTAATTGAGTCTCGGTGAATTTCGTAAATCGCCAGTGTGATATAGGGCTCTTAGCGATAAAAAGCTGTATTTTCTTTTCTGTATTTTGATTCTGGATCAAAAAGGGAATCAATTACCATTAATTTATTTTTTTATTAAAATACATGTGAGAAACATGAATACTAAATATTTTTCTAAGGTCTCGATAGTTATGAAATAGTGGTGAAATTGTTAGGTCTCCTATTTTCGGAAGTACTTACCTAAACAAAAATTATGTAGATTTATTTGTATTGTTTTCTTCTAGTTACGCCCGCTATACAACAGTCTGAGGTGCCTACCATCATCAACAACATATGTACTGCAGATTCTTCTGTATTTGCAGAACATAATTATAGTGTGATGAGTCGTTCGAACAGAAAGACATTAGATGAAGGTAAATATTTATAACGTCACCAATTATTATAACAAGATATATAATAACACTAGAGACCTGTTGCGGCGTCAAAACGCCGCTAGAGTATGGTTCTAAAAGTTAGGTTGCCTGTCCACTGAAGCGGAGCGATAAGCGGGGAAAATCCAGCAATAGAATTTCATTAAAATTTCAGAGCGGAGATTTTATGCCATTCAGTCGGTGGATTTTTTCCTCGCTCATCGCTCCGCCACCTCGCTCCGCTTCTGTGGACAGGCAGCCTAAAACTGAACGCTTAATGAAATCAGGAAATGTGACGCCTTCAGATGAATCACTGGCTGTCACTATCTATTTGATGCTGACTATACCCACAGAATATGAAATCTTACACATAATTATTTCTTATAAAATGGCGACACGTTTGTATAATTTTAGCGTATTATATTTCGGTCGCGTAGCACCTACCAGCATGTTTTGTGATCGTTAGTTTTGATGCAAAAAAGACATAATTATTGTCTATCTTTTTGCATCTTTCTAAACTAAAAATCATGATACGCGACCGCGATATGATACGGTAAATCAAGGTTTGTACCACCTGCGCGCATTATAGGAGGTATTTCATTCTTTATACGCCTAAAAAGAACGGCCCATTGACATTTTATTTAACAATTTTTGAATACCGTCAAACAAGTTAACTTTGCCTCCAGGGTAATCGCCCCAACGTGATATCAAATATTGGGGTAATTTTTACCAACATGGTATCCCCACGTTTATGACGTCATCTATGTCTATCCCTTACGGGCGCACGCGTATAGCTGGTCTATGTAATGCTAGGTCTATGATTTGAATGGATTGGATACCTTACATACCTTACATATATAGGTTTGAGTTCAATTCAATCTCAAATCAGAACAAAGGTCACGTGGTACATTTTTTCAAATTAACTATTTAGTACTTTTTCGGGAAAAAATCAAAAAACTAAGAGCTTATTGCAAATCTGTAGCATGAGACGAATCAAATGACATATAATTTATTAAAATCGGACCATAACTGTAGATCTGATGGGATGAACAAAAATCGGCCTCGCGTAATATATATATATATAGATTTAGTTATATTTAGTTACATTTAGTTTTGACATTTAGTTATATTTTGTTTTACAAAAAGGTGTGGATTAGTATTCCTGGTGTGTGATTATAATGCCACCACCTCTGCATTATGCGCTGCTGCGCCAAATTCCTTTTCGGCATAACCTCTTTTACATAAAAACTCGAAGGTACTACTACTAGGACTACTGGCCAACGAGACAGGACAATATTGAATAGCAATTGTAGCCCGCTAAAGTTGATATACTTATATTATCGCTCCGGCCGCATACCGCAAGAATATTGAACAACCGCTCAAGAAGATTAAGTTTTGGAATGATAGACGAGGATACAGTTTTACAATGGGGGGTTTATATAGCCTACTAGCGATTTTCGTCTGTAGCCTTACTTAGGGAATGCTTAACCCTGTATGCTAGTTGCGTGTGAGCGTGTGCTCCCGTTAGTGGCATTGTTTCTGCCCGTATGTGTTCCACATCAGTAGTTGACGTCGGACTTTGACTATCATTTCTGACTTTTGTCTTTTGCAATGGATCTCATCCCATCCTAAAAACAAACCTGATCGATTGATACCATAAATAAAAATTTGACATCTTAGCCTATTGTAGAAATAAAAATACAGTTGATGATAAAAAGTTGTATTAACAATAAATTTGGTGACATAAAAAACTTAAATTTATAGTGACAGACTAAAACCAAAATTTATTAAAAATTATACGTATAATATTATAATTTTGTTTTCCTTCAGGTTCGAACAAACGTGAGGTGCAGCTTAAGGTAAAACAACTTCAAATGGAAGATAACCGTTTGCCCAAAAGGGGACTTTCATACAAGCACTGCCGCGTTCCAGACAGTATGACATTGTGCAGCAGATGACGAAACCAGCTCAGCTTTTAGTGAAAATGCAATAACAATCAACGAAGCACCCTAAAGGACGACGCTATTCACTAAAAGAAAAAAATTATGGCATTCTCGCTTTACAAATAGAGTCCGAAGTGCTAATACAGGCTGTTGTGTGAATATTTTTACTTCCACCTGGCAAAGCGATGAAAAGATTATTAGGCGAAATTAAACTTACCACAGTGGCATAAACACAATTATATTCGAAGGAATTAAACACAAAATAACCAATCAGATGGCAGTCGCTTTCGTAAAAACCTACGCCGATTCTTAGGATTACTTGTCAAGCGGATCCCAGGCTCCCATGAGTCGTGGCAAAATGCCGGGATAACGCACGGAAGATGATGAGGAAGGACCTTTCACATCTCCAAACTTCATGCATTAACCGTAAAGACTATGCGTCTCTGTAATATGGTACAATTTTGACTTATTGGACACGTATTAGTTGTGTATTCCGTAGCATTCGTTTATAAGACTGTTAGCTTAGTCTCCTGACGCAAAACAATTACTTACATATTTCATATTCGCTAGGCTAGGTGCACGACGGGTGCTGCTGTCCTTATTTTGTGGGCTTCTCTACGGGAGTGAAATTATCAAACTGATGCTGCTAGAATTCATGTGGGACATTCCATAATATTATGTGTGTTCTCCCTCCACCGACTGCACTTTGCTAATAATTTCATTTTAACATGTGCCTAAGCCTTTCTCACTTCAAGGACCGCACGGAAGACCAGCGCTGGCTTTATATCTGCATTACGCTGAGTTGGGTCCATTTTGTGATGCACACTTAACATATCAGAACCAAAACGTATTGTTACTAAAATTATAGGCAAAAAGTTGTATCTACTGATATACATACATACATACATACATACATACATACATATAATCACGCCTATTTCCCGGAGGGGTAGGCAGAGACCACGGATTTCCACTTGCTACGATCCTGACATACCTCTTTCGCTTCCTTCAATTTCATAACATTCCTCATACACCTCACAATGTGTTTACATAGATAGATAATTCACTATTTATTACCGTTATGTTAAAATGTCATTTTGGTCGGATGTTCATATCCAAAGTTATATGGAATTCGTGTCTTTTATTTTCATCAAAATAAATATTGTTTTTTTGACATTAGGGACCTTTAATATCTCCAAATTGAATGTATTATTGACGAATCGAATTTAATTTCCTTGCTTCATTTTTATATTGTACAGACTGTATTGTAACGTTAAGTATAAATACAAGTTGGCAGATATTTATTTTGATAAAAAAAAACTAATATGTTTAATATAAATTTATGTCCATCTATACATTTTTAATGTCTGCTTTGGCTTAGGTTATTTGATTTTCTTATAAATTGTTTCATACTAAAATGCATGGACTTTCAGCAAAAAAGAGAAAATCTGTTATAGACAAATGGTGTACTTGTAATAAATTATTTACCTACTGAAAGCTTGCTAAGCTTGAAAATGTACATAAAAATATCTTTATTTAATCGTTTTTATTTATTTATTAAATAATATCATTATCTCTAAGAGCCACGACGCTAATTGCCAGATCTCTTCTAATTGCCATGGTGTGATAGTAAGCTCCCAACGCTAATTGGTAGGCCTTCACCTGTTCTTATTAGCTTTATATTGTAAATTTTAACGAAAGCCTAGGCTCCATGGATTGTTGTGTATGTACATATAAAAAAGTATTTATTTAATCGGTTTTTTCTTATTACATAATATCTTTCCCTCTAAGAGCCATGACGCTAATTCCCCGGTCTCTTCCAATTGCTATCGTGTGATACGTTTATTGTGGTATAAAGTATATGTTTTTTATAAACTGAAATAGATATCATACACTGAAGAAAAAGTGACCAAGTCCACCACACACACAGTAGCAATCAATTTATTGTACACAACACAGGTTTACAAAAATACTTTATCAGAAATCAGAAATATTTATTGTGTAAACTGTGTAGGTATAAGAAGTTTAACTAGGAACATTTTTTGATAAACATAAACATATAGTAATGGAAGTACAAAGGCGAATTTATCCCTATAAGGGATCTCTTCCAAATAACCTTTGAGTAGATGAGTGGGAAACTAGGCAGGTTAAGTAAAGTTATGTTTACTCATGCATGAGGTAGATATTGCCTCCTGTATTTGTATATGTTGCGATGTTTTCCTCATGTAAATGTTATATCGACATGTGTAGTAAACTTTTGGCTCCTGTATTTGTAAATGTGACGATGTTTTCTTCATGTAAATGTTATATCGACTTGTGTAATAAACTTTTGAATTTTAAATTATGAAATATCAACTATCTTTTCTTTCCAATTTATACTCACCTTATTATTTTATTTTATCCAGTATTTAACGAGCTACTTTATTATAATTTTCTTGTTAAAATCATGCTTTGTATAACATTGTATTGTACTTACTTTTCCTGTATGTCTTTACAATATGTGCTTGCCAATATATCTTACATTAAGCAAATATTATAATAAAGTTGTTGATTAATGGGTACTAGAAAAGCAAACTCGATATAACAAATTATAGATATATGACCCTGTTTACATATTGATTAGTGTTTAGTGTGAGTTTATACATTTGTAACAAATGTATGAAGTCGTACTAAACATTAATCAATATGTAAACAGGCCCTGTAGGTATGAATATTGACGTTAATGCTTGTTGTTCAGATTTACAGATGGCGCTTCAAAATGGATACAAAAAAGTTCCACGAAAGGGCTCTCTTTCTCCTATATATTATACTACTCTTTGCCTGGCCTTCGACCGAATTCGACGGCCGATTATGACCGATATTGCCAATAAAATGGGGTGCGGACGTAATAATACCAATTTGTGACGCTAGTATTCGCGTTTTTTTTTCGGGGCATTTTTTTAAAATTAAGAGCGCTCAAATATCACCATATATTTAAAATTTGTGAGTGGCCAAATTGGCGTTAGCATCCGCACCGTGGATAGTCCTCAAGAGCGCGCGGAGCGCGCTGAATGTCGGGCTTCGCTCGATCTTTTCATGTGAAGGGCGCCGCAGGCGCCACGTATGTAAGAGCGCAAGAAGCGCGTTGCCTTTTATAGTGTGAATTAGTTATTTACGATACGATTACGACATGAGTATAACATAAACCCACAGACCTAAAATTTATGCTTACGCATAAAGACAGCTGAAGTGTGGAAAAGGGAAGCCATCACGTATATGAACATCCCATGAGTGCGAAAGAGTCAGACTACAAATGAGAAAACGTAACCATTTTTGAGTGACAGGCGGCTCAACTCGACCGGGAGCGCCACAGAACCACAGATTATTAACTAGTTACTTCGTAACAGATACGACAGTCACTTAAGCCCTGTTTGCAGTTATTCCGATGTGGCGTCACTGTAGTGATACTCTTCTCAGAATAATGACTAAAGCATAGAAGTCGGGCAAAAATGCTTCGCAAATATGTATACCCGTACTTTACTTCCTTACGAATTAAATAATGTGCCGAAAAGAGATGCATATATGCTTGTTATTTCTCATTTACGTACGGTGTCATAAGTTTGATAATTTGCTAGGGATGTAACTGTGTCGACTTTTTATATCGATAAATTATGCATAAGTTTATGTGCCGTGTAAAATAATAATCACGAAATTGGCAAATTGATAATAGTCTGGCTAATGAAAGTTGAACCTGAAAAAACGCGGCAATTTCAAGAAATCTGTTAAAAGGGTTGCATAACTTTTACACTTTTTATAATTTTCATATTCTAAATCATTAAAAAGTATAAAAATTATGCAATCCTTGGAATCAAAGAGCCGCCTGATATGAGGATTAATGCATGTACCTAATATAGCTTTTATCTCATTTGCAGTCTACCACTCAGAACTGTCTAACTATACCTCTCGTTTTTTTATCATTAGAAAGAAGGCGAGCGATCTTAACGTGTCGTTTTATCGAAAAACACTTTGAAAATAAGTCACAACAAATATAATATACGATCATTTACATACTTTTGCTTTCATAAGTAAAATATTGTTATATTTATAAAAAAACTTGTCAATAAAAAGACACGTGGAAATGGTTTACCGTTTTTTCTAATGCTAAAAGACTAAGTATAGTTTCTAGTCATGTACAGTCAGCTGCAGAGAAAAGGCACCCCCCTGCATACAAAGTTCTGTAAATTAGTATGGACGTGGGGTACCTTTTCTCTGCAGCTGACTGTACCAAATAGGAAATAATAAAAAAAAACGTTCGTGTAATATTTTTTATTTGAGTTGAGTTTTGTGACCAACAATATTAATAAAAGGAACATTCATCAATGATCATTAATGTCTTTTTTATTAGGGTTCCGTACCCAAAGGGTAAAAACGGGACCCTATTACTAATACTTCGCTGTCCGTCTGTCTGTCACCAGGCTGTATCTCATGAACCGTGATAGCTAGACAGTTGAAATTTTCACAGATGATGTATTTCTGTTGCCGCTATAACAACAAATACTAAAAAGTACGGTCCCCTTGGTGCGCGCGTCCGACCCGCACTTGACCGGTTTTTAGTATTAAACTATAGTCTGGCAAACACAATCTGTCAGTAAGTAAGAACAAAGAAAACTATAGGTACAGTCGAAGGCAAAAATATCGATCCAGACAAATGGCTTAAAAATATGTGAACTTCACACGATTTTATTGTCTGAGCGTACACATATTTTTGAGACTTTGGGAATGTATATATATTTATGCCCTTGACTGTACTCATCAATTAGAATGAGACAGTCCTGGGCCATACTATAAGAAAGCTGTAAATGTCGATAGGTTATTGATCTGAGGTCGATACATCACTATGCCAAAAATATAACCTTTCATACTTAGCAGAAAAGTTCGAAAATATATGCAAAAATCTATATAGACTTGAATGCAAGTAATAATTACATAAACAATATATCGATTTCTATGTTTAGGGTCAGGTCCTATAAATAAATTTCTTCAAAATTGAACAAAACTCACCGATTAAAGGTTATCGGTTCGTGCGTATTTTCTTTTCTTCCTGTATGCGATTTACAGCCCTCGATCACACAAGACATTATCACAAAGGGAACTTCAAACCATTACAAATAAAAACTCAGCACGTTTTCCAACAATCTTTCAGGAATAGCAAAAATATAATTAAAATAAACCAAGATGACCGCTGAAACATCCCGAAATATTTCAACTAAAATAATACGACTATGTCAAGTTGTTACAGTTGACACCTACCTGTGAAATAACGAACATATATTTTATTTGGCTGGATTATATTATAGAACCACATAGGACCATTTGACATTTCCCTCAGTTTATCTTATGACAATACTGAAAAAAACGAAAGAACTTGCGGATTGTTGTCTCACTCACTCATAGACAAAAAGCAATAACGTGTTGTGAATACGATATCTTTTACCTAGCTTTTATTTTTGCCCGGCTTCTTTGCTTTAGTCATTATTCTGAGATACTCTTAGTAACATACTCTGTGGAAGTAGCTGTCAAGGCGCTGTCAAGTTTGACATAATAGTGTTGTCGACATTCGATATCGATATTAGATAGTGATGGGACGATTATGGTTCATGTTATACTCATGTCCCAGAGCCTAACTAGCGCCACCGGAGAGATTAGGAACTATTATTTACAGCTGAAAGCTGGTCACTTTTGCAATAGTTCTGCCATAAGAGATTGTCGTCCTTTCTATACTGTCCATACCCTAAACGTGGTGATCTAAGCACTCCCTATTAAGCACGTGCTTATTTTCTTATTGGTTAATCCGGTACTGATTAGAAAGGGACAACATGATTCGTCCCTGAACCGCTGTCAAACTTCGGTTTTGTAGGAAGCTCGTAGGAAGTTTCCTTTTTGTACGTTAGTACTAATATTCATTCTGTGGTCGGAGGCCCTAACCCGAAAAACGCCACCACTTTATCTGCCTGCTGCCTCGCTATCGCTCTTGCACATTCGAGCGATAGAGGAGCAGATAAAGAAATTTAGATTTTCAAGGTAGGCCCTCGGATTTCATGTTTCCGCTTTCCATATGATTTATAGTTACTTATGCAATGAACAACTGTATTTTATGTGTAACTAGCTTTTGCCCGCGACTTCGTCTGTGCGGACTTAGTAACAGCAGCTAAAGTAAGTATAGCGCCTGGAAAAATTCTCATAGCAATCTAAATTTGAGCATATTATGCACACAAATTAGCAGGCACTTCGTTAATTATCTCAATTCCACCCCGCTTTTTACTTTCTTAAGGGATGATTTTCGGGATAAAAACTATCCTATGTCCTTCTCAGGGACTCAACCTATCTCTATGCCAAATTTCATCTAAATCGGTTCAGCGGTTTAAGCGTGAAGAGGGAACACACAGACAGACAGACAGACAGACTTTCGCATTTATAATATTAGTATGGATTCGGTGGCATAGTAATGTTTCCACTTAGACAAAATAGGCAAATCGTAATAATTTAATTAAGTGTAGAATGAATTAATTAAATTTTAATTGGTCGTTTAAATAAAATACAAATAAAAGGTGGGATGAGATACAGGATCAAACATGGTTATTAAGTTAGGTACTATTAAAAAAATAAAAAATATAAATAAAGCCTTACAGAAAAAATTAAACTACAATTAACTAAACTAAAACTACTATAAAACTAAAAATCTAAATCTAAAATGGGCCCCCGTGGCATGGTGCCGAGGATGCTGGCAGCATTTCCTCGCTGGATCGCTATGCTCAAGCGTTGGGCGAGGAAGCTGCCAGCTCTCTTATCTCCGGTCCCATCCACCAGCCGCTTCGCCAATTGCCGGTATAGGCCCTGTGCTGCGGGGCCCCACGGACCAAGAGTCTCGACTCCAAATGCAACAAAGTTGTAGTTGGTGTCGAGACTCCCGTATTTGCGCTTTTTGAGGGCCTCGGCCGCCTCCGCTGCCGCGCCGGCTTTGTGTGTAGTACCGTGGAGGTGGGACGGCGCTAGCGTGTCAACACAAGTTGCGTCCCACACGAGCATACGTCCCATCCTCCACGGGATCAAAGACATCCCGTCGGGTCTCTTGCCATCGTCTCTGGCTATACCGGCAGGCTCCAGTACAGCTGGAACGTTGACGGTGGCAAGTGACCGACGGATTATGTCGTTAAGTGCAGCGTGGCGCGAAAGGCGACCCGCGCTACCTTGGCAAGCAAGCCCGTGGCGCCCCAGCTGGTCCACCTCAATGCCACAGGAGCATTTGTGCGGTGCGCAGATTGGGGCCCCTAAGCGTAGCCCCATTGCCAATCGGAGTGTTTCGGAGTCTAGGTGGGTACCAATATTGGGTGACGGGTAGGCGTTCAGCCAGTGGCCAGCCTCTCTGCAGCCGACAGCCAACAGCCGGGCTCGTTCTGCACCTGCGCTGCTGTTTAGGAGGGAGGTATAAGTTAAATTGTTTAAAACATCGTCCCACCCCCTTTGTGAATATGGGTTGTGTGGTATGTTTTGCCCCGGGCAGGTAGACAGCCAGGCATTTCTAGCGTCATCCAAGCCTGTGATCTCGTAGTTTGTGGGCGAAGCCCTTATGATTTTACCTACGAGGCCAGCAGAGCTGTGGACAGACGATAGAAATGCGGGCAGTGAAACACTCGAAATTTTGCGCACTCCGAGCCCACCGTACCGGACGGGCAGGGATGCTTGGAGCCAGGATTGTTCGGTGAGCTTTAAATTTAGTATAATTTCCAGGTGTGTTTGAACTAAGGAGTCGATAGGCGTCAGCAAATTTTGATGTTTCCAGAAGGGACTGCACCGAAGCATGTATGTTAATTTTGGCACGAAAAGACAGAATTTAAGGATAAAAAAGGCCGAATGGGGATAAATAAAATAAAAGGTTAGAGTTTTGAATGATTCACGGTTAGTTTCACTAGACTTATATTGACCGGGATATAGACCGTGATTCGTTTTGTATTAGTTACATGCATCATGTTCACGGGTCACCCGTGAACATGATGCATGTAACTGCATCGATATATCGGGAGCTCATAAATAATACAAAAGGTAATACGGTCTATATCCCGGTCATTATAAGTCTAAATAAAAGGTTATCCGTCAACTTTATTCTTTTATTCATTTCGATAAGTTACAGGTACGACACGGTATAATGTATTAAAGTAATAAACTATGCGTCAATAAGCACTAATTCCCTACTTACAAAAATAATATTTAGTTACTACAATATGATAACTATACACACATTTTATAAATTAACGTCGCATTGAGTTGTATTTTTTTGTACTTCAAAGACTTTCTTGGGTCAAGCTTAGTAAACGGTTTTGGGTAAAAGTTACAACTTTTCTAGGGCGTTACCGTAAATATCGAAATTATAAAATTTGCTATCTGCGTTCCTGTTAATCGAATATTGCAATTTGCAAGATCGATAGAGTGGAGACCGACTTTCTTCGATTTCCGACTTTCACGGTAGCCGTCGTTTTTACTAGCACACTAGCTTCAAATGAAGAATCGTAGTGTAATGCTATCACTAGAGCAAACATACTAAAGATAATCTTATGTCACAAACTTTCGTAGCGACTGCAGTCTTCAAACGATTCCAACTAGGCAGATATAGGTAATCGAAATTCGATCGATGATTAACTTGGTTAGTTAATAAGGTGTATAACCAAATTTGTCTGCAATAATTATTTTTCATGTCTACTTTAGCGTTAGCGTAATAAAATACCTATACAATATATATTCCAATTAATTGGTAGGTTCAATTTGTGTTTGTGTTCTGTTCCTAAGTTCACGAAACAATATTTTTAACGGTCATTTTTAATATCAACGTGTAACGGTATATCAACTGACAATCTGAAATATAGGATTTTTTTTCCGAGGTGAAGTATAGAAATATGCTACATAGGTAATAAGTGTAAAGTTACGTATTGACTAGAATTATTAAGATAGAAAAACATACGAATATATTTAAACAAAATTAATTAAAATAATAACTAGGCATTTCATCTAAAATTTATAAACAACAAATCCGGCACCCAATTTATGAAACCATTGGAATAAACTATTGAATGTAATCATAAATTGAATATCGCATAGACAAATAGGTTTAGGCCGTTTAGATAAACATATTAGCGATAATGTCAAAATCTCCTCCAGTTCGGAATTCGGTTATAAGTGTTATAACAAAAGATCGAGATCTTAGTGTTCACTGTCAGTTATTTTTGTTACACGTTGTATTGTATACATGTTTCCCCTATAAAATTGTTACGTGGGTTTATTGAAAACATTGGAATGCTGGAAGAAATGCTACTTGTTCCTATTCTATTCTTTGTTATAGTTCTGTGGTCAGCTCGTCCTGTGGTCTTCTTGTCATTTCAAATAGCTCGTCTTCGAGCCACACACTCTCTCTTCTAACAATTGGTCTCCTCTCCCATGGATCGGAGAGGACTATTGTCTCTTTCTCTTTCTCTATCTGCGAGTAGCTAGGCGGCCGGACGTCCGCCCATTGGCTCTCTAATTCTTTATCCAAAGTACTGTCGTATGACGTTGGAGAGTATGAAGGGGGCTTAAAAGTAGAGAAGGACTGCTGAGTGATATCAGAGTCCGAGCTTTGGCTCGGTGGGGGCGAGAGGAAATTTACTAGCTGATGCTCTTGCGACTGCGGCGGCAGTGGGTTGCGGCTGTAGCGTTTTAATATTCTGAAAATTAAAAGACATCAAATTAATATCTGGGCCGTTAAATAAGTAGACATACATAGACGTAGGGTAAACTATTTAATGATCTGGCCCAATCTGGCCCTTTAAAATTATAAGCCTAAAACGTTGAAGCCGCTAATAAATAAAGTACCTACCAGCTAATAGTTTCCTTATCAAATGTATTGATTAACTTAACCAATTAACTACAAAAACAAAACAAAGAGCTTGATGATGCGGCTGCTTTGCTTTTAAATTACCTACGCTACGAGATTAAAAATATGTTTAAAGTTGATCATCCGCGATTTACAATTTCTGAAAGAAGAAAAATGGGACCTTACGCCCCTCTCTCCCCCGGCTCAAAGGTTACGGCCGGGGACTTTTGATATGTTCACCTAACTACTCCTAACAAAGTTACTGAGTCAAAAATTGTGTTCACGCATTTCCCTCTATACCTTCTGATTGCTTGGCCTATAACATAATGTCAAGAATTAAAAAAAGGGCAGGTACATTTGGTGATTGTGCTTAATTTTTTACAGGAAATAAGGTCTACCTTTCAGCCCAGCTGGCGAGCCGTGGCCACTCCTCCGGCACTACGGGCACTTGCTGCTTATTCAACAAAATAAGCAGTTTCGCCAGGTCGCTCATCACGCAACTGTAAAAAATCCTTATGTTAGACACAACAAAAAAAACAAGCTTTAATCTATTCAAACTTCCAATGGCTGTTATGCGGCGGGCAGTTCCCAAAGAACTTTGCTTTGGTGGTGAAATATTGCGATTTTATAATAGGTATTTCCGTGTTCGAGTGGCATCGGAATAGTAGTTTATGCAACTGATACATAATGAGAGGCCTTAAAATACAAGTGTGGTTTTATGAAACAAGCGTCAGCGAGTTTCATAATAGAATCACACGAATGTTTTAAGGCCTAATTATGTACAGTTGCATACACTACTTTATCTACACACATATCATAAGTACTCTAAGATGGGTTCAGAAGCCGTAGAGAAATGACCTGCATTGCTACTAGTGCTACCTGTAAAATATCTAAAGACTATAGATATTAAAATAATGCAATAAAAAATAAATTTGAACGAATACAGAAACAACTAATCATATTTTCAACTAAAATGTAAATTACAAACAATTTTTCACAATTCTACTTTCGTAACAGCAAAAAAGTCAAAAAACCAACAAACAATGACTAGTAATGGCGGCAATTCGATCCTCCGTCAAGACGAAAGTTTTTTTAAATTATAGACAAACGAATGAAGTCCCCTATTCTCATGTCACTCGGGATCAAATGTCGTGCGGTTTATATTAAAAAAAACATACTGAATTGACGTTTCGTTTCGATAACTGTTTTAATATCTATGGATACTAGAATAGGGACCCACTTGAGTTCCGACAGCTGTTCCAAATTTAAACTCATAACCTTACAAGAATCTATAACGTAATAACTATGGATGGTATAGAAAGGATGCACATCTCTTATGGCAGAATTGTTGCAAAAGTGACCGCTTTCAACTTTAAATAATAGTTCCTAATCTCTCCGGTGGCGCTAGTTAGGCTCTGGGACATAAGCCATATAAGGCAACAAATAACCCGACCAAATTACGTAGCTTGTTTTTGGTAGTATTTCGGTGTATGGTGGCGCCGCCTAATTACTGTTTTTTGATGGACACTTTTCATACATAGAGATTTGGCTCCTTTATATAGTCTCCATGGTAATAACATTAAAGTACAGATTTTACCTACTACCACAGATAATAAAGTTCTCATAGTAAAATTGGTTGTAATAATGCTGGTCATTTCCTACGGTTTCTGAACGCATTTTAGAGCACTAACGATATGTACGTAGATAAACTATTTTTACAGTACATATGGTGCTTATGGATGGTATAGAAAGGATGCCAATCTCTTATGGCAGAATTGTTGCAAAAGTGACCGCTTTCAGCTTTAAATAATAGTTCCTAATCTCTCCGGTGGCGCTAGTTAGGCTCTGGGACATGCGTATAACATGAACCAACAAATAACCCGACCAAATTACGTAGGTTGTTTTTGGTAGTATTTCGGTATATGGTGGCGCCGCCTAATAATTACTGTTTTTTGATGGACACTTTTCATACATAGAGATTTGGCTCCTTTATATAGTAGTCTCCATGATGGTGCTACTTTCTCGCACTAGTGCGACAAATAGCACTTTTCGTGCATATGTCGAAAGTTTAAAGGGCCATATGTACTGTAAAACGTTGTACGATACACGTGCGAATAGGTAATTCGCAACTCGTGTCGATTAAAAACACTCCCTGCGGTCGTGTTTTAATTTATCGCCACTCGTTTCGAATTTCCTCTTTTCCGCACTTGTATCGTAAATAACTATTTCAACACACTTGCTCAAAACGACGTTTTTATTCCACCGATTTTTGGCTCATAATCCTAGATATTAAACACGCGTGCTCCTCCAGTCCCAGTGTATTATTCCACTCGTGCTTTTTCATTATATTATCCTTCTGAGTTAAGAAGCTAACTGATTGCTAATAATATGCATTGAAAGGGAGCCTTCTTTAATTGGTCGGACTGGCGGGCACCGGCGCGCCCGACCGCCTGCGCAGTGCGCGGCCCGGCCGGCCCGCCCGCCGCGCCGCCCGCGGCCGGGGCGAGGGCCGGCCGGCAGTACGAGTATGACAGATGAAACACACAATACTAACTGTTTTAACTATTAAAATTTGATTAATATGTTTCTTTTTTTTTCTTGCAAGTGTGTTGAAAAACGTCGTATGAAACGCGTGTGCATTGGTCATTACACACATCGGCTTTCTTATTGCGCGCTCGCTTACAGCTCGCGCGCACAATATCGCCTCGTGTGTTATGACCAACTTAGCACACTTGTATCATAATGTACTATTTCATTAGTGCGATAATTAGCACATTACAGATGTAGCGCATAATTGTTTTCTATCGTATTTTCTCGGAAACGTTCGTATTTGTCATGCTACTTCAGTTAACCTCAGTACCTACTTTTTGTACCGAAACTGACTGAAATAGCAAGACACGTTCGTACGTTTCCGTGAAAATAATTATGCACTACATCTGTACGTATCTTTTGAAAAATGTAAAGGGTCATATGTACTGTAAAACGTTGTACAATACGTGCGCGAATAGGTAACTCGCAACTTGTGTCGATTTAAAACACTCCCTTCGGTCGTGTTTTAATTTATCGCCACTCATATAATTTTTCGTACTTGTAGGTAATGTACTATAATGTGATATTTAGACGTAATAATCAAAGCAATTAATTGGGTAATTACCTGTAAGCCATTGCGGCATCGCGGTTGCCCAGCTGGTACAGTTCCCGGACCTGGTGCCGGGTGTGGTTTAATATTGCTAGCAACGTGTAGGCGTGTGGCTGCAAAAAAAAGAAGAACATGAATATATAAAAGAGAGTAAATAATTAATATTAGTGTTTTGTACATGTTACGAATCGTTCGAAAATATACTCAGTTTCGATCCTGTATTCGTTAGGAAGTTTGTCAATGAAGCTTGATGATGCGGGTGCTTGCTTTCATCTTAGTGGAATAATAGGTATATTTTAAAGCATAAAGTTATGAATTGTGACTCATAAGAAGGTATTAATTAAAGTAATGTTTAAAAATGTTTCCGTCTGATTCAGTAGCACACATTACACAAGGTACCTACATGAACGAGATAAAAGAACATAGGCATAATATAACGTTGCATAATGGATTACCTACAAGTAAGGCACAAGCTCAATGTTATGCACGCTTTGCCAACATTCTTTACCATATCTGGCATCGTAATCGTTTCTAACAACGCCGAGACTGCAAGTAGATGTTATGGAATCTTGGGGAATTTACATTTACTAAAACGGAAAGGAATAGCTACTACGTAAATTAGACAAAGATATTTAAATGAATCGGAACTGTTTCACCCAAATCGAAAACAAACATTGAATCTACAAAACTTTGAGTAGGTACATTAAAGAAAAATGTCTTATACTCATATTATTATTCTTAAATACCTTAATTATATACTTGAACTCTATATAATACTATTTCTCATTAGGTATTCTATTCTTTTGATTTAGAATAGCCCAGTGGTCTCCAAATCCCTAGGTACTAGTTCAGTACCAAGATAATAAAGTGCATTGTTGATGAAAAATAAGAATACCAGAAAAAAGAAAAGCCAGATTTTGATTAAATACGTACCTAGAGTTTTAGTCTGGCATCTTGCATAGATTTAGCGAAAACTGAAACAATCTTATACAAATCGATTCGCTCTCAGCTCTCAACTAAGCTGTCTTGCGCTCAACGTAAAATTTATGGGCATTTTATACTCGACGCGAGGTAATAAGAACTTAGTTGGAGGTGACACTAAGATACTTAAAACTTTTTTTGTTTGAAGCTATTAGAAAATAAGAAAGAAAATACATTTATTTATTAAATAAATATTATGGGACCATCTATTAACACAAATCGACCTAACCCCATAGTAAGCTCAATATGGCTTGTGTTGTGGATGGTTGTGGGTATATTAGGTACCTACTAGACGACGATATTACATAGGGATAAATATTTATGATAAACACATAAATAAATGTCCTTACCAGGGGCCCATTTCTCGAACGGTATTAGTCTAATAATATTAGTGTGTTGCCATGGTAACCCATACGACTTGACAGTTCGTGGGCTAATAATATAGGTAGGTATTAGCCCAGGTCCCAGGATTGATTGAAACCCGGGACTTCTTACAGTTTGTTTACTTTAATTCTAAAATATAGAATTAAATAAGCATTCAATGTAAAATGTATCTTGCTAGTTTTGTCAATAAAGTACTAGATACCAGCATTTACTAAGTTTAACATGGTACGTAAACCATGTTAAACTTATATGGTAAACCATGTTAAACTTACTAAATGTTTTACATTGTAATCTTTAAAATATATCAATAAAAAAACATACAGCTAATCGTACATATGCTACATATTAGCTGATTTCTACACATTATTAAATTGTAAAACGGGACTCCGAGTCCGACCACCACCCGACGTGGACGTGGTTCTCCCGAGACCACAGGGACAATGCCGTCCTCGAAACGTCGGAGGTAAATCTTAAAACTTAAACACGCGATTAAGTCTCGTTTTACAATTTAATAATATTAGCTGTTTGTAGCATACACCTTCAGATTAATTAAGATGAAATGTCATAACTACCTGTAGGTAAAACCAAATGCTTTGTTTATGTTTATTAACAAGTTTACTGAAAATTTATTCTAAGTAGTTACTTATAACCCTTGTATCATGTATGTAGGTATCTATGTATGTATATTATATACCATAATCACACACGATAATCACACACATAGATCAACGCCATGACTCAATCGTTCTACTGAAGGTAAGTAATGGTTGACTAGTAGGTACTCATTGCCCCCGGTGCCTCTAGTATTATTCTTTGTCAATAGCAAGTGCTTGTACAGACGACGTGTCAAATCCACTGCTAACCAGACACATCCGCACCTTTCTTTGTTAGATATACTTTATCAATGTCACTTAGTGAAGTAACATAAAACAGTTACTCCAACTCAGCTAATGCATATATGCAGTTCCTGTTGACTAGTTACGAGTACTGTAATGCGAGATTTAACGATTAAACTTGTAAAGTAAGAGGTAGTTTTATGTATCGAGTAATCTAATCGGTCGTTAACTTTGAGACTGGTGAGAAAAGTAACGGACACGTAAACCATGACAAGGTAGCGTGAAGTTTTGAGAAAAGAAAATAGGGAAGTACATCAACTACCGGAAAACATCTTATTATCATATACCGCTTCTAACTCTACTTTGCTCAAATTGTCCGCAGGAGCACGCGTCGGTTACTCTCAAGCAGTCTAGCTGTTTGCAAAACTCCCTAAGACGCGTGTCGTCGTCCAAGCCGGGATACGGCGCATTTGGGAGCGCGCCCGTGCGCCGCACCGGCAACGCGCGTATATGTCGCACCGGCGCGGCGACGACTAGTTACGAAATTAGTGGCGTGAATTCGATTTCGTGACTGTAGTTTTACTAACAGTTTCACGTGTAATTTAATATTTTCGTAATGCAAGCATTAATTTCATGAAAGCAAATCAATTTGGTGCCCTGCACGATTTTTAGGTGAAATTAGTGTCCTGCAACTAATAATTTCGTAGTGTAAATGCGACGTTAGCAACACTAACACACCACGACAGTAACTCATGCCTCATAAGGGTACTTACTCGCAAGCAGTCCAGCTGTTTGTGGAACTCTCTAAGCCGCGTGTCGTCGTCCAACCCAGGTTGTGGCAACGGTTGCGAGCGCGTCCGTGCGCTGCTCCGGCAACGCGCATACGTCGCACCAGCAACGACTAGCAGCACACAGACAATTATACCACACGCACCGCCAACTAACACCTGCAAAACAACGTATTAAATATAAACAAAAGTTTTTAAAAATATCAACCATCTGTGAAACTTTTTAGTACAGTTTAAACTTTGCCGGGCAATAGTATCCATCTACTTACCTAGCAACTTAAATTTAAGCTAGCCATCACAAGTAGTAATCGTGTTGGACCCATACGCTAACTGAAATTGAGTTAACTGAGTTAAGTACGTACTTAAAATTAAAATACTCAAATCAAACACTTATTATGAACCAAAATCATTATCGGACTATCTTTCATACCACATTAACTCTAGGTACTCGTTTGTTGCGAAGTCTAAATATTCGTATTTATCGCTCAGTGCACATTGCGTCCATAACTCTCGTCTCGCGCTTATCTATGAGAAAGTTTTAAAGACGATCTTACCTATAGTGTTCAACGCGCTAGCTAGGTAATCTGAGTTATTAGACGTAAGACGGTGTTCAGAATCTTTGCAAACTTAACAACCCGAGCTCACCGAGTCGCCGCACCCCGGGCCGAATTTTTTTTTTTTTTTATACCACGTCGGTGGCAATCAAGCATACGGCCCGCCTGATGGTAAGCAGTTACCGTAGCCTATGGACGCCTGCAACACCGGAGATATTACACGCGCGTTGCCGACCCTAACACTCCTCTCCCTCGTTGAGCTCTGGCAACCTTACTTACCGGCAGGAACACAACACTATGAGTAGGGTCTAGTGTTATTTGGCTGCGGTTTTCTGTAAGGTGGAGGTACTTCCTCAGTTGGGCTCTGCTCTAGATCTGCAATGACATCCGCTGTCCTGTGCCCTACCACACAAAGCGAGATGTCATTCACAGTGCCCATACCTCTCTTTTGGACGTAGTTTAAGGACATATCCGGGTCCGGACGCAGTTTAAGGACATACCCGGGTCCGAATTTAATTAACCAAGCTCAGAAGAGAATCTGAGACAACACCATTATGAAGATCACACAAATAAACTTTATTTTATTCGTAGAGTGCCAAGTAATGCATACAATGATATAAATGATAATGGTATTTTATAATACCTACACAATTGTCGCGCATAATTTGAAAGTTTAGTTCCACGAAAGTTCACATTTTATGAAACGTAGGGCGTCATCGCTTTTAGTTCCACCAGTTCACTACGCACTTAGCAAACGCAAGTAGGCAAAGTAAGTATTTGCTAATTTCCATGATACAGTTCCGTGTCATGACGGAAGCGTTAAACATGGAAAGTGGCTCGCGTGTGTCTATAAACACATGTTATAGTACACGCACGCGCACGCTTGAATTACTTTCGTTACTTCATCTGCGTCGCTCATCAACTCGCCTCACATGAATAGATAATAGTACATACCTATGTAGATAACATGCAGAAGGTTTAAAAACACGAATGCTGCTTTTACTCTCTGACGCACAATGCGTGTTCTCTTAACTTGTCGCTGCGATTGTCAAATCGTATCGCATCATACGTATAATCTTAGAGGATATAACCCAACGGAGTAGCCATTACCAGCCGTTCCCCTCTGTCGAAAATAGGCGGCCAATGGTCATACACAATGTATTTTGTATAGATTGACGTTTATCTGACATGGCTATTTTTACGTTATATATACGTATACATTTGACGTGCCCCTCCCCCGCAAAAATCGGCATTTTTGTACAGAAAATTATAGACAAGGCGTCTCCGTTTGATTATATCCTCTAAGCATATAATGTACACGGTATTGACGTATAAATACATTACACGATAAACGGCATGTGTTTCTGTCTTTCAAGTGGTGATAAAAAGTGACGCTTCTCTTCATTATCACACAAATAATCACCACAGCGCCTGAAAAGAAGTGCCATTCAAGCGCGCTGAGAGCTGCTTGAGCTGCTTGAAGCAACTCAAAAGTCGTATTACCCGAAAAAGTGATATGAGTGAATCTTCATTGATGTTAGTAAACACGTAAGTGCACGCTTGGATTATTTTCGTTACTTCATCTGTGTCGCTCATCAAGTTGCTTCACACTGCATGCGATTGTGCTCTATATTATATTTGACCTCATTATGGCATAAAGATCCTGCTGTTGCTGCAGAGATATGGCTTATCACCTGCGCACGATTTAATTCCATAGATCATCTTTATAATGTTAATATTAAATATATATATTGTTTAATATTACTCAATTACATATAGCATTGCAGAATTTTGTCTTACTCGAACTTGGAGCAGCCTAAATGCATGCAAGCGAAAAGCAGTAACGAGATGGTAGCCAAGTTTTATTTTGTTATTTAATTGTAAGATTGCCGCGCCCTTGCAGGGTCCATATACTCCATATTATGTAATTATGTACTTAATAATCATAATCATAATCATTTATTTCGTAAATGCACACAAAACATATATATACATATATGTTCGCAATAAATGCTTTGTCTTTGTCACATTGAGTCGCAATCGCAGTCCTAGCTTGAAAGTGATTTATGCTGTTTAACTTGTTTGAAATAAATAAAATAAAATATTATTATTGTCCGATACTGTAGTTCTGAAAACTCCATCACAAAGGCTTTTTCCGCTAAAAATGTAAAGCGACACTGAACATAGAGGAGCTCCGTATGCTTTAACACACAGGTTTAACACACACAGAAAGGTATTTCTGCTATATAGCACATTCTCGAGAGAGTCATGCATATAGGCAAATACCAGTAAATAATTAAAACACTAGTCGCCTTTCTGCTACTATAGAAGTGTTAAGAGGCCGCTTCCACGCTTTTTTTACCTTGTGTAAAAATTTATAACACCTTATGTAACCAAGTCTCTGGCAAAATAAATAATTTAATTTCACGTGGTAAGTCTTACGCTATCATATCTTCCCATATTTTGGGTAGTTTTCACTTTTACACCGTAACGCCATTACATAGTGAGTTATTTTTGAGAGTTACAACACAGTGGTACAGTTAAATGATCACACGTATTTTGGCTTTGATAAGTCAAGCGTGGCTCCTACCTCCTATATCATACGCTCCACAAGATGACGAACGCGACTTTATATTGAGGTTGGCAGTCTTGTAACTTAAGTATATTTGATAAAGTTGAGCTTAAGCCAGCTCTTAGCTCGTGACGACACATTGTCCCAGAGAGGTTCGTGCCTTGTATAATTAAATAGCGATGCTTACATTGCCAAGCGCGTAGTGTTAAGTGTCATTAAAGTATGGTTACAAGCCACGATGCTTTAACCAGGATATGTTGGCGTCATGACCTAGTGCGAGCAGGCTTCGGCGATGACCTAGATGTTCTTCAGACCACTTCTACTGTGAGATTATGACTTGAGTAGAGTTAGTTTCGATGTTGTGTTAGTGTAAGCAACTATAGTTCACGGCAAGGGTGTAGTTTTGATAAGTTGTATAATGAAACAAAAAAGCCAAGCAAAAGGAAGTTATATACCTAACTAGCGACCCGCCCCGGCTTCGCACGGGTGCAATGCTGATGTATTATACATATAAACCTTCCTCTGGAATCACTCTATATATTTAAAAAAAACCGCATCAAAATCCGTTGCGTAGTTTTAAAGATCTAAGCATACAAATAGGAACAGACAGACAGCAGGAAGCAATTTTGTTTTATACTATGTAGTGATAAATGAAGACTCATTACTGTCAAGAACCTGAAAAACAATGGTCAACCGTGGCATATGGAATTATGGACACGATGTGATGTGGAGACTGCAGAACGTAACGGGATGTAAGTTAGATGATAATATATTTGTATAACTTAATGTACGTATCCTTGTCTTTTCTCTATAAATACCAAGTAAGTAGTTGTCACATATTATGTGTCTTGGCTTGGCTATATATAGCATTTTTAGCTGCGTATAGGAGTGTTGCGCGTTGTTCGTCATCTGCTCAAGTCTCGCTACTCTTGAGTAGGCGAACCAAGTCTCTACCGATCAGACTCACCATAGCATGCAGTGCGGTATCGATAATAAAGACCTCATTGGCGGGGTAGCAGACGAGGCCCATGAGGTGGTAATCATGTGCGCAGGCTTTGCGCGAGCCGGTGGGATAAGCTTCTTCCGACTAGACCAGCGTAAGTGCGAATTGTATGATAAATACCTCATTATAAGTATTGGCGGGATAGCAGACGCGGCCCATGAGGTGGTCATCATGCGCCCAGGCCTCGCGTGAGCCGCCTGGACAGGTATGCGCACAAGTGCCGCCCGGCCAGACCAGCAGCCGGGCGCATTTGATGCAACCGTCCGCTGCGCACCTCACACACTCTGTGCCGCAGCCTGAAACAACGATTTTAAAGCTATATTTAGCCGGTAACCGTGGTAAATAAGATAGGATTATGGGCTCCTTCAAAACCGGACGGACATTACACTGATAGAGTACAGTACATGCTACGGGCAGCGTCTGGAACTCGGCCGTCTAATTCATAGAGTCCCACCACGCTGAGTTTTCATGCCAAGTGTTACGTCTAGTATGGCGCTCCTACGGGATACACTGTCATACATTGTCACTGTGAACTCCCAAGTGCATACTTAGCGTAGTCGAAGTTTAGACTTCGACCATGCTAATAAGGTTAGCCTTATACCTACTTATTTGCCGCTAAAATATTTCCCCCATTTTCAGCCCACATGTAATAATCAAGTTATTTTTTTACTACGTTCCTACTATAATGTTTTGATACACTGGTTGATAATTATGATAACGATATTATTATTATCGAAGGTTGTAATGTAAATTAATCTTGCCAGCTGTTATTTGTTAATGTTTGCAACCTTTATTAAGGAAGCCGCCTACTTACATAATTTACTCTAATAATCAAGTATAATATATGAGTATTTTTATTTCAGGAACGCATCAAAGCAAAATGATAAAGATAAGCCCATTAATTCTAGGTTATTTTATCGTTACCACCACAACAAAACAGATTCGAAACGAGATATTTTTGTGTAATTATCCTCAATATCCTCTTGCGAACTTCCTTAATCATTAATCTTGTTTTAAAAAGTAAGGTTAAAAATATTTGTGCCAAATTTCGAAACTCATTAATAACGTCCCTAAAGGATATTCGAGTGCTATCGTAAATACTTAAATAGGGTGGATATTTTAACAAAAGACAGGCTTTTACCATGCTTTTACAAGTTAACAACCCTCTATGAACATTTAAAAAAAAGTCCTTTTTTGGTCATTTATATTTATGAATCTTTATAACAAGTCACTTCCTAGATGTCTTCGTTGTTTCTTCAACATTTTTAAATAAACGATTTCTAAAAAAGTTTGTTGAGAGTCAACAAGCTGAAAAAATTTAATATGGGTAAAGTACACATACCTATACAAGTACTTGTATACGCGACAGGCAACTGCATTCTCAAGTCAGTAATACCATTCCACGAAATCACAAATTGATTGACCATGCAAAATTCAAAACCGTCATGCCACATTACTCGTTAGCGTTACACATGCACTTTATATAGCTTTACACATTTCATGCTCATAAGTCCCGGAGTATTGCAGCAATACTTAAATAAATATTTGGTTAAACCGAATCGGACTCAGTCCTAATTTGATTTCTTCAATTTGTCATTCGTACGGCGCCGGTATTTCTATGCTAATGTGGCATGTTTGGGCGTAATGGAATGCATGGCGATGCACGGTCGACACTCATTCGGTTCTTGTAGGTGTAAGTGGGAGACAGTAGCGTTGTGAATATTTTTTTGTTGAAATATACTTACATATTACGAATTCAGAGAGGGTTTTGGTCGAATTATATTAGCTGGACCTAAATAAGTCCTGAGTTTTCCGTGGATAACTACTATGTGACGATGTATGCAGCGTATGGCGTCAACGGGTGTTTTTGCGAACCTTTACAGGCCGCGTAGCCAACATACCAATCACTTACGCTCCGTAGCGATCGAAACGCAACTGTCACTGTCGCACTAATATAGAAGAGTGATAGAGAGACGCAAAGCGTTTCGTTGTCGTAGCGATAGCGATTTGTCACCTTGGCTAGGCCGGCTTTTCGCTAATGTTCTTCTGTCGGTCCGCTGCTCATGCTAAGTGACCCTTAGTTAGTAGTAGAAACTAGAAAGCTGTAATTTGGTATGACGTATATTAAAGTATCTAAAAACCCTTTTAGGGTATTTTGACATGTAAAATGAGCATGAGTTTTCTAGCTTTCGTTCCATGGCGGATAGGATTTCAAATGACTATGGAAGTAGGTAATGTCACTAATAGCCTATGACAACCATTTATCGATTCAGGTATCCGTTTGCGAAACATTAAGCTTTAAGTCACAAATTCTTGTACAACGAAACTATCTGCCCCCATCAGCCAAATAGTTAAGGTAAATGACCTACATTATGGTCTCACAATAAGTTAAAAGTGTTAAAACTAAAGAATATTACTTAATGAGATCCTAAGAAGAGGGTATTGCAAATTTACTGAAATAGTAGTGGCCGAGGAACTCTACAATGATCAAAGGCCGATTTTTATTTACCTTTTGCAAGAGGCATTAGTGCCTTGCCTATGTTATGATTGTTATGAACATCGTAGTAGGTACCTACGGTAAGGGCTACCAACAATTTGACCCTTAGTTAATAAACAACAGAGTCGAAAAGTGTGCATATTCTTGTACAAACTATAGAGATGAACAGGTTCGATTGTATCAGTCTTAGCATTGTTTTCTTGCTGCTGTATGTAGTCCGAGACGCGATTGCGATGCATTGATTGTATAATAACTTGACTCCGTAACTTCAAAAGATTAATAACACCAACAACATGTTTACAAAGTTTGTTTTTTTATTATTATTTTGCGCTTCTTTCGCTTTGTGTTTAGACCAAGCCAGCAATATGGACAATCGTGTTTGGTGAAATGGAGACTGAATTTCATAGTTCCACTACACCCACACTTTGCCATATAACAAAATTGACAGTTATCAAAATTTTACTACCGCTGTTGTGACTTTGGAGAGGATGGCTCGTGGGAAGACAGTTTTATAAGGAAACACCATATTCGTAGATAGGCATACATATTTTGTTAAACTTATTCCTAGTTACAGTTAACAAGAGGCCATTAAATGTGACGTTTTCAACCAAAAGGTACCACATTGTCGGTTGTCGATAAGGTTGATTTTAAATTGAAGCTATATGGAAATAGCACCTTATTGACAACCGACAATAAGTACCCTTTTGATTGAAAATGGCACAAATATCCATAACGCTTAAAGCTGACATCCGGATGGCAACTGCAGCTGCTTTACTGTTGCCGCATTACTGCTGCGGCCTATACGCGGGCGCTGTCAGTGTCAATGCCTATTAACTAGGGATTCGCCGACTAGTCAGGAAAGCCGACTATTCGGCCACATTTGTAGTCGGCGATTAGTCGGCAACTAGTCGGCCAAAATGGCCGATTAGTCGGCTTATTATTATGTACAGGAAAAAAAGCACATAAACGAAATAAATAGCAAATATTTATCAAATGTTTAATACCCATTTTACTCAAATTAATAAAATTATACTTTATACATACTTATTAAGGGTGAAAACGAATATTTTTGTTAATATTATTATATTAAATTGATGTGTAGGGAGTAGATAGATAGATTCATTTGTTTCAAGAAATGCTGCAAAACATAATGCTTTCATTAAAAGATCGTGAACTTAAAATTAAAACAGTAAAAACAATAATTTACGAAGTACATTCAAAGAAAAATATTAATAAATAAATAAACAATTCCACACTAAACTCCAAAAAAATTTTTATGTACTCTACATAGCTCGGGCAAACCTAGGTATTGTCGAAATATCTAAAAAGCATGTATGTCGTCGCAGTCCGTACTATATTATGTAGTTGGTTACAATTGCAAACGTTTTATTACAGTATCGTGTTTTTTTTTTCAATTATTTTAGGCATCTGTAATTATAAGTTACTAGAACCTACTAAGATGATCAACCTCATCAAACGCGGGTCACTTAAGGAAAGTATATTTTGCTCTAAAATGCTCAAAAGGCAATTGGCTTCATGCATGAAGTCTGCATTTGAACGAAATATTTTTTTATTTGGCTATTTGTTGCCGTAGTATCATGTTACATATATTATGCATTTCCTTAATTAAATAAAGTGTACAAAAATTGCGCGCGAAAAGCTAAAGCGACGCAAGGAGTAAAACGAATCTTTTTCAAAGCATCCGAACTTAGACAAAGCTGCTGTAGTGACCATCCGAATGCAAACTTTGAAGAGAAATAATGATTTATGGATTTGGCCGACTAGCCGACTAGTCAATCGGCCATCCGAGCGCCGATTAGTCGGCTAGTCGGCCAAATCAATAGTCGGTACATCACTACTATTAACTTCATGCGTCCCTCGGCACCAATAATGATTGACAGCGATGCACTGTTATAATTACTATAAATATGTATATGTTTTGTTTTGTAACATATTTTTGTAAAATGTTAAATAATAAGGGAAAGCATAATTGGAAATCTACCCAATGACTCGTCAGTTTGCATGAAATGAATTAGTGTTAAAATCGCAGAACAGTGCGTCGTTCAATCACTTTCCAAAGGGAAAGCGCATGCATTTGTGTGTAGTGCATAAACAGTGTGGTCAATTAGATTGCAAATGTTTTAAATACTTAAACTTAAGGTGCATTCCACGAGAATGTCCCTTACGCAACGCCGGTCTTTTAATAGTTCTGTTCTGAAAAGGCTGAGAAAATGATATTGGGTCTGGTAATATTTCATGACTTTGCTAACAAATTGGCAGTATATTCTCGAGCTTTGCGGATTTGATTGAATTAGCTGTAATACAAGGCAAAAGCATTTCGTAATCACCTTTAAAGAACCATTAAACATCTACTATATGACAAAAAAAAGTAACCCTTAAGGCCACTTGCACCATTCACTAATCCGGGGTTAACCGGTTAAACCGGTATACTTTCCCTTCCAAACCCTTCTCCAGAATATAACAAACACTTTTCTGAAAACCGCATCAAAATCGGTTCAGCCAAACGCGAGATAATCGCGAACAAACATGCATACATACAAACATACGGGTCAAACTGAGATCCTCCTTTTTTTTTGAAGGCGGTTAAAAAATATTTTAAACGAAATAAATGTGACATACAAAGAATTTTTTTTTTTCAAAAAACTACTAATCTCAAGTGCTCAGTTTTAGTTACTTTCCAAAAGGAAAGCGCTCACGCATTGGTGCCGCCGGGGTAATTAGCTGGTTCGATCGGATCAGATTGTAATTCTATTGTTCATTGTAAGCGCATTATGCCGGCCCACGAAACTCCCAAATTTGAATTACATTTCGATGGATTGCATTAATTAATGTTAATTAAACCAGTATTAATAATTTGAGTAAATAAAGCTTTATATTTTTGTCGTGGAACTCGTGGAAGAGCTGGATGAATATTTTATATTATTGTAAAATGTCACTGTTTATTGACTGGATTCGTGGGTTTAAGCGGGAAACATACGATTAAAACATGTCGACAGCTGACAATGCCATTCATATGACAAAAACGCAATGCCACAAGCCCACGATAGCATTTTTGGATACAACATTGATTTGACGTCCACAAGAGAAAATTATGAAATAGAAAATACTTTTGTTATATTTGTTTAATTAATTATGGCACGCAGAACGCATAAAACCAAAGCGCGACTGAGCGGTGTTTACATGTGCAATACACACGTAAAAAAACAAGCATAAAAGCCCTCATAACATAACGCAATAATGGGTCAGACTCTGGACTGGAAACAATAAACCATGTGTTGCGTTGGGTGGCACCCCCAATGACTCTGGTCATATGCGTAGAAAACATGTACTCATCATAAGCCCGTTCCAGACTACGCGGCGCGAAGCTGCGAACGCGAGTGTGGAGTCGATTTCGCTGATTAGCGAACTAGACTCCACACTCGCGTTCGCGGCTTCGCTCCGCGATTTGCGCACGAGTGTGGAGGGCCCTATACATATGTGGATTTGGTGACTTGACTAATCGCGTCACAGACGTGACCCACGTGGCGTTGCAATAGTAAACTGTGTAACGCCACTGTTCTGTTCATGCGTCTATGTAGAGCTTTCTGTGTGTGAGGGCTACAACTCCCAATTTATGAACGTTATTCTCTGTATGTATATGACTCACGCACGTGTGTCGTTGAGGGGCGCGTCGGCAGGAGGCAGTTGCGCAGCGGCCGCCGTCACCATCACCAGCAGCGCCAGCGCCGATCTCATCGCACCGACCTGTCCATTGTGACACTAGAACAATAACGATAAAATTAGCAAACGTTTGAAACTTAAATCAATTGCAGGGACGCGCACAATGTCAGGATGACCGTGTCAGAAAATATTGAACGTGTTCAACACTATTTATATTGAATTACTTGTAATCAGTAATGAATTAAAAATCTGCATATTATTTAATGCTGTTTATTTAAAAATTCTATTAGCATTATAGTGGTCAATGCAATTATAAAGGGCCCTCCACACTCGTGCGCGAATTGCGGCGCGAAGCCGCAAATGTAAGTGTGGAGTCTAGTTCGCTAATCAGCGAAATCGACTCCACACTCGCGTTCGCGGCTTCGCGCCGCGTAGTCTGGAGCGGGCTTATCAACTAAACAAATCTGATAGGTACTTGGGAATCAAAATACCACGTCGTTATTATCGCAAATGGTACGAAATCATGGATACCTTTATGGTATCCAAAATTTAATTATTAAATTCAAATAACAATTTCTAATAAATGTCTACATTTTCGTAGACATTTATTAGAAAGCCTACAATAGTAGGATTGTAATTTAAATAAAATAAAATTTACACAACCCACTACTTAAACTCAATTTCCAAAAAAATAGCCAGAATAGAAAAGACGAAAATCGTCCGATCGTGCGAAGTGGAGAGAAAAGACAAGGAAAGCAGACCCCACAATCAGATGAGAATAATAATGCTAAGGAGAGAGAGAGAGAGAGAGAGAGAGCCAAAATAGAAAAAAACCTTTCTCCAATTTATGCACTGTCAAATAGGTACACCAAGACAACCTTGTACCCTGGCTGCATGATCTATGCAATGTATTATAACTTAAGTAAATATTTTTGAAATTATGTCGGTGAGCATTTAAATTAAATTCATGCTACCTAATATATAGTACTTATTAAAATTGGTCTAGATACTCTAGAATACTCTATATGCAAAGTACCCTAAAAAATGACGTCTGATTAAGAAAGTATTTATATAACTTTGAAGAGCAATTAAACATGCATAGGTACCCACGTGATAATGTTATTAAGTTATTACACGCTACACGTCACACAATAATATGCCAATGATCTTGGATAGGAGATATATTCACACTGCGTGTTTACGACGAGGTCGGTCGTAAAAGTAGCACATGCATAGCAAATGAATTTCGCATTTTGACACATGTGGGAATTCGCAAGATATAAGAGTGCTTTACACTCTGTACAGCCGGCCTAGCCAAGGTGACAATCGCTATCGCTACGACAACGAAACGCTTTGTGTCTCTATAACTCTTCTATATTAGTGCGACAGTACGTAGCGTAAGCGATTTGCATCTTGGCTACGCGGCCAGGTATTCTATTGTTTTAAAAGGTGCGTTGTGCTTTTGTTTCAATTGTTTGAAGGCCAGTAATTTTACGTAGGTACCGATTAGTTAGTTTATGACAATGAGTAATTAATTTCTCGTTAAAAGCGGAAGCCTAATGTCATTTTCAAATAGGTGTCTAATATGTAAAATGTTACTACCTACCAGGGATGTTGCGGATGCCGATTTTTTTGACATCCGCGGATGCGGATGCGGATCTTTAAAGGCTCACATCCGCGGAAGCGGATGTCGAGATTAGGCACATAAAAACGTCAAATATTACACTTTCGTAATTTTTATTTAAACAAAAACCGAAACTTTTAGTATTTGAACAAGAATATAGGTGCCCCACAATCGCATTACTATACTAAAGCCCAAATAAAACAAATTATTCACTTCTTGTCGCTCTCCGTCATAGGCTAAAGTGCTCGATCGACGAATTACAAATACGAAACGAGATTCCTATTGGCTAATGACGAAATTACCTAGCACTTACGCCGCCGCTAAGACGTTCCTGTACCTACCTGTTCCACATCCGCATCTGCATTAAGCTCCGCATCGATTTTATGCGGATGCGGATGCGGATGTTGAAAATAATGCGGAAGTTCCGCGGTTGCGGATGCGAATATTCGCAACATCCCTGCTACCTACTTAACCTTTGTGTTCAAAATCCGAATATTTACTACTAGATAATGTTACTACCTACTTTACTTTTGTGTTCTACATCCGAATATTTAAATTACTATTAGATACTAGGTATAGGTAATTGAATGTCTAAATGTTTGTAAAAGCAGCTACAATTTATTTACGACAATTTTTGTAGAACAGATTTACACTCGTAAATCTGTGATTTTTAACTTTAGATAATCATATTGATACACATGGTTCGATAAGGGAAGGCAAAATGCTAAAGTTTCCCGGTTCAAACTTTGTGGTTTTGGTAGAAGAAATCTCTGCTTAGTACAAAGTCTACCCAATGTATCATCATCATTATAAATTAATCCACGCCTTCTACTCAACAACGACTACAACTTTTATAGACTTCGTAAACAATTAAGGTTTGGCGACAATTATATTGGAATTTATGATAAAGGCATCCAGTTTAGTGAGATTTTATCCAATTATTGTACATATACCATGCCTATACCTATTGATGTGGGTCAGACGGTCTGTCTACGAGTATAACAGTACGAACGGGTTTGCAAATTAGTGACATTGGCATTCGATAAACGTCTCATGTGACCGCTATCGAGTGCGTATCGCTCGTGTGTCTTGATATACAAGGTAATGTGACATTATCAGACAAAAATTACCACTCACTAGGCTATCAATAAGGACGATCTTTAATTGAATCGTATTACCGTATTGACATCACATAAAGTGGTACATTTACCGGAGGTCGACATAAATGTGTGCTTTGTATTTTTATCGAGGCGACTACTTGCGTTCGTCCTAATACATTTGGTGCGTTCAGTCATCCTAATCTAAAAAACCCGGCCAAGTGAGAGTCGGACTCGCCCACCAAGGGTTCCGTACATTTTAGTATTTGTTGTTATATAGACCTGTACCAATAACTTCTGAGGTTATAAGAATATTAATGTTGCTTATTTTTTATATATAGTTTCCAGACCATATACTAAACCTAAAAATAATATTTTGTGTCATCCTAGGTATTTGCTTAGGTAGAAATTTAGGTATTTCTTTTTTCAATCAGCATTCTGTAAAAAAATATTAGAGACGAAATTCTTTGTTTCCCTGTAAAGGCAAAGTGGCTTCCGACGTACACACGCATTTTGTGTCATTTTCATCCACGGCTATAATGGCATTTAATAAATACCTAATATTGATCCTAAAACGCCTAAAAAAATATTAGAGTCGGTAAGTGAAGTGTTGTACTTTACAGAACATTGTTATATGTTATTCAAACAAATCTGTGTCAAATTCATCCACCGCTTTTATTTAAAAAAAATTTTTTTCTAATTAACACCCTGTATCTGCCACAAAAAAAAAATCATATTATTAAGTTTACGTCTACAATATTATAATACCACATTGAGACATCATTCATAATTTGGGTCATTTTGATCCACGGTTTTTTTACTATCTGGCAAAATAAAACTCAATTGAGCAAGAAGGGCGTGCGCGGGGAAGGGTACCTACGCGGGTGGGGTGCTTATTATACTTGCCGCAATATCAGCTGGCGACTGAGATCTTAATACTATCTATCTCCTTTACCCTTGTTAAGACCAACCAAGAGATGGCATTATGAGCTGTCTCGCCACTTAGTTTTGCGATACAGTGTATTTATTTCATTCGGAGGCATAATTACATTGTCTTATCAATCTTACCGTAGTAGGTATATAAATATAATTAAAAATAAACTGTAGGCTGCACTCCTCATACTGACCAACATTTGTGACGTTCCTAATCAAAAGGTACCACTTTCTCTGACAGATTATTTGTATAAAGATATAATCAAATTTCGTCTTTATGGTAAACGACAGTGGTACCTTTTGATTGAGAATGTCACATCAGCGACTTAAAAATTACTTTTGTTTCAATTTTTAGTAGACTTTTTAAGTTTATTTTAAGACGCAATTTATTGTGGTTTTTGTTATGTTTAAGCGTGGCAAGCAACATTAATTACATTGATGATGATGTTCATTAAATACAATATTTTTTCATACTATACTGAACTGTCACCCTATACATGAGAATGAACAGCGCCCTCTTGACAATGATCATATATTACTGGTCAGGCTTTAATATGTGTCATAATTTAGTAAAGTCCCCTTTGTGGATTCTAAGTTTCCGAGTTACAGCAGTTTAGTGAAAGCGTTTTTTTTTTAAATATAAATTAAGGGTTGAATAAAGAGGAAAGAAAATTTGATTATTTTTGCGCTAAGACGCACGGTTTAGGAGATACAGCCCTATAAAGTTTTTTTTATTTTTTTCCTTTTTCCTTTTTTACATTGTGTTTTTTGTATATTACTTTGGGGTTTCATAAAGGGGAACGAAAATTTAATTATTTTTGCGCTACGACGCACGGTTTAGGAGATACAGCCCTATATAGATTTTTTTCTTTTTCTTTTTTACGTTTTTAAATCTTAATTAAGGGCTTCTTAAGGGGAACGAAAATTTGATTATTTTTCGCTACCATGCACGGTTTAGGAGATACATCCCTAAAGTTTTTTTTGTTGTTTTTTTTTCTTTTTTTTGTCATTGCGTTTTTTGTTATTACTTTGGGGTTTCATAAAAGGGAACGAAAATTTTATTATTTTTGCGCTACGACGCACGGTTTAGGAGATACAGCCCTAAAATGATTTTTTTCTCTTTTTCTTTTTTGCGTTTTTAAATCTTAATTAGGGGCTTCTTAAAGGGGAACGGATATTGATTATTTTTGCGCTACGATGCACGGTTTAGGAGATACAGCCCTATAAAGTTTTTTTGTTATTATTTTTTTCTTTCTTTTTCTTGTGTTTTTGTATATTATTTTGGGGCTTCATAAAGGGGAACGAAAATTTTATTATTTTTGCGCTACGACGCATGGTTTAGTTAGGAGATACAGCCCTATAAAGTTTTTTTTTTCAATTTTGCGTTCTCCTAAACCGTGCGTGGTACCGCACGGTTTAGGAGATACAGCTCTATAAAGTTTTTTTCCTGTTTTTTTTTTGTTTTTTTTTTTTAAGTATTAATTACGGGTTTCTTAAAGGGGTTTTTTAAATTATTTTTGCGCTACGACGCATGGTTTAAGAGATACAGCCCTATAATTATTATTTTTTTAATTTTTGCGTTTTTTTTTAAATATAAATTATGGGTTGCATAAAGGGGAACGAAAATTTTATTATTTTTGCGCTACGACGCATGGTTTAGGAGATACAGCCCTATAAAGATTTTTTTATTGTTTTTTTTCTTTTTTTCTTTTTTACATTGTGTTTTTTGTATATTACTTTGGGGTTTCATAAAGGGAACGAAAATTTTATTATTTTTGCGCTACGACGCACGGTTTAGGAGATACAGCCCTAAAATGATTTTTTTCTCTTTTTCTTTTTTGCGTTTTTAAATCTTAATTAGGGGCTTCTTAAAGGGGAACGGATATTGATTATTTTTGCGCTACGATGCACGGTTTAGGAGATACAGCCCTATAAAGTTTTTTTGTTATTATTTTTCTCTTTCTTTTTCTTGTGTTTTTGTATATTATTTTGGGGCTTCATAAAGGGGAACGAAAATTTTATTATTTTTGCGCTACGACGCATGGTTTAGTTAGGAGATACAGCCCTATAGTTTTTTTTTTAATTTTGCGTTTTTTTAAATATAAATTATGTGTTGCATAAAGGGGAACGAAAATTTTATTGTTTTTGCGGTACCACGCACGGTTTAGGAGATACAGCTCTATAAAGTTTTTTTTTCCTGGTTTTTTTTTGTTTTTTTTTAAGTATTAATTACGGGTTTCTTAAAGGGGTTTTTTAAATTATTTTTGCGCTACGACGCATGGTTTAAGAGATACAGCCCTATAATTATTATTTTTTTAAATTTTGCGTTTTTTTTTTAAATATAAATTATGGGTTGCATAAAGGGGAACGAAAATTTTATTATTTTTGCGCTACGACGCATGGTTTAGGAGATACAGCCCTATAAAGATTTTTTTATTGTTTTTTCTTTTTTTCTTTTTTACATTGTGTTTTTTGTATATTACTTTGGGGTTTCATAAAGGGGAACGAAAATTTTATTATTTTTGCGCTACGACGCATGGTTTAGGAGATACAGCCCTATAAAGATTTTTTTTTTTAAATTTTGCGTTTTTTTAAATATAAATTATGGGTTGCATAAAGGGGAACGTAAATTTTATTGTTTTTGCGGTACCACGCACGGTTTAGGAGATACAGCTCTATAAAGTTTTTTTTCCTGTTTTTTTTTTTTAAGTATTAATTACGGGTTTCTTAAAGGGGTTTTTAAATTATTTTAGCGCTACGACGCAAGGTTTAAGAGATACAGCCCTATAATGTTTTTTTTTTTAAATTTTGCGTTTTTTTTAATATAAATTATGGGTTGCATAAAGGGGAACGAAAATTTTATTGTTTTTGCGCCACCACGCACGGTTTAGGAGATATTATATCTATATACCTATATATAGCTATAATAGCTCTATAAAGTTTTTTTTCCTGGTTTTTTTTTTAAGTTTTAATTAAGGGTTTCTTAAAGGGGAACGAAAATTTGATTATTTTTGTGCTACGATGCACGGTTTAGGAGATGCAGCCCTATAAAGATTTTTTTTGTTGTTTTTTTTTTTCATTGTGTTTTTTGTATATTAGTTTGGGGTTCCACAAAGGGGAACGAAAATTTGATTATTTTTGCGCTACGACGGTTTAGGAGATACAGCCCTATAAAGTTTTTTTTGTTTTTTTTTTCATTGTGTTTTTAGTATATTACTTTGGGGCTTCATAAAGGGGAACGAATTTTTTATTATTTTTGCGCTACGACGCATGGTTTAAGAGATACAGCCCTATAATGATTTTTTTTTTAAATTGCGTTTTTTTTTAATATAAATTATGGGTTGCATAAAGGGGAACGAAACTTTTATTATTTTTGCGCCACCACGCACGGTTTAGGAGATATTATATCTATATATATAGCTATAATAGCTCTATAAAGTTTTTTTCCTGGTTTTTTTTAAAGTTTTAATTAAGGGTTTCTTAAGGAGAACGAAAATTTGATTATTTTTGTGCTACGATGCACGGTTTAGGAGATGCAGCCCTATAAATATTTTTTTGTCTTTTTTTTTCATTGTGTTTTTTGTATATTAGTTTGGGGTTCCATAAAGGGGAACGAAAATTTGATTATTTTTGCGCTACGACGGTTTAGGAGATACAGCCCTATAAAGGTTTTTTTTTGTTTTTTTTTTTATTGCGTTTTTTTTTAAATATAAATTAATGGTTACATAAGCAGGACCGAAACGTTTATTTTTGCGCTACGACGCACGGTTTAGGAGATACAGCCCTATAAAGATTTTTTCCTCTTTTTTTCTTTTTTGCGTTTTTAAATCTTAATTAGGGGCTTCTTAAAGGGAAGCGAAAATTTGATTATTTTTGCGCTACGATACACGATATAGGAGATACAGCTAATACAGCCCTATAAAGATTTTGTTTCTTTTTTTTTCATTGTATTTTTCATGTATTACTTTTGGGTTAAATAAAGGGGAACGAAAATTTTATTATTTTTGCGCTACGACGCATGGTTTAGGAGATACAGTCCTATATATTTTTTTACAATGCATGTGCTCGAAAAGTGCGTTTCCTACGGAGCCATATCGTGCGGAAAGTACTGCTTTTCCGTACTAGTGCTTTTTGTTTTCAATTTTTTTTTTACAGAACATATGGTGCTACTTTCTCGCACTAGTGCGGAAAAGAGCACTTACCGTGCATATGTCGAAAGTTTAAAGGGCCATATGTACTGTAAAACGTACGATACACGTGCGAATAGGTAATTCGCAACTCGTGTCGATTTAAAACACTCCTTTTAATAATTAAACTTATTTGCCATGATATGTTTTTTTATTTACTCGCACAATGCATAGTAAAACATTGTATGATACACGTGCGTAAAGATGATTTCCGCACTTGTTGCATAAATAGCAATTTTTTTAATCAAAGAATGAAAGAAAGTCACGGTATTAATAACCAAATTTTACTTTAGTGGTACCTTTTCCCTATCACTGTCACAAATGTATGTGGCGTTCACGTAAACGCGATATTTTTAAGATTTCCCTGCGCAATGTTGCCAGCTCGCTCGCAAATCAAACATGTACTTACAGTTCTTTTGCATAATGGTGACATTGTACAATATCTATGAGTTTTAAATAGGTAAAAGATAATTCGACGCATTCTTTGCTTGCTTGTTGCTTGTTGTTGTGTTGTTTGCGTAACTTCTTTGAATAAGTTGCGTTAATTTGGCGCACAGGCGAAGTAAACATGCGTTGCGTACGGCAAGGTCACGCCGCGGCCCCACCCTGCACGGCCTCCGTTGCCCATTCAGACCGCCCGCTAGCTTCGTTTGAACGCAAATAATATTTTTGTAATATTTGTTTATGCAGTGGATGCAAGTGACACAAATTTATACATCTTATTTATCCCGCATTTCAAATTAATAAGATGTAAACTCTAATATCTTTAATATTCTTTTGTAACGGTGACAGCCTGTTACAACAAAATCATCAAATATCTCATGAAGCTATGCCTTAATAAGACACAAAATCATTTAATGGACCTATTTAAACGATTAAATTCGACCTAAGTAATTTTTTTTAACTCTAATTTTTTTTTTGTGTCATTTAGAATATTATGACATAGTATCAGATTGCAGTGGACGTAATTGACACAAACTATGTTTTCACACTAAAAACACTATCCTAAATGCAACACAGTTACATGTTTTCTCTCGAATATTTTTTTCTCCAAAATAATTCAAAATAAAAAATAATTACCACAAAATAACAAATTACTAGAAAAGCAAATTATATATATGACACAAAACAAAATGTAAGATTTACATCTTAACAAAGTATTCATAAGCGAAAACAGAATTGACTTTAATATTTTTATAACCTAGGGGTCAAAATATAGCCAGCGGTACAGGTCTATATAGCGGCAACAGAAATACATCATCTGTGAAAATTTCAACTGTCAAGCTATCACGGTTCGTGAGATACAGCCTGGTGACAGACAGACGGACAGCGGAGCCTTAGTAATAGGGTGCCGTTTTTACCCTTTCGGTACGGAACCCTAAATGGAATTCAAGACCAAAAAATCTACGACAGATACGTCACTGTCAAAAGTGTCAAAGTCACTTATGTCACTGTGAAGTACCTACACATTTCACGTTTCGTCAACCATTTTGCAAGGTATTGCTTGTCGACCGCTATCTTGGTGATATCGAGTCGTTATTAATTTTTTGTTTTTGCTCATTAACGTTGTTTAAAGTGTAATACTGATAGCCTATTATGCAGTAAAATAATGAGGAAGTAGCTCCACATGGCCCTTGTATAGTCCTGCCATCGCTTTACAAGAGCTCAAACTACCGAACAACGTTGCACTCTATGAGCTTTTGCATAAATCTTGTTGTCATTGTCATTGGCAAAATCCTTCCTCAACATACAGGAGGGGAAGGCCACATTTTATAAAAAAAAACCTTTTTGCAATATGCTTCTTTATATTGGCTTCATACTATTGAAAAATAAGGTTTTCCCCTCACTAGCTCTGGAAGCCGTTTTTTGTCCTATAAAACAAGTGGGTAAAAATGCATTTTATCCACTAGTGGGGAAAGTAATTTGACCTTGGAGCGTGTTTAAGTAGCTTTTGACAGATAACAAAACGTAAGACGCTCATAATAATGGTTCGTTCGATATTAATATCATTAAATAAATGGTTTGAGAATTTAATAAAAAATACCAAATTTAGCTTTGTTTAATTGTATGATTTTAAGTCATAAACCTTAAAATTCCATAAGAAACATTTGTTTTTATAATGATGTTAAGTATAATTCTGAACGCATAAGTTGAGTCGATGCAATTTCAAAACGCATCGTAATGTAAATTTAAACATAATGTTATACTATATTGATGATAATTATAATGTGTACAAATAAACTTATTTTTTATGAGCTGATTTGAAATGAGGTGAAAAGTTTTGTGTTACACACGGGTGCAAATGTATTTTACTTCTCGTGTGTAAACACTCGCGGGTAAAATACAACTTTACACCCCTGTATAACAAATAACTATTTTTTAGTCAAAAAAAAGATTACAAACTTATTTATTTTTGTTTTTGACAGACAACTAACATCGAGACATTTCTAACGAACTCAAGTTAACGATTTTACTTCGTGTTTTTATCATCAGATAAAAATTTAGATGGCAATACATCTAGGCATAAAAAGGAGAATTAAATAATAACTAAAATTTATAAATTACATCTATAGTTTGTCAAAGGACTGTCTCATTTCAAACATACAGAGAGAATCATACTATATATCTTTGTCTTACACTAGATAGATTGTTCTTTGTGATCCCAAAAGAAAAGGATGAGTATAGTTTTTTTTGTTGTTATTTACTGACAATTTGGTTTGACCAACTATAAGTTTGTTCTTAACTCCAGTTCGTAAATTATTGCACCAAATGTTATGAATACCCGAAGTGTTGCAAGTGCAATATGAGCTTTGTGACTAAAAATCACGGACGTTTATGTTTTTATTAGGACGGTTTGTATTTATGTATATAATAATAAATAAATACAATTACTTCTTTAAATCATAGGATTAAAAGTACCAATAAATAAATTATCTTAGCGTGTTTTTTTTGTAAAAAAGGAAAATACTATTGCAGTAACATATTATTGAGGTGGCAACCTTGTGGTAGATTTTTCGGTATTGAATTCCAGTTTCGGGTTATAATGACGAATTAGGTAATCTAATGCAGTTTGCACTACTTATGCAATATTCGTTACAAAATAGTCTTATGAATGACTTATGATGTGACTTGAAAGGCATAGGGAAGGTACCTACTACCTACTCAATGAAACCGTAATTTAAATAAAACTATATACTATATGTATAGTATAAACGATCACTAAAGTCACCAGCTGATGATGATGATGATGATTGATCAAAAACCTACCTATCCTATGTCCATCCCCGGCCCTAATCATCTAAATCGGTTCAGCGGCTTAAGCGTGACCAGGTAACAGACAGACAGACAGAGTTAATTTCGCATTTATAATATTAGTAGGAATACCGACTTAATAAAATCCTAGGCATGGAAACGTTCAGATTAATCTTCTGACATTTCAAGTATGTAATAACAATAGAATTTGCTCTTTAGTCGGGTGTCGACAAAGTCTTTAAATACAATAGGCACCGTCTTAGCCTTGTAACCAGATGATCTATAGGAGAGTAGTTACACTAAATCGACGGCTGTCTCAGGTTTTAAAACAGTTTTTTTCCATGTGTAATTTTACTAAATTAAATATGAAGCGAATCAAGTCTTATCGTATTTTCGGTTTTCCTATATATAAAGAATCCATTAAGTTCTTTCCGCTGTTTGTTTCGTTCAACGAAAAAATAATAATAACAACATTGATACGTTTATAATATAAAAAAAACTTCCATAATTATAATCTAGATAACATTAATCTTAGAGGACCATTCTTTTTACAGTAGTTAATTCAAAATATTATAGAAATGGTTTAGCATAAAAATGTTTGAGAATATATACAATCGTGATATAATGGAGCTTTTCAGTTGAGTACCGTGTTTAGCCTACGAAGCTTGCTGAGTGGCCTAGGTAAGGTACAAGATTGAAAAGCTTGCTTATATCACTATTGTACACAATACTTTTTCTGTGAGTCAACTAAAATATTACTTTTTCTACTATGCAACCTAAATACTAATCTCAGCGTAAGTACATATCTCAGCAGATTAAAGGACAGAACAAAGACATTTTAATGAAAAGGAAGCTTGTTGATGTCTTTTGATGGGTAGAACCCTTTGGTTTTGGCCTCTTGACCGCGGTTTTTAGGTATGTACCTATTTCTATAGGTAATCCTATAGTTACCTAGTTGAAGTACTTAAACATATAAGCTTTACCTTTGTTAACATTCATAAAGGCCTAGTATAAAGTGTCGCATGTCGAACCAGGAACAAGCGATATGGAAACGGGGCTACTGCAAACACGGTCGCTCGGGCAATGCAACAGAGTAGGTAAGGCTCGGTGAAAGTTGCCCACAACGCGTTTGTGACGTACTATTCACGCAACTAGTGGGCACGAGCAATTTACGCTACCATTCAATGCGGACCCCCCACGTCCCTCCGCGTCTTTTATATTCAGGTTATGAATGGTGCGTCACATGGGGTTTGACGGGTCAGGGGAGAGTGGTCGTTTTAAACATAAATCGGCGGTCAAGGGCCTCGGCTCACCGGATCTGCCGGGAAACATGCGGGCTTCTCGTCGCTCAAAACATCCGGGACCAGTAGTGTAAGTCCTTGATTCAGGGAAGCTATTTCACATATTTTTTAATCACAAGTCACATGATATCACGAAATTTGCATTTCCACTCCAACTCTCTGTGACTATGACTGATGCATTTTGAATTTTAAAACATTGTGACATCGCTACTTTACCATACTCATTTAGCCGATATGTCACGAACTAAATTAAATTCAGTCAAATGTTGCTTCTAGACTATGTGAAAGGGAGTCGATGACTGGTAACTTTATACTCTATACAAAGATTACAAACGTATCATAATTTAACTTGTTTACTCAACGCTTCAAGGCATTTATTTTAAGGCGATCGCTAACAGACCTGACCTGCCTCACCACTTATATTACAAATATAATGCCTTAATATTTGATCTTATTTCAAAAATATTCGATGTTAATACTTGAGTAATACTCTACTGTATCAACAAAAAAAATGTAAAGAATTTGACCAGCTTAAAAAAAACAGCAATAAAAGTACCATAAAACTATAGAGGTAAAACGCATACCTATAGAGGTATATAACTTTATCTTAGTGTCACACAATTGTAACTGCAGTCATAAGAATACATACCTACTCACAAAATTTTATTTTTAACCCATATGGGCTATTTATCTTTTTTTACCGCGTGGCCCATATGTATCATGGTATCTTCTGGCGAGTGTTAATTATTCCAGGAATAGAATATCCTTCTGCTAACTACACAAAAAATGCTCCCACAGTGTTCCTAATTTTTAAGTACCTACTTTTAAATCTACTGATGTGAAATTGTTAAACATACATACATATTAAATAAAATCAATTCCGGACCTCTTGTTTATTTTGATTTGTCTGAGTTGCTATAGTACTTAATAATTATTATATTAAGTTAAATGGGCTATTTTAATTGAAAGGCATGATATTAGGTACCTACGAGTACATACATTAGGTACATATATTTATTACAGTAAAGTGCCAGTAGCCGCGTCTTCCATCTTGCTTAACTCTTCATTAATAATTCTGAAGTATTCTTCTTCAGCAGCCGTCTCCGCCTCTTCATCCTCTTGATCTTCTGGCTTCGGTGACGCTGGCGCCTGTTCATGCTGCTCTTGCATTCTTATTTTCAAATTGATTTCCCTTTGACGAGCTTCTAAGTTATGTTCACGTCTAGTTTCTCTCTCATATAATAAACCCATAAGATGTTTGTCATCTTTACCCGGCACAACCATGTTTTCGGGGATTGTAGTTAAATAAGTAGAACCATCGGTGTCCCCAGCTGCTATGAGGTGGCCACCTTCATGTGGAGATACCTTTGTAAGTCCATATTTCGACAATTTCAATGAAGCTACGGGCTCTTTATATTTACGAAGAAAGTCCCAGTAATACATGTAACCTCCTTGGCAAACAGACATATAACTGGAATATCTAAAAGGAGCCCAAGCAACATCGGAAACCTGGTAGCGATAAGGTTTGGTTATTATTATGGGAGCTGATCGGACTTCCTCACTCCACACTTGGACAGAGTAGTCCCCGCATGTGACAAACATTCTCGCCGTGCAAGGACTTCGCTGGACGGTCCGAACTGCTCCTAGATGAGCTTTAAAAAGTGCTGCCATAACTTCTCCATGTGATCTACCCATGCGATTCACGGTTATGACAAGGCCGGAGTCGGTTCCACAGAGAAACTTCGTAGGGAACCCGGCGTTAAAATCTAAAGCACTGATGGCTTCAGCTGTGGTTGATTGGGGTTGCTCCCCCGGTGCCAAGTTAAGAGTCACAATCAGCTCGTCTACTGGTTTTGAAAGATCTCGCAAATCCCACCAATAGCAACAGCCATCTGGCGAACCAGTAAAGAATTCAGAGTTTGTTCTCGAAGTCGTGTAATGCATGGCTGAAACCGGAGCAATGTGAGAATTGAAAACGGAGCTGCTAGAAACAGATATTTTGCCGCTGCGAATATCAAAAACATTCACAGTTCCATTGTTTAGCCCCCCTACTAATACCTGCGGATCAACGGGTGAACACAGTAATTGACAACAGGGCACATCTGGTATTATTTCGTGCTCGGGAGTGCTTTGGTTTGTAATATTCCATATATAGCAAACAGTTTCAATATCTGGTTTTGTATCTGAGGCCCATTCTTTATAAGCGTAGGCGACAGCTAATTTTGGTTCTTGCTCGTGTGTCCAGCAGATGCAAGAGACTGGACGTTTCCAGGAGTCTCTGAAAACATTTTGCTCTCGTATATGATACGTCTCCACAGGTTTTTGAGCCAGCATATCGGAAAAATATGATTCGTATAAATTAACGGCGTTATTTTGGTTAATGCAGTGCACCATATGTTTAGACAGGGAGTCAACTGCATGGATATAGTTTTCCTCGTGTTTTACGTGACGGCAATGTCGTAATACTAGTTCCTCGTGATCTGGATGCACCTCACGCGGCCAGCCACCTTCCGTGTGATTCATGCCTTGATCGTTAAAAAGAACTTGCGGGGTGTTCGAATCATGCTGGGATTGAGACAGTGTCGCCTGAACGGATACATGGACGGGATTGCGAAGGCAGTATAACTTTTGCTGGACTTTGTCAGGGTTAATTGAGTCTAGTAAGTGTCCTGGAACTGACGTAAACAGTGGTTGCCGCCCAAAATCCTTCCTTTTCTTCGTATAATCATAACTTGATTTGAAGTAACGGAAAGGCATATTAAAATCCAACGCAGGCGTTTATTATTCAACTAAATCCTGAATATTTTAATTGTAATCACTTAATAGGATCTTATATAAGTCAAACCATTTGATTAATATAAAATCAGCATGGCCATGAAATAGTTTGCTTACGCTAAATGCAGTGACGTCACATCACGTCATAGTTGCCATATGTGTCCTCGGTTGACAATGATAATGGTGCCAAACGGCAATGACAATAACTTCAACAACAGGTTAAACTTTTTTTTTAAACAACGTAATTAGTGCGTGCACTTTTAAATACCTGTTCTCAAGCCAGTACTTGCCTAAACACATAGCAGGTTCTTAATTGCCTATGCGAAGGTGGCATGCTATGGTGGTGGTGGTGGGTGTACTGGTAGGTACTTACGTAATATTTTGAACTTAGTGCAATGACATAACGTTGGGGATATAACTAGCACTGGTATTTGTATTTACCAGTATTTACTGCGTATCTACAAAACAGCAAACTTAACAGGAGAAGCTGAAAACGTTGTAAAACTATATTATTTTGAAGGCTATTTTTTCCTTTTTTCACAGAAAGTATTAAATCATGTGTTCCGCGTGTAGATACGCAGTATTTACCAGTGCTAGTTACGCGGATTTGCACTATCCCCGGATCCCGATGATAAGATGATTATATTTTTATGCCATGTTTAATGAACGTGACTGTGCCTGGTTTTAAATAATTAAACAGGTATTGTACATCAAAAAATCTTATATCTCTTATGTTCCTTAGAATGAAGAAACCCACGGTTTGTCTACCTACCTACTAATTTTTTATACCAGACCATAATTAGTAACGTGTGTTTATAATTGATGCAGTATTGTACAACACCAAGAAACTTTGCAACAATAGTCCTTTATTATAGGTTACGTTCATAAGTTGGTATTATTATGTTGTTACGCACTGCATTTAATATGCATTCAGAACACAATTCAACACATACAGTAGAAGGCAAAAATATCTATCCAGACAAATGACAAATTGAGCAAAAATATGTGAACACGACTTTATTGTCTAAGGTTCTTTATTGTCTAAGCTCGTTCACTTACCTGTATTAACAATGGCATTCTGTTAAACAAAAGCCACTATTTCTTTTGTGTGAGCGCGTGGCCTTTGTGATTGGGCGCGTGGCCATTGTGTGTGAGCCTCAGGCACAAAGGCCAGCACGCGCTCACACAAAATAAATAATGGCTTTTGTTTAACAGAATGCCATTGTTAGTACGTAAGTGAACGAGCTCAGTAGAGATAGCGTTAACTTATACATGATACTCACTAATAAATAACCCCCGTTTGGCCTATTTTGACAGAATGGTAACTACGATACGAAACCCTAACACTGAGCATGGCCCGACATGCTCTTGGCCGATTTATTCTATTTAAATACGTACAACAGCTAGAAATTGAGCGCGCATAATTTCTAGAGATTAAGAATTCTATCCATAAAAGAACTTTAATCGACATGTTTGTGAGATTAAATTTAATTAGTTACTGACAGACCGACTCTGTTTAACTCAAATGGTTCTGGTAGAGAAAGCCTAAAAATGCTTTATTGGAATTATAATTAAGTAGTTCAATGAATTAATTTATCGATCAGGCAAATTAAATAAAATTTATTAGGTAGATAAAAATAAACCTTTATTAAGCACATTAATCTATCTAGATAAGATAAATAAAATTAATATGAAGTATTTTTATATATCAAAGAGTACTAGTCTCTGCCGGCGACTTCCTCTGCGTGGAAGTGAAATGATGATGATGATTGATACGACCGGTCTGGCCTAGTGGGTAGTGACCCTGCCTGTGAAGCCGATGGTCCTGGGTTCGAATCCCGGTAAGGGCATTTATTTGTGTGATGAGCACAGATATTTGCTCCTGAGTCATGGGTGTTTTCTATGTATTTAAGTATTTATATATTATATATATATCGTTGTCTGAGTGCCCATAACACAAGCCTCCTTGGGCTTACCGTGGGACTTCGTCAATCTGTGTAAGAATGTCCTATAATATTTATATTTATAAAAATAAATAAAAGCCTTGAAATTATCTTCAAATTTCATCTTAATCGGTTCATCGGTTTAAGCGTGAAGAGCTTACAGATAGACAGACAGAGTAACTTTAGCATTTATAATTTTATGTATCTAGTAGGAATTTTGATAAAGCCGTGGCCGAGTAAAAGTAGGTAGGTAGGTACCTAAATTTCTACCTTCCAATTAACTTGATAAGGTCTTTCCTAATTTGCGAATAATGAGTATTCAAACCGGTAAATTGTTATTTTAATGAAACCAAACACTTTCCTTATATAATGTGACAACAATTTCGTAACCTTACGAACAATGAAATACACAGAACTGCATATTGCACTATTGCAATGCCATCGAACCCATAAAATAGCGAAAACTTACTTTGTTCCTAACCATAAAAAGGTAAACAGTAGCAATTTGCGAATCCGCAATACAGGCTCACATGACACACTCATTACACGATTAGCAACATGTCACAAAAACTGTCATAATCATAAATAACACGGCACTATTGTTTTAAGTTTAGAAATCGGGAAAGTTGCGCGCGCGCGGCATGCTTCGCGCGCGACGGCGCAAGCGACTGGTTGGTGACTGGTGACTGGACTGTACGGCCCATGCGGTAGAAAGAGAAGTTAAGTACTTAATTCACAGTATGTCGTTTTGAACAAAAAGGGGCCTTAGACTGTTTGGCACTTGCGCTACGCAGCGTCGCATTTGTATTGGGGATTTGTTAACAATAGCGTAAACGCCATTCGTCCTAGATCCCTTTCAAAGAGCAAGTAGCTTACTGGGTTTAACTTGACCCCAAGACTAGTTAAGTATCGACTATTTACGGAGATCAAACATAAACTGGTTGACATGATTTTGGTTGTGAACAGCAAAGTATGTAGGTTGTAGGTAGCAGGTTGTCATAGTACCGCGAACTGTGGCTCTGACTCGTTAGGTTTGCGCGATACCATAAACATCAACAAATCGATAACTTGATTAACGTTTGAAAATTAGTCGAGGTAGGTACCCTGCTTAAACATCTGTAACAATTTTGAAAAATTATGTTTGTACATAAATAGGCATGCCGCTAATAAGTATATCATTATGTATTAAGGTTCGCGGGGTCTACAACTCATAGAGCCACTTAGTACCTAATAAAATAGTGGAGTAGAGTAGATACATTAATATAAATATTATCCACAAATAAATAAATAAAATGTATAAGAGTAGAAAAGCATAAGAGTAGAAAAGAAATATAGTAATGTTAAGTGTCTACTTACTTAAAAGTGTTACTTAATAACTTAAAAAAGGGGTGCTGACCTGCAGCGAGTGTGGCCGCACATTTGCTGCAAAGATTGGCTACGTTAGTCACCTGAGAGCACACCAGCGACACTCAGCGGTAGAAAGCCTTCGCTGTGGCCGAAAACGGCTGGGAGATGATGACATACATATATGTGTAATTGTGTACCTACTATGAATAAAATTTTAAAATAAGTGGGCACCTAACTTTTAAATCACAACAACTATAACAAGTATAAAAATGCATGTTACCCACTACCTAATGCCGTTTAGATTGTCGCGATAAACTCTCTCTTAAGTATTGTTACAAAATAGGTATCATTAGGCAAATGGATGTAACTACTTCATTTTCCTAATTTTTCTTTAATGGCGTCGCGCACGCACTACGGTCCAAGTTATGCATGCTATCATTGTCTATTTACTATTACAAATATCTCGCAATTCACGAAAGTTAGAATTTTTAACGAGATTGGACTTTAACGTCGTTAACGTAACAAATCTGAAACTACAGGCTGTTGTATTTTTTTGCCCAATAATTAATACTCGCTCCATACTTGATTTCTTTGAATTTACATTACGTTACGTACCTATTTACAATATTGAACAAGCAGGTATTTGATCGGATTTAATTTAAACTGTCGTTACCACCAAAATAACAATTAGGTATGTGAAAGAAGCAAGACAAGATACTAGCTGCGCCAATTATTTTTTTATATTTCATCTATAGGTAGTTTACTATTTATTTACTCTTCACTTTTACCCATGCCGTAATCGCAATAAAATAAATTACGATATGTATACATATACATTTTATTTAAAACTTACTATTTTTTTATCGAAATAGTGGGCAAGCTCCTCCTTCCTACATTAGAAATCTTCCATATTTAAAACTTCTGGCCAGCGGTTGTTGTTGAACGTTCAGGTTGTCCCGCAATGCGCCATCGGCTGATGCTCCACTTAATAATGCACCCACTTTGTAACTAGTTTAGTCCCTCTGCAAATAAAAAATATGTAGTTATTGATTAGGTAAGTATGTGTTTAACTTTTTATTCTAACCCTAACAGAGCAAAAAACCGGCCAAGTGCAAGTCGGACTCGCGCACGCACATTACGCAAAAAACGGCAAAAAATTACGTTTGTTGTATGGGAGCCCCACTTAAATATTTATTCTATTCTGTATTTAGTATTTCTTGTTATAGCGGCAACAGAAATACATTATCTGTGAAAATTTCAACTGTCTTGCTATCACGGTTTATGAGATACAGCCTGGTGACAGACGGACAGACAGACGACAGACAGCGGAGTCTTAGTAATAGGGTCCCGTTTTTACCCTTTGGGTACGGAACCCTAAAAACATGATCATATATATTCTGTACTAGCGACCCGCCCCGGCTTCGCACGGGTGCAACGCTGATGTATATACTATACATATAAACCTTCCTCTTGAATCACTTTATCTATAAATAAAAACCGCATCCAAATCCGTTGCGTAAGTTTTAAAGATCTAAGCATACATAGAGACAGACATCCATCCAGACAGCATCAGGAAGCGACTTTGTTTTATACTATGTAGTGAACATCTGTAAAACCAATGTTGTAAAAAAATACTAAGAATTGAAGTGTCATATCAAAAGGGCTAATTTTTTATGGTGTTCAATCGTTCATAGAGAAATAAGACCTTTTGAAAAGACTCTTCAACTATATGAACGTGACTTAACTGTCGGCGAAGGGTATTGTTTTTTATGGAGTTATACATTAATTTATTTGCGACTTCAATCCACCCTTTATAGCGGAATGAGAAACTAAGTTAGACACCTATAAAACCAAAACGGTGTCACCATTACCATTAAGTTAACATTTACTTTATTTTTACCACCATAACGAGTGAACAAATGTGACCGTATCATTAAAGCCGGTAAAACTACGCGTTTAAAGTGCAATTGTGAATGTTTTGCAGAAGGAAAAGCTTGCTTACTATGTGGCGCAGTAATAGAGACAGGAAAATAAATAAAATAATAAAGACTGGGCTCTTGATGTTGATGAATCAGGCGAATGTGTTGAAATACCCTGAAATGCATCATGACCTTACTTATTATTAGTTATTATATCTACCTTTTGTTGAACACATACTGCTGAGAGGGTCAAACAGAGAAAAGTATAATTATGTCTTTCGCTGTTTCTTTCGGCAGATAGATGACAAAAGGAAATTTTACACCGCCTTATTTTACAATGTTCGAAAACACGATGTTAAACATATTCTCGGAAAATAAAAGTAAGATTTCGAACTGATATTCCGTTGTACCATCTCGCTCCGCGATTGTTATGCCATATAGGGTCGGGTAGGTACTTGCGCTATGGAATGTCCAATTTAGCTAGATGAGCGTGACTGTACCTAACGTAAGGGTTCTTATGCGTGGTCATAAAGGTAATCCGCCCCAATTGTGACCATGAGTAGATCTCACTAAGCCGCGTGTTTATGCTGTGTAGGTATGTGATAAGGAACGCGCCTTTGCTTTTTGCGTCTATGAAATGGACATTCTTTATCATTACCTGTCTCTACTTATTATGTGGGGCAGTAGTAATGTCGCAGTCACGACGACGCGGAATCAGATGGGCTGTAATTCCCTTCGCGTAAAATGTATACCTACACCATACGACATTACTTTAGGTTAAAAATCACAAGTGATGCTACCGGGCTAATACTTTTACTTATGGGGTGCTTGGAACATTCGCGGATGGCGCATAACCGAGGGCCCAAAGCATCGTAAATTGAAATTTCGTCATCTGGCTTTCTATCGCTCTTGCATATTCGAATGATAGAGAGGCAAATGGACGAATGGACATAGTGGTTCACGGTTATATAAGGGCTAAGATAGGTACACTAAAATAACTAAGATCTCGTAATACGACAAAACTTTGCGTCATTGGAAACACTGTTATCCTGGTTTCAAAAAAACATACCTTAACTTTGCTAGCAATGGGAATGAAGTTCCTGGGCGACTTACTTCCATTCCACATAAACCGAGGCCGCAGGACGTGAGGCTAATTATTAAATACCTAGCTAATTTCACAGCATAATGCACTACGTTAAATGTATCTTTGAATCTGCTATTCTTATGAATGGAATGGAGCCGGTTGTAGGTAAGGTACTATATATCCCACGGGTTCATTGAGATACCTTTAATTTATTTATATTTTTTTACCTTTAATTATAGTGTACAGAGCGTCTTTCTAAATTTAAAATGTAATCTTAATTTAATATTGGTCTTATATTAGTCTCAATACTCTCAATGCAATATCAAACCATATTATATTTTCAAAGTTCGTATGTGGCATCTGATACATTTTCATCGCGGGCGTGAAAAAATAATGGTAATGGCACTGGATGTTAAGTATTATATTTAATAACCCGTGCTTGTAATACTTAAAGTAAAAGCCAAATAATTACATTTACTCTAGTAATACTAATTTCCATCAGTGATGTCACAGGTATTATAGCTGTACTGTTATTATCAATAAATAAATAATTAAAAATATTTATCTTTATCTAACCTTTTGTAGTCAATAACCCTTAATTTTCAAAGACCCTGCCGCTGCCGCTTGCGATACTGCATGCACCGCTATTCCGTCTACCTGAGACAAGTTCGATGACAACTTCTGTTGAAACAATATACATTTAACTGTTTTGAAAAGTGCAAAATATTCAACAAGAAACGAGATATATTCTATTATTTTCCTTATAGGTACTCAATCTGGATAAGGAAAAGAGTCGTAACCTGTGTAAATGTATGCAGAATGGTGTATTATTTCCTGTTATTTTAGTTAGTTAACGGAGTTAGGTATACTAGGTTTGGATTTAACTATAATTAATCGTATTGTGCAAAGGTATATAAATAAATAGGTATATAGTATATGTACTATGTACTATATGTGTATATATATATAGTATGTACTTATTGGCACTGGAATCACTTTTCTGGTAGGAGAAATTTTATATCTTTAAAAATACACTAAAATGTACATGTGTTTACCTACTTTTAAGGTTCGGTACCTCAGAAGGAAAAAACGGAACTTTTATAGGATTACTCGTGTGTTGTCGGGGGGCGCCATGGTGGAGTGTACTCGATCCCATGGCGCTCCCGCAAACGGCAAAGAGGATGAAACGCCGGAGAGGGTTTAGTGGGTAGGGCCAGGTTCTCCCTCCCCTCTCGCCACTTGAGAGGGGACAAGAGCGATGAATCCCACCCCCCCCCCCATCAATGGCCTTCCCGTGGCCGGGGGGACGGTGCGTAAATGCATTCGCCCACTCCGTAAACAAAAAAAAAGGATCACTCGTGCGTCTGTCTGTCTGTCTGTCCGTCTGTCACAGCCTATTTTCTCCGAAACTACTGGACCGATTAAGTTGATATTTGGTACACATATGTAAGTTTGTGACCCAAAGACAGACATGTAACGTAAATAAATGAATTTTAAAAATGGGGGCACTTTTGGGGGGGTAAATGAGGAAATTAAAAAATAGATCCGCGATCCTGGGCACGCACAGCTATCTCGCTCACGCTTAATACGCCGCTCAGTGAGAGTGAGAGATGAATCCGAACCTACGGGGCCTAAAGTTATTGTAAAATAATAAAATTGGCGAAGAGCATGTCGGGCCATGCTCAGTGTAGGGTTCCGTAGTTACCATTCTGTCAGAATAGTCTAAACGGGGGCTATTAGTAAGTATCATGTACACACAAGCAGAAGGGAGTATACTATCGCAGCGCTTTTTACGTCTTTTTACTAAGAAGAAAATACTTTTTGCAATAACTCAAAAACGGCTGGACCGATTATATTCGCTATAGTTTTCATTGAAAGTAAATACTTAAAAGCAATTGTTTTTCGATTTTTTTCATATTTTTATGGACCCATGGTTCAAAAATTAGAGGGGGGGGACACATATTTTTTTCTTTCGGAGCGATTAATTCCGAAAATAATCACTTAATCAAAAAAATATTGTTGGAGACCCTTATTCATTTTGAAAGACCTATCCAACGATATCCCACACTATTGGGTTAAAACGGAATTAAAAAAAAAAACATTTTTTTTTTTATTTCATTTTACGACTTTTTCGGATTAATTGATTGCCAAATTTCAGCTTTCTAGCACTAACGATCATGGAGCAAAGCCTCGGACAGACACACAGACGGACGGACATGGCGAAACTATAAGGGACTAGTTGACTACGGAACCCTAAAAAGCACCTAAAACTCCGGTGCAAATGGTGGAGATACTTATATTAGAACATTACAAGTGTGTCTAAATCGCGTGCAATATAAATTAAGAACAATTAGCAAACATTAAAGGGTTGACCAAATGCAAGCAAGCGTTTAATTGTGGTTAAGAATCAACCGGTTTAATTGGTCATTATCGCTAAACGGTCGGAAAGATCGTTCCTTGAGTTGATTACCAATTGACCCGGCTGGCCTTGCGACTGCGGCCGTGTCTACTTGCAGAGAATTATGCTATTAGTTATGAATATCACTTATCTGAGGCGCGGAAAAGTCAGTTCTGTTGACCTGCACCTCTACTCTGTGCTCTGTGGAACCTAAATAGTAATAAATAAGTTCAGTATCAGTCGCTTATTAGTATCGTTTAGTATTTTTTGTGTTCTAGACACTTGTGTTCCTCCAAATATGAGCTAGACGGTATTATTTCTGACTTCCTCTAGTTTTAATTCTCATCACTTTTAAGATCATCGGAGGTCGGAGATACACGAATTTGAACCCCATAGAACTCGGTACTCATCTGATTACTAGAGTTTTATACATCCACTTACCAAAGCTGGATTAACGAACGATCATCACAATTTATTGTTGTCAAATTTTGCAAGCGATAGCACTTGATCCGAAATCATTGCGAATCCAATCACTAAATTAATTAATTGCAATTTGATTAGTACGTCATTAAAAGAGGCGATTGGACTGTTATTTTGTTTGTATCATTTAACATTGTACACAATTAACACAAATCAGATTTACCCATTCAGCTTAAAATACCGACTAACTACTACATAGTTTAACGTTCACAAACTACGTTACAGTAACTACCTAATTGAAGTTAGTTATAATACGTATAGCCACATACTATTTAATAGCTATCTAGCAGTAACTAATACATGCGTTTTCTAAGATCAAGCCAATACTTATGATCGTATGCCATATTTCAGATAAAAAATTATAAATAAAAGTTTTAGAATAAAATGCCTAGATCGAATCACACCTATGCTTTAATAGTACATTTCGATCCTAGTGCGGAAAGTACGTCAATACGTCACGAGTACCGAGATATATACTCGGGACGAGTGAAGAGTGACATTTCCGCACGTGTATCGAACGACGATTATTCCGAGACCCGTGGTCCGATTTGAGTAATTATCTTTTTGTTCGAAAGGAGCTACTTCCAAGTTGGTCCCATATTAATCTGGTTCTGATCTGATGATGGGATCCCTGAGGAATTGAGGGAACTCCTCAATTTTTAAAGGCACATGTATGGTGATTTGGGTGTTTTCATAAGCAACTTTAGCATTTTCTCTCGAAAACGACCAATTTGATGAATTGCACCTGATGATGATGATTGTTTTGAAGATAGTGATGATGATTTTTTTATTGTAGGATGTTCAGCGAATACTCCGAGACCCGTGGTCCGACTTGAACAATTCTTTTTTTGTTTGAAAGGAACTACCTCCAAGGTGGTCCCACATTAATCTGGTGCTGTTCTGATGATGGGATCCATGAGGAATTGAGGGAACTCCTCAATTTTTAAAGGCACATGTATGGTGATTTGGTCGTTTTCTTAAGCAAATTGAGCATTTTTTCTCGCAAACCACCAATTTGATGAAGTGTAGCTGATGATGATGTTTGTTTTGATGATAATGATTTCAGCGATTACTCCGGCACCTATGATCCGATTTGAGTTATTCTTTTTCTGTTTGAAAGAAGTTACCTCTCCAAGGTGTTTTCGTAATATTTTTGGTTTTGATCTGATGATGGAATCCGTGAGGAATTGAGGGAACTCCTCAATTTTTAAAGGCACGTGTATGGTAATTTCGGTGTTTTATAAAGTAACTCAAGCATTTCCTCCCCAAAGCCACCAATTTGATGTAGTGCAACTGTAGCCTAACCACGAGTTTGACACTAAATATTCTTCGTAACTTACTCTGTACACTAATATGCTAGTACGAGCGAGATGCATAAACATGGAGGTAAGTTACGCACACGATAGCGAATATATCAATGTCAAACTCGTGGTAAGGCTACTGATAACTTCCCTCGTATGTGTATTATGATTTTTGATGTAGGTAGTGTTGGAAACAACCAAAGAGACTGAGAGGTGAAGGTAGAGGGTATTAGTGTTTGGGGGGTTTGAGGTTGGGGGTTGAGGGGAGGTGAGTTGATGGGTCGGGGACTGTGGGGTTGGGAGTTAAGGGATCGGGGGTTAGGGTTAGAAGTTAAGTGGTCTGGGGTTAGGGGTCGGGGAATGGCGGTTGAAGGGTTGGTGGTTTAGGGTCGAGGGGTTCAGTGATCAGGGGTTGATGTGCTGTGAGGTTGAGTGATCACCGGGTTTGAGGGATTGGGTCAGTGGCGGGGCGGAGAATGGATTTAGTGACAGGAATGATTTCCCAGACGGACTCGAGGAAAATTCTGATTATTTAATAAAGTTTACGAATTTACAGTTAAACATCATTATGTTTTTCATTCATGCGTCACGCTCTTAACAATGTTTTAAAACTAAAAATGGAAAAATAAAAACTTTTATTAAAAAAAAGATAAACCGACTTCAAAAAGGATGAAATAAAATATTATCCTTTTTAGGGTTCCGTGTTTAAGTATATGCGTTACCAACTGATATGGTTGAAGTCGGTGCCAAGCCAAGTACTCCAAGTAGTAACAATACCAGTCAAAAATAATCAGATTTATGTCTATAAATCCCATTACAACTGTACAAATGTTATAAACGTGAAAGCAATTATGTCTGCCTCTTTGTTACCTTTTCATGGCTAAACAACTGAACCGCTTTAGCTGAAATTTTGCATGAAGGTTCCTTGAATTGTTTTATATTTTGAAATGTAGTTCTCTGGATAAGCGACAGTCCCAATCCCACACTTGCGTGCTATGACTGTTCAAGAATTAGTAAGAAATGCTCTTTAAAAAAATACGACGACAAAACGTATTAGATTTACACTAACGTGCCGACAAGTATGGTACGAACTGCGCCAAGAAGGTTCAACCGTGTGTTCTGTTCTGAGGTGTACAGAAAGTTCGTTTATTGTCGTCGTGTACGCTGCGTCTTACATAGGCGAACACTCGCGAACGCGAAGCGAAGCGACGCGGCACGGCGCGGCCGGCCCAAGGCGTTCGCGTTCGCAACGAGATCGCCCACGTAGATACATCTATATCTATGTATCTTTATCGAATTGCACCAAAATCATTATTAATATATGGTTTCAAATTTGGCTTGGCACCGACTTCAAAAATATCAGTTGGTAACGCATATACCTAAACACGGAACCCTAAAAAGGATAATATTTTATTTCATCCTTTTTGAAGTCGGTTTATCTTTTTTTTAATAAAAGTTTTTATATTCGACTAGAATTGATTTTGTTATTATTATTGAACCCACTTCAATGAAAGTTTTTTTTTCAAATGCATGTTCTATAAGACATTGTACTATTATTACCCAAATATCATTATTTATGATTATTTGTTTATCGTATATTTATAAAAACAAGATCGAATGTTGTCTTTGGAAACTTAAAACATTCTTGCAGTAAGAAAATACGCCACTTCTTTGACAGGCGTTCCGTTCCATTCAGACAACTTATTAAGAACGGTCTTTCAACATTAAAAAATAAACGTGTTATAATACTTATAATGATGAAGAGGTAAGTAATAAAATATGAAATATGCATATTTTTCGTATTCTTACATAAACAGTAGGTTTTTATGTTGATTACGACGTTTAAATGAAACTAATATTAACACTCATCAATTAGTAGTCATGAATTGGAACAAGTAAAAATTTAAAAAAATTGGAAAAGTAAAAAGCACTAGTTCGCGAAAACCAACTTTCCGCACGCTAAACAGCCACGAAAAGTAGCACTTTTTGAGCAACTGTATTAAAAAATAGTTTTCAGAAAGAAACTATGAAATTTCATGTAAAAAATGAGTAGCACGTAGCAAAATCGATCTGAAGCCAACATGAAACGAAATAAGCCAAGTTATTGTATTTTTACCTCCGATTGTGAAGCAGAAATTTTACAGGTTTATTTTTGTTCAGAAGTCTTGGATGTTGCGTTTTCTTTGTTGATATTGATTGCGAGAATTGTTGAATAGGAGTTGTTTAGGGTTTGTTATTGTTATGATATAGCCACGTGGAAAATTTAAATCTAAATATAAACACAGCTACAAACAATAACAGACTTCAGGGAAGAATTTTAAATAACAGGCCGACTTCTTGTATACGATAAAAACAAAGTAATTGAAGTTTGTATTGGATGACCCAAAAATACGTTGACAAGAATTTTTAGGATTTTTTTCGGGATTAAATGTCTTTTAAAAAAATGGCATTAAAAAAACAAATTACCTTCAAAATGCCCTCTTTTAGCTTTGCCACAGAAACATCTGTAAATGAATATCAACAATATAGATGCAGCAGTAAAACTTCTTTGCCAATGTATTTTCGGGTCACCCTGTATGATATGTCAACGTGGCGTGATACGTCCTTTTCTTTTATGAAACACGATACACAGTATTGTACTTACTGTACGAGTGAGTAAGCTACTTGTACCTTCAGTTCTACGAACGAAGCCAAATAAAGTTACCTACGAGAAAAACCATTTCTGCTTCTTACCGTGGCGTGGTGCTTTCCTCGGCGATCATTGCCAGAAATACCGAAAAGGTTAGTTGAGGTCAGAGTAAACAAAGTAAAACATTTTCATGAGCATTTCTGGGCTACCCAGACAAACTAATGAAAAATTGTTTAGTCGTAAACATTGTGGTTTAACCACCTTTCTTCTCCACCATTTTTACATCACCTTTAAAGTTTTGTAAAAATGCTTGTGCATTTTCTTTTCGCTAAAAGTCAGCGATGCAAAAATATGTTAAAACCTCTGTATATTTTAAATTAAATTTAGCACTAAGCATGTGTACAGCAAAAAACGTTATCATTATCATATAAGAGCGTAACAACGAAATAACCTTAAAGCCATGCTTTGTGGTATAGCGGTGACAGCGGTGTACCATGTACGTAGATTATCATAAAGATAATATACCTGTAATAGTTTTCACAAATCAAATATCACTGGTCAGTTTTCTATGGATATTGGCTGCTTTCCCCATTATATTGGCAGCGACATATCACAAGCTCAACAATGTGCAGACATCGGATTCTATCACTAGTAGGTATATGAGAAAAGTATCGATTGATAATTGTCAGTTAATCGATATGCTCGTAGGAACTCACTACTAGTCATTAAATTTTGCCCCCTAGTTGTCTGAGTAATGTGTTTTCTTAAAACTGTCGTTGATGTTATTTAAGATTGGTTCCTCTCAGTACAAAGCCACTGACCCAATCACTCTAACCTAATCTAAATGTATAGTCACCCGTGCATAATTTTCGAAAAGGCAGTCCTATGTGTTAAGTGCTATATCCATTCAAGAGAACGTCCTGCCAATTGACCTTGTAGTTCGTGCCCGTAATTGGGCCTTTGTAGCCCGAATCAATTCAATAAGCACCGTCTGAGCGTTTTATTCCAGTGGGTCTATTCTCTAACGCGATATAGGTACTTAGATATATTTTAATTGCATATAAGACATATTGCACATAATGAATCGTTTTTACGCATGGTTAATTGCCTTGTGAGAGCGCGATGCAATGGTTATCAGAGGGCCTACTGCAAAAAAATATATATCGCTCTTGCATAATATGAGGCAAAGTGAGGAACGGTCGAAGTGGTTCGCGCCGTTCGCGGTAGGCCCTCATATTCATATGTTAAGGTAAATTCATATTTACATACCTACTTATACATAAGCTACGAGAATAAATTAAGTAGTTTAGCTAATTTAGTGGTTTCACTCACGTATTTTTAGTCACTCGCGCGACATGTTATGAGTGAGTGACTAAAAATATGTGAGTGAAACCGCTAAGTTAGCTAAGTTAGTATGTCTCACGATAGTTTAAATTTTCAAATCAAATATTATTTCAAATATTATAGGACATTCTTACACAGATTACACAGACACACTAGAAGAAAACGAACTAAAGGATGTCGAACTTAAAGATGTCCTTCTGTCCTGCAGGAAAAAAGAAGATTTGAGGAGAATGGTGTGGGAATGCCGCCGGGACAGTAACCTGCAGCTCCAACTACAGGGAATTGCGCTGAATGAACACGACATGTGATCGACAGCCCGCCTGCTTCCTGCCGGGCGTCCCTACACTACATCTACATCTACACAGATTGACTAAGTCCCACGGTAAGCCCAAGGAGGCTTGTGTTATGGGTACTCAGACAACGATATATATAATATATACATAGAAAACACCCATGACTCAGGAAAAAATATCTGTGCTCATCACACAAATAAATGCCCTGACCGGGATTTGAACCCAGGACCATCGGCTTCACAGGCAGGGTCACTACTCATTAGGCCAGAGCGATTATAATAATTACCTTCAAGTGACATTTCTTCAACCGGAATCGTCACTTTTATAACACTAACGGATCATATCCATAACAAATCCAGATCAAAATATTGTCTTCGGTTACCGCCATAGTTACTCATGAAATAAAACTCTGAAAACTATAAATGTATGTGGGATGTATTATAAATTCAATATACGCGATATAATCCGTTTTCATAGTTTTATTTCAAAAATCGAGATCAAATTCATAACCTGTTATTACAATCAGAATTAGCCTCCAGGAATCATTTATCATACGATGTCGGATGGAAAGCGACCCGTTTTAGCGAACGCTGAGATTGGCTGATTCTTGCGGTTCACTTAAATGTAATGATTATACATTTTCCAAACCAAGATAGGCTTCTGCCAGTGGAATCGAATAGTTATATAGTAAAATGAATCGAATATATAGTATGTATATAGAGTAGGTGTATTCGGAACACACCTGTGCCCGTACCATGAGTCCCTGACAGTGTCAAAACTGACATATACGATAACGTCTACGTAATTTACTTTCTATAAATTTTGCTCGCACTAATATGCGAGTACGAGCGAGATGCGTAAGTAAGTTACATTCTCGATAGCGTTTATGTTAGTACCGAACTGGTGGTAGCCGTACTGGACCCAGGCATCTGGCCGCTGTTCATCTGTGGAGGTCAGAGAATATATATACCACTCGAAGGGTGCAAATTTTAGACTTCTGGAATTGGTGTAGTATTAAGGGGTGTTATGTATTTAATTCATGAATCTAGTATAACTGGATCGGTCATGAGGGGTGGGGGGAAATGACCGAACGGGATAGTCTTATGTATCTTTCAGTAGGAGTAGCAGAGAAAGTGCTGTTATTGTTTGTCCTTGTCATAGTCTGACATTTTTTTTATTCCGCGCCGTTTGTTTTAATGGTGGGCTACAAATCTATTCGACCAATCTGGGGGCACGGCCGTGCCCCCGCCAAGACGAGACAAAGGGCAAAAGGCAGTGCATATCTTTTCTCGGCACGTTTCGCCGTATTTTCGAACCCTCGTAGTTTCGGCTTGGACAATGCTAGAGAGCTGAAATTTTTTGTATACCATGTACTCAGTAAACTTATCAAAAACACCAAGTTTTATTAAGCTACCTATTATACTTAAAAATTTATAGTACCCTAATTTTCACTGTCCGGAACACATGAAATTCGCGTCATAGAAAATACAGACTACTTCCTGAAGTCTTAGAATGCTGAAATTTGGCATGTAGAGATGGTTCGGTATGCAATCACATATGGTGACCAGAAATCTGTAACTTTCGCCCTGCAACCCCTTAAAATGGGGGTACCTAAAAATACCCATAAACCTGGAAACATTTGTTCCTGAAGTCCTAGAATCGTGAAATTTTGTGTGGTAGCAGTGATCGGAATGCTATTAAAAAAACAACGATAAAAAAAGGCAAAAAGTTTTCAAAGTACAGATTTGAACCAGGTTCACAAAAACCAGCCAGGTAGTGTAGTGCCCTCTATATTGGCACTGTTTGTTGCACGAATTAATAAACTAGTGAATATGAAATGACAGCTTTTTAGCGGCATACATTAATAGCAACTTTCCATTCCAATAGGGTTTTACCGGTTGACATTTTTAGAATGAATATCAACTATACCACGGTCTAAAATATAATGTCAAAGTTATGAAACATAATCTGTTCTTTAATTATTTCAAAATAGCTTGCCTAACACTAATCTAATACAGCTACTGAACACTGGATGGCGCCGTAATAAACTTTAAAAAATATATTAAAATCGCTTACTTATCACACGCGAGTGAAGGGCTAAACAAACCGGTATAAGTAAGCTCTCCGATTACGCTTATTTTGTTACGGAGCTTACGGTCAGGTTACACTGGTGGGTCCGAGATATCTACACGCCTACGAGTAGCCAGCTGTTGAGAACTCTGTCTGACACACCAGTGACGGCAGTGACGTCCGAAAATAAAAGGTCATATGTGAATGTAAGCTTCCCATCATGATATGATTATTTACCGTTCCCAGTAGCATTTGAGAAGCGTAAGTTATTTGACATTTAGGATATTGAATATTTTAGACAAATATAAAGAATAACGACCTGGTGGCCTAGCGGTAAGAGCGTGCGACTTTCAATCCGGAGGTCGCGGGTTCAAACCCCGGCTCGTACCAATGAGTTTTTCGAAACTTATGTACGAAATTATATTTATCAGTCGCGTTTCGGTGAAAGAAAACATCGTGAGGAAACGGGACTAATCCTAATAATGGCAATCGCTTTGGAATTAGTTGCCAAGCGGACCCCAGGCTCCCATTAGCCGTGTCGTGGCTAAAAATGCCGGGATAACGCGGTGACGCGAGATGGTGAACTTTAAACACAAGGGGGGTTCTGTGAGCTGTAGAACCTCGCGAACATAGCCTAAATAAGTGTAGCCTATTAGAAAAAAACATAAAACTGTACTTTTTGTTTTCGGATGTCACAGTACCATCAAACAGTTTCCAACGATTGGTAACTCGCGCCGTGTAGTGATCTCGAAACACCAGAGTAACGCGGCCGTAAGATCCGTAACAATGTATGCATATTCGAAGAGCTCATTTATATACCAGATTTTTTACCTCTTGACTTGCGTGTGATAAGTGAGCGATTTTAATATTTTTTTAATAAATTCTGCTTACAAAATTTCGCGAAAATAAGTTGAGTAATGGAACGGCGCGCACTTCGCACTCGCTAAAATCAAATTTTAATTTAAAAAATACATGCCAAACTAATCGTCGCACTACAAAGCCGCGGTTTTCCAACAGCACCACGATAACACGTAGGTATGTACCTACACACCAAGGTATCTTTATCCCTAGGTGAAATTTGGCTACTTATTCTCCATTAAGAATTAAATATCTAAATAGATAAAATTTCTGCATTAGATGTCTGCATGTAGATAGAACACGTCTCAAAAAGAAAAAAAATGCTTAATGATATCGAAACCGCTACTTCTTTAGGCGCTGATCTACAATGACTCCGTGATTCTGTATATTTTTCAAAAATGGAATATGTACTTAGTCGTAAACATGAACACAAAATTCACAAAAATCGATTGAGTGAGCTGAATCGGAGACCTTCAGTAACGCTTACTTCATTAAAAACAATTCCGATTATGGTAATAATGCTTTAAAATTTCGAGAAACATACAATTACATACATAAAATTCCTGACATAATTTATATAGGCCCTACATATACATATAGCGCTAGCAATACGTAAGTTTTATAAAAATCTAATGTAAAAATATTTTAAATTATGCCTGTTTACATGATCCTGTATTATCGTAGATTCTATAAACGAATAATTGTCATTTCTAGCTGGTATATCAACTCTTACAAAAATGAATGAAATCCCACCAAAAACATTTCATGTAAAGTGTTGCCAAGACTAGGCGCATAAAGCTTTTACACTCAAAAGCTATCAGATCCCGTAGTAGGTACCAAGACTTACTCTGCAAGTCCTAACTTTATAAGCTCTAACTGTATAAAGCCAACATCTTGGTCAAACGTACAGTACGGCTTGGCCGTTTCGTTGCAGTCACGTAAACACTCCCTCGGTGGACTTGTTGTACAAAGTAGTAACACAAGTCTTTCAAATTCTGAGTGTCAGTAAGAGATTGTCCAAATTGTCCATTTGACAGCAACGAATCGGCCATGCCGTACTGTACGTTTGACCAAGATGTTGGCTTTATACAGTTAGAGCTTATAAAGTTAGGACTTGCAGAGTAAGTCTTGGTACCTACTACGGGATCTGATAGCTTTTGAGTGTAAAAGCTTTATGCGCCTAGTCTTGGCAACACTTTACATGAAATGTTTTTGGTGGGATCATATTGTCGCATTACGTATGTTCCGTCCCTCACGGGCGCACGCGTACAGCTGATCTATGTAATGCTAGGTCTATGATTTAATTCAAATATAACACTGCCAGACGTTTCTGTTGATGGAAAAAAGTGCTAGGACTGGTTTTGTCTTCATAGTCATCGTCTACGCCGTCACTCTACGGTTATGGTTTCCGCAATATTATTTATTCTAATGATAAAATATAGGTAGGGCCGACCTTAGTACGGTGGTTTTTGGTCTAGAAGTCTTCTGGAAATCGATTTTTGCTCATGTCGTCGCAAATATGGACATACTTGGTATCAGTCCTGAATACAATTATATGAGATGACAAGCGCGAAAGTGGTGGGGGTAGTTGCTATGACGTCAAAGAGTCGGCAGTACAAAGTTTTTACTTTTTTTATCATACCATGTGGGGTATCAAATGAAAGGGCTTTGTGAGTAGATCACAAATATATAACATACTGTAACATTTTCACTACTTCGTCTAACAAATTATTAGAAAACGTTAAAAAATTTCACAATCTACAGTTGACTTTGAACTGCTCTAAATTGAAAATAACAATGGATCATTCCAAAATACATACCAAGTGACTGTGAATATCCTCTATATAACGTTAAAAAATAATTAACCAGATATAACCAAAAATAAGAAAAGTACATCAAGTTGAAACAAAGTATAATTATCTGTTACATTAAACTGCAAATATTATTAAAAGATACAAAAAACCAAACTATTTACATATATTTTTAAAATGGTCTTTTCACTAGCTTTCATTTGGTACCCATATTGCTATAGTAAGAAAAAAAACAACCCCCCCCACCCTTTTTCATTAGCGGGCGCCATAGCCAGACCAGACCAGCCAGAAAGGTCCAAGTTCTCGTAAGTACTTTGGCATTCATATCCAATTGAAAAGTTTTGCTGGCGTTATTCTGACTTCCACTGATGAACAGCTGCCAGATGCATGGGTACGTTTCGTTGCTCTCTTTATCATTTTCCGAGGCTGGCTCTTTAGTCTTCAAGTGATAAGTAAGCTAGATACTTTTTCTTTTTTTTTGCGCCGTTGGTACAGTACGGATGTCTACCGTTTTCAATTCTCCCTCAATTGCTCAAAGGTCAACTGGAAGAGATCCCTTAAAGGGATAAGTTCACCTTTGTACTACCTAATCCTTACTAATGACGAATGTTATTTTTCCTGTTTTGTATTGATTTTTGTACAATAAAGTGTTACTACTACTACTACCTAGTTACCTACTACTAAAGGTCAAAGTGACTAAAATTCTTTTGCATAAAGTTCCGTTCGTGTTTATACACGAGCGAATTGTTGCATCCGTCGTCAGAGCGCCAACAGCTGCTCAACTACTGGAACGAAATACCCTCAGTGCTCATAAAGGTACTATCTCCTACAATCAAGTTAGCAAATTATGCGTCCGTTGTTTGATAAGACGCCTTCGTACTTACGTGTACTGTACAGTCACCTGCAATGGCTGCAATAATATGTTACTCTTCGAAGGCCGCAAAAATATGTGACACGTTTTATGGCTGTACAAATAAGATCGTGTCAGATATTTTTGCGGCCTTCGTTGTGTAACATATTATTGCAGGTGACTGTACGGATGGAAGAATAAGCTTATAAGCGCTGTAAATTGTTGGTGTGTGCAAATTTCACGAATAAACTATCAAAGGTGACGTTCCACGGGAAAAGGTACCTTATGGCGGCTGGCGCTTACATCTCATAGCACCGCAATAGTATTGGAGCGGCGTTAATAATAACGTAAGCGCCAACTGCCATAAGGTACCGTGGCACGTCACAAAGTTTCTTGGTACCCACCTATCAAATGAACTTACTAAATCGACATAACGCGTTACGAGTAGGCGCATAAGTACCTAAGTACTTTTTTTACTAGCAGATGGCGTTCTACATACAAGGTGGATTTTCTTACTCGGTCAGTGAGGGCAGCTACCAGATCCCGTGCTGCTACACGAAAACGGTCTGAGAAGACCTTCCCTTGATTTCAAATTAATGAAGATTGGCGTTTAGAGATTTTGGAAAAAAACATACAGGTTGCGAGAAAAAGGTCATTTTTGACAAATTTTTATTTAGGCCTAAGACCATTTAGCGTAGTAACACGGGATCTAATAGCTGCCCTCACTAACCCTATAAGAAAATCCATCCTGTATAGTTAAATTTATGGTATTTTCTGAAGACTACTTTATTATTAAAAATCTTTAGTAAATACCTAGTCGTTTATACTACAAACTATACGCTACGATACTATTACGCTGTTATTAACGCCGCTCCAATACTGTTGCGGTGCTATGAGATGTAAGCGCCAGCCGCCATAAGGTACCTTTTCCCATGAAACGTCACATTTTGTAATGGATTTAATTTAATTATTAACGAGAACGGAAATAATGAAAATGGAAAATTTAAATGCATTGCCCGAGAGTATACGCTAGTTTCGGAGTATGCTCGGATGTCCAGGCAATTTCGCCATGCTAATGTGGCTACGTATTCAACTCCAAACACGGTAAATGTGGGCTAAAATGTTCAGGAATTATAATAAGTAAATAAATTCGTTAAATTGCACTTACACAAGATCAGTAATCAATGTTTTGAAGCTTCTTTGTTAGTGTACTTAGTAATTAAAATGGTTATTTTTATGTGATTGTTTTTAGGTTTCGGTACCAAATTGGTAAAAAAGGAACTTATGGTGCGACTCTGTCCGTTCGTCTGTCTGTCACATTGCTAAATATCTCGAGAACTACTTACGCTATCGATTTCAAATTGGTAATATTTATGAACAAGACTAACCATGACGCATAAAGATGCAAAAACACAGATAAAGAGGGGGGCTTTATCTCCAAAGTTGACCAAAGAAAGCTTATGCTTTTTTTATAAACATTAACATTGTTATAGAAATAACAGAAAATATATAATCAAACCTCTATCTTGATATATATATTTTTAAATTAATAGTATACTTAAAACATTTTAGAGTTTAGTTTGCAATGTAACTACCTATGGGTGTCATAATAAATAAATAAATATTATCGGACATTCTTACATAGATTGACTAAGTCCCACGGTAAGCCCAAGGATGTTATGGGTACTCAGACAAGTAGTACAACGGTGAATACATAGAAAACACCCATGACTCAGGAACAAATCATTCTTATTTTGGATACTTACTTAAATTCGTTTGACTTAGCTGTCCCAAAGTGCAGGTTTTATCATTATAAGTGTGAATGTGATCTTTAAATTTGCGGGTGTGTGTGTGGTGTTCCATCTACTATTTCCTTGCTGTGTGGCTGAAAAATACAAAATACACCTTAGAGGGATAGAAGTTATTGCAGGTAATAAATAAGGTACTAAACGACTAGAGTTGCTCTAGGGATTTGCAACGTTAGGGTGTAAAACGTACGCTAACGTCCAAAAATATCATAAGCAAATGGCTAAAAGTAAGGCCGAGATGCATGGCCAACTGAAAGTTTTTCTTTATATCTTATACTATGAAACGCGCAAATATACCTAAATATATCAATCGATTTTGGCTATATTCACAATTTTTTTACAATCAATTCGGCTGCTAGGATGCTCTCAAAAACGAGCACTTCACAGCACTAGCCGCAACTCAAAAACAAAGTAAACCAGCGGTACAATTTCAGAGGTATTGGGATTGCTTGGCTCGCGATCAGATTTATCGACGTAGCTGGGCGCTGAACATTTCCTGATCGTATCTTCCTTGGCTTCGCGCGTCGAGTTCTCGGTTAATGTGGTTTCAAGCTTTATAAAAACTATGTGTAATCAAAGCGGTTCTCCCTCCCGATTAGCACGCCTGCGACAGGTGCTTTGAATGATATTCCTGCAATTGTCTTGAACCGCATCGGAGCATGGGATGGTCGAAAGCTCTAGCGCGCCATTTAAGTGCGCTCTCCGGTTATGCATATTTTTTTACTAAGAGCGTGAAAGAAAAAGGTAACATTGGTATATAGGTATGCCATGTGCTTTCTCGTCCTGCCGCTGATACAAATTGAAAGTAGCTAATTAGATATTCGTATCTTGACGTTGTTTTTAAGGGACCCTGAAGAAAGTTACAGACCAATGCAAATGCATGTCTTGATTCAAGGTAATATTTTCTCTCCTCATTTTATTCACGGATTATTGTTATTCACGAAATATCCAGTTTGTTTATAAACTAGGTACTTAGTTATTAGACATATTACAAGCCTTGAGCTCTCAATATAATGGTTCATGCAAGAACTCAACGCGCCTGCACTCGCGCATCCTATGCTACACGACGTGCTACGGTGTAGAGATCGGTGAATTTTATTGTTTCCCCTCTTGTGGTTCTACAAACTTTTGTGTTCACGCGACCGCTTGAACGAACTTAGCGATTGGGCGGGCATTTATCTTGAAAGTCGCAGTTTCAAAGTACCTGGTGAGACATTGTAACATTTGTGAGCCCGATCAGATATTACTTACATTCTTTGTTTTTAGCTCACCAAACGAAAACCAAAAATTGCCAATCGGGGGAAATAATTCGTGTATAAACGTAGTATTTAGGTATAGTTGTAGGGAATGGTGTACTACACAACATACCTACTAAAAGTACCGGAGGGTGGGGGTGAAGCTAACGGGTGGGGGATTTAAAGGTCCCTTTTTATAGTTTTTCGTAAATAACTTGTAAACGGTAGCCCATAGCAAAAATTTGTCTTATACGTAAATAATCTGTATAAAATCTCTTATATTCTGCTTAGCCTTAAGGTTGACTGGTAGAGAATGCCTTATGGCATTGAGTCCGCCTTTTGTACTGTAAGGTTTTTTCTTTTGTGCAATAAAGATTAAATAAATAAATATGTACTGTAAAACGTTGTACGATACACGTGCGAATAGGTAATTCGCAACTCGTCTCGATTTAAAACACTCCCTTCGGTCGTGTTTTAATTTATCTCCAATCGTTGCGAATTTCCAATTTTTTTTGAACTTGTATCGTAATCTGTTATTACTTTTAGAATTCCGTACCTCAAAAGGAAAAAACGGAACCCTTATAGGATCACTCGTGCGTCTGTCTGTCTGTCTGTCCGTCTGTTTTCTTCATATACCTACCTAATAAATTAGACACCCAAATTACTATCCCATGATTTTGTTTTCCTCCGAACTTTCTACTATGGGGTGTGCGAGCTAATAGCTAGAGTTAGAGCTAGCCAGTAGGTAGGTATAAAAACGCTCTTAGATAACACATACTTGTTACGTATCTCGGGGTCTCGTTACATTGGTATCAAAAAAACAAAGGGATGGGAATACTGGTTTCAGGTTTTCAGCGGATAATCACAAATCCAGCAGGGACGCCTGAATGTGATTTATTACGTCATATGAATAAGGCATGGCTTTTAGGGTTGAATGTACCTATCCATCATATTATAATCTCGTTATTTGTGAAAATAGAATATAACATCATTATGAATATATTCGTTTCCGCAACGGCGCATACGAATTTTCAATTTCTTTCTATACCTTTATATTGACAACGTACTACTACTTTAAAAACACATCCGACAGAGAAACATGTATATTATAATTATACTTTTCACTTATTAGGTACATCTTGGAAATTTTATGTTTTGTGTGTATATTTAAAAAATAATAAATTTAAGCTTAATATTCTACAACAATTTCATCCTTAATTAACATACCTTTTATTTGGGATACGAGTAGGGTAGGGTAGGATACAGTGGCTCAGTCGCCCCAATATCGCCTCTATCATGTTGGAATAAGTTTGAGTGAGCCACTGTTTCCTACCCTACCCTACGTATATTATGCAGAATGCTAAAGCACAATGAACTGATATATAATTATCTCTACTAAATTTCATTGAAGTAAGCGATAACTGCCAAGCTCAGGGCTTGTATTCCTATGGTTAACTGAACAGGCGAGCAATAGCCTCAAACATACCAGTTCAAGTTAAGTCTAGAGATTTACACCAATTATGCTTCTAATTTCAGCGTTCTGTGCCCTTATAGTTAAAAAAAATAGGTTATAAATAATTATCTACCTAATTTAAATCTTTTCTTTAAATTATTTTCTTATGTATACTTAATATGAAAGTAATAATAGCTAGGCGTGGGCGAAGAGGCCCCTCACTGTCGGCCTCGCACTTAAGGGGGCCCCGAGAGAGCCAATCTTTTTCCTACCTTTGGAACCTTACCTTACCTTAGAATACACATTGAAAGAAAAGGGCCTCGCAGATGTGTCTTCACCTACGACTAGTTAGTTCATGCTACGCCACTGATTGGAACCTTATACTTAAATTATCAATAAAAGCCAAAAGAACATGGTTGTGATCATTGCTCATTTAGAGTTACCTTTTTTTACGTTACACATGCCACCTGGTCCGGGGGAACCAGGGGGGATGATGGACTAACCAGAGGACTAATACCGTCTAAAACCACCAACGAGTGCCGACTCCGCCTTAGATAGGGTGCCGCAGGGTTGCTATCAGCATTCGACCGCATGCATTAGACCGTACGAAAGAAAAAGAAGAGTTTTCTTTTTCTTTCACAGCGTAACTTTTTTACTAACTATCAGAGTATTTATGCTAGGTACTTCATACAAGCAACATTAGGCTTTTATAGGCGGTTTTCTGTCTCCAGTGCGAAGTGGTAAGGTAGATCAGTCACATTGGCTCACCACAAGCGAGTAGTTGCCAATCTACTAAAATACTTCTCTGTGCTCAACTGGGCAGGACCCGAGCCATTAGTTGGCTGTATCGTAGTCGGTGCAAATCTAACTGCACGAATCGTGCCTTAAATCCTAACCATAATTGGGCTTTGTACAAAACGCTGCAAAACCAGATGAAATAATGCTTTCATAGTGCAACAATAGGGCTACACCTCGATAATTACAGCCATTTTGAGCAATATCTACGGGCTATAAGTGTTTCAGTTTTAATTAAAGTATTACAATAGGGTAGATTTATACGAGTCATATTTAAACTTAAGTCATTGCCAATAGGATTGAAAATACGGTGTTATCTAATTGACATTCGCATGTCGAAGACTAGGACGTTTACCTGATATGTAATATAGTTTGATTTGAGTCTGGCAGAATGGTTCCACGAGTGGTATGTAATGTTATAATACCTGATATGGAGTAAGGTTGGTGTCCGAGGCTTATAGACGGGTATAGGTAAGGTACTATATTGGCGCCTGGCGGTAAGGACCTGCGGTTGTCCGTTATGGCTTAATGGCATTTATCACACTTGCAGTTTCCTGACGCGTTCTCAGTTTGATACTGTAGGCAGTAAAATGTAAGGTTAACTTACATGTACTTACTAAAAATCAGACGCGCTGCTGACACCATCGGACTTGTAAGCGTTTAAAACCGTTTAAGGCCGCTTTCCATGAAAATGAGAAAAGAAGACATGTGAACAGATTCTGAATGTGTGCAAAAGTGACATTATCAAAAGTATGAAAGCGGAAAATTAATATCCTCATAATGATTAACTCGACTGATAGGTACTAATGTAATGTAGGTATACCTGGATTACAAGTAGCATGTATAAAAGTCCACGTAACCTAGGTAATCTGCCCGTGAAGTGACCCGGAGAGACAGGGGCCAAATTATTAATGTGTATTGGAACGCGGGATTGTTTTCAAACGTCGCACTGCTGCCGGCGACGGAACAACGGTTTTCAAACCTAGGTAGTTTCAATCAAACCAGTTAGGTACCTATATTACAAATATTTTGGTTTAGCCAATGAGATCCTCTTTAGTATTATTTGACTATATAGGTATGTATAATCTACAGGATTATATGAGAAGTGTCTTTTCAAAAGGGCTTATTTCTCTATGGAAACCATACAAAAATAAGCCCTTTTGAATTTGAATTCATATGATAAAAAAAGGAGCCAGATTCAGATTGAACAATTTATTATGGCTTTTAACTGGTTTTGAGACGATCTTGACGCGCGCATATTACGCATGACTAACTTCATTTTGCATGTACCAATCAGCGTGAGCGATCTTCAAGGTCGTATCAAAACCAGCTCAAAACCATAACAAATTGTTAAATGTGAATCGAGCTCTAGATACTACTTATAAATAGCAATAGCAGAAATTTGCGATACCACTGAAACGAAATATGCATGCCATCGCGTTATGAACGTTACTTACTACGTGCCGTATGCAATTTCAATGCAAACCTTAAACAATGGATCTAAAATACAACTTGCGACATCGATGTTTTTTCAGGCACCTGGCACTACTGGCAGTTGTTCATTGGTGGAAATCAATGTGGCACTCCGGTCAAGGGGGTTGTAAATCATTCAAAAGTGTGTATTTATAGAATTCTAAGTTTAGCATGGTATTTTTGGTTCAGAATTAATACAATTGGAATATAACATTAATTGCCAGGCAGTTGGGGGAAAAAGTGCAGTGGTGACGTCATAGGGAGTGTTCATTAAATGTAATTTTCAAAAATTTTTAAAATTGTGAGAAAACAAATCTACTCTTAACTAAAATAACAATGCAATGTGTTTATTTTATTCTAATAAATCTAATGCATTTATACTTAAAATACAAAATTTTGAAAGATAAAGTCGAGGCAAATCCTCCAAGGACGCCTCCAACTCCATCCATATTTCCTGTCCTGTGGTTATTGTTTCCGCAATGTTGTATGTTTGAAAGTTAGAATTCATAGGCGCTTGAATGACATTGCTTAGGAAATAACAGTGAGAAATAAGGGAATAAAAATAAAATAAAATTTATAAAGAAAAATTCATCGGTCTAGAGTTTAGTAGTTTCACTTGCAGGTGTCTATTCCTAATGTGCCTGTTTATAAATAACATCAAAAACACGTAATAAAACTACATTTACCACAAACGTACGGAAATCAAATAGTTTTTTCGTTGCTTCGCAATTTCACTGAAAATCCAGTTGTAGCGTCTGTCGTCGTCCGCTATCTGTCGAGAACTAGTCGTCAACTGGTCTTGTTGGCTGTCATGTTTAATTTTGAATTTAGATGTCGGTCGTTCCAATATTCCAAATAATATGTATGTTAGTCAGCCAGTCAGTCAGTCGGTCTATGTCAGGTCGCCACGGAGGTTAGAAGCCCCGACATCCCCACCTCCAGTATTGGACGTCTGCCAATACTCAAGGGCAGAGGGGCCTCCCACCACCGTGACTTAGTCGAGTCGGGCTGTGTCAAGTTAGGCCGTGTCAGGCCGTGTCAAGTCGTCAAGCCGTGTCAGACCATGTCAGGTCGTGTCAGGCCGTGTCAGGCCGGGTCTGACCTTGTCGAGTCAAGTCAGGCCATGTCAGGCCGTGTCAAGTCGTCAGGCCGGGTCAGACCACGTCAGGCCATGTCAGGCCGGGTCTGACCTTGTCGAGTCAAATAAAGTCAGGTTAAGTCGTCGCTTAAGTCAGTCAGGGCAGTCAGTTCAATCCTGCGTCGGTCTCACGTCAAGTCTACATAGTTTAGTCACCGGTCGCTGGTACAGTCCATGACCGGTTTGGACGTCTGCCACTCGGACCTGTCCGTCACGTCCTGGGTAAGTCTTCACTACTCTTCCTCGCGGCCACAGGTTGCGAGGTGACTGGCTGTCGGCTATGACGACTATGTCACCTTCAGCGAGGGGGGTTGAGGACTGGTACCACTTTTCGCGCCTTGTCAAGGTGGGTAAATACTCCTTCACCCAGCGCTTCCACAGTAAGTCAGCCAGCCTCTGAGACTCTCGCCACGACCGCCGCAGGAGGTCCCCGTCGTTGAAGGTTCCGGAAGTTGCAGTCATTCCTGTCCGGTCTGTCATCGGCATTAGGAAGTCATTAGGCGTAAGTGGTAAGTCGTCATTGTGATCTAGGGGGACGTAGGTAAGCGGCCTGCCGTTCACGATTGCTTCCGCCTCAGCCAGCAGAGTGGTGAGGGTGTCCTCCCTGGGGATCCTGGTATTGAGGGTGGCTTTCAGCGCAGTCTTCACGGCTCTGACCATTCGCTCCCAGCAGCCTCCCATGTGCGGAGCTACAGGAGCAATAAATCTCCATTCTATCTGCCGAGGGCTACTGAAGCGGGTAAGCTCGTCTCGGTCGATGGCTCGTACGGCTTGCGTGAGTTCGCGGTCAGCTCCCCTGAAGGTGGTCGCATTGTCGCTCCATATTGTTTTCGGGCATCCACGTCTGGCGATAAAACGTCGCAGAGCCATTAGGGCGCTCGTCGTTGTCAGGTCGCTCGCGAGCTCTATGTGAATGGCTCTGACTGTCATGCAAGTGAACAGGGCACCGTAGCGTTTCTCTTGGCGGCGTCCAATCTTCACAGTCATCGGCCCGAAGTAATCGAGTCCAGTATGAGTGAAGGCACGGCCTGTCGGCGTGACTCTCATGTCCGGCAGCTGCCCCATTAGTGGGGGAGACGGCTTGGCACGAGCATTCTTGCAGACCTGGCAGTCGTTCCAGGCGGTTTTCACAGCATTCCTCCCGCTGACTATCCACCACTTGCGTCTTAGGTTGAGGTGAGCTTCTTCTCGGTTCACGTGCGCTTGGTCAAGATGTTGCTGGCGGACCAGCAGTCGCGTAAACTCATCTTTCGGGTGCAAGATGATTGGGCGTTTGGCTTCTGCAGTCAGGCTTACCGCGGATTCGGTCCTACCACGGGCACGTAGGAGACCATCAGAGTCTAAATACGGGGTCAGCTGCCGAAGGCAGCTTTTGTTGCTCACCGTGTTAGACCGTCGTAGCGTGGAGATTTCTTCGGCAAAGGTTCTCTCTTGGGAGTCAGCGGCACACAGTCGTTCGGCATTGTCGAGCTCCTGCGCAGTCAGTTCGCCGGCTTGTATAGAGCCTAGTTGCTGTTGTCTGGCGTTCCTCACGTACCTGAGAAGCCAGGCTACAGACCTCACGAATCTCCAATATTTCGAGAACCGTCTGATGTCTGGGAGAGCACGTCCGCAATGTCTGTTTATTAAGCACACGGCCTTGACCTCAACGTCGTCGGGGTCCAAAGATGCTTCAGTGTCAGGTTTGGGCCAGGTCTTTTCGGGCTGTTTCAGGAAGTCGGGTCCGTTCAGCCATCTCGAGCGATCGATGGCGTCTGCATCGCGCGTTGCGTCGTCGGCAGGGTTGAGGTCCGTCGGCACCCACCTCCAGTCACGGAAGTCTGTCAGCTCGGTGACTTCGGCAACGCGATGCGCGACGAAAGGCTTGAAACGCCCCGTGTCAGACTTCAGCCAGGCGACAACAGTCTTCGAGTCGGTCCAGAACGTCGTAGGTCCGTCAAATTTAATGTACTCCCTCAAAACGCGGGAGAGACGAGCACCCATGACAGCAGCTTGAAGTTCGAGTCGAGGGATGCTGAGGGTCTTGAGTGGAGCTATGCGTCCTCGGGACATCACAAAGGCTAGGTGCCATTTACCTTTAAGCAATGGCAGTCGTAGGTAAGCGACGGTCGAGAATGCTCGGGAGCTGGCGTCACAAAAGATATGAAGCTGTACCTGCTCTCCCATGGCGGAATCTTCAGTCATCAGCCATCTTGGGATCCTCGTACTCTTCGCTTGTTCGAGCTTGTTTAGCCAGGTCTTCCATCGGTCATAATGGCTAGACCCGATCTCGTCGTCCCAGCCAATGGCATCTCTCCAGACGTCCTGAAGGATCAGTCTTCCCTTGATGGTGGTCGGTAGGAGAAACCCTAAAGGGTCAAAGACGCTCATAATGAGGCGGAGCACTTCTCGCTTGCTTGGGCGCTTCGTTCCAGACTGAAGATCTTGGCTGACGCTGTGGAACTTCATGCTGAAAGCAAAGGTGTCTGCTTCAGGGTCCCAGTTAACGCCTAGGACTCGTTCGAGTTGCTCTTCTTTATTGTCCGCCAAGAATTTCACTCCTCCAGGTGCAAGCTTATCTTCTGGCAGGTGTCGCAGTAGCTCCTTCGAATTTGACATAAGGTTTCGCATGTTGAAGCCTCCGGATGCATGTATCCGTAGTACGTCATCCACTGTGTTGATCGCCTCGTCTATGGTTTCAATGGAGTGGATATAGTCATCGACGTAGTGGTGATTCATTATCGCGTCTACGGCTTTTGGATGAGAGTCTTCAAAGCGACGAGCATTTTGGTTTTTTACGTATTGAGCCGATGCCGGTGAACATATGGCGCCAAACGTCATGACGTTCATGACGTACTCACCATCGACCCATAGAAGTCGCTGTGCTTGTCTGTCCTCTTCCCTGATTAGCACCCTGTGGAACATCTCTTGAATGTCACCCACTACTGCGACCTTGTGGCAGCGGAAGGCGAGCAGTACCCCAGGGAGGGAAGTCAAAAAGTCAGGCCCGCTTAGAAGGTGGTCATTGAGCGATTTCCCCGACACCCTAGCGGCGCAATCGAGAACTATTCGCAGCTTGTCAGGTTTGTTAGGATTAAAAACCGCGAAGTGCGGTAAAAACCATGTCTTTCCTGTCCTGACAGCTACGTCTCTGTCATTCAATTTTGAAATATAACCTTTTTCAAGGTTTTCTTTAACCTTATCCGAATAACGTCTTGCGAACTCTGGCAGTCTAGACATTTTTTTCTTAATGCCGTCAAGACGTTTGAGCGCCAAATTGTAGCTGTCAGGCAGATCAGGTATGTCATCCTTCCAAAGAAGGCCTGTCTCCCACCTGTCACCTACTAATTTTGACGTATTTTCTAAAATGGTTAAGGCTTTTAAGTCGTTTTTCGATCGAGGAACGTCGGTATACGGTTTGACACCAAATCCCTCGGTCGAAAACGACTGTTTTATTGCATCATTGAGCTCCTCACAGGCGCATAAATGCAGGACTGCAACGTCATTAGGCAAAATGTTAGGACTTTTGCCATGCACTACGTGTCCCAGGCGAGTGAGGCACACGTAGAGTGAGTCACTGCAGTTACGCCCTGAGAAGAGCTCCCTAGTGACAATAAGGTCTACATTGTCAGTACCTAAAAGAAGTAACGGTCGTTCGTCAATGTCGTCAGTCGTCCCTAAGTCGTCGTAAAATCTTTTTATTAAATCATGGTTACGCCCTAGCCTACCTAAATCATGTTTATACATAGGCAAGGCTAAATGTTTAACAGTATCGACAAAAATATCGTAGGAGTCTTCAACCTTCACGCCGCGGACGTTGATGCTGACGCGTTGCGAGCCCTTGGCTGCAGCCTGCATCCTGCATGCTCCCGTGAGGCGTAGGTCCGTCGCAGGGCCGGAGACTCCGAGGCGGCATGCGAGATCATCGTCCATAAGACTGACACCGGCTCCTCCGTCAAGCATCGCTAATATGTTCTCCGATCCCAGCGGCCCACTGACCACCACTCTGGCGACTTTGAGTATGACGTGACTAGTCGGCTGCACGTTAGTGTGAGTGACGACAGCGGCGGCTGATGAGGGCTTCGGATCGGGCATCATAGAGTTCGGTTCGGCGGGCTTCGGCTCGGCGTGTAGCGTCGTGTGGTGTGATCTTTTGCAATGTTCACATTTTTTTTTGTTGTAGCACTCCAAGATCTGGTGCCGAGGTGACATGCACGAAAAGCACAGTGCCCTAGATGTCACGTACTGCCAGCGGGCGTCCATAGAGAGGGCCAGGAATTTAGGGCACTTCTCTATATCGTGGTTGTCTTCGCACATGACGCACTTCTTAGTTGACTTACTGTTATTTTTGTTTACTGTGAACACGGCGGGTCGGCTGGTCATAGGTTGCTTTGTCGTTAGCGCGAGCTTACTGCGTGGTGAAGCGTAGCGTGCTGATGGCTCAAACGTACGGCTAGGCTTTTCTACGGACTTCGAAAGAATAGGAGCTATATGTGTGGCCGCGTTCGCTGTCTTCATAAGCCAGTCGGCCAAAGTTTGCATGGTTACACGGTCGTAGTATCTGTCATAAACGTAAAAACTCCATTGGTATTGCAGGATAGACGGTAATTTCGATATGATTTCCCGAATTAAAGTGATATTTGTTAGATGGCCCGTTTCATCTGTCAGTGTCATTGCTGCCACGATGTTTTGTACAGAGGTTGCGTAGTCGATGAGGCCGTTGACGTCGTCGTGCCTTATATTATTGATGGCACGAATTTTTGAAAGCATTACCTCAATAAGGTGGTCTTGTCGGCCGAATCTGAGCTTAAGCGTCGAAATAATTTTATCGAGGCCAGTTGCACTAACTAATAAAGCAGACACGGCATCGCGAGCTTTACCTTTTAGGCTTTTCATGAGCCGCGCGATGTTTTCCTCTTCACTGTATTTGCACAACTGGGTCGTTGTTTTAAATTGGCTATAGAAGATCGGCCATTCTAGGACGTCACCGGAAAAAGGCGGCAGCTCTTTGACCGATTGTCTTGCTAGTAGTTTAGTGAGCGTTCGCTCGATCGTGGTCGTCGGCGCGGAGTCTTGTCTCATCTTTTCTTTTAGTAACCTCGCTTTCAGCTCCAGGTACTCTGCTTCGCGTCGGAGTTCTTGTACGCGGTCGGCGGCGTCGTCCCTCGCAGTCTGTCGTCGTCGGTGACTTGCGGTGGACCAGGCTGTAGAACTATGCGACGGAGCCGGTGATGGCGCGCGAAGCGCCGGCCGTGGTGATGGAGTTTCGGCTTATTGCCGAAAACATTCGGGACGGGGCGCGGCTGGTTCGCCCGAGGAGCGGCGAGTGCGCGCGGCTGATTCGCCCGAGGAGCGGCGAGTGCGCGCGGCTGATTCGCCCGAGGAGCGGCGAGTGCGCGCGGCTACCACGTGCGGGGAGCGGCGATGGCGCGCGGCTGTTCCGCCCGAGGAGCGGCGAGTGCGTGCGGCTACCACGACGTACGGGGAGCGGCGATGGCGCGCGGCTGTTTCGCGCGGAACGCGGCGACGGTACGCGGCTACCACGTGCGGAACGCGGCGAAGGCGCGCGGGTGCTGGTGCCGGCACGCGGTGACGGCTCCCGGTCGGGCGGGTCGAGGACTTTCTTTTTACTTCTAGTTTCCATATCTTGATTTTTTTTACAAAGGTTGAAGGACCATGTAGCGTCTGTCGTCGTCCGCTATCTGTCGAGAACTAGTCGTCAACTGGTCTTGTTGGCTGTCATGTCTAATTTTGAATTTAGATGTCGGTCGTTCCAATATTCCAAATAATATGTATGTTAGTCAGCCAGTCAGTCAGTCGGTCTATGTCAGGTCGCCACGGAGGTTAGAAGCCCCGACACCAGTTAACTATCTTACTGAGCGTCACAATTTTTAGACCCGGTAAATAAACCTTCCTATGAAAGCACTTCCAAAAGCCTGACTCTATCAGTCAGTGCCGTATTTATTCTATCTTATTTACCTTCACGTTCAGTTAGTCCGGCGTTGAAAAAAGGATGCCAACATTTGTCGAGTCGCGCTCATAAATAACCGTAAGCGACAGCCGGGTCCGCCATTTTCCTGTTGACAAAATCGCACCCACAATACATTAAAACTTGTCTAAAGTTTCCATTGTTTATAGCTAGCCTAGAGATTGCTAAGTGGAGTTAAATTCAGTATTCTTTCAATTAAATTATAGTAAAACTACTTCAACAATTATCGTGAAATGATTGTAATGCGAATTAAAAGTGAAGGCCTACTTATTTTAAATAACGGATCAGTGTAAAAAACAATGGCTTTCAGACATGAGAGGCCTGTGCCTAGCACTGTAGTTTACACAGGCTGATTTTGCTGTATATCTCGTAAATAAACCTTATATATGTATATGGCTTTATGACTAGTCATACTTTCAGAGATGAATGTTAGGTCGTAGTGAATAATTTTTCCTATGAGTTTAACCTGTAAATCGTTAATCATGTTTTAATCTTTTGGACCCATAGTAAAAGTTGTGCAGTTATGATCGACCATTACATCTGAAAATAATTGAAGAGCTCACTCTGTATAGTCTAAAGAAAATGATGACGATGGTAGTAAAACCATGGTCTAGAATACTTTGGGCTTTAATATTCTCTAATGGCTAAAAATAATAACATTTGACAACTCTGTGTTATTACGGTTTGTGGTTATTTAGAAATGGTTGGTTCCACTTTAAATGTATGGTACCATTGTGCTCTCTACAGAAAAGAAAATAATCTTGATGAAACGTCTTGCAATAAAGCGAAAATCGTCTCGGCTGCCTTTTCGTCGAAATAAACTCGAACATTGAGCCGTCAAAGCGAAAAACTTTATTTTCATACCAAGTCTTACGGCAGTTATTATCTTTGTTAATAGAAGTATCCACATCCAGTCAGGCACCCTGTTGCAAACGTTTTCTACAAATGAGTTTTGTGCTAATAGATATTTCTAATGAGATCTGTTGCTATTTTTTATTAAGTTGCGACAACTGCAAAGTGTTGCGAGACCACTACTCTTGGTTTATTTATTTTACATATGCATATCTTTATTGCTATCATGTTCATCAGAGTACAAATGTTACAATAAATGCATTTGTGGGTACATGACACCATTTTATTTTATTTATCGAATAGGTAACACAGCATCACAGTAAAACCAAGGCACTATAAAACTACAAAATAACAGAAAATACCAGAATAAGAAAAACCATTCACATAAACATGAAATTAACAACAAATAAATTTAATTAATTAATTTAATTTAATTTATAAATTGACAGTCACAGGCCAATTCGAACGTACACTGACATCAGTCAGAATTATATTTGAATCTCGGAATATACGGACCAATTCGAGTTTTAGTTACCTATGCGATCTGATTCCGATGCGATACTGATCTGTCAGTGTCAAAAGTGACGCTATTGGTTGAAAAAATGTCACTTTTGCCACTATCGCACAACTAAAATTCGAATTGGCCCGTTTGTTTTCGTGCATTTCGCTCCAAAGAGGCTATAATAGGATAGAGCGGTACTGTCATAGTAAATTTTGTAACCACAGTTAATTCACTGCCATCTATCGACACACTTTAAAAATAAAAATTAAGATTTATAAAAATACGATAAAATGTATTTAAATATGGATAAATGATTTTTTTTATTTGCAATAATTATTATTATGATTTTGACCCATGTTCTTTCACTGATATGCGTTAAAATTGTTAAATACCAAACGAAACCGTCAACGCCTTCTATACGAGAGTAGGCCAAAGGTAGTGGCGCCATCTGATCGAAAATCAAATTTTCGTGATTTTCGAGGCACGTTTATTCCTTAGACTGTATCCTGTATATCTATCTTTGTTTCGCTCGTACTTGTCTTGGCGCGAGCGAGACGTACGATAACTAAATAAGTAACATGATTCAATTTAAATATCATTTTGATGTCAGTGTACGTTCAAATGTTCAAATTGGCCTGTAAGACAACATCCCATTATAAATGCGAAAGTAATTTCTTACCTCATCATCATCATCATTTTAGCCTTCAGTCGCCCACTGCTGAGCCCACTCCACCACTCTCTCTGCCACTCTTCGTGTACGCAACTTATCCCGGTCCTGGGCTAGTCTCAACCAAAAGTGCCCCGCGATTTTTCGAACGTTATCCACCCAACGAGCCAACGGACGCCAGGCACTTCTTTCATCCGAAAGCGGCCACCAATCCGTCAACATTTTGGTCCACCTGCCATCACTCTGCCTGACAACGTGTCCTGCCCAACTCCATTTAAGCTTGGTAATTTCTTACCTAGGTACTTTTATTATGGCAGTAGGTACTAATTCTACGGAGACAAAGTTACTACTATTACTTATTCTGTGGCAAAGATAGACTCCGTAATAGATGGATACAGTCTAAGGAAAAAACGTGCCCCGAAAATCACAAAAATTTGGTTCTCGATCAGATGTCGCTACTACCTTTGGCCTACACTCGTATAGAGGGCGTCGACGGTTTTGTTTTAACGCATATCAGTGAAAGAACATGGGTCAAAATAATAAAAATAATTAATGCAAATAAAAAAATCATTTATCCATATCATTTATACATTTCATCGTATTTTATAAATCTTCATTTTTAGTTTTAAAGTGTGTCGATAGATGGCAGTGAATTTACTGTGGTTACAAAATTTACTATAACAGTACCGCTCTATAATATTATATCCTCTTTGTTCTGTGGTCACGGGCTGAAGCTAGTATAACCAAATAGCAATAACTTAATGCAACCTACCCATGACGCACATGAAGTGTGTTCATTGCCTTTTCGGTTTTGTTTATTTTGTTTCGGCAAACTTTCCTCAAAAATAAAACCCTTAAAAACTAGTGTGATTAAACACAATTTTTAGCAATACTTAATACCTTCATAGCGCTTTTGGCAAAACAGAACTAATGGAATGTGGTTTACGCAATAATGAGTTAACCTCTTAAGACATTATTGATATTTTATTACGCGTTCTGCCCATTACTGCAATAAGTTAAGGTACTAAACGCATTTTTTTTATACCACGTCGGTGGCAATCAAGCATACGGCCCGCCTGATGGTAAGCAGTTACCGTAGCCTATGGACGCCTGCAACACCGGAGATATTACACGCGCGTTGCCGACTCTTTAAAAACCTGTACACTCCTATTTTGAAGAATCCCACACTGTAGCCCCTCGGGAAAACCTCGGCAGGGAGCTCATTCCACAGCCGAAGCGTACGCGGGAGGAAATTCCTCTTAAACCGCACAGTACGCGACCATTTAGGTGCTAGGGTGTGAGGATGAACACCCTGCCGATGGCGAGCAGTGCGGTGATAGAAAGCGGCCGTTGGCATCATGTCAAACAATTCTTCAGAGCACAGCCCATTGTACAAGCGGTAGAACACGCATAAGGAGGCGAAGTCTCTCCTTAGACTTAAAGGTTCAATACCGCTTGTGAGTTTGGGATCGTCGACGATTCGTACAGCGCGCCTTTGGACTGAGCTGGCATCCAGGTGCTCCTGCCCAAAGGTGACAGCAGTACTCCATATGGAGTCTGACTTGCGATTTATATACGAGTAGCAGCAGTCTTTGCCCCGGAGTAAAGTATCACCGTGCTTTATTGAGCACACCGAGTTTTTTGGATGCCAGATCAGCCTTCCCTTCTACGTGGCTACGGAATTGGACGTCACTGGAGATGTCGACACCGAGGATCCCAATACTCGCTGACATTTTAAGGGCTGTGCCTTCAAACTGTGGGACCACAGTAAATGGGGGTGGGGTTGAATCGCACTAAATTGTCCCGGCCCCACACCGAAACTCTGGATAGAGTGCCCTCAATATCCGACACAAGCTCTTCACGACTCTCTAGCATCACGGAACGAGGGATTTTTGCACGGCCTTCGTAATAGGCATCTCCAGTACTGTCGTCTGCATAGCAATGAATGTCGTCGATAGACAACATGTCATTGATGTGCAGCAAAAACAGCGTTGGTGATAGCACAGAGCCTTGCGGAACGCCAGCGTTAATGTCCATGCTATTGGAGCAGCTTCCGTCTACTACGGCTCGTATGCGTCTGCCAGACAAAAAGCTAGCGATCCATTTGCATAGTCCCTCCGGCAATCCATAAGATGGTAACTTCGACAGGAGACCCCGATGCCAGACCCGATCGAACGCCTTCGCTATATCTAGGCTAACTGCCAATGCCTCACCTTGACTCTCAATGGCCGAAGCCCAGCGGTGAGTGAGATACACTAGAAGATCACCAGTCGAGCGACCGTGGCGAAAACCATATTGACGGTCGCTGATCAGGCCGTGTTCTTCTAGGTATCTCAGGAGCTTTGCGTTGATTATACGCTCCATGACCTTAGAGAGAAGGGAGGTAATAGCGATAGGCCTGAAATTCGATGGGTCCGATCTATCGCCCTTTTTTAGGCACAGGGTGCACAAGGGCCGTCTTCCACGAAGATGGAACATGCCGTTTGTTGCTAGAGAGTGTGAAAAGACGCGCCAACAAGGAACATAACTCAGGAGCACACTGCTTAAGCACAAGTGCTGGAATGCCGTCTGGCCCGCTCGATGAACGTTTAGGGATAGCAACTCCCGCCGAATATCCCTCTGCGTGAATGAGATTTCGGGCATGGAGTATGCACACCGCGGGATGGTGGGCGGCACGGCGCTACCGTCGTCGTTCAGGGTCGAGTTCGAGGCAAAAAAGCAAAACAGACAACACATGTTAACGAATTTGTGTTAACCTCTTTTCCTTTTTTGGAATATTTATAAATTTCAAATCACTAAGGTTATTTTAACAAAATGAAGTCGAGCGGACCACCTACAATATGGCATTAAAATCTCATTTTTTAAGTTTTTGTGGGTTAACACATTATTGCTCATCAGCATCCGTAGGTACTTAAATAAAATTCAAAATTAAGAGATCCCTTTAGACGTAACATTTTTTGTTTTCGTTGTATCTGGATAGCGCTTTTGAAATCGTTTTGTTTAGTTTATTTCTTTGGTTGTCTTTCTTTGGCGATCATTTACTTTATTCTGGACAATTTTGTTATTCACATTGGCTTCACAATCGAGTAACCTAATCAGTAAAGGCAGGCGAAAGTCCCTATTGATTTTACCCATCATTCAGTGGCCATATTCGATTTGAATTCATAACAGCTCGTGACATGGTGACCAATGTATTTACTTATGTTTAAGCCTGGTGGTATTAGGGATGATAATTCGTTATAACATCCACAACTTTCAGTTGTGAAAATACCGTCCCATAGTCCCAAATGGACCAACCAAAATGTATAAAACAGCCAAATTTTAATCCCAAAACCTACCTAGCAACGGGAATGCACTTATTTTTTAGCCACCGTGTATTAACATGTAAGATAACTAGGTAACTGCTGGTAAAAGAAAGTACTTATTTCATTTGTAGTGATTTAGTTATTTTTATGCCGCCGTGTCATGAAATTCGCTGTGTTAACAAAGTTGAATTGCTCAGACCTAATTTACCTATTCGCAAACTTTAGACGTATCACCAATATGTGGAGTGTTTTGTAGTTACGAGATTGGATTGAAAGCATAGTTTCTACATATTGGAGAGTTAGAACGCCCACGACACCTAATTTAATAGAAAGGGTTTTTGGAACAAGGGATTTAGGTAACTAGGTAAGTAAGTATTTCACATAAAATCATGTAAATTTATTTGATCCTTGTTAGAACACTGTTAGCTTTGTAAAGGTAAATTATGGCAGTTAATAGGGAGGGTGCCCCGTAGAAAAATATAGCTTAATGTAAAACCTACCACTGAAAAACCAATGTCTTTTTTTCAGTATTTTTAAATACATTTTAGGGGTCGCTACCGCACTTGAAAAATTGGGACCCTCCATACAAGATGTTTTTTTATATATTTTTTTCATTTTGGAGGGGTTAGAGCCGGCGTAGTTTTATTTGACGGTCATAAGCGCATTGTAATATGCCTACTTAAATAATAAACTATATTTATCTTCAATACTTAGAAGTCTTAGAACCTCTAAAAAATAACATAACTAAATTTTTTTTAGAAAAAACACTGTATGGTGAGTCCACATTTTCAAATTGCGGTAGCGACCCCTAAAATGTCTAAAAAAATAGAAAATAAGATTACATTGTTTTTTTAGTGCTACATTTTACATTAAGCGGAAAAAGAAAAATATAACCGATGAAATAAGGCACCACCCTAACACACACGTTTCTCTAAGGGGTGTACCGAAAAAAAAAACTTTAAATTTCAAACGGCTGTAATTTTATTTCCAAGCAAGATGACGACAGCTTTTTACATACATACATACATACATACATATAATCACGCCTATTTCCCGGAGGGGTAGGCAGAGACCACGGATTTCCACTTGCTACGATCCTGACATACCTCTTTCGCTTCCTTCACTTTCATAACATTCCTCACACACAGCTTTTTAACCGCAGTTAAAAGTCCTATTATTAAATTATATATTCCAATATAAATAATTCTGCTTTTACACCATGCGACGTTACACCGGTGAATAGAAGAGATCACTGAAATTTAATTATTTCCAAATGGCAAGAAAATTTTCAACATCCTCCATGCTTGCTTTCGATACACTTAAAATTACCTCGAAGTTTCGTGCATTTTATAATATAAATAAATAATTTTGTACGTGGTCTCTTGAACAGAGGTCTCGAAGCGGCAGACCTCTAGGAACAAGTGACCCTAGGACCATCAGAAAGATTGTTAGGTAATAGAATTTGCGCTCGCCCCCGCATGCCTGTCATATTTATCGTGAAAAATTGGGGTACATATGCGGCTTAAGTGAAACGAACTATAAAGAAACATAGTAATAGATTTGTACAAAAGTTAGGATAGCTAAAGCAACCGAAAATTTGCGTTATTAATTTCTGGGCCAAGTCGAAAATCATACAATTTCCTTCGTACAAAAAGTCGCATTTTGTAATAGACGACGCGCAAAGCAAGACCACCATACGTCCTGTAGTGCGTTCTCTCGACTATTCATGGGCTCAAATTAAGAGTGTATTAAAAGAGAAGGATAAAACAGCCAAAAAACTTTAACAACTCCAGCAGGTGTTGGGATGGTGCAGGCAAATATGAAAAACAGCTCCGTAAACAGCTGCCACTGAATGCGCTAGGAAAAAGGTTCTTATCACTCCTTCAGAAAATTTAATATAAAATAAAACTGATAATTATCTAAATTAAAAGTAGCTTTATATTCTAGTAATCCTAAATTGCAAAAATCCTTATCAATTGCATCAGTTTTTTTTTTCACTTAAAGTTTACATTATTTTTTCGGTACACCCCTTAAAGAGTTGTTAATCGATTAGATTTAACGAGCGGGTATAGAAAATATATATATCATATAATTGATGTCAATGATGTCATATAATTGTCTTTACTATATGCACAACATACGTGACGCATGTCAAAATCGACTGGCTAGAAAAATAGATATAGAAGAAAGATCATATTACGTATTAAAAAAAAAAAAAACTATAAAGTTTGGGGGGCTGTAATTTTGCATACTTGATACTAATAGAAAGCCACATCATCAAAAAAAATTACAAGCCAAAACTCGCTGGGGGCAGATTCACTTAGCTTATCCTGGCATGGCCTTTGAATCAATTATTTGAATAAAGATCCACTTTGAATCAATGGTATTAGAAAATATAATTGAATTTGTGTTGTTTTAAAATCGAATGAAACAAAACAAAAGTAACTCCATTACAATAATAATTCAACATTCATTGGAGGTAATTTGTTCTAGTATTAGGACTTTGAATCCCAATAGGTTAAACAATTATATAGGTACATATGTCGTACCTACGTGTTGAAAAAAAAAACTTTCAGTCTTTTCAGTGCTTTTAATGTTTTTATTCACTTCTATTTTTAAGAAGATACCTACCCAAATCCACTTATCCGTGCCTAGTTAAATAAAGTGCATTAAAATGCCTCGCGGCTCCATGCAGTAAGTACTGTATAGAGGTCAGTGGGTTTCAGCTTGATACTAGGAGTGGTCATCCTTTGCGGCTGCGGCCCGTTCGGCAGCGCGCCAAGCACGTCCACAATTTACTTAGCTGTGGCGCTTCCACCGTGATATGAATATACTCACCAAAATATGTCTGTTCCGGTAAGGTTTTGACGGTTGCCACCAACATTTCATACCAGGAATATGTATAAATATGTATAAAGTCGGCCCGTGCATTTTTGCGAAATTCATGCAAATGCAGAAAATAAATAGGTTTTGTAGAGTCGGACCAAGCTAACTCGGCACAGACTGCAGTGATAAAGTGCGGAAGTCTCAACATTAACGTCTTTCTATGAGATTATGACGTTTATTATGATAGGTATCTCCATTCTTTGTTGTCTTGTTAAATAAAGTGCATTAAAATGCCCGCGGCTCCAGTAAGTACTATATAGGTCAGTGGGTTTCAGCTTGATACTAGGTTACGTCAAATTCAGTGCAGAGTTAGATTAGACGGTCGCCAATGAGGTCCAATGCAATCTACGCCTGGTAATTATCATGGCAACGCGTAACTTTAAGTTTAAAGCTAAGTAGGTAGTAAAAGTAGGTAAATACAGGAAAGAAGACACGGAACACTGTAGTAGTAAAAGTCAATACAGGAAAGAAGACACAATCAGGAAGGTATTATTATAACAATACCTAGAAATTTTAATTTGAAACTGAAAGTTTAAAGTGAAAACGAATTATCGTAATAACTTTCATGAGTTCAACCATCCATATATAATATGTTACTGCGAAAACTTATGTCAAGGCTGAGAGAATAAAAACGTTTCAGGGAACGGGCAGATCAAGTCATTTAATAATACAAATATTGTATTTAAGCAGAGTGCCCCGAGCTTATGCTAACGAACTGGCAATGGCATTATGTTGCGCCCTCGAGTCACTGTGTGAAGGTTCTGCACTCTCGACCGAGTTATAGCAGAGGGTTGTTTCGGAAAATCATTTGTTGCTTTAGGGAAAAGCGGGCAGTGTGAACGTGAGCGCCAGGGCGGAGAGACGCGTCGTGCCCAAGCCCTGACACCCGTCCGCGCCGCAGGAGATTACTTCGCAAAAAGTGCGTGCTACTTGCTGAAACAACGTGAAATGAAACGTGACACTGTTACGCACAGTGGCCCGTGACGAAGTGCCTACATGAAGTGAATGTTGCGTACAATAAACAGTTTACGAAGCTGTTTTCAAAACGTTTCCGGGAAACTTGGAATGAGTGATAACAGTAAGTTTAATTTAAACTTTCGTTGTTTGCATTATTGTACTAATTTAACCTCAGCTCAATTAAAAGAAATAAATTAATAGTTGAATGAATTGATAAAATTTATATGACTAAAGGTTTTATTTAAAAAGTTTGATGTCGAAAAATGAATACAAATCACTCACGTATAGCACTTTTTCTTTTTAGAAAATAGTTATATAGGTAAAGATAAATCAATCAATTGATTCAAATCAGCGTAATAGGCCGAGGAACACACGTTATAATAAGAATGACAATATAGGACATACATGCATGCACATATGTAGTAAGCTAAAATCTCCCCATGCCGTAGTCGTATATGAAATAAGATATGAGAACTAACCGAATGCTATTATCAGCCCCCGCTTGTGTAGGTAGAGTTACCCCGACTACCACGAATGCGCCGTGGTCTTCTAGATGGGCTACCACCACCACCTTTGTTTCCGGTTACGTCTTCTATAAAAGCTTTAAAAGCCCGAAATCACCATATTTTACAAAAAAAAAAGATAAACTATCATTCACGTAAATAGTTTCTACCACCTAATAAACTGCCAACATAACAGTTGGTTAAGATTTTTCCTATAAATAAAACCAGATAATTGACATGACAAGTGCAAAATTAAATATGTTGAAATCATTCTCCGAAATTCCTGGAAGCTAAGATTTAATCTCATGGCATTTATTTTTGTGCTTCGTTTATTATTGCGTTATTTTCATGTATTAAGAGTCCCCGCGGCAAGCTCGGCCGAATTTCACCTTCGCATACAAACGGAGTTACGTTCTCATTTTAAAACTACGTGTTGGATTGTAATGAGTTAGTTTATACCTATAGCTATAGTATATAAAACAAACGATATAGAGCAAAAACAAGTTTTGTATGAAAAACTTAGTCGCTGTATTTTTTTTTACTATTGTATCTGAAGCTACATAAACTAATTACAGACCTAGATATACCTTATCCTATTGTATGTATAAAGTCTCAGAGCAATCTAGCTAGTCGTTTTAAAATGAGAGCGTAACTAGGTTTGTATGGAGAACCGAGCTTGCCGGGGATTTTTATGTAATTGTAAAAGCAATACAAGGGAATTCAGCAACAGCAACAGATCTGATAAGGGGTATTAAGTCAAAGCTTGAAATTAATACATTGGTTTGATCAGTCAGTCCTTGGAGCACCAAAGGTTGCAAAAGCTTTCAGTCTCTGGTAACAATTTACTATATTGTGTTGTGAAACCCATGTGTGTAATATGCACAAACAATATTTCGCTGGACCTGAAAGATTTCATTCTGGTTTTCTGGCAGCTATCTTACAAGCGGCAATAAAAAATAGCAATAGAATATTTCCTCGCAAAAACGTAATGTAAATATGTAAAAGTTACTAACCAGTGTAGTGACTTACTTTCTTCAAGTCGATATGTTCTGACAGATGCAACACCAATGTCAAGTTCTGTAAATATAAAAAAAACAGCACCGAATAGGTACTTGTCTTATCTTTGCCAGGGTCCTTGGAACTGTGTTGATACTCATTTTACCAGTTTTTGCAATTTGGCTTAATGGTGTTTATTAAACAACATTCCAATCTCTATTCCTGAAATATAACCTAGTTAGGATTACAAACGCGATAGGCTGTCCTACATACAAACGAGCAACCCTCGTAGGTACATATATAATAACGTACCTATACGTCAAATGTTCGGTTACATAAGGCTGTTGCACACAGCATACGTACTGTAGCATGGCTACGCCTCCCTTCGCAGTACTATGATTTCGTTGCGTCGGTATAGGTACTCGAAGAATATGGCACGGTACCCAGAGCGTTGGGAATGTATTGCATACGATTCTACTGTCAAATTTAAATTTAATTACTATAGTGGTGAAAATAAGATTGAAAGTTTATGACGACAGTTGTGTATAGTGTGTTGTGTGTGGTGTAGTGTGGACACAATTTGGTTAAAATGTCTTGGTTCGCGCTAATACTTGATAAGAATCGGATTCCGCTAAACGTTTGCAGCCAAAGTACTCCCCTGACAGTCACGTGCCGAGGTGGTAGGCGCTGGTTTTACTGATGGTTTTACTGATCGGCGCTGAGTTCAGCGCAGGTCGGAACTGCGTGGCGCTGAGTCGGAGAAAGCGCCAGAAGCACGCCAGTAGCAAAACGGCAAGCGGGCGGCAAGCAGGAAGCCAACAAAAGTCACTCTGGACTTTGAAACGAATAATCGATATAGTTAGGAATTATTCTTGGGAAGTACCTACCTTTATGTTTGAGAGTTCATGGTCAAACAAATAACATAATCTTTATAACTTCATTAAGCTAAAAACACCAGGTACCTAGATTATGTATCGTACTTACCTAAATTGGCTAAAAAGGTTTGATTGTCCAGTTTCAAAGAGATATAATGATTACGGAATGTAAAAGTATGTCTATTAGCCAACATGTTGACAAGAACAATTAGCAATTAGCCATGACGCTGACAGATATAGGTATGTTGCATGAATGTTGGTTGACAGGCGTCTGGTATAGACAATAAACTAGATACATAAATAAAAGAGGGCAACAGAAGGGCGGGATTTGCTTATTGCTAGATTAATTATGCCTTGGTTTTGTTTTGACTTTATTACGCTATAACTGTATGAGCCAGAAAACTTGTAAAGTAAGACCAAGATAAGTCTGCAATGCAATTATGACAGCGAATTAAAAAAACTATATATGGCAATGTTTTTTAGCAGTCACCAAAGAGTATAATAATATATGTGCAGTCACTATTAAACGTCATTTACATGGTATGTGTTTATCAGAATCGTTTGAATATTCGTTGTGTTTTGTGATAAACGGGAAAAACATGGTGAAACCCTACAAAAGCGGCGTGCGAGTTACTTTGCCGCATGACGAATAATTTTACACTAGTAAAAAATCAGCTCAAAAACGACAATGTTCATAAAATTTGGAGTTGATGACAATGATGACGGGTAAGTTGAATGAAACATCTTAATACTTGCACCATAATTATGTAGATAATATAATATTGGTTTAGACTAAGGTTTCACAGCAAATTGAACACGCCTAATAGGTATAGGCAATATAGGCATACATACCTTATGAACTTTATCTTACTTTGCGAGATACTCATTGTACGAGCCGGGTTTAGAGCTCGAACCCACATCCTCAATGTGTATGATTACAGCATGGGTACCTAAATAGTTAGAGCTTTTATTTATAGAAATAGAAATAATTTATTTGTTAGCATAAACACAAAAATAGAAAATTATACAAAACAGAGAAACATAAGAAAGAAAAAGTGCCACGAAATGGTCTCACTTCAGCATGTTGCTGGCGACTTCCAGCGCTGATTTTCCGGTGAGACAATCCGGATTTTTAATGTATGTTTATTGTTTTAATGGTTTATTTCATTTTTCCGAAAACAGCGGCTCGCAAATGGCGGCCGTCTTTTTCTGTCATAGCCAAGAAAGGTTTGTTTGACGTAATTAATCAGCTCTAAAAAAGTAAGTAAATAAAAAAATTCACCATTCCCTTATCACCTCGAATAAAAATATTCATAGTACAATAGTAGTAGGTAGTTAGCACAATTCAAAAACATAAAGGCATTAAGGCCTTTTAATGCGTTCAATGATTGAACTTTTAATTAAGCATCTATTAAATAATTAAACCTTTTTCAATTTTACCGACACACAATTAGCCCCTGTGAGTCTGGCAGTCCAGTAAAACGTTCAAAAGCGTTTCCATTCCAACTTTGCTCGAGTGCCGTGCCGCTCGAAGAGCTGCAGGCCCGCAATATCATTCCATCAATATCGACATTGAAAAATGGACGGTAACATCCGATTCGTTAGTCGCAAAGAGAAAATAATGCAAAATGCGGAGGGTCGGAACAGAGAACGGTTCTCATAGGCGGATAACAAAAGGAATGCAACGGGAGCGGGTATCGTCCGTTTGATGAGCGCCGTATCGGTGCAGTACATGCGTTGGTACCAGTACTCTGACTTCAACTGTTACAGTATTACACTGTCGATATACAGTGTGTTGGTACCTAATAAAAAATACTGCGTATCAGTTTAAGGACGTACTCGGTAACGTATTCTGGTCAGGGAAATCCCTCTTTTCCTAATATATTCATTTTCATAATAGGTGTCTAATTTTGGCACTTCAGAATCTCTTGCAAGAATAGATGTATGTATCATTTGTCCGAATTCATTGTTTCCAAAAATCCAGATTAAGTTTTAGTTGTCTTTCTAAAGTTTTGAAGGTTTAGGTGAAAAAAAAAAGTTTTACAAATCAAAGTTTAGCAAATGATAAATCGAACAAAAAATCTTTAAAACAACGACTTTAATTAGAGACTAATAATAGGTTTAACAGCGTTAAAATAAAATGCCGTACGGTTGTGTACCTAATGTGTGTGCTGCATTTATGGATTGTGTTATGTTGTTGTTATACGTGTTTTAAAACGACACAGCTTTTTGTGCCTTTGATCCTTTTTAGACTTAGCAGAAATGGCTGCTCACGAAATACACATTAAATAGAGATGAACATTTTAATAAGATAGTTACGAATTAAGGCTAATTAGCCATTTGTAAATAATTTAGTTTGGGGCATAAATTAATGGAAGCCGCCTACCCATGTCTCTTACAGCTATGCAACGCAGACATTTTAATTAACGTCTACTACCGCAGTGACATTCCAATTTTTTTTGCGTTATATGAAATTAAAGGTAGTTATTTAAAGGCTAAGGTTAAGATATATACCAACATTAAAAGATAAAAGTTTTTATTTGTAGGAAATGGTTTATTTGCGGCCCATGTGATCTTGGGAATGAAATTCCCAAGATGAAGAAATTAGACAGTTTCCGTTGGTTACCTATAGATTCATGATTTCATAAGAAAAAACAGATGCCTATTATGGAGCAATGGATCTACAAGTTTAGACTATCAATTTACACAAGAACACAACTCGTTTTTTACAAAATTTACTGGTTAGTCAGTTAGTCAAATATTCTTATCTCAAACATCGGCTATGTGATACCTATGTACCTATTAAGAAGTTTAGGTATAGTCTTACAATTTTTAATTTTCCATCATAATACGATGTCAGCAAACTGAAAATGTTACTAGTACTGTAATATCGTAGTGTTGTAGCGGCGCGGAGTTTGTAGCGCGTAGCAATGGCTACGCTGCGATGCTTCGCCTGAAATGTTTTATTGATTGGTGGCATTTATCGAACGGGCTTAGTTTCTTACTCCCTTTATAAAAACATAACATGCCTCAATTTGTTTTTTGTTTATGTCTGCCAATCTACTCTAGCTAGGTAGTTCGGCAAGTGCCAAGGCCCAAGAGTGTAGAGTCGGTGCAAACTCAGCGTAGTAGATGGTCTTTAAGAAACACAAACGTCAACTCTACTATGCAGGCAAAGATATTCAAACCATTTCTTAGATTAGATTAGACAAACGTTGGCTTTAGACACAACTAATAGGTACAGGTAGGTACGTGTGGCAAAATCTTTCATTCAATCATATGATATCATTCAATCATATGATATAGGCAGGCACCCCAGGCAATAAGAAATCAAGATAATCCAACATGAAGCTAAAAATAAAAAGGCGGCTTCTTAATTATTAAATGCAATAAGTACTTTAAAATTACAGTGACAATAACTACATCTTTGACTTTTAAATCCTATTCGATTTAGATTCAGGATATAAAAATGACCTGTAGAGGCTGTAGATGACCGCAAACAAAATTTGTTTTGAAATAATATGCTTGTGTCTAAATATCGGCCTGAAGGTATTCTTACGAAAATAGCAAAGTTACATTGCCCGTACCCAAACTGACGTTACAAATACTTTGGCGAGGGAAAAATAGTCTAATCTCCAATAAATTGTTAGGTATGTATCTCGTAAATGTATTGACAGTGCAATAGTTATTTGTTATACAAGGGTGCAAAGTTGTATTTTACCCGCGAGTGTGGAGTTGAAACACGAGCAAGCGAAAGGATTCTATAGTTGAACCAATAGGTTCTAAAATAGAATCCTGAGCGTAGTAAGTGTTTCAACACACGAGAAGTAAAATACATTTGCACCCGTGTGTAACACAAAACTTTTCACCTCACTATAGCGAGGAAAGTGCAACATCCACAGGCGTTAGATCATCTTCATCACTGAAATCACTCATTTTTTACGATATTATAACAAAAAACTCTGGAAATTCTGTATTATTACGTGAGAAGTTTTTAAGTAAAAATTTTGTTGACAATGTTGACATTTCTGACGTATGAAATGTCAATGATGCGTTTTGAAATTGCATCGACTCAACTTGTACGTTCAGAATTATATTTAACATCATTATTAAAAAACAAACGTTTCTTATGGAACCTTAAGGTTTATGACATAAAATCATTAAATAAAGCTAAATTTGGTATTTTTTATTAGATTCTCAAACCATTTGTTTAATGATAATTAATATCAAACGAATCATTATTATGAGCGTTTTACGTTTTGTTATCTGTCAAGCTACTTAAACATGCTCCATCCAAGGTCAAATTACTTTCCCCACTAGTGGATCAAATGCGTTTTTCCCCGCTTGTTTTAAAGGATAAAAGACAACTTTCCGAGCTAGTGAGGGGAAAATGATATTGCACATGTCCTTAAACTTATCTCAGTGAGTTTCTATGGCTCATTTTATATATCGCGCGGATAGCCTAATATTAACAAGGCAAATAATGTAGCGTATAGGTATAAATCAAAAATATTGAGGACTAGATTTAACTAACGAGCGGGCCGAGTGCTTTATTGCCACCGTCATATTCTAAAAAACAAATGAGAGTAATGAACTTTTAGTCAGCTGGCAAAACACTTAGCAAATGTATTTTAAATTAGGATGTCATAAAACTCTCAGGTCCACGGGAGGCGGTATCGTTGTTCAAAGGAGGAAAGTGATTGATGTCTAAGGGTGTAGATAATATTGATGGCAAGTCGTCCTTTCAACGTGTTAATCATCTCCTTCGAAACATGCGACGTAGACAAATTTAATTAAATAAGCTATAACCGTCTTGGATCCCTTGTTATTAGGATGGCTTACGTGCTGTCACGGAAAGTACGGGTGCTTACGCGTGTTTTAGTAAATTGAATATTAAACATGATTTCGTAAATTATTATACAAAATTTAGGGAAACGTTGAACTAATTTCCTTAATTGAAATGATACAGAATTTTGGTAAAAAGTGGTAATTAACTCTAAAAATTCCGAATTACCGTGGTGGTGAAAATAGAAAATTATCGCTATTTAGTTAATGGTAGGTATCGCTAGTTATGTAAATTATCTATCGCTGTAGTATAAAATAATCAATTTCCTTTTATCGATGACTGCAGGGACGGCTAGTTATAAAATTGAGAAACCTAATACTCGTACTTACTGAAACTTGTTACGTACCTACTAGATCTGGGTTATTTACATATACATATATACTTCTGAATTAGGTATCCCTGACTTATAGGTAAATGGATATTTTATATAACTATAACTTATCAAGTTAATCAATTTATGGCGGCATTCTAAAGTAAAAACATCAGAAATTATAATACATATGTACTAATATCCATATTGAACCGATGTTAGAAGTCGGTTACACTTAAATAAGATCATTGAGTTAATTGATCGCCAAATAGTAGGTAAGTAAAGCCTTTTCATCTCCTATAATGAGATGAAGTTGAATTCGATGACTTCGCTGCCTTTCAGTTCAGTGGACTGAAGGCAAACATTTTAAGCCTAGTTCGGTGCCTCCACTTCATTTTGTGCGGCTGAGCCGAACTAGTGATGTACCATTATATTACAGGGAACTTAAGGAATAAAGAGTGCTCGTCGTAGTCGTTTTACATCAAATTCGAGGGAATTTTATTTTATAATTTTACCTTATGGTAAAATCCATAAAAAGCTAACATTTGAGCCTATTTAGTTCGGTGCTTTTATGCGGCTAGGCCTGGTAGTGTTATACAGATACTGGAATCTGGAATAAAACAGGATTTCATACCCGGAGGGCGCCTATGGAGCCCTATCTGTTACACAGCCTACATCGTATTTTGAATTGAAATCTGTATTAAAACATAGGAGTAATAAAATTTACCTAACAACAAAATCATAAAAAAATATTTTTCAACAAACCAACATTTTTAGCCCCGTAATGAGAAAAAATAGATGAAAATCCCAGCATTGACTACTTAATTAGAAATTATTCCGTCATTTGTGCTTTCATTTACTACGAGTATGTAATTGAAGAACAAAAATAATACGCAATTTATTTTCTTAATATTTTTATTTTTTATAGCAAAAATATTTTTTTCCGCCATTGAAACGGAAATGCATTTCTAAATATTTTCACATCACATCACTAGGGTGAGGCGGGCTAAAGTGTCTTGGAGCCAGAGTTTATTTTCGCCAAATGCTCGGCAAAGGCAGAATACTTTGTTTTTTTTTTCGTCTGCGCTCGATTAGCTGTTTCCCTTTTACCGGGCACGTTCGAAAATAAATTTTATTGATGTAGATGGCGTTGAGTAAGTGTCTAATGATGATAAATAGGTAGGTAGTAAATTTTACGAACAATGAACACTAATACAAATATGTTTTTACTGACCGACTGATTTAAAAAAACAACTCAGCACCGACGACAAATATGTTATGATGACACTTCCCCACACATCGCTAATGTGCAGCTAGTCCGTGCAGTGATAACTTGGTCCGAATCTATTACCTTAACTTACAATAAGAAGACACTCTGAAAAGACCGCTAGACACAAAAATTTCATTGATAACTTTAGTGATACGGAACCCTAAAGCAATTCAGAGTAACGTCATTTAATTGTCTCTTTTTAAGTTTTCTTCATCAGTATCACACTTCGCGGGTATTTAAAGCTAAAGTATTTTAAAATAGTCGAAGAGTCGCAACATTGTTCAACGTAGATGACGCTAACCTTGTCCCAATTACCGCGAAAGCTCCGCTTCTTACTGAAAGCTCTCGCCGGTATTCTCGGTAAGTAAGCTGGTTGCATTTTGCGGTCGGTGGATCTTGTAAAACCTGGATTTGAGATTAATATTCTTATCACCACACCGGCGTATCGTAAAAGCCTCTCTTTATACTTCAAAAACTGTTTAGAAAGTTGCATTATATCAACAAGAGTGGAAAACTCAGCTATGCAAATGTTGAGTTGTTGCCTCATGTTTTCTGATACAATTCCTAATTGAATTTAAGTGACGATTTTAAATGATAAATATTTTATAACGGTTTATTTAAAAAAAAATGTTTTACAGTCAGTATTTTCCTCGCGTTGTTGTGGTGAAAAATGTTGTGTTTCACTTTGGTTAACCCTCGTGCCTTGAAACTCTCGCAACGCTCAAGATTCCACTTTTTGAATTAATTCAATTTTGGTTTAGTTATTGGGCTTAACTACAACTTTGCCCCCTTGTAAAACAAACAACTAGTGTAGAGTAACATTATATTTTTATCTTTCATAGCCATGGTCTCGTTCAATTCAAGTAAGTATTCATAAAATTAAAATCAGTGAGTCTACGATATTCGGCGCGGGCCAGCGAGATTCGCGATCGTTTCCACTTGACTTGACGGGCAAGGCGAAAAAAAAAAACAATTATAAGAAAGAGCTTATAAAACTTAAGGTATTTCGATTTTATTGATCCTTTTTATTCCATTTTGCTAATTGAAAATTAAGAAATGAAATGACATAAAGTGAAATCTTATGTAGTGTTGTCAGATATTTTCTACAAAAAATATGTGGCAACACATAGTTTCTACTAAAAATAATAATATTACAGGCTACATTAATAGTACATTATTGTCGAGGCTCGGAAGTAGCTACTTGCTGGCTGAGGATTCGTTTTAAACGGACGACCTTGGGAGTCCGTTTAATTGAATCCGAAGCCAGCAAGTAGCCTTCCAGCCGAGTCATATATAGTGCTTTTCTCAAAAATGGCGCAATAAATGCAAATATAATAGAAATATTTTACAAAAGCAACGTTCTTATGTATATATTTTCAAAGAAAAAAGTAAAAAGATTTGCTTTGCCGCCGTTTTATTTTTTTAATTAAAAATGGAAGTGTATTTTTCTGCTGAAAATACGCCAACCTATTTGAGACACCTAAATAGTCGCGGTACCAACATTATAATAATAAGTACTGATCATCTGTTTGGCTGTTTAATGGACCTATGCCTTCATTTGATATGGTCACTTCAACTTTTAAAAAGTTTGCAACTCGATAAATAATGGAATTTGTATGCAACATTGCAGTCCCGAAATCGAGACTGCAATGTTTTTAACTTTTTAATTTTTGACTGACCATAAACTACGCACTTCGCGACCTACTGTTTAACCGGCAACGTCGACTTTGCCGTCCATTTTTGAGAAAATTAATGTGTTTATTTGTTTACAAATGTCTATTTGGGCAAAAATATATTTCTGGAGGCAAAGTTGGTTAGTTTTACAGTATCATCCTTCATCTGACAAAATTTCATTGGAACGCGATGCGAAAAATAAAATAACTTCGTTTTTTTCGTCAAGACTTCGTAACGGTCTTACCAGCGAATACGATGCAGGTTTTCGCCATACTATACGATAACCTACAACCGTTTGTACCTACATGAAAAGGGCCCACCGTATAGTACCTACACCTACCCCAAAATCCGAATAAACACCCCACCCTAAAGGGCATGTTTCAGAAAAAGCATGAACGATTTCTTTGTTTGAGCCGATTCGTTTGTCTTTTGAGTTTTGCCGACTAGGGTATCATTAAGTGCGCTTGTTAGCTTTCCCCTTTTACAACTTTTTCAATTCTTATATTTATCGCCGAGCTTACTTTCTTATTTAAGTGGAGTTCAGAAAATGCAATAAAAATTTACACAATCTGTCGCTAAACTAAATAGTACGCGCAAAATTTTAACACGATACGTACTTAGGTACTAGTTATATAATTCGTTCAAATTTAATTTTGGTTAAATTGCATTTTAATGAAAAAGAAAATGGGGTTTTTAACGGTAATCGTGACACCAGGCTTATAAAGTAGGCACTTATTAAGTAACATTTTCTATTTAAATTGGTACTTTTAGTTCTGTGAAAGTTGGTTTGGTTGTGCATTCAGTAAAGTGGTTTTCCATTTAGCAAAAATGAGCACAAGGTTTCTAAGTATCTAAATTGATTGGTCGCTAATGAACGCTCTTTGGGCATTGAAGTCAATATAATAATTTAGATATTTACTTACTCGTATTTATATTTATATCTGGTTAAATGCAGGTTAAAACTCTAAAATTACACAGACGACACCAGTTAATCAAAGGCAAACCACAAAACACAGCCAGCCTTAGCGGGCTCATAAAATTAATGTGAATTATTAATTACAAGGCAAACAATTATTCCCACCCCTTAATTTGGAGACCACGGTGGCAATTTCAAATTATTGCGCTAAATACGCAGTCCAATTTATCTTGAATCTCGTCAGGATCGGCGAAATTTAAATTAAAATGTAAATGTTGGCGAGTTGGGCGCCCCGCCCTACTAATTGCAATCCGAGCCCGTTGTCAAAGTTGTCCCGTTTGTGATCGGCAAAGGAATTGCCGCGACGATTAACCAAATTATACTTTTCAATTGTTCGTATATATGTACATACAGAAAAATTTAAAATCTTAAAAAAAGTTAAAAATATTTTGAATTTGGATTGCCACTGCTCGATCAACCATACATACATACAGGTGGCCCAAAATACGTCGACGAGGAATTGAACAAGGAAGTTTACGAAATGTCATTAAATTAAAATTACAACAATTTAACTAAAACAATCTTTAAAATATTATCCTTTTAGCTTTCATACACAAACGGCAATGTTTGGTAAAATTAGGTATGAACAATATGCCGCAGTATATTTTTTTTCAACGTAATTCTGGGACCCCTGTATGTATATCCGACATAAAACATTAGTCTAATTTGCTTTATTTTAGGGTTCCGTACCCAAAGGGTAAAAACGGAACCCTATTACTCAGACTCCTCTGTCCGTCTGTCTGTCTATCCGTCTGTCTGTCCATCTGTCTGTCATCAGGCTGTATCTCATGAACCGTGATAGCTACAGTTAAAATTTTCACAGATTATGTATTTCTGTTGCCACTATAACAACAAACACTAAAAACAGAATAAAATAAATATTTAAGTGGAGCTCCCATACAGCCGTTTTTTGCGTAATGGTAGGGAACCCTTCGTGCGCGAGTCCGACTCGCACTTGGCCCGTTTTTCATCCGACATTGCGTCCCATTGCTGGGCAATGGCCTCCGCTTTTTATATCTAATATAAAACGATCCTTCAGAATCTTCTACTTCTTAAAATCTGTAAAAGAAAATATAATATATATATTTTCTTTTATATATATATATTTAAAAAAAAACTGTAAATGTGTGATAGAAGCCTTTTGTAAAGTAAAATGGACCCAACTTCAATAAAGCCCATTTTCTGGGAAGTTCTTGACCCGATTACTCTAACCCCTCAGAGGCAGGCATAGGTAAATAACTTGCAGGAACTGGGAGCTCTGATTTCGGCGTCAACTTCTGAAACAATCCGAGCGGCAAATCCGTATAATTGTCTCAAGTATTGCAGGCTTTTGAAATTGACTCTGCATAATTTACGTACTTAAAACAGAGTTCAGAGTTCTTGCTAGATTGATAGGTAGTTACAATTTAAAAGTTAGAAGGAGGGACGCATTTTTTTCAGTGATTATTTCCGAAAATATCAACTTCATCAAAAAAATATCCAGTTTGAAAGATCTAAGTATCTAACGACATCCTACACTATAGAATAGAAGCGTGATTTATTTAAATATCATTTATATACCATGCAATTTAAGTGGCATGCACTTATACTGGCGAAACTATAAGCGTTCTTAATTGACTATGGAACCCTAAAAAGAGAAGAACGAATGAAACAGTCCTTTAATTTGATTTTTATGGGATAAAATCTAATGAATGACGAGTGACCAATCCGAACCGCAGTCTGACACTTTCACAAACCCATCGGGTCATATATACTTACCTACAGGGCTGTTAAATATATCATCAGTCACCTATACGGGTGTCTATAACTATGAATAGTATGAATATAACGTGTCAACGATGCACTCTGGCATGTGGACGTGCGATCTCCCTTGTGCAGCATTCTAGCATCTTATTCACATTCTGGGTTAATAGGTTGAGATACCCATTGCCCCATATGTGTGAAATCTAGCACTATTAAGCCGGCAATGTATGCTGGCATACCCACTAGTCACTACCCTGTTGAAATTGGTACCTACAGTGATATAAATGTTGTGCTCTGTGCCGTTAGATTTTACGAAATTTTAAAGAAACGTCCGAGGAATATCTACATTTTTATCGAAAATCGATATTGTTTCATGGCAATTTCTGCAGTCGTTAATATAATAATTTGTTAAATCTTCCGGGGCTGTCACGTTCGCAGTAATCTTCTAAATCATTAGTGACATTTTATATTCGAGGCAGTCCCCCTACATTAGAGAAAATGGGCTGTGATGACGACCTTCATCTTCATCGAAATTACTTGCCATCTGAAAGTAAACCAAATAAATGTCAGTACTAAACTAAGCAATCTAAGGCTAAAATATTTGATACAGTATAAAATTATGCAAAAACAGTATAGGCCCCAGCCTTAAGAGGTTTAAGGGAATTCAAATATCCATCGACGCCAACACTATATGCGTAAAGGGGCCCACTGACTATCAGTCCGCCGGACGATATCGGCTTGTCAGTTAGAAGTGTTAGAACAAAAATTTGATAGTTCCGAACAACTGACAGGCCGATATCGTCCGGCGGACTGATAGTAAAGGGGCCCACTGACTATCAGTCCGCCGGACGATATCGGCCTGTCAGTTGTTCGGAACTGTCAAATTTTTGTTCTAACTGACAGGCCGATATCGTCCGGCGGACTGATAGTCAGTGGGCCCCTTTAGTGGGCCCCTTGATTGCATACCTCACCACAATTAATTCTTTAAGATATAATAACATAATTATATCATTACACAAATCGATAATAAAAGTTACCACAAATTCTGCATAGAGATTTAGAGAATAACGATGCATTCATTTATTCATTTTTTTAAACTGAATTTTATCGCATGTAAACTTAAGTAGGCTTAAATAAATCGTTTGGCGCCACCGTTTCGTCATTGATCATAATCACGTTGCAGTGGGATAATTTATTTTATTATATATATAATTTATTGCTTATATGTTAGGCACTATTTTCTAAGGTTAAACCGTTTCCTTCTTTTTGTCATAATTGTAATTTGTAAATCACATTTCAACTAAGAACGTATTCGATATTAAAAAGTTAACTTGGTTTCATATTAATTTGACATCACGAGATTCACGAGCGAGATGCACTAGCTACGAGTGATGTCAAATTAAGTTAAGGTTTTCAGTCATATCTGAATACTTAACAATTTATGTTCAATAAGCGAATAAGTGCCTACGCTCGGAAAGCGATAGTGGCAGTCAAGTATGGACAAATGGTAGACCAACCAGTATAAGTATCACGCTTACATTAGTTGTAGGTAACGTACTTTTAGGTCAAATTACTCTGGTTAGTCTCACCTGCCTAGATTTACGGCGGGATATAATGAGCCGACCGACCATTCAGAAGCAAGTCCAAGCCTTCATTTTGCATGATATTAAACTGAAAAAAAGTTGTCACAAAAGGGGACTTTGAAGCGATTATTAAAGAAAGTGATGAAGTGCAGCACTCAGTGTGATATTTTTAGGGTTCCGTACCCAGAGGGTAAAAACGGAACCCTATTACTAAGACTCCACTGTCCGTCCGTCTGCCTGTCTGTCCGTCTGTCTATCACCAGGCTGTATCTCATGAACCGTGATAGCTGGACAGTTGAAATGTTCACAGATGATGTATATATTTCTGTTGCCGCTATAACAACAAATACTAAAAACATGTTAAGTGACGTTTTCAACCAAAAGGTACCACATTGTCGCTTGTCGATAAGGTTGATTTCTAATTGAAGCTATATGGAAATATCGCCTTAATGACAAGCGACAATAAGTACCCTTTTGGTTGAAAATGGCACATAAAATTAAGTGGGGCTCCCATACAATAAACGTGATTTTTTGCCGTTTTTTTTGCGTGCAAAAAGTACAGAACCCTCGGTGGGCGAGTCCGACTCGCACTTGTCCGGTTTTTTATTTTAAGTTATTTACTCATAGTTTTCGCTATAAAAGTCTTTTCCAATTCTCGTTATTGAAATTGCTTCTTCAATTTTATACTCAGAACTCTTATGAATAACTTTTACAAAATGTAAAAAAAACCGGCCAAGTGCGAGTCGGAGTCGCGCACGAAGGGTTCCGTATATGGATATGTTGTTATAGCGGTAACAGAAATATCTGTGAAAATTTCAACTGTCTATCTATCACGGTTCATGAGATACAGCCTGGTGACAGACAGACGGACAGAGAGACAGAGACAGAGACAGACAGACAGACAGACAGACAAACAGACAGACAGACAGACAGACGGACAGTGGAGTCTTAATAATAGAGGGTGTTTTTACCCTTTGGGTACGAGTACGGACACCCTATAAAGGTTTTTTTGCAGGTATCATGCGTTAAATTTTTGTTAAAAGAAAAAAATATGATATGACTACTACTTAGATGGCAAACATCTTGCTTTAAGAATAATTTGTTCTATAAATCAACACAAGTCTGGAAAAATTAACGAATTCGGCAATTCTAAAGAACTGTATATTCTTTATTAAAATAAGGGTGAAATGTTGCAAGCAACCCGATAGTAAGTACTTGTAATCTTAGTAATTTAAGTCTAAGTCTAATTGTAAGTGAAAAGTGTAAGTATAAGTCTTTTCTCTTGTTTATACATTTATATGCTATTGTATTAGTTGGTATACTATTGTTTTGATTATGTACAACTACTAGGTACTACAAGTTTGCACTATTTATCATTACTCTTTAATTGTACCTCTATATGTGAATTAGGAAACTATAGGTCTATAAAAAATCAATTTGTAGCTATTAGCTAAGTTGCTTATGTTTACTTTAAGACTGTTTGTTTCTCAATAAATAATAATAATTAATAAATAAATAAATAAATCACCGTAGTTGACATATATACGTAGCTAATGTCTTCGAGAAGTAAAAGATCAGGCAGGTACGTCGCACGACATCCAACCGTTTAACTATCAAAAGCTTGTCCGGGTCAGTTAACTCGCTTAGAGTTAGAAATGGGAGATATTCGCTCCCGAACCGAAATGGAGGGTAAAAGCCGCACTCCAGGGAACGAGATGTCGATATGCTACGAACGTAGATTGACTCTCACAAGATGTTTCCTTCTTTTTAGTTTTTATTAATCCAGGAATAAACTATTGGAAGAGGTGTAGGTACTTATTATACGAGATTTGCGCCAAAAAAAACGATGATAAATAATTTCATTAAAAACATAAGAAAGGCGTATTTAGTGATTAAATATTGTATCATGGCTTTATTATATATTATATCTGGCACTTATTGTTATTAGCGCAAATTTAATCTGGATTAAAAAAAGAAAACACGGTCATGTTATCCAGTAATCCACCTCTTATTTCTTTGCTGTCAAGCAGTTGCCACCCAATGTTTGGCACAAACTGTGTTGCTAGTTTTGTTTTCAAGGCCTATCACGGCATTCGTCCGAGTGCGCTGAGACGAGTACGAGTCATCTTATATTATTGTAGCATTATGCTCAGCGGTATCTTGTGGGAGGATGTCGATAACTACAAACTACAGGATGTCTGATTCAAACTCTAACACTGCTTACTACATAGTGCCGTCCCTCACTAACTTACAAAGTTAGACATCGCTGTCGGAAGCATACGGTAAATCGTAGAAATTCAGGATTTGAATTGGCGAGTTAAGTCGAGTTGAGCCAATTGAGGAACGACACGAGCTGGCGTTTTCAAACCACTTGCTGAGACCTACTTTCAACCCTTATATAACTAGCACAACTAGGTACTGCTAGTTCTTTAACGTAGTTAAGGAATGGAAGAACTCAAACGTGTCGATAATTATATATTTAGTAGGTATAGTATAGGAATATATTTTTATATCTATAGGTATAGTTCGGATGTTACCCTATTGGACGTTTATACGATATAATAAAAGTCTATTTGGCGAGATAGAATATAGATCTTAATAATTATAATTAATTAAAGTTCCTCCCGTAATTGTTACTTAGGCTTATGTAAGTACTACTAGACCTAGACTTACGTAAGAGGACACTTAATACTGTGACATAAAATATTTAGTTTTCATGCCGGTATTGGTCTGTATTTAAGGGTCAAAATTCGTTGTCTTGTTTTTTCCCCAAAAAATGTGACAGAGTGGAGTTTTTTGTATGGGGTGAAATTTAGTTTTTAATTTGCACATGCAAATAGCACTCAACTTTTTTTATTTATTTCATAAAAGACAAAAATAGAAGCGTGACAGAGTGGTTAACTGGTCAGAAACATACCAACGAAAATAATTTTGGCCCTAAATGAGCTTAAAAACAACGCATTAACGAAATTAGCACTCGTTACGTATAAGGAACCTTAAAACTTAATAATCCTACGAATTGAGAGTAGGTTCTCAAGTCCTTTAAAGTCTCTTAATAAATAGGTAGTGCTTAATTTTTAGACGGCGTTTTTGTCATAAATAGGGCACTAAACTATTAAGGTGCGTTGGGGTAAGATTTAATGGGTTTTCATGAGGGGTAAGACAAAAAATCATCCGTATGCCGAAGCATTACGGGCGACTTTTCATCATACCCCTCATGAAAACCCATTCGATCTTACCCCAACGCACCTTACATATCCAAACTACACCTAACTGAGTTTGCAAGGCCAAAGCGCCACTGCGAGGCAACTTGGCAGTCCCGTCAGGTGGCTAACACGGAGAGGGTGCTCAGATAATCTGTCCAAATTCAATCTGCAAAACTTTTCTGCTCGGTGTGTTTACACCTAGAGGCCGATTCGCACTTACATATTGGTGTCAATCTAATCTAATATTGAGATTGTTCGCCCGAACATCTCGCTCGCGCCTATATGTACCTATATGAGTAAACGTGAAATGCACGGGCAAAAGATGTCGCAGCGAGTAATGTTCGAAATTCGAAGTTCGAATGCTGCTTGCACTACTGGATAAAAGTTATACTCCTTGACTGTTATATATACTCGTTCTGTTTCGCAAAAATTCTCGATGACATGAATCAGATCCACTATCCAGATTCATTTTCTTCCCGACTTTCGATTGGACTTATATTGTTCCGTATTGGTATAGGTAGTTACTTACTCTATATAGTACTTATGAAATACTTGTGACAACGCAATATTATGCTCAATGTGATGACGAATACCGTATGTGGCCGTAGATGCTAGGTTATGTCAACGCAACCTTATCCTTAGTTCGCCTTTGTACTGCATATCCTGTGCCAATTGTGCCATATTTGTGTTTTGTATAATAAAGGGTTTATACATATGTAATACATACCTTACTAAGATTCCGGAATCTTAGAATCCTTTCAATGACTGTTGAAAGGATTCTAAGAGTGTCTATTTAAGAATAACGTCGTTACTCGTTAGCAGACTACATGAAGAAATATTGTTATAAGTCGAGAGCATTCAGTTGACGGCACAATTTAGTTAATTTATACCCCCGTACTCGAGTCGCAAAAAGTTCCCCTCATTAAGTAAAGAGACAACTGGAGTAAATCACGAGGCAAGTCGGCTCGTATCGCCGACACGATTGCTATCTCCAAATTACGGAGAGGGTAAAACGTTTGCAAATCATGGCTGTTACGTTTGCTGAACTAATGTGCTGAGCACTAAATGCTCTAGTTTTTTTTTCCTAGCTGATATTCTCCAATCTTGGACGGTAATGTTTGAGAGAGTATGAAATTAATGTATTCTATTTAATAGATACCTTACCGATGACGTAGACTTTTGGAAATACAGGGGATGCTAACGATGAACAGTTAAATTTTCACATAAGTTTCACATGTAGTACAGCGGCCATGCCAAATGCTAAGTTCTATATCAGTCGTGAAATAGTTATTTGTGCAACAAGAGAGGAAAGTTGGTTTTTCTTGCGAGGGACTCAAAAACACGAGATGTAAAATAACTTTGCTCTCGTGTTGCACACATAATTTTTCACCTCAGTAGTGAGAACATATTAAAGGTTAAAATGTATTTCGAATTACACAGAAGAAACAGAAAAAAAAGTATTATAATATGTACCATACGATAAGATACGATACGATACGAGACCGGACCGGACCGGACCGGACCGTACCGTACCGTAGTATGAACTTCATGGCCTTCACTAAATTAAAAAGCTACATTGTTTCGAAAGTAGGCTTGTTCGAGCTGCTGAGGTGAAAAAATAGATTAAAATACCGTTTTTGTACCTGAACAGACTCTCAGTTCTTTATTTTGAATGCGCTTGCTTTGTTAATTGCTTGAACCTTATAGACTAGAATCGCCTAAACTTTCAGTCTTGTACCACTCTGGTTCTAGCTAACATCAGGATCCAATTAAGGTTCATTCAATAACTGCGAGGCAAATGTCTGCCGACTGATTAATGCCGCAACACGAACTGTCTTGCTTCCTTTCTATTTGCCTTAATCCCGACGTTATTGCGTCCGTGGGACGGAGAGTAAAAACTTTACTGCGAGCGTCCTTGGGTCCATACTGGCGCTACTAGTGTTGGTTAAGACGAGTCCTTTGAGTCCTCAGACTCGACTCAGTTTTCAGACTCTGGTTATTAAGTCGACACTTGAGTTCTTGACTGAAAAGACTTGAGTCATTTAAAGAAAAGTCTGAAATTATGTACAAACGTTTTATAAAACGCTTTGTCTCCGCATTAATTTGTAGGTTAGGTAGGTTACACATCATTCAATAATGCCTATTTTCCTTAGGGTTGATTTAGATAAAACCTTCAAAATTGTTGACAGTCTTTATCCTAAGGCTGGAGTCCTTTTAGGTTGCACTTAAGAGACTCAATAAAGGACTCGAATCGGGACTTTCAAGACTCAGAAGTTTTTTAAGCGCAGAGTCACGTAAAGGGTCCCCGACAAGCTCGGTTCTCCATACAAACATAGTTACGCCCTCATTTTAAAACGAGTAGTAGTAGTAAATCACTTTATTGTACAAAACAAAAATTGTTAACATGAAATTCATATAAATTTAGGTACAAAGGCGAGCTTATCCCTATAAGGGATCTCTTCCAGCTAAACTTAGAGTAAGTAGCTAGTTTACTCTGAAACTTTGTACTTACAATAGGATAAGGTATATCTATGTCTGTAATTAGTTTGTGTAGCTTCAGATACAGATACAGCGAATTTAAGTTTTTCATACAAAACGTGATTTGCTCTATTTCTTTTGTTTTATGAACTGGAGCTATATAAACTAATTACAGACCTAGATATACCTCATGTCATGTACAAAGTTTCATTACAATCCAACACGTAGTTTTGAAACGAGAACGAAACTCCGTTTGTATGGGAAGGTGAAATTCGGCCGAGCTTGCCGGGGACTCTTAATACGAGTCGAGTTGTCCCATAGTTGTCCAAATGTAGACTCAAAAGACTCGAGTTTCTACCAACACTAGACGGTAGGTACCTACATTACATGCAAAAGGACTGCCTATTGAAATAAATACACTACTTCGTATACAAAACAATATAAGAGCAGTTAAAAAACGGTATTGAAAAACGATTATTGAAGTTTAAAGATTCACTGACCTCATCGAATGAATTTATCCCGTCACGAAATTGCGTTATTGGAGTTTTTCAATTTACTGTTTTTGTTGATATCTATGAAGATATTGACTTTATAGTCTAGTACTTAATAGTACAACAATTTCGTGAGATGTTGTTGTTGTTGTGTTGATGTTGTTGGATGACGTTCGAAAAATCGCGGGGCACTTTTGGACCGGGAGGACCGGGATAAATGGCGTACACGAAGAGAGGCCTATGCTCAGCAGTGGGCGACTGAAGGCTAAAATGATGATGATGATGATGACTCGGAAAGATGGTTATAGGTACCTATGCAAATTAGATAAAAGTGGAATAATATGTAGCTCCTACTTTCAAATATACTTTATAGATCCGATATCCGATACTATATGCTCGTAAGTGGAATTTGCATTTTTTTTACCTTGTTTAATGGAAATATAGAGTTAAACTCTACCGAATTCCTCGATTGACGCCGGGATGTCCCGAAAGGATATCCCGGGGGAAGATTTAGCATATAGTATGTATACCTATCTCTTGTTTATAAATGTTTCCCTTATCGTCAAACTATGATCTTTTATCTAAAGATAGGTTATACTATACATGCTCAAAAATGAAAGCACTCACCTTGTGACAAATTGTACAAGTTGTCTTTAAGTAAAATAGTCGCGCCCAGTCAAGCGAGAAATGTACACGTGCTAACGAGCTCCCCTCCCGCATAGAAAGAGAAAGATACAAGCTTATGTTTAACAACTAGTATAACAATGATGAATGGAATGCGAAAATTAATCAAAAATAACAGATTTATCTATATATAGTTATATTACCTGTATAATATCATTGCCTTTAATTCAAACCTACGCAGGCAAATGCTAAAACAGCTACCTAGGTATTTAATACCTACCTACCTTATACCTACCTAGCTAGGACTACGGCCATTTACTCGATCGTATTTAGGTAATACCTTAATGTGTTAGGTACCTATTGCTATGGAAAAGAAACAATATTGCGTAGCCTGGATAAGTTTTAATAAAAGTATCCACTTCTTTGTTAACAGCACAAAATTTTGTCGGCAGTTGAGATTATTTACGGCCATATAAAACGCACTGGCGTAGCGTCTACAGACAATGTACGGTCAACACAATATTGCTCTGCGCAACCGTCAGGCGCTTGTATGCAGTGCGGCTAACGTGCAATGGATTCACGTTGACGAGTATTGTTAGTACAGACCACATAAACACTAAACTAAAACATATACAAACTATTTCTAGACTTACACAAATATATATTTATTATACGTATTGGTTAGTGCAAGCAATGTAGGTGCTTATAGTAACGGCACTAATCATGAGATATTTTAGAGAAATTTGGTAATATCTAGGATATTTCACTAATGTATGTAAAATGTACCATGTTTAAGTGGGGATCCCATACAACAAAAGTGTTTTTTTTTATTGCTGTTTTTTGCGTAATGGTTACGGAACCCTTCATGTGCCAGTCCGACTCGCACTTGGCCGGTTTTTTATTCTTTTTTTATCATGTATAATTAAGGTATTTTTGCTATAGTCTACTTTAGGTACCTGTAGTTACGTAGTTACGTACCCCAGGGTCTCATCCTGTCGCCATCTAGTTGGAGGTACATCGTTTTTTCTTGTTAATAATGTATATTTAATTTTGTTCATATTTTCTACCTCTAGCTGACGCTGGCAATGGTCCTAGAGGCTGCCATTTCTCTAATATAGTAAAAATACTTTACCCAGAAGGAATAACCCATGTAGGTACATCTTAAAATATTTAGCTAACTCGTATTCTCGATCGACAATAAGCTAAAGTAATATCGGTCCCTACCTCCAATAGCATCCGGTGACATTAAAAACATGTTTGCTATTGAATGAAAGCTGCCTTGACCACCAAAAGGCGGAGCTAACATCAAGGAAGGCTAACGGAAGGGTTTGTACTTTGTACCCTTTGTCAGTTTAAAGGCGAATTCACGTGAGGTCAAATGAACCGGGGCTATTCTTGAATAAACGAGTGACGTTCGATACGATTACGATTAGAAAGAAAAAAAAAATGGTATTCGTTAGGTTAACCCAGGAGCCAATTCCAAAAAACCACTAGTTTTTGTAATCTCATCGAGCCGCAAATGGTCTAAGAACTAAGAACCTTTTACTGTTTATTCTTGGGATGCCGGATGGCTTGAAGAGCCGCAATTGCACCTACAAAGAGCCGCATGCAAGAGTACTTAACTCGACACGTGGTCCACTCATCTATGAGGCGTAATCAGGAGATGCTGGAGATGTTGACGGTCTGGCGTTGGTGGTTAGCAAAGTACATAATAAAGTGCGTAATGCTTCGGCATACGGACGATTTTTTGTCTTGCCCCTCATGAAAAACCCTTTCAATCTTACCCCAACGCACCTTACTTTTGTTTTAATTAGTGATTTTATTATAGATGGCTTAGTTGATGTTGCGCCTATTTTCCAAAAATATATATATAGGCTTGGATAGACAGTAGACCCTGAGTTGGGGGACGGTGCGTAACAGCATTCGCCCACTCCGTTAACAAAAAAGGTACACCTTGAGTTGAAAACATCCCTCGGTTTATTCTACCCCATTGTTTTCGCGTAGTTTCCAAACTTCGGAATTATTTGTGCGGATGCCTAATAACCGCTGCACCAGCTGCTTCTAAACAATATTCATACAGCGATTAAATTACTGCGCTTTTAGCTCTTACATATTTCAATTATTATGCTTAAGCGTGAAAAATTAAAGAAAAAATATAACTAGTGGCTTTTGTGAGCTGTAGATCGCGCGAATCCCCATGGCTCCGCCATTTGGAAACATTTTCAAATACAAATTCCATTAAATTATCGCCCTGCTTATAAATTTATGAATTTGGATGAGAAATGCGACCGTCGAGAAGAACATCTGGACATATGTACTAAAGCGTTTTTGCCCAAGCTGAAAGGGAGACCTAACCTTCGCTCGGGCGAATATGTACACATCATCCTTCTAAGATGCTTTTCAGACTCGACTACTCGTAAACTTTAAGCGAACATTCTTTTTAAATTTGTATCCATCATGACTAATAAATTGATACTCGTGGTGATGTTGGTACTGGTGATATCTTTCGACCTGCAAAATGCGTTCTCACTAATGGTTTTCCCCATATCCTACGAATTGTGGAATGCTTTATATCTTTGATAATAAATCCGACATACTTTAATTGGCTATTTAATATCATGCCTCCACTGTTTCCAACAACGATAACCGTAACTATATTAGCATTGATCGCAGATTCTGGAAGCTCATTCACGATAACGTTAGACTCTAGAAGATTGCAGAATTAGAGATTCTAAAGCCCCATTTAGATGGTTCAAGAACTTGCATGCGATTTTGTTATTAAAATTGCATGCGATTTTCGTTACATTGGAGTATTTGGTCGATCGACTGAATTCACTGTGCTCTGTGGTTAGCAATAATGTATCGAATATTGCATGCAAGTTCTTGAACCGTCCAACTAAACCTTTTCTGTGAAGTTGTACTTCCGATTTCGACACAACGTAAACGAATACAAAACCTGAAACACCATCGAGCGTCGTTGATCTCGGCTTCTATAGGTCTTTTGTACAGAAACTTTATTTATTTATTGTAAACTACAATTGGATTATTGTATTATTTATTTACAAATTATGACGTGAAAGTCGCTAAAATGATTGGAGGATAAATAGGGTGTATTTTTATTCCTTATTCTATATTTTATCTAGAACTATGTACTTACTACTTAGGTTTGGAGCATATAGGTAATTGCGAAATGTTACTTATTGAATGACGTTATAAAAAGTGCACTATATTTAAATAACCTTCTGTTTAATCCCATCTGGAACGGAGTAGTTATATTTTGAGCTCAACGCTTTTGCAGTCTTGTCGATCACCTATCCCTCGCATCTCGGGACCTCAAGAAACAGCTTGTACCTATATTTGCATTAGCTTTTATTAAGTAGGTACATTTGTAAATATGATAAATAAAATAGAGGCATACCGGTCAATTCGAACAACGTGATAACTACTAGATACGAGAACAATACAAGATCTAATAGATACGTTATAGTTTAGTTCTCAACTAGTTATCTTTTGCAGTTTGATTCGAGAACCAATTGTCATTTCACAATACAATTATTGTGACGTTTTGGGATATCCATTAGATATCCATTGGATGTCTAAGTAATATCTTAAGAGCCAACAGGAGCAGAGACCAAACTCAATTTTGAGATTTGAAAGAGAATATCGTCGTCGCGCTGACGGGGGCGGTACCGCGTACCGAGGGACTATCCCAGTGTGTGTGGTGCACGCACACCGACGCGCACGTTATTTGCGCTCCTCGCCGGCCTCACGCCGCTCGCGTTTTTAGTAACTAAATTCAATATCCTTCTACAACCTGCAATCTAATTAACATTTCGAGTTACAGAATAGTAAAAAAACATAACATAACATGGACATACAAGAAAACATTGTTGTATAAAAACATACAAGATAACGGCTGTTAAATTAATCCAATTAAATATTTTTAAATATGATAAACAAAAATATTAAATTATAGTCGTGAGTATTTTAAAAGTAAAACTCCCTTATACCTTGATTTTAAACAAAGTATTTTACTTATAACTTACTTGGTTCGTATGAATTAGTGACATACCTAATTAAAAAAGAAAGCTATAACTCCCTCGGGAACAATATAGGCCTTTTCCCTTCAGTACACCTGCATGAAATAAGATCTTTTCGAGCAAGCGTCTTGAAAAACAAATTTGCCGCTCTCCGGCTCCGTTGAATAGAAAAAAAGAAAGCCTCAGGTTAGATAAAATTATCATAATAAAGAAACATGTGACATGTGATATTTCTTACTTTGATGTAATTATACAGTTTTATTGATGGTCCGTTTTTTTATTTATGTGTCAGATTTTGATAAAAATAGGTATAAATTGAAGAGCTCCTAATTCTGATCGGAATAAATATGAAACCCAATAAATAAATAAATAATAATAAATATTAAATCAATATTATAGGACATTCTTACACAGATTGACTAAGTCCCACGGTAAGCCCAAGGAGGCTTGTGTTATGGGTACTCAGACAACGATATACATAATATATAAATACTTAAATACAAATAGAAAACACCCATGACTCAGGAACAAATATCTGTGCTCATCATATCATATCATCGAACCCAGGACCATCGGCTTCACAGGCAGGGTCACTACCTCCTAGGCCAGACGACCGGTCGTCGCCCAATATTTTGGGACAATAGTCTAGTCTACAAAAGGTTCAAGGTGGTGAAAAAAATAGTGTAAGCTGTTCGCATAAAAAAACCGCAAATCGATGTACAGGTTAGCCGTTTGGTACACGTATATACTAGTCAAAACAAAAATTTTGACCCGCAGTTCCTAAAAAAAATTCCCTTAGGGGAGTGCTGAAACCATTTTTTGTATAAAAAAAAACTTTTTTTTTAAACCTATCGTATACTTCTCATCTATCATACGAAAGGGCTTTTTGAAGCGATTCTGAAAATATACCACATCATTGCATTTTAGCCATTTTTAGGGTTCCGTAGCCAAATGGCAAAAAACGGAACCCTTATGGATTCGTCATGTCTGTCTGTCTGTCGTCCGTCCGTATGTCACAGCCACTTCTTTCCGAAACTATAAGAACTGTTGAAACTTGGTAAGTAGATGTATTCTGTGAACCGCATTAAGATTTTCACTCAAAAATAGGAAAAAAAATTTTTAGGGGTTCCCCATACTTAGAACTGAAACCCAAAAATTTTTTTTTTTCATCAAACCCGTACGTGTGTGGTATCTATGGATAGGTCTTCAAAAATGATATTGAGGTTTCTCATATATTTTTTTTCTAAACTGAATAGTTTGCGCGAGACCGAGAGCCACTTCCAAAGTGGTAAAATGTGTAACCCCCCCCTCTAACTTCTAAAATAAGAGAATGATAAAACTGAAAAAATATATGATGTACATTACCTTGCCAACTTTTACCGAGAACTGGTTTGAACGAGATCTAGTTAGTAGTTTTTTTTTAATACGTTATAAATCGTAAACCGCAATTTACCTTTCACTCACGTTTCACATAAAAATACATTGTTTAAATTGTGTAATGTACGGAACCCTCGGCGCCCGATTCCGATTCGCACTTGGCCGGTTTTTTCTTAAATTGAAAGAAAAAGAATTTTCAAAACATACCAAGTTTGGGCTCCTCCAGATACGATATGGCTGATTTTTTTGTACAAATGATACGTGATATCCTCATATGTAACCCCAAAAAAGCAATAAAAAATTTATTTAGTTTTTTTTTTCAATACAAAGTGACACAGTTCTACTTAACCCTTTAACTTGACCCCAAACTTGGTGTGTTTTGAAAATTCTATTTGTTTTAATTTACAAAAAATGGCTAAAATGTAATGATGTGGTATAATTTTAGAATCGCCTCAAAAAGCCCTTTCGTATGATACCACACACGATAGGTTTTTGGAAAAAAAATATGTTTTTTTTTTCATACAAAAGAAATGTTTCAGCATACCCCTCCTAAGGGATTTTTTTTTAGAAACTGCGGGTCAAAAATTTTGTTTTGACCTCTTAGTATGCGTGTGCCAAACGGCTAACCTGTACATCGATTTGCGGTTTTTCTTTGAAATTGGGCTTGTACGGCTGCCACTAATAGAGATACTAACTCCTAAAAATACGTATGATACCTCATTGGATTTAGAATGATGTCTAGAAAAATGTATTCGAAGCGTTTATTCCCACATAAAAAAAGTTCAAAGCTATTAACAAAAAACGGCCAAGTGCGAGTCGGTTCCGTACCATTACGCAAAAAACGGCAAAAAATCCCGTTTGTTGTTTGGGAGCCCCACTTAAAAAAATATTTTATTCTGTTTTTAGTATTTGTTGTTATAGCGGCAACAGAAATACATCATCCGTAAATATTGCAACTTTTTAGCTATCACGGTTCACGAGATACAGCCTGGTGACAGACGGACAGGCAGATTGACAGACAGACAGACAGATATTATTTTAAAGGTATTAAATATTCTTTTAAAAATTAGGAAATAATATGGTGTATTTAAAACATATCATGGAATATACTACGGTTATAAATTGATATTATGTAATAGTTATTTGTTATACAAGGGTGCAAAGTTGTATTTTACCCGCGAGTGTGGAATTGAAACATGAGCAAGCGAAAGGATTCTATAGTTGAACCACGAGCGAAGCGAGTGGTTCTAAAATAGAATCCTGAGCGTAGCGAGTGTTTCAACACACGAGAAGTAAAATACATTTGCACCCGTGTGTAACACAAAACTTTTCCCCTCACTATAGCGAGGAAAGTGCAACATCCACAAGCGTTAGATCATCTTCATCACTGGAATCACTAATTTTTTTACGATATTATAACAGAAAACACTAGAAATTCTGATTTTTACGTGAGTCGGTGAGAAGAACAGTAAAAATTTTGTTGACAATGTTGACATTTCTGTTCTGACGTATGAAATGTCAACGATGCGTTTTGAAATTGCATCGATTCAACTTGTGCGTTCAGAATTATATTTAACATCATTACAAAAAATCTAACGTTTCTTATGGAATTTTAAGGTTTATGACTTAAAATTATTAAATAAAGCTAAATTTGGTGTTTTTACTAGATTCTCAAACCATTTACTTAATGATAATTAATATCGAACGAACCATTATCATAAGCGTTTTACGTTTTGTTATCTGTCAAGCTACTTAAACACGCTCCATCCAAGGTCAAATTACTTTCCCCACTAGTGGATAAAATGCGTTTTTCCCCGCTTGTTTTAAAGGATAATAGACGGCTTTCCGAGCTAGTGAGGGGAAAAGTAATTTTTTCAACAATTTAGGCAATTATTAAGTAACCACATTTTTTTCGAACTTTCGTCTTTGTTGTAAATTAAAAAAAAAAGAAAATAATTGGCGTAAAAAGTATTTCGCCTCGTGGAGCCCCTTTCATGAGATCACGTCACAAAAGTTTTAATAAAATTAATACTTTGTTTAAAATAAATTTTTGAATAATAGTGACGTACTTAGAACTGATACTTTTCTAAATAAAGAATGAATAAACTAAATTGTGTAATTAATTTTTAGTGCAAATCACCACAATTTGCTTCTAAAGAGCAAATCTGTGACCAAAAATTATATATAGTTTTAATTTTTCGTTCGTATATTCAGATTTGTGTATGAAAATGTGAAACTATTATTTCTAAAATAAATTATTCGTCCCTAATTTACACAAAATTTATACCAAATTTGATCTCATATCAAGAGATAGAGGCAAACTGGACCGCAGAAGCCGACTTTTCCCCTCCCTTTTTGGGGGGTAGCCAGGTCTTAATCTCGTAGCTAGTGCGTCAGCTCAGCTTTGTATGAACCAAGGAATAATAAATAGTGTTAAACGATATCCCCTGAGGCCAAAGTGCATACTCACTTTACTTACTTCGCCTACTAAGAGGCAAATCGCGACTTTGTTATGGTTTATCGATAACTTATCACATCACTAGATTATCGACTTTCAATGTCGACTATTGCCCATCACTTTTCTGTCCGTGTACGTATTTAGAAACTTGACCCCGCCCCTAAAATTAGTGCGATAAGGACAACTGCAGCTTAGGCGAAAAATCCTGCGTAAAAATCTCAAAAATCGAGGTTTCGTACTCGACTGTTTCCTCCTCCAAAACTTAAGCAATCGTAACCAAATTTGGAAATCTAAATGATTATGAAATTGTCTGTGTCGGACTGTTTTGATTTTTTGGCTAATTGATACCAGTTTTGAATACCACGCCTCTCATTGCGGCATAGTCAGTGAGGCCATTTTTGGCCATGTTTGAAGGGCTCTAGCGCCTTAAAAAACAAAAATATCAAAAAAAGCAAAACACACCGACACAGATATTGACAATATTAATCTGTGTTGAAAAAATCATTCCTCTAGCTTCAAAAACCAGGGAGGAAACAGTCGAGTACGTTTGTATGGAGAAATGACCACTCCTGTTGGCTCTTAAGCACATTTTAATGAGATCGTTCAAGAGGACATTCGGAATCGCGGAAATGTCAAATTTAACATGACATTCTTAAATATCTCGTTATCGTTTCTGTTTTATATTTAGTGGATATCTAGTTGATATAGAGATCATTGTTCGAATTGGCCCGACAGTCAGATGAGACCGGAAGGCGAATAAAGTACAACTGACTCCCGGAAGTGCGCTTTGTTTTAAATGGTGTTTGTGCCTACTTGTGTTTGAATAGCAAATGTGAATTTTAAGTAGGTTTTAGTGGCTATGAAATCTCTAAAGCCGTTCATGTTCATGGCCATTCTATCGGCGGGGGAATTTGTTCGTTGTAGTCTTGCAGAGTAATTTAAATCAGCAAAATTCTACCCACTTGGTTTAGTACCTAGCATGTTGAAGTGTCAAGCGTTTTAGGGGTTCCTAGCCCGCTGATAAATAGGGTGCATAAAAAGCGTTAGTAAGGACAGGAAACTAAGATATAACAATATTCATTTTTACATTAAACTGAATGAGATACTTTACAAATCCCAAGAGGCGCTATTTACAGCTATTTCAAACTAACAAAAAAATCTATTACTTACCTATACATATTATAGCATTGAGTTATGTGTAAATATAAAATGGTAGGTGAGTTGGAAAATTAGCCGAGTTCATTGCATGCATACCTAAACTCTCTGTTTGCCACAGTGTGTTGGGTGGAATCAAATCCCTGGTCAATATAGCGTCAAGACGCATTCCCGTTGCGTTTCTAGTACCTATAGTCCACCCAGGATGACTTCGACTTCGAAATCAGTAGCAACTATACTCGTGAGCAATGCAAAGTATCAAAACGTGTTTTGCATGTAGGTACACTAGGTACTCTACATAAAGTAGCTTGTTTTATTGCTGGTTTTGTGTAATTAGAGAGCAAATTTATTGGTCATGTACAAAGTATGCGGTGGGAGAACTAAAAGCGATGAACAACGCATCGTACTATTTGACAGAAGCCAACGTTCAAATGTCACCACAGTTGCGAACAGCTAACATCAAATAATAGTGTATGTATTTAGGAACTAACGGCCTGTACGAAATAACGTGACTGCAGCTGGATAGCGTGCCATCTTATTTCAACACCCTTAACTTGTCGTTGGTCATTCTGCGAATGTACTCTATAACAACATTCTTATTTGTCATGGTTATATTGGGAGCAAAAACATTTGACTCGCATGAACTCGATATGCGTTTGAAATGTGGACAACACATCCAGCTATTTGCTTGGGTGTTTGCTTTGGCTGCAGTATCGGGCGAATGTCATCGACCCTGATATCCGTTTAGTATGATAATCCAAAAGCAAACCAACGGCGGATTATCGGATTGAATTATGTACGATTTTGACGGGTATCTATTTACTATCATTCTATTACGACGCTCGGCATAGCGCGGATGCGCAAGAGTAAATGTATGAAAAATTCATTGACCGAATGACTTATAGATATCCGTTTAATATATTAATCCGCGTACGAACAACCGGCTAATATTCTGGCAAAACTATTAATTAACTTTTTTGAAGTATTTCTACAAATCTACTTCGAATCCTACGTTCAGACAAAGCTTAGATACATACGAATAATGTATGAAGAATCAAGGCGCCAACTGTTAAGTTTTAGTCCACCAAACAAAGGTAGGTAAATGGTTCGCGTTCACATACAAGTTATTTACGACATGCTACAAGGGCCTACCCTTGTAGCATATCGCCACTAGAAATCCAGCTAGCTGTAGGTACCAGTGTACCCTAGTATTTCCAGTTGGTGTGTCTAAGATTTTATGAGTAATGAGATAAGATGAAGGAAAAGAAGGCCAGGTGGAGAAAAAGCAACACCTGACCAAAGGCATAACTGGATGGAATTCTCATACTGTTCCTCTTGCTCTAACAAAATATTTTTTCTTCCTTTATTATATGTGACCACCAGGTTTTCACGACCTCTTCAGTTAGCACTTGAAATAGCAACAGCACCAGGGTATTTGCTTTGTAAACTGCAGTATTGGGCGAATGTCATCGACCCTGATATCCGTTTAATATGATAATCCGCATGCAAACAAGCGGCGGATTGTCCGGCTAAATTATTTATGCACCCCGGCCTGTGGCTGATGGCTTCACTTGTCACTGGCACAGTCGAGAAAGCAGCGGCAGTAAACCAACTCGACATAAGAAAGTCTAGAGAATAACAACAATAACCGATAAATTATTTATGCACCCCAAGTCCCAACCTATAGCAGATGATGTCACTTGTCGCCTGCATAGTCGATTGTATGCCACCACTGCCACCAGTATATAAATAAAAAAGTGCGCGCGATATCGAAATTCGGTCAATAATCGGGGATTCAAGATTCAAGATATGTATTCATAAACAATGTATACTATGCATACGCGTATTCAAGAATGACTTACGGTCTCGTTTTATGGGGTAATAGTACTGACATGGATGAGATCTTCATTCTCCAAAAGAGATGTGTCAGAATAATAACAAATTCTGATCAAATGGAGTCGTGCCGACCTCTTTTCAAGAAACTCCAAATACTAACTCTACCGTCAATGTACATCCTTGAATCATGCAAATTTGTTAGAAAATATACGGAGTTGTTTACTCCGACAGCACCAAAAATCAAAAGGAACAATAGAAACTTAAATAAACTTCAATTACCCCTCTCAAAACTAAAAATAGTCTCATCGAGCCCTCACTACATGCTAATTAAAATATACAACCACCTACCAAACTCCCTAAAAAATATTGAAATACTGCCGATGTTTAATAAACACTTAAAAACAATTTTAGTCAACAAATGTTATTACAATGTGAATGAATTTTTAAACGATAAACATGATTAACAATGTTAATTTAAATGCATGTTAGTTCTAAGTATATTGCTGTGCCCTTGCAGGGTGTCACATATTAACCCACCTACTTATAAGCTCCCACCTAATAATGTGTAACAATAAACAATTTTGAATTTTGAATGTCAATTGTGTTTGAATACACACAGTAGAAGCATAACAAAAAAACATGAAATACAATGTCCATTTAACTAAAACAAAATAAAACATTAATTAAATAAAGGAAAGAATTTGCCATTATAGATATTATGTCATTATAGGATCATGGAGTTATCGGTCTTAAACAAATATTGCATTGAAATGCAAATATTCAATCACGAACCTTGTTATAAAAACTTACCAATTATGTTATTTCCTTCTTTCCTTGTAATTTTTACACTCTTGTCGTTATCGCTCTGTATTTACTTACTGCCTTCCTGCGTATTTCCTCTCTCCTACTGTATATCTTCCTTCTTGTCACCTTTTTCCTGATGTACCTAGTCATACTGTGTAAAACGTGTTTCCTGTGCGGCCGGCCCACAGTCGCGCCGCCTGAAGTTTTATTGAACCTCAGTTCCGGACAGGTACGAACTTTTCTTTTTCAGGAATAAAGCGACGAATAAATTATGTACCGGATTTCGCCCGCAAGGGTTCGCGTAATTTTTTTAATTTTGGAACAATGTTTCGGTTTGCCAACATCGTTCGCGGGGGACCGCTTCTGTACTTGCGTCATCGTTTAAGTTCACAGACATATATTTATCTAAATATACATCGTACCTACCTAATACAAAGATTTGAATGCCAAGCGTGCCATTTTCTGTGTGACATACCTATGTGTCATCGCTCTAGTAATGACATTTTAGGGATGAAATAATCCAAACGTTTTGTCTTTTTTTTATTAATTCAGCTTTATTTGATATGTATGAAAGTGTTTTTCTAGAAAAATATTAAAATACAGACTCAAAAAACTTCAAAGCAAACTAACGTGAAGAGTTTCAACCCTCAATCTAGAAAATGTGCCGTAAAGGAAATGTGTTAGCACAGACTGGTATATTTAGGTTCTACTTTGATTATATATCTGTGTTTTCTTTAGATATTGGTTTAGCAGATTGTGACCACGTTTTCCCACAAGAGCTTTCACTACGATGGAATAAAATACTACTTACAGCACTGTGTATGAGGTAAGGCATTCACGGCCGTGTCACAGAATATGTAATAGTATATTGTTATTTCAAAATACTTGCGAAGTCAAGAAAATAGGAAAATAAAATTCGTGTTAAAATATGCGCATGGAGCTGTTTAAATTTAGTTGCCATGCAAAAATATAAACTCATTCGACCATAAGACAAAAATAATCAAGTAAAAAAGATATCATTTTAAATAGATCAGATGACATCACAATACAAACCGCATTCAAGCCTTGACCTTTCCATTCAGACAATAAATTGATAGGTCAGTTTATTAGTTGGACGTTTACGACACCGCTACATGCACCTATAACGGGATTACTAAAATGACAGACAATTACTTCTTCATTATTAAATTTACAACACTTACAACTGAGAAAGTTTACATTATTTACAATTTTCATTATTTTTAAGGACGGTCAATAAGGATTCATATAGTTTCGAAATGTCCGTCCGACAGTCTGTTTCTAAACAAGTTAGTAGTTCATACTCAGTATATTCTTTTGAACTCCATTGTCATGGTAATGTCACACGCTAACACCACTGGTAACATGTTGCAGATATTTTTTACGTGGGTATCGGCTAATATATTTGTCTGTGACTTTTCTAAAATTTGGTTTGTTGGTAAAAACTAGCCAAGTCAAATCCTTTATGATTTCAGGATTTTCTACACAGCACAGAACTTGGCACCCATATAGATCTCAATTCTTTTGTCCGCGACCGCGAGTCAACAACGACACATATTCTTAATATTGAACTTGGGTCTCATTTAACATTTATGTTTTTACTGTTAGAAGTATTAGAACAAATTAAATTATTTACAGATAATACTTTAATTTGTTTTTATTTGAAGTAGAAACACTACTATATAAATTATAAACTGAAATAAATGTCATATACTAAGAAAAAATTACCAAGGCCTCCAGTGCCCCAGGCTGGAATCGAACCAGCGTCCTCTGCTGTCGCGGCAGGTGCCTGTGCCATTCGGCCGAATTTATGTTTTTGTTGGGATAAACCTTACTTATGAAAGATGCGCAATGCTATAACACTTGTTAGCTTTCTTGGCGCTACGGGCGCGTGAACTCATGAAGCCTCTATTGATGTATAGGCGCTGCAAGGCTATGAGCACGTCGACATGTTGCCTTATCTTAGCATTATGAGTAAGCCCAGCTTAGACAGACGGTAATCAATTCCAGTGTAATTGAATTCGGTCAGGCGCGCAATGCATCATCCCGGTCTCCATTCCGACCTGGTGTCATTACAATCGCCTACCGAGCACAAGTGAATCCAAGACTTTAAGCGACCATATCATGTGAGAGCGCGACTTGGTACGTTGTAAGCATTATACGTATTCGCACGAGCGATGATAATCCAAGATGTTTCGGATGGAAACCACCGGATGAAGTAGCCGTCTGTTCCATCCGTGCGTCCTGTACACTCATTGCGATAGACCAGCTAAAGCGAGCGGCCCAGCAATTGGATTGAGCTGGATAGAAACCGAAATTGTTACTGAAGTAAAGAACGCGTGGTATGATCAAATTATGGCCTTCTGAACCTGTTGGAACTCTTAGGGCTACCAGAATACATACAAGTGATATTCGTTCTTCAATCACGTATCGTTGTTATGGTTCTCATTATGGCTCTCTAATTGGCAAGGAACTCGACTCATCCGCGCTCGCGCAAGCAATAGGAATATAAGCCCGGGGCCTGGCTATTGCTCGCCTCTAATGAAATGATACGCACACTGATTTGATTGCGTTTGCGACGGTTACGATCTTATTGAAAACGTGACAAATGGGTAACATAATCTAATTGGTTCAGATTTCCCTTCCGCGATAAGTGCTCATTTAATTAAATATCTCGACGATAAATTTTTCTACACTCTTAAAAAGAAGACACATTGTGCAGACGACTGATTATTAATAAATACCAGACGATGCCAGCACTGCTAAAAGAGCAAGCTCACGAGTAAACGCTTCAAATTTTATTTAGAATGAAATAGTAAACAATGAACAGTCTTTCATTCGACATTTAGCCGGAAAATAAAGTTCTCGCAGCATCGCTATAATAAATCCGTAGTCCAATAAGAGAAAATACTATGCAGTGTCGGGGGATGGCTCACTGTAGGTACAATAATAAAATACTGGAGAGAGCGGTCCGGCAGGAAATCTTACATTAACACGGAATCGTTGATTGAGTCGGCTATTGCAGGCCGTGCGCCAAGCGGCCGTTTGGTTTCATTCCTTCTGCTGGAAAAGTTTCTGCCATAAAATATATTAGGTACTTTTCTTGTAGACTAAAGTTTAAAAGTCGACTACTCACAACAACAACTATCGGGATGATTTTGAGCAGCTCAAATTCTACGAGGCCTTCTGTAGCCATGTCATCAGAACATCTCGACAACATATTAGTTTTGGGTCAGAAGGTAGGTATTAATTTAAAGTTTGGCGCAATGGAATATGGAATAGGTACTTGGTTGGAAAATTATTTGCAAATTATGAAACCTATAACTTATATACAATTTTCTTTCAGTTTGTTACAAAAGATTTCTGTAACAAACTGAAATACAAACGATATAGATCATATAGATAGTAGCTATCTCGGGAGTTTTTTTTTCAGAATCCGTAACTCCCGCGGGAACAATATAGGCCTTTGTCCTTCAGTTTTACTTACATTTTAACACCTGTTTTATTTACACCTGCATGAAATAAGATCTTTTTCGAGCAAGTGTGATGAAAACTATATTATACAAACGAAACTTGTAGTAAAATCCGGTAAATGAAGGTCGAATCCTCAATGCATAAATCTCGTTTTAAAATTTAGTCCCATGATGATGCTCTCGGCAACTGGATGACAAAACAAGTTAAGTTACCATCAGCCCAAATGGGGCGCGAAGGAGATAACGAAATGAGAGTAATAAAATCACCACTTCTAAACTTCGCAATGAAATACCCGAAAACAACGGGAAGGATTTAGGATCTTACAATGGTTTACATGTATACCTACACACATTAATGATGTGCGATTCCGTTGTATATTTTCGGAACATTTCTAAATATTTTTTGGTTAAAATGTTAATAATTAATCAAAGATTTCTGTAACAAACTGAAATACAAACGTTATTAATTTAAATGACCATTATTTAATTTAGTAATCTCAAAGGTTACCTAATGTCCCCGAGAATGCTTGCAACATTTCCGGGAAAATACTTAATACATTTTTTGAAAGGTTCTTATGGACATTGCCTGATAATTTATATATTCCTATTTTTATTACAACTATTACAACATCACTCAATTACTAGCTTTATTTAAACAGTAATTTAGAACAACCAATTAACATTGCATACAACATAACATTTCTATGTTGTATTCATATTCGATGTTCTCAGCAAAATGTAAACACTCCCGACTACCGACAACGTACCCTCGGCACGTCACTAGTCTACCTACTCGTAAATCACGTTAAGAGTTCCGTACTACAACGTCACAGCTCGGAGCTCGGACAGTACTGGCCTGACACCGTATGCTAATGAGGCTACGAGGAGAAACAAGATTGTCGGGTTTATAAAAATAACAGGCGAATCCACTTTCATTTTTGTTCCGAGTTCCGGCGCCAGCCATTGTTGTTGCCGCCCACAAAGGGAACGCACTCTATTTCTCTAGAACGCCGGCTGAGTTTTTCGCAAAAATGACTTAAGAAAGTGTTACATGTACTTTAGTTGCGAAACTATTTCGACGTGACTTCTTTTCCGAGTTTACGAAGAATAAGGAAAGCTTAAAAGGGCCGGGAGCAAAAAAAGTTTTTTACGGAAACCTATAGAACTCTGTTAAAGACCTTTTTTATTGTACTTACTACACGATACTGAAGCGCGGCTATAACATTTTATAGCCGATCGTGTCAGTCAATGTGAATGGTAAGAATGTCGTCATTATCTATTAGTTTATCATGCTATCAGGGCACAGCTCCTCTCCTCCCCAGGTCTAAGTTATAGTTTCCATAATGCTGATATGATTTGGAAACTTCACATAGGTAACTGCACATTGAAACTTCGCTGATGCAAAAGCGTCGAGTAGTATGATAGGGATCTACAATTCTACATTTCAACAGTGAAAAACCCTCAAACAGGAATGTACCACGTACAAATGACATCTCTATAATCATATGCACGTAGTTTTAAATGGATAAATAAATAATCCGTTTTATGCCATGTTTAGAATGGAAACTTCTCGTCAGATCTGGATTTACTTCGTAATCATGGTCAGAAATATGTGCACGTGTATTCACCTTCTGCCGATGAAATAAGTTAAAATAGTGTATATCCAGTGAATTTTTCCACTTTTAATTTATTTCTAAGCTTAATAGCGTCGTTCGCAGACGTTTCTGCTTGTTACAAAATTAATATAGTGTATACCTGCATGTTGACAGCTTTTCTACAATCAGCGGTTTCCCTATTATGCGTATGAAACCGGATCCGCTCTATCAACGTCGAGATTGATCTATGTCATAATCTTAACGGTACATCAGTTCAGTATTTGAGTAGCGAAGTACTGTATTAACGTTTATAGTATCATCATTCATAAGTAGGACAGGCACGCTGGTATTGTTTTAAGTAAATAAGAAAGTTGATAGAAGATACATACTTGTACAGTCAGTATCAAATACATAGCGACAGCGAAAGTGAGCAAATATATCGTAACTTAGCTTTGTTACATAGAAATAACAGATATATTCATCGGAATATATGTATAGATATTTGACCTACGCATACGTACGTACCTATCAATACCAATAAAAAGAAATGTAAATATTGTTATGTTTTAGTGGTGAACATGTATAAAATAGATTTTTATAACTCAAACAATGTTTAATAATTTACGTTTTAATAATCTGTCGAGCCATTTACTTAGCCAGTCACGCCTGCAGTCGACAAACACTCCAGAAAAAAAGTCCCCTATCGGCAGGCGCTAATGACGTATAGCTGCCGAATCAGATAATTCTTCTCCGTTAGCGAAATGCCGATGCGGCATTCAAAGCAGTCGGGATTAGCGCATCATCGAGTCGTTTATCAGAGACGCCCATCTCGAGCGGGTAATCCATTCTCATAAGCGGAGCGGATCGCCCGCAGAGGCGTTCACAATTCGACACCATAATCCCCTTCGATATTTCACTAACGCCTTTCTTATACGACGAACGTAACCGGAGTGATTGATTTGAGTGGGTACTTACTTACCGTTGAATTATACAATAAAATTATGATAGATTAAAAAAACACTATCGAGGGAATATTTAACTCTTTAGAGTAAGTAACTATTCCACCACTGGCATTACCCGCAAGGTTCTAAGGACTATCAAAGCTATTGAAATTAAAAAAGTACTAGGTAGTTTATTAGTTAATTAATTACTAATCCCTGTTTTAATTACTTACTATCTTGCATGCATACGGTAACTCCCCTTCGTTAAATTCCGATTATCATTCAGGTCAATAATTCAGGTATATAATTTATATTCCTTACGAACAGGTTATTATTAGCATTCTCCTTTACCGTTCAATACTAAGCGAATTGCAAACACCTCGATAAGCCTTAGAGCCTAAATAACCTTTCACAATTGTCGTTTCAAATTGGATAGCAATCGTATAATGTCAGTTCTATTGTGCTTATAGTCTACCGTTATTACCGTCGTAAAATCAGGTGACAACGACTTTGAATTCAACCTGTGAGTACGAGAACGAGAAAGGCTCGTTAAGAAGATTGTTGCGAGTCATAGGGCAGTCGAGTGTGCTGTTGTTATGGTTCGTAGTTTTCAAACAGTCCCCTTTCGGCTTATCCTTTGTCTATTGTTAAATGAAACCGCACGTGCTACTTACTAGCATAAAAAAATGGTATGGCCGTTTTAACCGGTTATTCAATTACCACTCTATGGAGATTGCAATAAGGTTTAAAATGAACTAATGGGAAAACATATTCCTTAGCTGTGTGGTCTTTGCGGTTACTGAGTGCCGGCAAGTCGAACGCTACAGAACCAGTCTAAAATGTGTCATCGATATGCGTAACAAAGGCGCGTTATCGGAGAGCGCACTTACACTGGTTTTTTTTAGCGTTGGACTAGCCCGCGCTCGCCACGATGCACGAACCAGGTAAGAGACAGGGTCGGATTGCGATTAAAACATTTTGATGGATTCATGACAAGTATGTATTTACATATTTAAAACAAACAATAATAACATTTTTTTACTAATCAGTTAAATAATAACATTAGATAATAATCCGTTTTACAAATAATCAACTATTAAAATATTCCTCTCTAATGTTACAGACTAAAAACTAAAACTATATTTAACAAAATGAATACATATATGCCCTTTTTAAACAATATCGGCTTTTTTACAATATATAGGTATTACAGACAAATTTTTAATAAACTAAAATAACGTTTTTTTATACAATGTAAATAATAAACAACCAGCCAAACAGTAATGAGTTATACATACATACAATATAAATTACTAACTAAAAATATAAATAAACATGCATTGGTACAATATAAATAAAGATGTAGATATATTCAATTAATAAATAACAAAAATCACGACTACTTTTTTTAACTAGTTTCTTCATCTTCGGAATCTTCTGTCACATTCATTATGACAGAGGGGTGCCCATAATCTCGTTTCATTTTCTTTTCAATCTCTACAACATGCCTGCAGCAATTTTTCCATTGGCCACTAGTGCTGTTGACGATGTCTCTGATGTGTTTTAGCACCGCCTCGCTAAATTTGGGATCAGTGTTTCTTTTCCTGACACTTGTTTTCAGATTACCCCACATTAATTCTATGGGGTTAAGTGTGCAGTAATATGGGGGTAATCTTAGCACTTTACAATTATTTTCTTTCGCCATTTCGTCTACTATCATTTCAAGATCCCAATTATTATTTTTGTGGTTTGAATTTGATGCTAGTTACCCTGCTAAAGCCACTAAAAAAGAATTATTAACTATTTTGAAGAAACATAATTTCGAAAATGTTTTATACGATCGCTCAACAAAAGCATTGACTCGGCCAACGTCGTATAACCTTTAAGTTCATAAACCCATCATGCTGTTGCACCTGTACCTGTTTGCACATTAGGCGAGCCGGATGTGTTTTAGTAACCTTTTCCTTCTCCTTAAGAGTCCCCGGCAAGTCGGCCGAATTGCACCTTCCCATACAGACGTAGTTCCGCTCTCATTTTAAAACTACGTATTGGATTGTAATGAAACTGTGCATATACAATGACATGAGATATATCTAGGTTTGAAATTAGTTTATATAGGTCCAGTTTATAAAACAAACGAAATAGAGCAAAAACAAGTTTTGTATGAACAACTTAAATTCGCTTTATTTTTTAAACTATGGGATCTGAAGCTGCATAAACTAATTACAGACATATATATACCTTATTCTATTGTAAGATTTGTAAGTACAAAGTTTCAGAGCAATCTAGCCAGTCGTTTTAAAATGAGAGCGGAACTATAATACGTTTGTATGGAGAACAGAGCTTGCCGGAGACCCTTAAAGTTTGATCCTAGGCAAATCGTTTTAGAGAAAGATAATTTACATCTTACAGTGGCTTTGTAAACTTTTAGATAATGTAGTTATAAAAACATCTATACCTACAGTTTGTTATGTATTTATTACAGATAATTTACTCTTAAATTCTATAAATGGCACTGGCTTTGGGGGCACATCTTTTTGAATAATATGTATATTATGGAAGGGCTTTTTTTAAGGTCAGAGGTAAAATATTTCTTTGCTTTATCTGAAATATAAGATGAGCAATGGGAATTACTTCTGGCATTGCGACAGCTTTCCGACCTTCGGTGAAAGCGTGAAGCGTTGTGCGTGCTTTGAGCCATTTGGGGTATTGTTTTCAACTATTGCATAATAAACTGGTTGGGTTATTGCCGTAGACTATTTTGTTCTCTTATTGTGATCTGTCTAGGTCTGGACTAGATAGGATTTAAAATTGTAAGAAGTAGGTAAGTACTTGTAGGTTAGTTTATACTTAAGTTGTATGGGATGGTAGGTCAATTGACTATGACAAATTTCAACTTAGTAAAAATTCGGAAAATTCTTATATTTTTGTACAGGAATCGAGATTTTCAATTTCCAAAATGAATGTTTTCCTTGTATCCTGTAAAATTTTCCTGATATTTCCGAGAACTCTTTCAACTTTTTGGAAACTTTCCGCAACTCGTACGTCTGTACCTAGACTCCTTATGTTATTGAAATAATAAGGCCGTCTTCACAACAGATGCGGATCCACACGCCACTCCGGTGTACGACTGGGACAACAATAATCATGGATAGCGCTGTTTCGCACACACACACCGGAGCGGTCGGCGCGGTGTGTGGATCCGCATCAGTGCGATTGCGTCATTGTTGTTTATTAAGTATAATAGGAGGATTATGGTCTCTGAAAGAAGTTTGGTATCTCTTGGATGGTAAAATTTTAAGGGCTTTTTTCTATTATATTACTCGTGATGAAATAACGCAGCAAGCTGATCTGGTGATAGAGCTGGAATATGCTCATTAGAATTTGGGCTCATTGTAGTTATAGTTTGTCTTGATAAGCAATTTTAATGACCGTGCAAAGAGAATAAGCACATTCAGTAATAAAAGGTTATTACTTATATCAAACGTGAGATTTTGACGTATAATTCCAAATTAATTGTGACATATTATACTTGTTACGTTACTACATATTATTCCAAGCTGCATAATATAATGTTGTTGTATAGTAACACAGGTGATCCGCGGTAGTATCTTGTCGCGGAGAAACCGCGCCGGCACTTTCTCCAAGGCCGGCGCCTACCCCCACTATGCAACGATAACGCCATCTAAAGTTGAATACATTATAATATATTATTATGCGCTTTTTGGACATGCTTGTTTAAATATGCCATTTATATTATCATAACAACAAAGGTAGAACAGTCGTCATCAGATATATCGGAGCGGCCAAGGTGCTCAAAATTATCTGAACACGCACTCTAGCGCCTTGACAATAGAGACGTGTTCAGATGTTAGTGAGCACCTTGACTGACTGACCTATCGATCTTACTCATTGAGGATAGCTATCTTGACGAGATGTTAATTAATGGAAATTCTTGTTTTGGCAGTAGGTATGCACTCTTTTGCACCAAATTATTGACTGTAAATCTTGTAAAATCTTGCAAACGGTTCTCACTGCACCCACCTTGACATTTTTCCCTATGGTTGACTGGCTGCCATAAGGCATTAAGTCCGCCATTTGTACCTTTTTTGATGTGCATTAAATTAAAGTATAATTACTATAATATCGACAGTCTAGAACAAATCTTGCTACTTGACTTTAATTTTAAATTATTAATATCATAATAAAGCAAAGCGTAATTGATTTACGATTAGCTCTAATCTCTTATTATTCCCTAGTCGCACGGCAAAGCGTAATCCCAGACACAGGAGGTAAACACAGACTCGACTGGTTTAAAAATTCGTTTGTCACTTGGCGATATTAAAAATTCAAGCACTCCTCGTTGTCTAAGCCTTTATTATCCAAGAGCGTCAGTATAATATTAAGTTAGGTTTGAGTAAATCTCTATTCTAAGAGATTTTCCTCGAAAGGATTAAATAAACCGGGGATTTATGCAGAATGGCGGAGTTTGGTGGAGTGTGACGTTCCCGAGAGTACGTAGCGTGAACCAGCCATTTTGCTGAGTGATTGATTTTTGTTTAGCTAAAGGTCGATTAAGACATCAAGTGAATAATATTATGAAATTAAATCAAAAGAGGAGAGTCGCTCGCAAACTGCAAAAAGGGTATTTAAGCACATTTGCCGCAGACATTCCCAAAAATAACACTGCTCATGATATCACGTGAGCGTAAATAGTGTAAATTTTTCTTCGGTAAAATGGCGTCTTTGCTACTGAGGCACTTTGCTAATGTCAAGTACTTAAGATAGAGATTCAGTATTATTATTGTAGACTTTATAAGGTAATAAAATTGTGAATAGTCTCAGATTCTTATATATAGAACTGGTTGGGATTTATAAATATTTTCTGAAGAACTGTATATGTACTAATACTGTCAAGTCAATACATTGCAGATTGTAAGTAAACGACCAATAAGCACTTTATAAAATCAAAAGTAAACAATCAAATCAATTTTTAACCCAGTGTAATACCTACAATAGTCGTCTGCTAAAATTTAAGAGTATAAAATTTCTAAAGAAATAAGAAAACAGTTCATTCATTAGGTACAAATAGGGAAAGTAAAGGTTAATACATCATACAATTATTCTAATGTAATTCGTTTAAGGATGAGCCATTCTTGAAAGCAACAAAGCTGGCAAACTGTTAATACCTATGTAGTTTAAAGACTTAAATTACTGATTTATTCATACTGTAAAAACGAGTTAAACGAGCTAACAGCTTGAGCGTTAAAGTTTTCAAGAATTACTTACATAATGGAGGAAAGCACTGAACCATTCAGCTTTAAAAACAACTACTTTAACACTAGAAGCAAAATCTTCGTATAAATCTGAGAGGAATTCGCTTGATATTCAATTCAAACATACTGTACATGTACTCGTGTGTATAAACCCATATCGCGATTTATGCTGTTTTAGCATCAAAATGCGGTTATTGAATAATTTAATATTTAATTAATTTACTTCATTACGAAAGAGTTACATGTTTGCATTATAATATATTCTTAGTGGTGGATATATACATTCTTAAGAGGCCGTAGTCGATTTTGGAGCAAAAATTTAAAATTGATAGATATAGTGGTTGAAATTATACACGTTTTGTTACGTAATATCTAAATAACAAGTATTGTTTTTTATTAGCACGTAACTACAGTGCCGGGTATTGTTGGATAGGTCTTTTAAAATGAATAGGGGTTTTCAAAAATCTATTGTTGATAAGTGAATATTTTCGGAAATAATCGCCTCGAAAGAAACAAAATGTATGTAAGGATTTTTTGTTTCTTTTCAACCCTATGATGTGGGATGCCGTTGGATAGGTCTTTTAAAATAAATAGGGGTTATAGAAAAACGTTTTTTGATAAAGTGAATATTTTCGGAAATAATCGCTTTGAAAGAAACAAAATGTGTCTGACAATTTTTTTATCGTTTCAACTCTATGGTGTGGAGTGTCGTTGGATAGGTCTTTCGAAATAAATAGGGGTCTTTGAACAACATTTTTTTAATAAAGTGAATCATTCCGGAAATAATTATTTAAAAAGAAAAAAAAGGGGTTTTCCTTCTAACTTTTGACCCATTCATCCAAAAATTATGAAAAAAAATCACAAAAATAGTGATTAATAAACACATTTGAAAGTAGTTAAAACAATCGTGATCAGTTAAGTCGTTTTTGAGTTAACGCTAAAAGTCTTTCCTTCTTATTTTCTTTAAAAGCCTGGCAACCCTTATTTGTGACCGGATTTTTGCAGGCAACCCTATACCATTGTATTCGCAATAAAATTACCATTATTTTGATATATAATTCAAGCGTCAGACAGATAGGTGCAATTATCGATTTTAACTCACCTGTTTAAACACGGCAACCTCATAATAGTGACTGGAAAAACATAGGCAACCTAATTTATTCATGTTGTAGAAGTTGTATACTTTCCATTGGAACTTATTCCGTTCGTCAGACAAATCGGTGAAATTTGAAGAAAAAAAATTATTTTCAAAAATTTATTAAAAATAGCCTTGACCATATTTCTTTAGGCAACCCGATTTATTTATGTTCAGGAACATATTTTCTTTCATAAAATATAAGTTTCATCCGTCAGACGTATGGGTGAAGGTCGACCATATATAACGTATCTCCTACTACAAGCATCCTGGCATGTGCTAGCATTAATTGCTATTTTTTTTTTAATAAGTTTTGTTTGCCAGTTGGTCAGTAAGTAGGTATACTCTTTCCTACTCTTTAGGCTTTAGTTACTGTACCTAACTAGTCTAGTCTGCCAATGAGGGCTATCGTTTTTCGCTCACCAGTTGGCGCCTCTGTTGATGGTGGTCCAAAAGACTAAAGAACAGCTGTGACATTTGACATTTCGAACTTTGCGAAGACCACCACCATCCACACTAGCGCCCCTAGCGGCGAATTCATACGCGTTAGCCCCATATCCTTGGTAAGCCCTCATTGTGGCTCTCCTGAGAATTCTCTTTAAGTATAGAAGCTTGGACTTTATGATCAAATCACAAAAAATAAACAAATCTTTTGTTCAAGTGCTTGGAGTCATGATTTTTCCATTTGGAGCAGGATTGAATAAATAATTTCATACATAATGTAGATAACATATTCATTTTGAAATGATGCGTAAACAAAACAGATGTGAGTTAGAAAGTCCTTGCTGGTCGGAGGTGTGATATAACTATCGCAGAGCCGGAAATGTGCTGATCCGTGCGGATCTACGTAACACATTATGCACTGAAATGATGCCATCGTAGCATAACGCTTTGGAATTAGGCAATTATAAATTTAAATCTTTTTACAGTGGAGGTTTAAATATTAATTTCGGCGCGCGAATGTTCTAACCTGGTTTATTTTGATATAAATATACGCAGTATTTAATGATATTAACATACCTACATGAAAATGTAATATTCATACTAGAGATTATCGTAACAGATTGTGCAAACATGTTCATTAGGTTAATTAAAATTCGTTTTGGATGGGAATTCCTAAGTACACTCTGCATTTAAAAATAGTTGAAAATAGTAAGTAAATATTCTATATTGTGTACCAATGGTCCTTGGTAGAATTATACTTACAAACTAATAAAAAATAAAACGTCAAATGGCGGTAATGCAAACTTTTTCGCGCATGTCACGCATCCATAGACATAGTATAGTAGTTATAGACATGTAACCGAGCGACCAGAGGTAAGAGAAAGACATATTCATGTATTGACAGGTTAATATATGGCAGCCAAAGATAGATATAACTCCGTAATAGATGGATACAGTCTAAGGAAAAAACGTGCCTCGAAAATCAAGAAAATTTGACTCTCGATCAGAGGGCGCTACTAGCTTTGGCCTACTGTCGTATAGATGGCGTTGACGGTTTCGTTTGTTATTTAACAATTTTTACGAACATGGGTCAAAATCATAAAAATAATTAGTGCAAATAAAATAAATCATTTATCCATATTTAAATACATTTTATCGTACTTTTATAAAAGTGTGTCGATAGATGGCAGTGAATTTACTGGGGTTACAAAGTTTACTATGACAGTACCGCTCTAGTATAAGTTACTCTATGATGGCAGCATAATCCTTTTTCTCTTTCACTCTTATAAATTTCGGTATTTCGCCATCGCCTCCTACCTATGCTGCCATAACCCGACCATGAAAAAAACCCGGTCGGTGATAAGGACAAAGCATGGCACTATTTTCTCTTTCCTCTTATAGGAATCGCACTAAGACTATCTTTCTCTATCAAAGAGTGTCAGGCCAGGGCACGCATCCGTTGTTTTTTTTATTCAGAGACAAACTAGAGTCGGGGGCCAACTGCCATATGATTTGTCATCAACAAGGGACTGAAGGGAAGGGGCTTGCTGAGTTGCCTAAGTAAGGTGCGAGATTGAAAAGCTTGATTATATCAATTATCACTATTGTATACAATACTTTTTCTACGAGGCATCTAACATAATACTTTTTTACTATAAAATCTAAATAAATAATGAAAATTGATAAGTATGTCTTTTCTATGGGAGCGCGGCGGCACGTGATTGGTCAAATTATTTTGAAAAACCGGCCAAGTGCGAGTCGGACTCGCGTTCCAAGGGTTCCGTACTTTACACAATTTAAACAATGTATTTTTTATGTGAAACGTGCGTGAAATGTCTTTAAAAAACCCGTAGGGGGTTGGATCAAAAACTAACCCGACTCACGCTTAACTGCACATTTCTAATAGGTTTTCCTGTGATCTATAAGGTAAAGATCTATTTTGTGTATTTTTTTCAAAATTTTAGACTCAGTAGTTTCGGAGATAAATGGTCATTTTTTGCCTATTTTATTGAATAACTTCTAAACTGTTTTTCCTAAAATTATAAAAAATATATATTTGAGATTCTCACAATGAGCTTTTTCATTTTATATGTAACACGATATAGTTTATAAAACTTTATTTTGAATTTTCTCATTTACCCCCCAAAAGTGGCACCCATGTTTAAAATAAATTTGCTTACGTTACATGTCCGTCTTTGGCTCACAAACTTACATATGTATACCAAATTTCAACTTAATTGGTCCAGTAGTTTCGGAGAAAATAGGCTGTGACAGACGTACAGACAGACAGACAGACAGATCCTATAAGGGTTCCTAATAAGTTCCTAAAGTATCTCTAACTGTTTATTTTCCCTGCAAGTGTCCCTCTTGACCCATAGTTTCTCTTACCCCACCTAACCTTACATTTTTTTTCCAAAGACACAATGTAGAAACCCTACTCAAACTAGCACATCATGATGGAGAAAACGGAGGGCTGTTTTGGCCCCATATTTATGAACTTGCCACCGTTGTCTCATAAACTGCAGCGTCGATTGATTTATCAATACAGCCAAATGTGTTTGTCGTTCACTTACTGTCAGCGACTATCGAAAATATCTCTACGACTAGTCGAGTGTAAGGGTCGGGGTTCAATGACATCGTTAGAACGATTACTGGGAGTGCTTGATTTGACACAGGATAACGAACTTTATGATATAAGTAATTTATGAAACTGGTTTTATGTATGACTAGTTTCCTACTTAGGTTAATGTTATAACAGGTCAAAAGCGTCACAAACTAATAATTATATTTCGTAAACCATTTCATAATTTGAATGGCGTAGTCAAAATGATTCTTAGAGAAGTTTGACGATAGTTGTGTGTAATATTTTCCTAGATTTTTCTAAAACAATCTAACTGGTCTAAGATAGGAAACTAATCAACAGACGTATTTAGAAACTTGTCATGTAATACCAATTTGATTTCAATATCAGGGTCACGTTCTGCGCTTGCACAATATTGAATGAGTGCACGACGAGTTAATATCCCGGGTCCCGTCCCGTATCGTCTTAAAGCGATTTTGATGTTTTTAACCGACTTCAATTTTTAACCGACTTCAATTTCATAGAAGGAGGAGGTTCTGTATTCGGTTGTGGCTCTTTTTTTTTTTTTTTTATGTATGTTCACCGATTATTCCGAGACCCGTGGTCCGATTTGAGTAATTCTTTTTTTGTTCGAAAGGAGCTACTTCCAAGTTGGTCCCATATTAATCTGGTTCTGATCTGATGATGGGATCCCTGAGGAATTGAGGGAACTCCTCAATTTTTAAAGGCACATGTATAGTGATTTGGGTGTTTTCATAAGCAACTTGAGCATTTTCTCTCGAAAACGACCAATTTGATGAAGTGGACCTGATGATGATGATTGTTTTGAAGATAGTGATGATGATTTTTTTAATGTAGGATGTTCAGCGATTACTCCGAGACCCGTGGTCCGACTTGAACAATTCTTTTTTTGTTTGAAAGGAACTACCACCAAGGTGGTTCCACATTAATCTGGTGCTGTTCTGATGATGGGATCCATGAGGAATTGAGGGAACTCCTCAATTTTTAAAGGCACATGTATGGTGATTTGGTCGTTTTCTTAAGCAACTTGATCATTTTTTCTAGAAAACCACCAATTTGATGAAGTGGAGCTGATGATGATGATTGTTTTGATGATAATGATTTCAGCGATTACTCCGGCACCCATGATCCGATTTGAGTTATTCTTTTTCTGTTTGAAAGAAGTTACCTCTCCAAGGTGTTTTTGTAATATTTTTGGTTTTGATCTGATGATGGAATCCGTGAGGAATTGAGGGAACTCCTCAATTTTTAAAGGTACGTGTATGGTAATTTCGGTGTTTTCTAAAGTTACTCAAGCATTTCCTCACCAATACCTCCAATTTGATGTAGTGCAACTGTAGCCTAACCACGAGTTTGGCACTAAATATTCTTCGTAACTTACTTTGTACACTAATACGCCAGTACGAGCGAGATGCATAAACAGTAAGTTACGCACACGATAGCGAATATATCAATGTCAAACTCGTGGTAAGGCTACTGATAACTTCCCTCGTATGTGTATTATGATTTTTGATGTAGGTAGTGTTGGAAACAACCAAAGAGACTGAGAGGTGAAGGTAGAGGGTATTAGTGTTTGGGGGGTTTGAGGTTGGGGGTTGAGGGGAGGTGAGTTGATGGGTCGGAGACTGAGGGGTTGGGAGTTAAGGGATTGGGGGTTAGGGTTAGGAGTTAAGGGATCTGGGGTTAGGGGTCGGGGAATGGTGGTTGAAGGGTTGGTGGTTTAGGGTCGAGGGGTTCAGTGATCAGGGGTTGATGTGCTGTGAGGTTGAGTGATCAGAGGGTTTGAGGGATTGGGTCAGTGGCGGGGCGGAGAATGGATTTACTGACAGGAATGATTTCCCAGACGGACTCGAGGAAAATTGTGATTATTTAATAAAGTTTACGAATTTACAGATAAACATGATTATGTTTTTCATTCATGCGTCACGCTCTTAACAATGTCTTAAAACTAAAAATGGAAAAATAAAAACTTTTATAAAAAAAAGATAAACCGACTTCAAAAAGGATGAAATAAAATATTATCCTTTTTAGGGTTCCGTGTTTAAGTATATGCGTTACCAACTGATATGTTTGAAGTCGGTGCCAAGCCAAGTACTCCAAGTAGTAACAATACCAGTCAAAAATAATCAGATTTATGTCTATAAATCCCATTACAACTGTACAAATGTTATAAACGTGAAAGCAATTATGTCTGCCTCTTTGCTACCTTTTCATGGCTAAACAACTGAATCGCTTTAGCTGAAATTTTGCATGAAGGTTCCTTGAATTGTTTTATATTTTGAAATGTAGTCCTCTGGATAAGCGACAGAAAATAACTCAGTCCCAATCCCACACTTGCGTGCTATGACTGTTTAAGAATTAGTAAGAAATGCTCTTTAAAAAAATACGACGACAAAACGTATCAGATTTACACTAACGTTCCGACAAGCATGGTACGAACTGCGCCAAGAAGGTTCAACCGTGTGTTCTGTTCTGAGGTGTACAGGATGTTCGTTTATTGTCGTCGTGTAACGCTGCGTCTTACATAGGCGAACACTCGCGAACACGAAGCGAAGCGACGCGGCACGGCGCGGCCGGCCCAATTCGTTCGCGTTCGCAACGAGATCGCCCACGTAGGACACTTCTATATAGGTATCAAAGGATTAATTAAGGCGCCGTGCCGCGCCGCTTCGCATTCGCGTGTTGTTCGCCTACGTAGTACGCTGCATTAGGTAATCCAACGTACATACTTATATAGCCGCATCTTTATCGAATTGCACCAAAATCCCTATGAATATATGGTTTAAAATTTGGCTTGGCACCGACTTCAAACATATCAGTTGGTAACGCATATACTTAAACACGGAACCCTAAAAAGGATAATATTTTATTTCATCCTTTTTGAAGTCGGTTTATCTTTTTTTTATAAAAGTTTTTTTGGCTAAGATTGTTGTGCTGTTTGTTGCAGGTGGTAGCGTTGGCGGGTGGCGCGCTGGTGCGCGGGCGCGGCGGATGGTGGCGGGATGAGCGGCGGCGCGCTGGCGCTGACCGCCCTGTCCGGGCCGCCGCTGTCCGCCGCCGAGGCGCTCTCCTCGCTGCTATGGCAGCCGTACGAGTGCCGCTCGCCGCCCCTCGCGCGCTCCCGCACCGACGGAGCCCTAGCCGAGAGAGGGGGCGCTCAGTCGCCGAGCGGCGGTCGTCATGCGCGCGCGCCACGCTCGATACCTCGCCACGAGATGCGGCTGCCCGTTCCGGCCGAGGCGGTCTCGGTGCGAGTCCCGGCCGAAGATATCGTGTCAAGTGTGATAGTGCAAGTGCAGGATGCGCCTGTCAGTTGTAATGTAAACAGTGCGGTTCAGACGGAACGAGAGAGGAGTGTTGCTAGCGCGGAGTGCCAGACTGAGGAGCCTGCGCGGCGGCGGCGCACGAGGCGGGCGCGGGCTCCCCGTGTGCCGGAGCTGCTGGAGAGCGTGCCTCCTCCCCCGTATAGCACGCTACCCCCGCCGCGGCTCCCGCCACCCCCGGCGCACCCGCTGCCGCTGCCGCTGCCGGTGCCGGTGCCGCCGGCGCCGATCATCGCACCGCATCCTCCTGCGCATAGGTTCCCCTTCCAGCCCATCCCACTCAGGTAATTGTCTATAAGGTAGAAAAACTTCATAAAGCAATGTGTTTACGCTTACTACCATGAATATCATGACCTACTGCCGTAATAACATTCAAGGATAGGCTCGATACTGTTAGAAATAGTCGAGTGGCTTATTCTTATTACAAACATGATGCAGGGTAGAAATGGTTTGATAATCTTTGTCGTTGTGAATGCTGTGGTGCTTCCTACGGTTAATGCGCATCTCATCATAATCACATCAAAAGTTTAACAGTAATACCTACGTCCTACGTGTTTACACCGTTGAAACGCGATTGTGGACAAAGATGCTCATTAGTCGGTCAGGTTGTATTTACGGCTGTGGAGAAAGGCGGACTCGCGTGTATACAACAGCCGGAACAACAGAGATCGAGATAGGTAAGGTACGTACGTACGATGCATGAATGCAACATAAATCCTCTCGTAACCGTACCTTAGCGATCGTCTTCGCGTGTAGCTACGTGCGGTACGTTCGTTGAAGTCTTTTGTTGGCGTGCTCGGGATTAACATCTTTATAAACATCGGCTTTAAGTAAAAAATCGAACTTGTTCTAATTTCAATCTTAACTCACCACAATTGCGTCTAATATATCAGTAAATGGCTTTGTTGTGACATACTTTTCTGTTTCTGAAAAGCGTTTATACTTAATTGGTATTACAATTTATGCTAAAATACAGTACGGAACATTCGTTTCACGTGCGTTCATTAGTTTCGTTTGCCTTTGTTTGATTATGTAACGTTATGCCATCTACAAAATGCGTTCTGCAAGATGAATTTTGATTATAAAACGTTTCTATTTTTAGCTTGTAGGTATTTTTTCTTACATAATAAACGCTGGATTTTTTTATGCTTAAGCTCTGTTTTTACATAAATAAATCCTAGAAAATGTAATTGTTCGATTATTTTACTACCCATCTACCCATTCTACACAATCATCCTGCTTCGGTATCAATTTTTTACTTAACTGTATGTGCCCAAAGAAAAGCCCAAAATAGTTAAACAACAAAAAAGTTTGGGTAGATATTATCAATTATTCATCATTTTACTCGCTAATAACAAGCACCTGACTTATTATCTACAATCAAACGTTAAGTACTAAATAATTAAACACTAGTTTTTTAATTGGTTAGTACATAATAAATTTATAAAAATGGTAAAGTAATTGTACCTGCGAGTACCTATAGGTTAATGCAGTGTAGGAGTAGTTGTCGAGAAACTGGTTTTGCTAGCACATGGTGGAAAGTTGCAGCATGTAGGCTGAGCCGGGTCGGTGGGTAGGGCTAGGGATTAGAAGTAGGTATAAAACTTTTACGAAATAAGCTGTCTTTATTAATGTTTGCGAAAGTTGAAAGACTGTTTAATTGAGTTTCAGAAGGCAGGTATAGGCAAAGTAATCTTCAAATAAGTCTTCAATGTTTGTTTATCAAAAGTTAATGCTCATTATGTATTTATAATTGGAAACAAGGTACTCAAGGGTAAAATAAATAAAGTAATATAGGTATCTGAGTAGACAAAAGATCGTTACTTCTGACTTTATTTTTAGGCCTAAGATACACTTGTAAGTTTAACTTACGTAAGTAGGGACAACGCTATTTGTTAGAATGAGATAAAGATATTCATCTCTCATTCTGTAGTATAGCTGTGTCCCTACTTACGTAAATAAAACTTAACAAGTGTATCTTGGGCCTTATGTCAACTTATTCTCAATGGGGTGAATTTACTTCCAGTAAGGACTGACATTACTTCTTTTTAATTAGAATTACTCGTACATAATAAAAATAAATTAAATTGAGTGGATACTCCAATTGCTCAGTTTGAAGCGCTAATTGTTCTGCAAGTAGGTCGAGGGTTTAAGTTTCTCTGAAGCAATTAATTGTACAATATATATGTTATGTACAGTTAATTGCTTCTAAAATTATAAGTTAGTTTGTAAACACAACAATACAAATATAACTTAATATGGGATATTTCATTGTTACAAGTATAATATAGAATAGGTAGGTAAGTACTTGCAATCAAAGCATTCCGTACTTACCAGGTCGCTGTATTTAATTGCCAACTTTAAGAATAATGTTTGTAGGGCGGCGGTAGGTTTCATGTCATGCATGTCACATTGCATTGTGCCCTACTAAACAGCATTCGCATGCGGATTCTACACAGCTACGTGCCTAATACCTGCTTAAAAGGAGGTTCAACCGAGCCCTCCCATCAGAAAGTCTAAAGCAATAAAAACTAATTAACTGATTTAATGTTAGGCAAACCATTGTCGCTCTCTGAGAACTCTTAAGACTGGAAAGTAACCAAGTATGTAACCATTATTTTCAATCTATGAAATTAAATTCAAATTATTGTTTTCCCTTGGCATTAAACCCCACTTAGCCTTACACGGATTAAATACTTGGGTATTAACTACTTATGCCAAATCTTTTAAAAGCTTTCCTCAATTAATCCTTCCGGCATACTGAATTAAAGAAGTAACTATAACCTACATGGAGCGGCGATCCAAATTTAAAAACCTTATTCAAATTGTTTTTCTGTAAGTGTCAGAGCATCTCGCTCGGTCTGATATTTCCGTGAAAGCGAGATACTAAATATCAAATAAACACGAAGTAAACCGAGCCTCCTGTAGGTAGAATTTTAACCATTTATGTTCAAAATCCCCGTTAATCAAAACGATGATTGCAATTCCCAAACAATAATCTGATATAGTTATGTATGTATAAAGGAATTACCTACCAGCATTATCAGCACAAGTCTGTTCAATATAATTTTTAGGAAAAAAAACCGACTTCAGTGGGGGATGCAGTTGAAAGGTTACTTATTGTTGATGGTGCACTCCAGACAATGAAATGAAAAAGACAGTATCTTTTGCCTAACTAAAAGGAGGTAAAATCACCCACTTTTCTAGTAGTATTCCGTTTCTGTAAGGGTCACAGTTCTAACCTAACATAACCCAATGTTCTGATAGCATTTCGTTTCTGTAAGGGTCACAGTTCTAACCTAACCTAACCCACTTTTCTGATAGCAGTTCGGTTCTGTGGGGATCGCAGTTCAAAAAAAAGTCCAGGTCAAAGTTTGGGTCTGGGTCCATAACGAAGAGAATAAATCGCCAAACGTGAACTATGTGTCGTTGAAGAGTTCCATTCTGATCATCATCAGCAGTTCCACTTCATCAAATGTCACTTTTTAAAATGGAAATGCTGGATTTGTTGAAGAAAATACAAAAATCACTATATGTATGCCTTTCACATTTGAGGACTTCCCTCGATTCCTCATGGATCCCATCATCAGAACTCGAGCTTGACAAAAATGTGTTGAAAATCTAACTTGCTTAACAAACATAACGAAGAGGACAAATCGCCAAACGTGAACTATGCGTCATTGAAGAGTTCCGTTCTGATTATCATCAGCAGTTCCACTTCATCAAATGTCACCTTTTTAAATGTAAATGCTTGATTTGCTGATGAAAATACTAAAATCACTATATGTATGCCTTTAACATTTGAGGAGTTCCCTCGATTCCTCATGGATCCCATCATCAGAACTGCGTTTTGACAAAAACGAGACCAATCTGTATGTATATACTTACAATCAAAAAAGAATTTTCAAAATCGGTCAAGAAATGACGGAGTTATGGAGTAACAAACATAAAAAAACATACAACCGAATTGAGAACCTCCTCCTTTTGAAATCTTGAAGTCTGTTAATTACATGATTTAAAGTGCTTTCAGAAAATCAGAATAATATTATTTTATGACTTATTACTCAAGCAGAGTTGACTTTTGGAACAAATTCAGTTTTAAGCTTATTACCTATCAGTCTGCTTAGGATTTCAACGATAAATGATCCAGTGGCATGCAGTGCATTTATGAGTAGGTCGGTTATAGGTAATAATGTGGTAATAACACAAATCCCACATTTTTCCAGGCGATGCTAGTCTAGCTTTCCTCTAACTACATAACTAGTTTTAAGAGATTACCGTAAAATGTGCCTACCTTGCTTCTAAACTTAATTTAAACTTTAAAATTATTATATTTTTTGTAGCTGTGTTTGATATACACCATGTCCAATAAGTCCGAATGCAGTACAAATATTGAATAAAATAAATGTACGAATAGTTACTACAATTAAAATTGCATTTTATTAATGGCACACATATATAGGTATAATGTATTTACAACAAATGTTTCGGAATAACTCCACCTTTAACTTTTTTTACCAACCCCAAACGCTTCTCGAATGAATCACACGCAGCACGCATCATTTCCATTGGCATTTCGTCCCAAATACGCTCGATAACCTGTTTGAAATGATCCAGGTTTATGATTATATAATCATGAGGTTTCGAAAGCATGTACGACCATACAAAATAATCTAATACGTTCAAGTCTGGAGAACTGGGTGGCCATTCATGTTTCGGCAAAAAATCTGTAAAATTAGCCTGACACCAAGCTTAAACAGCATTTGCTTTTGTGAAGGAGCTCCGTCTTGTTGGAACACATAATTTTCATTCCCAAACATACATTTTAAATTTGGGGCAACAATCTTCTCCAAAACCTCGGTTTTATAGTAAAGTGCGTTAATTTTAACGCCTTTATCTATAAATACTAAAGGTAGTTCCCTCTTATCCCTCTTACATACTGCACCCCACACCATGACCGATGGTGAGCTCTGGAACCTAGGAACATTTTTCTGATTGTCCGGAATGTATTCTATTCTATCCGTGGTGCCCACAATCGCTCATTTTGGGCATTATGAGGCTGTTCTAATACAAACATCAGTTTCTCGTCAGAAAAAACAAACTCGTCACCTGCGTGCCAAGAATAGTTATTTGTGCAACAAGAGAGGAAAGTTGTTTTTTCTTGCGAGTGTTTATTTTGAGTCTAAAAGTTAGAATCTTGAGCGTAGCGAGAGACTCAAAAACACGGGATGTAAAATAACTTTGCTCTCGTGTTGCACACATAATTTTTCACCTCAGTAGTGAGAACATATTAAAGGTTAAAATATATTTCGAATTACACAGAGTAATACAGAGAAAAAAAAAACAAAAAAAAATTGTAATAAAAGTATGAAGTGGCAGTTCATGGCCTTCACTAAATTAAAAAGCTACTTTGTTTCACTCCCTGGAGTGAGGAAACTCGCTCTTTCCTCACTCCAGGGAGTGACGAAATTAGGCTTGTTCGAGCTGCTGAGGTGAAAAATATTATGTTAGATCTTTGCACTCTCTTTTTCTTGGTCGCTTCGCAAATGCCATCCACCCTCAACGTCAACATACTTTTTTACTTAAAATAAGAATTTGATGGCCTATAATCCGTATGTCTTTAGAGCCAAGGTAAAAAAATGTATATTCGGACTTATTGGACACGGTGTATACCTATGCTGATTTAAAGTAGACCATCACTACTATCATGTTGTAATGTAACACTTAAATGAGGTTATTATATAGTTTTCGCATATAAAAACTGTTGGAGCACAAGGCAGAGGGCAGCAAAGTAAACACATTTTACGGTACCCTAAAACAAGTTGAAATCTTGTCAAACACGCCAAAAAAGAAACAGTACTGGCACGTGACTACCGCTTTGTAATTTGAATTCACTCACGAATTTCGCCAGATTGCCCCACCCAGTACAGCCTGTCCTCCAAGCGTTTGTCGGTCAATACCGCGAGCCTGAGAAGCGGGCCGCGCGCGCATCCGCGAATTGTCATATATTCTAGATCACAGCTAAATTGCTGCTATTAAACTGGCTACCAGTGCAGAAATTATGAATGAATCAGCAATTTTACGTTGCATTTAAAAACAGTCGCACCATAAGGTTGCCTTTTGTACCTTATTTATTGCAAATATATTTATTTGTATCCGAGATAATTTTGTTTGTAGTAAAGTTATTGATTAATAATTGATTAAAAATAATAAATATTATGCAGGTGTTGCTATCTAGTAGAAACAAAACCCATGGACAAAATTATGAACTCTGTTATATTTCAATGATCATTTTAAAAATAATATCAGTATAGGCATCAGCTGGTCAGTATAGCCATGGTGATCAGTTGCGTTTCGATCGCTATGGAGCGTCGGTTGGCATGTTGGCTACACGGCCAGCTAATTGTTACAGATTTCATATTAATGATCGATGACCTGACACAGTGATGTTAACAAACTTGGTACTTAATTAAATGTCATGGATTTTATTTCCATTACTTATCAATCTTTTAATAAAATATCGCAATATAGAGCAAAGCAACGGTGAAAGGTAAATAAATCAGAACATTTATATTAATACGAGAACATTTTTTACGTATTTATTCCGAATACTGCTGCCGTTATTGAACTGACCCAACTTATTTTGATCATAAAATACAAAGTTCCGCTCGTTTCCATTTGCCTGATGGGACGGTTAAAAGAGCCGGCGCTGTTTTTCTCGCATAATTTTCTCATAATCAATGGCCTATCGCGTGTATAAAATCCCATTTCTCTACAACTGGGTGATCATTCCATACTAAAACGGAGTTCTATTCCAAGATTCCACACTTCCTTGAATGTTAAGCTTACAAATAAACATACACCTCGCGCGATTTTGGCCCGTTGCCATCATCCTAATGGCACGGGCCTTGCGCCAAGCTCGCTGAAAAAATTTGTATTGGAAACTAAAGTAAGTAAACTAAAGTGGATTGACTTAACCGTTACTTTGAGTTACTTCGTGCTTGGAAGTTCTAACATATTTTTCAAGTCTTTATTAGCCATTTGAACGCTATTGCAGTGTACTTACTACTTAGCACTTAATCTTTCCAACAATCTAAGAAATCAAAAAAAACATACAACCGAATTGAGAACCTCCTCCTTTGAAATCTTGAAGTCGGTTAAAAATGCGCACGCAGACGCCCAGTATCATTTTCCTGGATACTGAATTAACTTTGACTCGCATAAGCGCCTTATTAGTATAAAATATACCTACCCATACTGATTGATAAAACAATCCCTCGTATCATTGCCATAATAGGTAATCCGGCCTGTCAAAATGATTGTCAAAATTATTTGAAAAATAGCACATTTTATGTAACATTCTTTCAATGGTGCAAGTAAAGATTGGGCCTGACTGTTGGCCGAGCTAGCCGAGCAGCCAATTACTGCGACTTCGGTCGACGATGCAATCCAATTTGCGAGCGCATTGTAGGTACGTCTGGACGCACCCACGAACAAAAATCTGCCAACCTGTAATGAAATATATATTAGGTTTACTATTTATTTAAAAGCGTAGAGAATTCCACTGCCAAAAGCATCTTTTCTCTACGTTTGTTAGTGTTATACCAGATTTAAGTAGTATTTACTATCTGGTATAGTTATATTTCACTTTAAAAAATATATTATCGAAACAGGACCAAGATTATTAATGTGTGAAAATTGGGAATGTATAAAACAATGAATAATATTGACACCTAATGAGTAAAAATTTATCACAGAATGGAGTCGGACCGAAGTGTGGAAATGTCATCAATTATGTCAATAAATAATAACAATATTTCTGCCTATATATACGTCCCACTGCTGGGCACAGTCCTCCTCTCATGCACGAGAGGGATTGTGGTATAGTCCCCACGCTAGCCCAATGCGGGTTATCGACTTCACATACACTGATGTATGCGGTCAGGCTAGCACATGATTGGCGCGAGAGTATCTCGCCGCGACATAGACTACCCGTCCCCCTTTAATTCATACAGTTAGTAAAAGACGGGTAGTCTATCTCGCGGCGAGATACTGTCGCGCTAATCATGTGCTCGGCCTACAGGTCAATTATTTATATCAATGAAAATATGACGTTTGTAATAACACTTCCACATATTGATCTATTCAAATAGGTGCTAAGTTAATTTAGATGGACTCTGCATAGAAAGTATCTTCTTTGAGAGCAACCTTTCATCATATTGATTCGGCCTTGGTGGACGGTAGACCAAGGTTTTATTTAGTCTATTAGCACTATATGCCGATGACTAGCTGGTTCAGTTGTATGACCTTAAAATTACGCAAGCGTCTCGCATAGAGTACTGTCCTATTCGTAATGCTTTCCGGCAACTTAACTAGGCTAGAATAAGTCTGAACTCCTATTATACACAGCTGTCATAAATCTAGAGGTCAAGTTAGTATTGTCGAGTTCACCATCGTGTAAAATTGTGTTGTGAATGATAGCTGGTCGTTGTGGTCGTGCGTTGTGAAATCCCGACGTAGATATTGTTTAGTTACAAATTGCTTGGGATTTTATTTAGTGGGCACTATAATAGAAATGAGGTACTTTATGGGATACAATACAGTAATATCGATGTTTAGTAACAGCCTATTTGGATGCGAGTTGATCTATTGTATTTTTTTTCCTTTTCTGATACATAATATTTTCCATAGTAGAAATAAACTAACTTATTTTATTTAAGATTTTAATAGCAGTATGCATTTTAATAAACTCAAGCAATTAACTTTGCTTAATATTGTAAATAGCGATTCCAAGCTTTTTATAGTTGTAAATATTTTATAACCATATTTATTACACTTTCATAAAATATGGAAATCGTTTCGCTTAATCAGAGTAACACAAGAATCTGAGTTTTACATTCTAGAGATGCCACTGGAAATAAATTAGAAATGTACAAACAACATAACAACATAATTAATCAGTTTGTTAGCATTCGTTAGAAAACCAACTTTGAATTAATTAAATTCCATTTAAAGTTGGTCGTCTCGTCTCAGCAATACGACACGAGATTATTTTTTGGCAGCAAGGAATATCAGCATATTATAGCGCACTTAATGGAGTTCTAGTCTAATCATTGTAAAGGATCCATATTCAACGCTCTCCCCATCAGACTTTCATTGGATTTTTATTCTACAGGAGTCTTAAAATTGTTAGGATTTTGCAATTTAATGTTCTAACAACTTACGAGTCTTAGCATTGGCACGTAAACTTTTACATGACCTTTATAAGTTTGTTTTTTAGGTTTCCGTACCTCAAAAGGAAAAAAAACGAAAAACTTATAGGATCAAGATCACTCGTGCGTCTGTCTGTCTGTCCGTCTGTCACAGCCCATTTTCTCCAAAAGTACTGTACCAATTAATTTGTATCAAATGAAAGATCTCAATTTGAGAATCTCAATTTTTTTTCTGTAATTTTAAAATAAATAGTTTGGAAGTTATTTAAGAAAATAGCCAAAAATAATTACCCCCCCCCCCTTTTCTCTTAAACTACAGGATCTAAAATTTTTAAAAAAAATACACGAAATATTTCTTTACCTGTAGATGTCAGAAAAAACCTATAAGAAATGTACAGTCAAGCGTGAGTCGGACTTGATTACTTACCTATAGTTTTTGATCCGACCCCTACGGGTATTTTAAAGACATTTCACTCACGTTTCACATAAAAAAATACATTGTTAAAAATTGTGTAATGTACGGAACCCTTGGTACGGGAGTCCGACTCGCACTTGGCCGGTTTTGATTATTTTCCGATCTTATAAAAGTGCGGTAAAAGCATCACCTGGATTTCTTTTTCAACACAAAAGTATCTCCGCGCGAGTGCGAGTGTCGCCCGCTGCGGTCGCGGACGGTGAAAGTGCCGGCGAATGTAGGTTCGCGCTGACTTCGCAATTTGTCAACTCTAATCGAATTCCTATAGAAACCAACTCTTTTCACGTAATTGCGTTAGTGTAATTGATGTTTATTGTACGTTTGGTAATTGAAAATATCAGTAGAATATAAATGTTGAAGACTATAAATAAATATAGTTGAACCATTAAACAAAAAATGGTATAATTTTTATACTCTTATGGTTTAATAGTAGATTTATTTTCAATAAAACAGGTACCTTACCTAGGTACTATTTACGCTTCCTTAAATTACAATATAGATCCAAAGATTAAATGAACATAATGTAAAAAGGTAAGAAAATAAACATAAAATATTTTTATTATGTGCGTTGATTCCTGGATTATAAAATCGGCGATAAAATGAACAAAACATAACTTCTATTAGTAATTCTAATCATGCGAGAAGAATGAAATATAAATTGTTCTGAAGCGTCAACTAATCAAGCGCGAAAATCACTTCAAAATTTGTGAGATTGCAGTGCATCGTTGGGTATAAACAATTTTAGGCACGATAATAGTGTAGGGCACGCCAGACACGTTAGTTTCGCTGTTCGGTAATGATCGTTCCGTGCCGGCGGACATATGGCACGCGATTTTAACATTTCGCTATTGTCTACAATATGGACTAGAATTTGTTTTTTTATTTTATTCTGGCTAGAAATTGATATTATTAGTGTGAAATACAGACGCTATCAGTTAACGCACTATTTAGTTGAATATTCAGCTCCTTTGTATAAATTCTATGACAGGATAATGTTTGTCACTCGTAGTTTGTGCAGGACCGGCGATATTATTATTAATTCTTTATTTCAGATAATTATTTTATCCATAGAATTGTTAGTTTGGCTTATGACTACGTTAGTTACTTACTACTACTAAATGATTTAATTATTTACACACAGTTCAATCCAGAATTTCAGGAAGGTACATGTATAATCCACCCTGTCTGCTATGACCTTGAGTATACTGTTGTGATATCTAGGGCAACAACAATTAAACATACATAAATGTCAAAGAGATAGTAGAAATATACAAACAAGCTTTAAACTAATCTAACTAACAACGCTGTAATTGACGTCAACAACGAACTACATATTCACTAAATTTATATCGGAATAGATACGTCAAACTCAAACCAACTAAATAGTGCGTTCAGTTCTGTTACCGCAGTTTATCTGAATGTTCATTCAACCAAGTATAAATCAACAATGTTGCTTCTAATTATCACCAATGAGATTAACCACGTTTATATTATACATAGTAATCATATACTTCGATTTATTACCTACTTGGCCGTGTCATGATATTGATAACATATCGACTACTACACAGTTTTGTTGCATTTGAATATCCAACCAGTGTTGTATCCAACAATTTTTTAAGTGAATACGATTGCATTGTTCAAATTTACGAAATAAATCTCTTGGATAACGTTGTACTGTTCATCTTACGACTCATTACAGTCATTACGCATAATTATTTAATTACACAGTTAATTATTTAGGCAATTAAACAGCGTTAAAATGAGACGGCTCTAATCACGATACAATTTATGTGCTCCGCTGTTTGGCGGATTCCCTTTGAATAAGATTTTATTAATGTCTATGATTTAATAACATTTATTACTTAAACGAATACATACATTACATATCTATTTATCAGTTCTCGGAAATAGGGATGTTGACAAAATTAAAAGAACATTCAATAAATGCAAATTTATGAGTATAGTAAAAACCTATGTCACCCATACTTTTTAATGTTGTTGTCATTGTTTTTAAATCTAGAAAACGAATATAGTAAAGCGCGTGAACAAAACAATAGGTTTTTTGTTATACAAGTGTGCGAAGTTGTATTTTACTCGCGAGTATTTCTAGTTTTAACACACGAGAAGTGTGTAACACAAAACTTTTCACCTCTCGAGGAAAGTGCAACATGCAAAAAAACAGCTCATAAAAATAATTCTATATTTGTGCACATTATAATCATCATCAGGTTAATTATAATTCAGTTCAGTTCAGTTCTTGGTTATCACCAATAAAAGTAAAATGTTTGTTGACAATGTTGACATTTCTGACGATGCGTTTTGAAATTGCATCGACTCAACATGTGCGTTCAGAATTATATTCAACATCATTATAAAAAAAAACAAATGTTTCTTATGGAATTTTAAGGTTATGACTTAAAATCATTAAATAAAGATAAATTTGGTATTTTTTATTAAATTCTCAAATCATTTATTTAATGATAATTAATATCGAACGAACCATTATTATGAGCGTTTTACGTTTTGTTATCTGTCAAAAGCTACTTAAACACGCTCCATCCAAGGTCAAATTACTTTCCCCACTAGTGGATAAAATGCGTTTTAAGTTAAAGCGGGTTAAAAGTGTTAACCCGCTTATTTTAAAGGATAAAAGGGCTTTCCAAGCTAGTGAGGGGAAAATCAATTTCCGCTTTTTTTCAGAATGCATGTAGTAATTTCCAAGTAAACATGTAATATTTATAGGTAGGTGCCTAAAACACGCAAACTGCAGAGGCATACCTGGATCAGCAATAAGCATACAAACGTTAAGTAGGTATCTACTTATTTAGATGGCGGGTTTACGAGTGGGGTAACTTTTCTGAAATTGTATACATACCTATGGAAGAGAATTACTATCGCGGTATCGAATTTATTCCCTGAACTTCCATATATATCGAAATTATCAACATTATGCTTTAATGGGTATAGGAGACAATTATGATGAACGGTCGTATATCATTGTCGTGTCAGACATTACGCAACACGATGACGTTTCCGACGTAAAGAACTAAGAAAAGAACCACGTAATGCTACATGGGTATATTTCCAATGTACCTTAGGCATTATTCGGACAAATGGGTTGCATTACACAATAGCACATTAAACACTTTCATTTACGTTAAGTGCTTTGTTAACAACGTGGTTGTGTCACGTACCTATTTACTGATAGAACTGATAGAACTTTAAATCCGAAGTATGTAGGTTACGAAATGTTCTTAAGTATCCTTCCGTTTTGGACGTAAATTTTACTTGCTGTGTTATCATTCTCACATAAGGCGACCGCGGATACGAGTTTTTAATCAATCTCTTTTTTTCACTGGAGTATTAACAATTTTCAAGAAAGAAAGAAAGAAAGAAAGAAACAATTCTTTCAAAAGATACACTCGAAAACTTTACCCTCCGCTTATGGTGTATAATGTGAGTTCGCCCAAAGAGAACATTAGAGCGACGTATTCGTCACGATGGGCATCTTTCACCGTCATCCACAAGGCCATTATGTAAATTATCGTCGCGAGTGATGAGGGGTCAGCGCGGAATCACGCGTCGTGTGAAATTGTCAGCTGTAATGGCCGACCCTTGAACTGAAACTATTATGTAGAAATCATTTGAAATCGTATAGGTAAATAGCTCTTTGTAAAACTCTGTGTCTTTATGTGTAGTTATTACGAATAGAACATACATATTTTCATATTCCATGTTGTTTAGTTGTTACTCGGGATCTTACTTTAATACTTATGTAACTACTAAGAGGTAATGACGTCAACTCTGTTCAACAAGTCTTTGTCCCATTTGTGTCAGTTAGAAGTAGAGAACCTAATTATGTGATACTTTTGCTTAATGTTTTTTTGGCTTGATAACTAATATAGGTTAGTGTTAGTGCCGTAATTATTTCATATTAATTGTCGTTTTTGTCAAGCATTACAAAAAAAATTGTTAGTTATTATCAGTCAGTAGGTATATTACAATACAATACAATACAAATACTCTTTAATGCACACTTCAAATACCTCAATACAGATAACAACACAAGAATACAAAAAATCAAGCAGAGGTAAACAACAGGCCGTTTTATATTTACTACCTACCCCGTTTATATGTAGTGGTAATTAGGTATGTAGGTACAAACTTTTATAAGTTTTGTAACTTAATTTTTAATTCATTCAATAATTACAATCTGTGATACTCAATCTCCCTGTTTAATTTAGTTTAGACCATTTTGGTAACCACTCCTTGATAAAACAACTTACTTTCAACTTGAGAGTAATAAAATAAAATTAGTATAGTTTGATAACGTTCAAATACCCAGTGAAACGGATCCGGCCGTCTGACATTTCGTTCAGTGACCTCGCTGCGGCTGACCCACGATCGTGCACTTTGCGTGCAACATTATCTATTGCAGCTGTTTCGGTTCTTATTTCTTCTCCAGTAATGACTGATTTCATTCGCTCTGGCGTATCGAAAGTTTCATAGACTGTGCTATGTACGAGTACATTCTAATCTACGCTAGCAAAGATTTCTATGTCAAAATTTAATGTTTGTAGCTTTTAACGCCGTTAAACGTTTTCTATTTAATTATGTTCTATATACTCGTTACAACTACTGTACCGTAAATAACGGAGGTTATACGGCGTGTTTTTTTTAAATACAACCGGAAAATAGTGCGGCGTTTCATTGCATTAAAACGTGAGGTTTTAATGCAATGAAACTATTTAGAAACAAATTTAATTTTTAATTTAGTTATAAGGACCGGTGTCAATTTTTTATAATATTTAGAGCGGTAGTGTATTGTATAGTCAGACTCGTCACAATCGTGACGTCCTGACAACTCCTGACGTCGCATAAGTAAGGTTTTGAATAAAAACAAGATAGTGATGAATGAAGCTACATTGCGTGCTGAATTGTTTTGTAACTTGTAACGGAAAATAAGTCGTTATTCTTAATCATAAAACATGTAAAACACTGATTTAAACTTTAACTTAAACTCATTATTATTCAGAACGACGGGACTTAATCGCGTAAAATAAGTTTTAAATTTACCTCCGACGTTTCGAGGACGGCGTTGTCCCCGTGGCCTCGGAGAAGACTGGCTCAAGTTGACATCAACATCTTCTAGGCGCGCGAGTTTTTCGAAGTACCCGCACTTGGTCTTGTTTACTAAACTAAACTTATTTTACGCGATTAAGTCCCGTCGTTGTGAATAATAATAAGACATGTAGGTTAATTCATAGAGGCCTATACTAACAACCTGTGGAATATGTAGTCATACCAAAAATACACGCTGTATTCTTATCGTCCGTGCATTAGATACAAAGGGTTCCTATACTTATTGGGTATTTATTATTGGTAGGTAGGTTAGGTACTAACAGCAATAATTATTTTTAAAGGTCATTAACAATTTAATTTTCACCTCAGCAGCTCGAACAAGCCTACTTTCGTCACTCCCTGGAGTGAGGAAAGTGCGACTTTCCTCACTCCAGGGAGTGAAACAATGTAGCTTTTTAATTTAGTGAAGGCCATGAACTTCATACTACGGTACGGTACGGTCCGGTCCGGTACGGTACGGTCCGGTCCGGTCCGGTCCGGTCCGGTCCGGTCCGGTCTCGTATCGTATCGTATCGTATCTTATCGTATCGTACATATTATAATACTTATTTTTCTGTTTATTCTGTGTAATTCGAAATACATTTTAACCTTTAATATGTTCTCACTACTGAGGTGAAAAATTATGTGTGCAACACGAGAGCAAAGTTATTTTACATCTTGTGTTTTGGAGTCCCTCGCAAGAAAAACCAACTTTCCTCTCTTGTTGCACAAATAACTATTATTATACCTACGTATATTATGTTGTACAGTCAGCATCAGAAGTATCATTCTCTAATAGTTTAACAAAAAGAGATATGTCTCTATATGTAGAAAAACTTGACTGTGGCACATTCTTTTAAACTTGTAATGCAGAAATAGGTATATCTCTATCTGGAAAAGTATTCACGGGTGACAGATCCTTTTGGAGAATGTTCCATCCGCTACTATTGATATTGACTGTACTCCCGTGAGACATATTAAATAAATACTTAATTATTGTACACGTATTAAGTGCTATTTATAAGGGATTTAGCTACCATTTCCTAATGGGATTTAGTGTTAATTAAGGTTTTAATGTAAATCTTATAGGAAATTAAGTACAAAAGCATAGAAATTTAAGCATTACTAGTACTTATTTGCATGTTGTTAAAGCGAAAACTGCTGACCCTGAAGCTCTGTCAATTTTATCTCAGACATAAAGTAGGTATAAGTGACCGCGAAACTGTACCTATCTATTTTATATCAGATATAAATGCATATCAATTTTAAACTTTAAATGAAAGCGCTGTATCTCGCCGTCGGTATTGATTCCTTGCAAATAAATCGTAAAATAGTCGAGAGCTTCATAAAGCGGAACGAGTTCAAAAGACATTATTCAGCGGCGCTATCGAATCGAAGAATGGTTTTAAAAACAGAATAATAAAACTGCCTAGCTAGCCTAGCGAATAAAGGGACTTAGTGCCATTAAATCTTTTAGGCTCTTACGGCATTTTCAAAGTGATTGAGTATAGAAAACATTCTGCCGCTTGCTTCCGATGAAACAGATTTGGCGGAATTACGTTCATAATCGTGTTCGTAATGATCTCTTGGTAATTACATATTTATTACCTACGCCGTATTAAATTCAGCTTTTTTGCAGGTTATAAAATTCAAAGTCTTAAACCATGCATACTACGCAATGAAAACGTAATGAGAAATTCTGAAATAAGAGAAAAATACAATAGCACAACCGGATTAAGTCTCACCTCGAAATCCTTCCAAAGATATGAAATTTGGTATGTATGTTAATTAAAGGTCTCTGTTTCATGTCCACACTATTTGACATTTGGGGACCTCGAGGAATCGCAGAAATTTGTGTTTTACTCTAAATATACGTTCTCTATGAAAATATGGTGTAAGGCAACATTAAAGCTTATTAAATTCTACACAAAAAAGTCCTAGATAACTTTGCGGAAAAAATACATCTTGTTATATATAATAATAGCTGAATCCAGATTTAGCGCTTATACCCTTTCAGGGGATATTCTCTTAATATGAAACTTGGAGGAATATGAATTCCACTTTTGTCTATACATTTGTACACGTTCTACCCTAATATCAACATTTTACTCGACTGCGACTTAAACAGAAAGTAGGGTTATGGGTTTAAATACTGAAAATCAGTACACCCTGTAGCTCAGGATACTGGACGGATTTTTTAAAAAGACATATCTACCGATTCCTCTTGCCCTTCACGACCTGTTTACACCTGTTTTATTAAAGAAAAATTAATACAGCCGCCTTGAGAGGACGCCGAATAGTAAATCATATTTTTTACTTCTAGCGCCTAAACTATTGAGTGGATTTCAATATAATAGACATCAGTAGGTCCATAATTGGTACACGAGTGCTATGCAATACAAAATTACTAAAATGTTGATATTGGGGTAGAACGTGTACAAATGTATAGACAAAAGTAGAATTCATATTCCTCCAAGTTTCATATTAAGAGAATATCCCCTGAAAGGGTATAAGCACTAAATCTGGATTCAGCTATTATTTTCTATAACAAGATGTATTTTTTCCGCAAAGATATCTAGGACTGTTTTGTGTAGAATTTAATAAGCTTTAATATTGCTGTACACCATATTTTCATAGAGAACGTATATTTAGAGTAAAACGCAAATTTCTCCAGGATGGTACACATTTTCCAAGATGGCTGCGATTCCTCGAGGTCCCCAAATGTCAAATAGTGTGGACATGAAAAAGAGACCTTTAATGAACATACATACCAAATTTCATATCTTTGGAAGGATCTCGAGGTGAGACTTGATCCAATTGTGCTACAAAGAATATAATGAAATAGTAGTGGTTTTATAAATAGGTCTATAACATCAATATTGACACATTGTGCGTTATCCATATTTCTTTCCCCTTCTACTAGTAGGTACTTAAACCAAACGTAGGTTAGGCACCTAGGTACCTACGTACTGTTAGTAGGATTTGAGCTAGGTACCTACGCGTACGTATCAATAAAGGATTTTTTAATAAATTTATGCCAAGGCAAGCATAATTTTCATAAGTTTAATACCAATATAAACGGATGCTCTATTTTTTGTCTATTCATCATTTCATTATAGATACCTACATTTCGTTACAGTGTAGGGGTATTTCTATTACATAATATGATTAATGCATGGAAACCGCGGGCATTGTCGTGCCCTGCGTGTCCCCGACAGTTGTTTTGAACGCTTTGGACCCTTCAATTTATTAAAAGGGCTCGATTTGACAGTTATTGCCATAACTCTGATGGCTGCATAATAATTTTTGATGAACTTTGGAACACCGCATCACCTCTTACAACTTTCGTAATTTTTTTTGCAGTTTCTTACAAATTCTCATGACTGTACTTATACTGTACTTTTCTATATTCGTTAAGTGTAAAAGCTGGTGTTCTGAAAATAAGCTATTAGGTAGCCGATGCGAATAGAGTTGTTCAATGGACGCCTCGCCGCTTCTACTTCTAGGTAATAGGTATAGGTAAATAAACTGTTTTATTTTCAACAGAAACACTATCGTACTCCCTGTTACGGGACTTATATCACCCTTTTCTAATTTGTTATTGAAATCGAAAGCATTGTTTTATAAACAGTGTCGATACGGACGACCTTTGACTCGTATTATTCACGTTCGCGATGTGTCATTGTATTCAATATTCAAATGTTCTTTCTTTATTTAGTTGTCAATGTACTCGTATATGTATAGAACACTGTTGTTTATGAAGTTTCTTATTATGGGTACTTTGGATACTTTAGGTATAACGGTATGCGTCTCATCATCAATGTGTCATCAAAATTAATGCATATGCGTAATTTTGTAACTGTATTTTAAGGGAATGTTATACTTGTTAGGATTGTCTTTCCGTCTAATACTAAACTTATTATAATAGAAAAAATATAATAGTGATATGAAACTTGAAATTGTATATGTAGTTTCAAAATCTACATAAATGTCAGACGTCAGAATCCTATCAAAATGTAAGGATACATCCTATAAAATAAATCATTGTCGTGTCGTAGGTCATTGATGCGTGTGCTCGTATGATTGTAGTCGTTGGGTAGAAAAATAAAAAAGGCCACTTAACACGTGCCAAAATACTTCATTTTAACGTATCGTGTGAATAAAGCTTCCCCCTCGAGTTGTACTGTTATTGTCATCCCTCAGGCGAACCAGTGTACGTGTGATCTCCAATTAAATACAGTGGTTTACGAATCTCGAGATCACACACGAACTGGATTCCCTAGGTTTTATGTTGCCGGGTTCGATATGGGAATACAATGGGTGTGTGTGTCATGTGTCATTCAAATTGCTTAGTGAGTGCGAGTAGAAGGCTCAAGTTAACCAGTTTAAATGCGCTCCCTGGTCACACATAGTTGACACAGATCTCGAGGTCACGTCAAATTTGTCCTTGCTCGCGCAACAGGCACAGCACACCGCGCCGTGCACCGCCAGGACTGGTATAGGATCGTTGTTATGCTATCCAATACAATAGAACATAATGGCGGCTATCCTGTGATTTATGTTCGTATTAATTGCGGGGTACCATGGATTATAATGACCGCATAGAACGTATGTCTGAGCAATAAGATTCAAATTCTTAAATGCTTGATTTCAATTTATTTTCATTGTCCGTAATGTTTCATGCTATTGTTTTATTGATTTTCCCGTGGGTTCGGATGGGATAGGGACAATACTGTTTACTGCTATATGACTTATATGAGTCCCATTAATTATTATGTATAACAACACATAATATTTTCCACTTACTATTAATCGCGTAAGATTTGTTTGCTAGATTGAATATCAAGAACTTATCGATTGGGTCCTAATTAGTTTACATATTCTGATTTAGGCCCTGGAATATTGTAGCCTAATTACAGTAACCAATTAATATTTTCAATTAACAGAATCCTTATACTAACAAATTATTACCAAGAGAAGTCTAAGTTATAGCTGTATTTTAAATCTATTGAACTTTGTAATTGTACGTAGTACAGGTCCTTGTAACAGTCACCACAGACGTTGTATCGCCACAGTACTATTTGTGTACATACAGTAGGTGCAGTCTACTTTATGGCGCCGAGACGTGTCCGTTTCTTGGAAAACACGTTCAGGAGCTTCGCGTTACAGAGATGAAGATGCTGCGGTGGATGTGCGGCGTTACGCGCGCTGACCGCATCCGTAACGAGTACATCTGTGGCAGTCTTGCAGTCCGGCGTGACGTAGTGGAGAAGCTCCAAGAATTTCGCCTCCGGTGGTTCGGCCACGTTTGTCGCAGGCCAGATGACTACGTAGGAAACGTATGCCTTAACCTAGCCCTTGACGGCCCTCGACCCCAGGGCAGACCAAAAAAGCGATGGCTCGATGTCATGAAAGCCGATATGAGCGTGAACGGGCTCTCACGAGAAGACGCCCAGGATCGCGCAAAATGGAGAAAGGCTAGTAGGAAAGCGGACCCTGGCAAAGGCCGGGATAACGCTAGGTATAAGAAGAAGACAGTAGGTAGAGTCTCTAAATACGAGATCTCAATACATATTACACCACTTGGAAAATATAAAGAGTGAGTAGCTGAGTTAGGAGGGGAAGGCTTCAGGTTCAACCTTGACCAAATCGGGGAAATTCTTTAAGGTGAGATTAGTTAGTTCATAAATACGAGTATTTACCACATTGTTCGAAAGGAAAGCAATAACCTAGGGGCGCGGACCGCGGGCGCTAAGTTATAAATTTAAGAAATAAGTATGGTATCGTGTGCTCATTTCAAATCCTACGGGGCTACAGCGTAGATAAATCTTGGCTGTGTTTTTAATAAAAAACAACCTTCGTCAATTGGTAGGTAACCAAAAAAAAATGGTATAGGTAGTAACTAACAACGTGAATATGCCAACAATAAAAAATATGCAGTAGTAGTAAGGACGAACTAAGTTGTAGAGACGTCTTACTGCTAAGAGTATGTGTTCTGTGTTTCTACGTTGATATCGATTTGTACTGGTGCGCTCACGAGCGGTTCAAATTAATTAACTTTTGTGTCGCAAATGAGGTGAAGTGTATTCAAGTTTAGAATTCAATTAAAGAGTCCGTTTTAAACGCGAGTCGGTTAACTGCGCTTGTACCGGACAGCGTTGGGAAAACGATTATTAAGAAAAATTGCACTTTGAACACATGTGAGAAGAATAAACTTTGTTAAATATGGTGATCGTTTATTTATTTAGGTACAGTGTATTGTATATTATATCGATTCATGTTCATTTTGCAAACATATTAGCATACTTTGGGGCTATACAGCATATTTTTGGCTAAAGTAAATTACTAAAGATTGATTTTTGTAGGATTGTTCCCTATTATTTATTTTAAATATGTAATCGCCAAAGCAAATAAAAAAATACAAAGGCCATGAGTCTACCTATCAAATAAGGGGTCCCAAGTGCTACCTAAACTCTCTGTTCAGGATACTTCGTATAGTTGAGTTTTCTAAGGAATGCTAGTGACACAGGTGTCAAAAAGATTACAAGTTTTTTCTCCTAGTGGTATATATACGTGTGTATGTGTGTATATATATGCTCTACATACCTACACATAAAATATTAAATAATAAAGAATAAATCAAAAATACAAACAATATACATATTAATAAAATAAAAAGGTAGGTAAAAACAACGTATGTATGTAGAATCAAACTTCAAACTTCGATTTAACTTCGTTTTATTGTTTTTACTAATTAAATTAATGTATCTTGTTAACAATCACAAATCGTATTCCCTCCAGAAACATATCTGACAGTTCTCCATAATAAAAACTAAGAAAAGTCATAAACACAACAACCAGAGATTATAAAGCCGGGTGCACGCCACATGGTATAAGGCCACATACAGGATATCCACTACAATCACTACTGTGATGCTTACAGCTCGGCCATCCTTTTTATTTTAGTGAATCCTCTCACTAAAAGTAATTAAACATTTATATCAACAACAATATATCATAACATGTCATCCACCTTAACACTAACAAAAGATAAACATACTTATCAACATTATTTTAACCTTATGGCAATGCAGTCCCTTATTAATCAATCACAGCAAGTGAAAATATGTATATCAACCTTATTGAGAAATCAATCCTCACACTTCACAGGTTTCAATCTAAAATCATACACCTAATTAGTTTTTTTTTATAAATAATCAGCACCTGGTAGCATTATCAGCCTTCTTTAGACAATCTGCCAAACTATAAACTATCATTAACAATCTTGGCCTGCTCTAGACAGTCTGCCACAAAGGCCTGCGCTAGGCAGTGTGCCAAACTATAAACTAACAAACAATCTTGGCCTGCTCTAGACAGTCTGCCACAAAGGCCTGCGCTAAGCAGTCTGCCAAACTATAAACTAACATTAACAATCTTGGCCTGCTCTAGACAGTCTGCCATAGAGGCCTGCACTAGGCAGTCTGCCAAACCACGCCAAACTATAAACTAACATTAACAATCTTGGCCTGCTCTAGACAGTCTGCCACAAAGGCCTGCGCTAGGCAGTCTGCCAAACTATAAACTAACATTAACAATTTTGGCCTGCTCTAGACAGTCTGCCACAAAGGCCTGCGCTGGGCAGTCTGCCAAACTATAAACTAACATTACCAATTTTGGCCTGCTCTAGACAGTCTGCCACAAAGGCCTGCGCTAGGCAGTCTGCCAAACTATAAACTAACATTAACAATTTTGGCCTGCTCTAGACAGTCTGCCACAAAGGCCTGCGCTAGACAGTCTGCCAAACTATAAACTAACAAACAATCTTGGCCTGCTCTAGACAGTCTGCCACAAAGGCCTGTGCTAGGCAGTCTGCCAACTCAAATCAAACATTCATAGCCTATTTTCATAAAATTTGCCAAAACCTTGTCTGCTGTAACCTGAACTCACTTATCATCACTAGTGCGCCCGACCAATGCTTTGTAATTTAACAAGTACCTATTTTCCGTAAAATTTGCACATCATAAAATTGCTATATTTTAGGCCATTCATTTTTACAGCTCAAAATAAGTAATATTTTTTTATAACGGCAGTTCTAGATAAGTCAAAACCTATATAAAGGGCATCGCTGTAACAATTCTTTCACATCGCTACTTATTATTATGGGACATAAGTGGGAACATTTTTTTGTACACACTAACAAGTAGTCATTTATTTTTATTAAAACAATTGCAATACTATTTGTATATCATCTTTGTTTTTTTTTTAGTCCTCGAAGAAAGTCACATACTGCCTAAAAAGTTACCAAATCAAACACTTCTTCCAATTTATATGTAAATTTAAACCAATGAAATAAGTTACTCACTTAATTTTGTGCCATGACTTATATCATTGTTATTATTTTTACTAATCGCTTCATTATTTTGTTTATGGCAATTAGTGCTAATGTGTCCCAGTAAATTACAAGTTGTACATCTCATCAATTTCTTTGTGCAATTATAACTGAAATGTCCCTGTTCCTTGCAATTATAGCAAACCTTAGTTGTACTTACACTAGTTAGTGGTTTGGTTTTATCATTAGCTATTATCTGGTTGGCGCCTGGAATAGTAGACCTTTTGTTCTGAATCTGACTATCTTCTGAAGATTCATTGGATTGTTGTTTAACAGATTGAAAATACTCAAGAAGTTCTTGGGGTTCTTCACACCTTAAAGCTTTTGCCCCAAGTCTCAGGGACCGGTCCTCTATTCCATGCAACAAACAGTCAACAGCTTGTTTACCTGTGATTTCACAGCGATGCAATAAATTAATTTTCTCATAATAATACAACTCTAAAGACTCATTACATTTCACATTTTTGGACAACATTTCAGTTAATAGTTCTGCATAGTCATCGCTACTGGGAAATGAATCAATTAGTTTCTTTTTCCATTCACACCAAGAAAATGACATAGTAGGAAGAGCTTGATACCAAGTGCGAGCAACACCTGCCAACTTGGGCAAAGAATAATGTATAATTTGTTCATCTCTCCACTGATACAATTTTGCACATTCCTCAACCTTTTTCAGCCAAATATGTATTGTTTGCCCCTTTACCATAGGGTCAAATTCAGGAATCACATTACCTAAAAGTGGGAATTTGTTCCCCTCTGGCTTTTTACTAGCTAATGTCTTAACTAAGTCGGTCAATATGTTGACCATATTAATTGCTTCACCACCATCAGGACTCCTCGTCCTAACAACGCGTTTCGTGTGGTGCGGCTGATACTCTCGCGATTCATAACTCCGTTCACTTTCACTTGAGACGCACCGCCCATGACTCCAGCTCCTTTTACGTCCGCGACGAGAATGGCGCTGCCGACGTTCGCACGACCTGCTACTCCTCGCGTCATCACTTGATAACCTGCGTCGGCGAGGGCTCCGGCTTCTTACATGCCTACGATCCGAACGATGCCGCCGTCGATCACGCGAACTGCTCTGCCTTGCGTTGTCACCATCACCATCCTGTTGTTGCGGCGTATTGTCATCATTATCAGTACGTTGGCGAAGTAAACATGGCGTACGTACACCGCTAGAACGACGAGTTCTTTTCGTAGAACTTCTTTCACGATCTGAATGATTTTTCTTAATCCGGTCATTGCGTTTTCTTGTACGCGATCGCGACTTCCTTTTATTGACAGTGTCGCCTTTATCTAAGTTGTTTTTATTCATCTTTTCTCTCCAAGTTACGTCCGTCGTATTGTCGTCAGATTTATCAGATAGAATGACCTTTTCCGAGCGAAGGCAAGTGAATTTCATGAATCTCACTTCTGAGATGTAGAATCAAACTTCAAACTTCGATTTAACTTCGTTTTATTGTTTTTACTAATTAAATTAATGTATCTTGTTAACAATCACAAATCGTATTCCCTCCAGAAACATATCTGACAGTTCTCCATAATAAAAACTAAGAAAAGTCATAAACACAACAACCAGAGATTATAAAGCCGGGTGCACGCCACATGGTATAAGGCCACATACAGGATATCCACTACAATCACTACTGTGATGCTTACATGTAGTAGTTTAAGAATACATAACTAAGTATACAATCAAAAACAATGAAAACGGGCCACGTTGTGTAGTAGTAGTGGTGTATTTTATTAAATGAATAGGTAAATATTAAACGTAAGTTCTCTATTTACTCGCCAGAACCTCAACGGAAGGTGTCTCACTACAAGGTTTTACTATAAAACTGACTTACAAAATAACTTACTGGAACAAATAACAATGTTTTATTTCCTCTTTCCAGGGAGATTTTTATCGACTCTAACCTTGTATATTTTATCCACCTTCAATCTAATAAAACGATGCTAAAGTGTACACTTGTTTGAACGATGAACATATTTTGTAACAAAATTTTGAAAATTTTTGTAGCGACGAGATTTATGATATTGAGAATAAAATTTTATTTTATAACGAATGTATTGAAACGAATTTATGTATTACATAAATTTGCACACGATATTGCTATTATATAAGACTAGCTACTGCTCGCGACTTCATCTGCGTGTGAAATGGTGATGTAATACTGATTGATAAAGACTACTTTAAGTTCTTCCCCGGGCCTCAAACTATTTCCTTACCAAATGTAATTTAAATCGGTTCAGCGGCTTAAATATAAAGAGGTAAGAGAGAGACAGACAGTAACTTTCGAATTTATAATATTAGTAGGGATTTTATTTGATTTAACAAAGCTTTATGGACATCAAATTGTCTAGTTTGAGACGGGTTAGATGTAAACAAAATACATATTACAATTCCAATTTTTAATAGTTGCTGTTTTCTTAAATATTTTTCCCACTGCACCCACGAGAATCTCTGTTTCACCCTATGGTTGACTGGTAGAGAATGCCTTAAGGCATTAAGTCCGCCATTTGTGCTTATTTTTATTGTGCAATAAAGTTTAAATAAATATGTAAATACAATACAGCGACATATGTACTTATCTACTTATTCCATATGTTTGTTTTGCTTTGTGAAACTATGTAAATACGAAAATATGGAGATTTTTATAACCAAAGATTAACACGAACAATCGAGTAGACATTTCATCAACCAAAAACAGCACTTTTGACTCTGACAGATCCAGATCTGATTATTACAAACCGAATACGTATTGCAAGTTGGTTTCCAACTTGCTTCCAACACATTATGTTTATGCTAGCTAAAACACAGAAGCTAGTTTAGATTAGTAAACAGTTAAATCACGTGGAGCTTGTAAAGCGACCGGTAGAAAGTAGCTTACCTCCTGTGCCACTCTCCATTCAGCCGCACTGAACAGGTTACGACTCGATACGAGTGTATACGTGCACTCCAGCGCAGCCTACGGTTACCTCGGTGCACACAAACAACAAAACTTGCACATGGCAGGGCGCAGCGCACAGGTCAGGCCGATACGACATAGGCCAGGAAATAAATGCCCAAAAAAAGGTATAGAGGGAAATGCTTAGAACACAATTTTTGACTTCGTAGCTTTGTTTGGACTAGTTAGGTGAATATATCAAAAGTCCCCGGCCATAACCCTGGTGCTGGGGGGAGAGGGGGGTTTGAAGGTTCCATTTTTCGGTTTTTCGATTATATCTCGGAAACTATGCGTCTGAGCGACTTGGCCACTTATACAAAATGAAAAGAGATTTAATTTGTTACAAGTTTTATTCAGTCAAGTTTTTCGATATCTTGTATAGTTTTTGAGATATCCGCTCTTGAAGGTTTATTTAGGGCTCTCATTTTTATCTTGATTATCTACATCAGTGAAGCTGCTAGGCCGGGTTTGGGATCGTTTTCGTATAAATCGGGGGTGCTGAATTCATTTATGGTATCAACATTGACACCTTTCCGTAGTAAAAACATATAAAATTTAAACAAATACACGTATAAATACACGTGCTTTATCGACTAAGCACTTCAGTATAACAGCAACATCGAGAACTACCGTTCAGCTATAACAACTACTCGTACAATGATCACATTTAACCTGGTTTGCTTGTAAATAACGATCACCGAGCTACGGGAACTCAGGCCCAGCTCGGTGCATCATTTTTTTATTTTACATTGGAACCGGTTTGCGTTAAGAGAATGACTCAGGCGGAGGTGTCTGATAATGTCTGGTGATACAAATGTAACGATCTCATTCAATTTCACAAAATGTGTCTAAATGAGATAAATGTCCCGGTTGAGCGTGATTCGTTTGAGTTGCTCGTGCTAAAGTTTCTTCATTGTAAACTCGCTCTCGCCTCTCGCCCGTTCATTGTGTAAAGGATCGTATTCCATCGTATATAGAACCTTTTGATTTATTGTATTGACGAACACGTGTGTTGTGTGGTTAGTTGTAAGGCGGTCGTCAGTTGACGAGGGATGCCTCTACCTGCTATAGAAATTGTGCCCTTCGCACTGTATCCCAAAATACACACACAATGGAAACCTTACTGTGGAGGGAATTTGCTATTGATGCGGAGTTTCGCTGCGCCGTTCTGCCACATGCTTGATTAACCTATTTGTCTTCGGTTTTGAGCATTTCGTGGCGCTAAAATTGACCTAAATTTGAGTTCATCGTTGTAATGCTGTTAATGATACTTACCTAAACAGTAATAAATATATGGCGACATTGGCGACTACCAGTCAACCAATCTATTGTCATAACGCAAATGACTACAGAAACAGATATGTTCCTATTGTTGTACGTAGATAATTTAACTAAAATATATTTGACAATTTCGGGGATTAAAAACAGGCCTCAATCTGTTTTAAAAAAAAATCCAAAGGAACTTTATTAAATTGCTAAGTCGTTAAGTTATAGTATTGCTAAGTTTATTATTTATACTTACCATTTACATGTGTACGGATGCTTATTTACTTGTATTTTAAAACTATTATTCCACGTCTCCAGAGCAAACCCACCAACTTCGAATGTAAATTAGGTATCCTACAAATATTTTTCGTTACTTCAGACCAGCGGGTTGACACGGGACAGTCCTTAGAGAATCCGTTTTCTACCATTATAATCATCCCTTGCGTCCACTGCTTACAGAATACATTTGCCTTCTATTCTACCTGTACCTGCTATTCAAAATCGAATGGCAACAATAAACAAGTGAATCTTACGACAGTTACGATCATTATCGAAATAATATGGTTATTGGTTATGTTCTTGTTATTGCACCGCTCACATTGTGTTAGCTGTAAAATTGTTTATAAGCATACTCAAAGTTAATAGACGCGGTAAAACCACAGATTATATAATATTCTTCGAAAATTTCAAGTACTTAGTTGTCATATTCATTATTTTCATAATGACTGCAATGATGGGTTGGTTCCCCTTATTAATTTTTTAAGTGCAATGCCATAAGCCATAATAATTCCGTTTATTGTTGGATACTTGAGGCATATTAGTAACAAGTGCTCAAACCTTGATCCCGTTCTCCGACTGGACAAAACCTGCTTTGTAGGTCTGTTGTTCCCATCACTTATTGAACACTCGCCGCAGACGATCCTAGGCCATTTAAAAAATATATATTGTAAAGTTACAAGTTACATTATTACAAGTGTAGACTAGCAAGAGTTGTATGTTTTACAAGCGCTTGTCGAAAAGCCTTGTCGTTTGACTAGGGTGCTATGTTGCCGGGTGAAATAGATCCGGTTTTTAACTGTCTAATCCCAACTGCTGTGTAGTAGTAATAGTAGTAGTAAACAGTTTATTGCACAAAACACGTACAATAACACAGAGAGATTTTATATGCAGTTGGAATTAGACAATTAGCGATCTGTGAAGATTTTTTCTTTCCGATAGCGTTCACATGTACTTACACATATTGGTTGGAATGAAATGAAGTGAATGTTTGTTAATTATCAACAATAACAGGCCAGGACTCCTTTCTATCTCAGCCACGTGTGCATCAGAACAGTTCACCCACTTAAAAACCTTGTGCCAGAAAGAGATGACACATGCGCCTACGCGTGCTCCGTTGTGGGAATCGTCGAAAAAAAAGGTTTCTTGTCCTTCCTTTCGCTTAACTGCCTTTATTATTGGCTTTTGTTCTCTCGATATAAACGTATGGTATTTGTTGTAAGTGTCGTTAAATTATATGCTTAGGAATAGTTAGGGCTTTAGCTTCACGAGTGGCATTTCTTTGTTTTGTTATCAGCCGCAAGGTTACGTCGAATTGTTTGTAATGTACACAAGCATTAACATAAAGTTAATAATGTAATGTTCGTTTCCGTTACCGTATCGATCGATAACAATGTATGGTCACGTCACAAGGAATAACTTGTCTTTGTACTTAGACATGATTTTATTGTAGTCTATAGTCCCAGTATGCCAGTTTACAGGCAGAAGCTGAAGTAATTGTAAGCGTTGTGGCAGCAAGGTGAAGTGTTCATAATTATCTACACAAAACTTCGTTGTTAAGAAAGTATGGCTTTCTTCATCTGCAGATTTAAACCTCTATGATTTAATGCATTTCGGTTATTATCTATATATATATATATTAAATAAATATTTCGAATACATTTTGACCGGTATTCCAGTAACATTGTCTCTTGTAGACTTCGTCCTTACTGTCCCGTCCCAAGTCATGATCAGATTAATATGTTTTAATGACAAGTCGAATTCGTCACTTGCTCCCGTTATGCCGTTTACCGCGATAGACCAGTGACATAATAAAGAAATGCGTCTGTAACGTTATGTAAATAGTTTTCTCAGCTGATTTCGTAACGGACTGGAAATAGCTGCGCGCAAGCCTACGGAACGATCACGCGTCGCTACCTGTGTACCACTGGCGAACGCTAAGGCACAACAGAAGAAAATAAGAAAAATATGTAAAAAAGTAATAAGTGTATAAAAATTATGTAAACAACGTTTTACAACAGCTGTTATAATGCGATCGCTGTGAGAAAACCTTTAAATCAAACCCTATTGGGATTTTCCAAATTCTTATTAAGTATCTTACTCGTATACGTCTACACTTCTACACCTGCAGACACCGTTCAAATAGTTCACGGGTGCATAAATCCAAAATGTCGCCTAATTCCAAAATACCTATTGTCTCGATATTACTAAAAGTTATTACGAAACACAACTTTCGTTCTGTCCTTTGTTTGGCAAAAAGAACTGTTATCGCCATAAATGGACTAATATTTCCGTGAACTGAACCCAAATGGACGTTATCTGATTTGTGAATAGCTTTGAAGTATGTTAAAGATTACCTTAAATGTTTTGCCGGGTTTCTAAAGTTATTCGTGCATTGAATAAAAATAAAGCAACAAGTTACTCCGTGAAAACAGAGCGTGGCGAGTACCTAATAAATCGGAAATTCATATTAGCTAGATAGATATGTATTGTTATTGGTTTATTTATTGACTTAACTTATTTGACGCAGAAATTAAAAGTCGATTATATCAGGATCGGACAATTACAGGATCGATTCCTTATGATTTGGCATCTATTCGGAATTCGGAATCACTGAATTACAACCTTGAAGCTGTAAAGTATTGTCTACCAGTCTACCCTTTAGGTCAAACAGGTTTCTTGAGTTTCTTGCTGCTATTGATATCTACATTTTTTAAGCTTAGAATAAACTTATTACTACTTTTTATTTAAAAAAACAAATGCATTATTTTCAGTACCGTTAATAATTTTTCAGAGTTTTTTTCTTTAATTTTCGTCCATCTGTCCGTCTCCTTTTACTTCTCAAAGGTCGTTAAACGTTTGTCTAAAAACCGGTACTGAGCTTGTCGCTTGCCAGATGTCCCCTTGGTTGTAGGAATAGTCGTCAAAAATATTTTTACATTCTTGCACCTTATTCCAATGTCATAAGGCGAAAAACGTATACATTTTTATGGCTTCGACTGCAAGTACGATGTTGAATGGAACTAGATGTTTAATTGCGCGTATCCAGGTGTGTTCTTTCATTCAATTAGTTTACATTCTTTATGATATCGATCGCAATTCGGAGAAACACGATGATTTCGTCATAAGCTGAAGTAGAACGTTGGTCTTTTATCAGTTGCATCTTTAGAGACTCTTATATAACGAATTCCTAAAAACAGATGATACTAAAATCTGTTAAACATATTTTATGAAGGAACTGCTTATGTTTCGAGGGTGAATAAAATTGGTTTTGTTAAGTTTTGTTATTGGCCATATCATGTCAACACCTTATTCTATGGATATCAAAGTTTGGCTTTTACTGTCTTTTGTCTAACTTAGTCACGTGAGTGAGAGAGAGAGAGAGAATATTTGGCTTGTCAGAATGACAGGCCGACGACACGTAGCCATCATAATGTTAACGTTTGTGTAAATTGTGAGAAAAGTGGAAATAAAGGTAACTATACCTACCTACAACCTACAATACATACATGTGCAAAAATGAACTCGTATATAGTTATCGAAAAAGGCTCTTAAGATTTTAACTAGTAACGTAAGCATTTCGCTGCTTCTCACCAGTAAATACAGCTATCTCGAAACTCATGGTGATTCATTACATACAGCAATGGAATCAATCCATCAGTCGATTAAAGCTTCAAGGATGACGCGCGGAATTGAGAGCGTCCATTTATTCTGCGTTATGGAAAGCTCATCGAAACGTACGATCAACTACATTCACATATCTAACTGCCCACCTACATTAAATGAAATAAAAAAACCGGACAAGTACGAGTCGGACTCGCCCACGGAGGTTTCCATACAAAGTTAATTTTTAGTATTTGTTGTTATAGCCGCAACAGAAATACATCATCTGTGAAAATTTCAACTGTCTAGCTATCACGGTTCGTAATAAGATACATATCCTGGTGACAGACAGACAGACGGACAGTGGGGTCTTAGTAATAGGGTCCCGTTTTAACCCTTTGGGTACGGAACCCTAAAAATGACTACCTACTTTAAGTATAGTTTCGGAATATGGTGTTCTATCAAAATAAACGATTATTTATTTTCCGTGTAAGACTAATTTTAACGTAAAAAATACGAAATGAGCACCGAAAAAAGATACGAATACCATTTTAATATTCGGCGAATACGATTATTCGTAGAAACGCCAAAATTTAGCGAATATGAAAATTCGTATTTGAATTCGTTGCATCACTAATCTATCGTTCGCTCTACACTTCTAACTGTTAGCAATAAATAAAGTTATTACCTAACTACCTATGTTCATCAAATAAATAATTTGGAATTCGAAATGTGGAATCTGGAATAGTAAGTATTAAAGTAGTAGTAAATATTTACTCAGATACAGCTTTTAAATTAAATTAAGTACGTTGTTAAACTCAATTTATTTTCGTAGGAAATTATTAGCTACATGAAACAAAATGCAATGTAACTAGTACCTTTATTTTTAAACTTACAAAGTATGTCTTATTTTCAGGTAACTAAGTTCCTCCAAGCATCTACACTCCACTGCGCTTGCGGTTAGTACTTATAGATATGGCATATGTGATGGATTTTTTTTGACGACCGGTCTGGCCTAGTGGGTAGTGACCCTGCCTGTGAAGCCGATGGTCCTGGGTAAGAATCCCGGTAAGGGCATTTATTTGTGTGATGAACACAGATATTTGTTCCTGAGTCATGGATGTTTTCTATGTATTTAAGTATTTGTATAAGTATAATATATATATTATCGTTGTCTGAGTACCCACAACACAAGCCTTCTTGAGCTTACCGTGGGACTTAGTCAATTTGTGTAAGAATGTCCCTATAATGATTATTTATTTATTATTTATTATTTATTATTTATTTTTCTGTACATAATACCGACGAGGCGCGGGTTTTGGTCCTGACCGCGGCCGGGGTCGGTTGTGTTCCGGGGGCCCTTTACAATGGCATTCGCAATTGCATCTTGTCACCAGATGTTGACCGGACCGTGATAGTTTTTACCGACGCGAGCATCTAGATATGCAGTATACGTTTCTATAGAATATCTGCTTATCTCGTAACACGTGGGTTGGTTGTATGTGAAAGTGAAACAGTGAGTGGCAATGTTAACAGTGCAATTTACCGGTGAGATTTTTCCATTTTACGTCTTTTAAATAACGGTCCGTTCTTAACAGTGTTTGTATGTAGGTACAACTACATTCGGTGTTGTTGGGGTTAAGTTAGTTTAAAAACAAACAACTTATTAGGCTACAAATTGTACGCCTGAACCTTCCTCGGGAGTCGCTCTGTTGATGGGTGAGGGCCGCATGGGGGTCCGCTCGGTGGTTTTTAGGGTTCCGTGCCGCTGTCCGTCTGTCCGTCTATCTGTCGCCGGCCTGTGTCTCGTAAACCGTGATGGCTGGACGGTTGAAGTTTTCACGGATGATGTGTTTCTGTTGCCTGCAACAACAGATACTAAAAAGTACGGAGCCCTCGGTTGGCGGGTCCGGCTCGCGATTGTCCGGTTTTTTGAGTTTATCCCGAACGTGCAGGCTGACAGACATTGTCTACACGATTCACTGCTGCAACATGTGGTGACAAAAAAAGGGTATCGCCACTACGCGGAATTAGAGGACTCTACCACTCAAATTTGATAGCTATGCAATCCAAGTGAGGTGCTATTTGTGTGTTTCTTTGTGGTGCTATTTCTTTATGAATTGTTTAAATGAGTGTTGTTTAAGTGACAACGTGCCGTCCTCTTGTGCTTGAAGTATGGGCATCTTGGTAGACTTAGTTTTTTATAAAGGAGGCAAGCGAGCGGGGAGAATTGCATGATTGGGAATTAATGTCAGAACGGCAGAACAATAACCAAGAGGATAAAATGCTACCTAGGACATCCTATGACGCCCAAAACCTCATCTCTTAGAAGCCGCATAAGATATAGCTACAGAGCTCCATCCCGGCATCCCTCTTGAGTGGCTCAACATGGCAGACGACAAAGGCGAATTCATCAAAGCAGCAAGAGAAATATATCAACTGGACGAAACCGACAGCGAATCAGAAGAAGAAGAACCCACACCTCGAATCGACGAGCAAACGTTATCTCAAGATGATATTGGCCTCGCTTGGCACAAGATGTTATGAAGACCGAAACGAAAACGACGAGAAGCATATTATCACCAACGCTCTCCCTCGACGACATAACCTACCCCACCTATCTTCCAATATTGGCTTAAGGCTGCATAGCCGGCTGATTATAACTATCCCTTTCCCATCCCAGAGCGTGTCACTCCCCATAAAATTACGTCCCCTGGTATGCCGGCTAGTCCGGAGCAGGCATGTTCCTGGCTGGGTGTGGCGTCTCTTGTCTTGTCTTGTCTTGTGTACATAATACCGACGAGGCGCCGACAATGATCAGGCGTTGAAAAACCCGGATGTAAACGTGAGAAAAACATATTGCCAAGCTGTCACGCTACTGTCCCAAGGGAGTACAATATCTCACAGATTGTACAGGGGTCAAAATTCTTTTCATTGTCTTGTTTGTGTTTATGTGACTGAGTGTAGCTTTTTGTATGAGATGAAATTTAGTTTTATTTTTTTCTCGTGTAAAATATAATCTACAGCTAGAAAGACGCGATAGCACTCGACTTTTTAGGGTTCCGTAGCCAAATGGCAAAAAACAGAACCCTTATAGATTCGTCATGTCTGTCTGTCTGTCTGTCCGTAGTGTCCGTCCGTATGTCACAGCCACTTTTCTCTGAAACTATAAGAACTATACTGTTGAAACTTGGTAAGTAGATGTATTCTGTGAACCGCATTAAGATTTTCACACAAAAATAGAAAAAAAAATTGTAACTTCTAAAATAAGAGTATGATAAAACTGAAAAAAATATATGATATACATTACCATGCAAACTTCCAACGAAAATTGGTTTGAATGAGATCTAGTGAGTAGTTTTTTTTTAATACGTCAAATTTTAAACCGTAAATTGCGGTTTCACTCACGTTTCACATAAAAAAAACATTGTTAAAATTATGTAATGTACGTGCGAGTGCGAGTCGGACTCGCGCACCGAGGGTTCCTCGGTGCGCGAGTCCGACTCGCACTTGGCCGGTTTTTTTTTATTTGATAGAAGACGGAAATACAAGCGTGACAGAGTGGTCAGAAACAAGACAACGAAAATAATTTGACCCACAGATTCATTTGTATCATTAAAATTGCTTGCCAAGCATGAACCCTCGGGCGGAATTGATGTTACAGATCTCTTGGTCATTTTAACATCGCAAATATGGCAATAGCTTACTCAGTAGGTAATTTGTAAGTTTAGGCAAACCAGTACTACACCGGTTGACCTAAGAACTTGTGACTCGCGAGTCTAATAGGAACTAGAGAAGAGGCAGCCCGGTTGGTTTGCGGACACCAAACTATCCACCGTGCCCGCATCACGTCCCTGTCAATGAACTAGATATCGGTTCGGTTTCCATCCGACGAGCGCTGGTTGCGCAAAAGCAACTTTAATTAACAACTAGCGACCCGCACGCTTCGCACGGGTAGCTAATTTACACAAAACCTTTACAAATTATACATATAAACCTTCCTCTTGAATCACTCTGTCTATTAAAAAAACCGCATCAAAATCCGTTGCGTAGTTTTATGTTCAAAGCATACATAGGGACAGACATACATACAGATAGCGGAAAGCCACTTTGTTTTATACTATGTAGTGATGAAGTAAATTCAAATTTTAAATAAGTAAATAAATATCAGGGGACATCTTACACAGATCAACCTAGCCGCAAACTAAGCAAAGCTTGTACTATGGCGGCTAGGCAACGATATACATACATATAGATAAATACATGCTATATACATGGAAACACCCATGACTCAAGAACAAATATTTGTGTTCATCACACAAATAAATGCCTTTACCGGGATTCGAACCCAGGTCCAGGAGGACATTTGAAGACAGTTTGATTGAAGTATGCCTAGCAAATCTATATGCATAATTATGATCGTAAGAGCACTAGAGAGGAGTTAACCACGTTACATGACACAAGAATAAGGGTAGATAACCCACATTCTGATGCAGATATGCGCACGTAGATCCGGTTACAACAGTTTTATTTACTAACCTTATCTATGTATCTCTAAATAAGAGCAACTTTATGTTATTTATTTAGACAAACTATACAAAACTATAACAATTCTTCTTTTTAGTTAGTTGACATCAAAACCTAATATTTATTGCCAATTTTGTGATCTCACAGCTAAATTATTTTCGCATGACTGAAGTTTATGCAGTTTCACAGCATTTATGTTTATTTTTATTTCATAAACGCAAATATGAAATGGTTCGTTAATTTTTCAATGAAATTGCACCGATGTAAATAGCGGCCAAATTATATGACAGGCGCGGGGCGTAGCCAAAACCGTGAGAAAGCGCGATGCGTGTCAAACAGAGGCACAAATTTACAAAAAATGTGAGAGCAGTTCATTGCATTTCGTTTCGTACACAAATCAGAGCTGTTGCTCCCGAGTCCCGACGTTTACTGAAAACAAGCAGCATAATATATAATGATGGCCTCAAAAACCATAGCAAGTATTCGTATTCGGAGGTCTCGTGATATGCTAGTTCGCCTAAGGCGAGAGCTCGCATGCGCTCTGGAAACGACAGAAATAACAGCCCAGTTTATGCAGCTCGAACACAAATCGAGCTAAATTTCCCACAAATTTTGCCGAATTACTACTTATTATCGGAATTCGACAAATTATACGTACCCGTTTTCATTCAGGTCAGGTCTGTTTGTTACTTTGTATTGTAGTCAGATTTTGATATGTGTGTTTCAGTTTGTCAGTAAAACTATTTGTGTAGTAAAAATAAAGTAGATCGTGGTAAACATCCTGTGGAAATCTTTCTCGTCTTGTGGTAACTTGTGCTGAAACTTCACTAAAACATATATTTATAACTACGAAAACGTATTATAAAAAACCGGCCAAGTGTGAGTCGGACTCGCGCACGAAGGGTTCCGTACCATTACCCAAAAAACGGCAAAAAAAATCACGTTTGTTGTATGGGAGCCCCATTTATTATAGCGACAACAGAAATACATCATCTGTGAAAATTTCAACTTTGTAGCTATCACGGTTCATGAGATACAGCCTGGTGACAGACGGACAGACAGACAGACAGACAGACAGACAGACAGACGGACGGACGGACGGACGGACGGACAACGGAGTCTTAGTATTAGGGTCCCGTTTTTACCCTTTGGGTACGGAACCCTATAAAAACATAATTAAAAAAATCATAACTGAAAGCTACATGGGAATTACTTGGTACGAATTATATATGTAATATAGTTTAGTGTTCGGAAAGAGAGATTCGAAGAAGAGAAAGAATCGTGGAATGTATTAGACCCCGTACATTATACGACTCTTCTCTTTCTGCACAGACTCTAGCATGCTCTAGCAGTGCTCATTTTAACAACAACGTTTCGTTGTGAATTCCCAGCAAAACAATTTGTTTTATAAATAAAGTCTTCCAATTTTAACCAAAACCTAAACAAACTGCTATCGTTAGCATGGAGTTTGTTTACCAATCGTGACGCATTCAGACCGTTTGACTACAAAGGCTTCATTAAGTTTTGCTCTTGTGCGCTTTTAGAAAAGTTGGATAGCAGTAATCGTTTATCCCGTGTCCATCGAATGCTCAAAACTGCTGCTATGAACTTTTATATTATATTAGCTAGATATTCCCAAATCAAGTTTAACACGTTCATTGTCCCCATACATAATGATATGACAAAGTCACACGTCTAAGCGCCACTTGCACCATCCCACTAACCCGGGGTTAACCGGTTAAACCGTTAACCCAGTGTCAAATTGTACTGGTAACATGGTATCTCCAGGTTTAACCGGTTAACCCCGGGTTAGTGTGATGGTGCAAGTGGCCCTAAGTGTGCTTCCACTTTGAAGTTGTGAACCTTTAGTAGAAGCACGGGTCGGACTCCTGAGAAAAAACTTGTGAGGTCAGGTCACCCACATTGGGGGCACTCGGACAGGGAACGTGTTAACCAGGTACTCGTTTCGTAAATTCGTTCTTGTTACCATACTACATACCTATTATTTGAAAAAATTGTATACAGTTCTGTAATATGACCCAAGTTGATATTTAGTAGTGTCACAAGTTAAGTAACAATACTAAATTGAACAGAATCTGTTTCGAATTGCACTAACAACATTAGTTATAAACAGATTTTAGGAGGAAACCCTCTATTTCTGCTCCAAATGTCGAGAACATTCCCGATTCGAGTTTCTGGAATTTCTTGATTTAGTTTCAACAAGTCATTTTGCGGCGAACAACATTTCACTCCGCCGTTTCCCGCCAAGTTAAAAGTACCTACACTTCGCTGTGGAAATGGTGAAACAATAAAATAATAAACGCAACTTTAGACTTGTTAAGATATATAATTAGGTACTATAATTAAATAGATAGCTATAGGAGTAGCATATATGAAGACATTCGAATATAAACTAAGTAGGTATTTGACCGATCAAACAAGTTATTTTACAGTGCTACTTTACCGCACTAGTGCACATTACGTAACTATGTCAAAAAAATTAAGGATCATATGTACTGTAAAATGTTGTACAATACACGTACGAAAAGGTAATTCGCAACTCGCGTCGATTTAAAACACTCCCTTCGGTCGTGTTTTAATTTATCGCCAGTCGTTGCGAATTTCCTACTTATCGCACTTGTATCGTAATGTACTATTAGACAATCGACACTAAATTTTGTTGGCGAATTCTTAACTAATGACTTACATTATTGGTACTTCAAGAGCACCAATAACTGTGAAAAGTAGCATCAAAGATAGATATAACTCCGTAATAGATGGATACAGTCTAAGAAAAAAACGTGCCTCGAAAATCAAGAACATTTGATTCTCGTTCAGAGGGCGCTACTAGCTTTAGCCTACTCTCGTATAGATGGCGTTGACGGTCTCGTTTGTTATTTAACAATTTTAACGCATATCAGTGAAAGAACATGGGTCAAAATCATAAAAATAATTAATGCAAATAAAAAAAATCATTTATCCATATTTAAATACTTTTTATCGTATTTTTATAAATCTTCATTTTTAGTTTTAAAGTGTGTCGACAGATGTCAGTGAATTTATTTGGGTTACAAAATTTACTATGACAGTACCGCTCTAGTATAAGTTACTCTATGGTAGCATGTAAGATATTAAAAACACAACTTTATTCAAACTTTTCTCTTCGGTGTTGAAAACGAATTTTTGTCTCGTAATACCCGAAACAATCTATCTGAAGAGTTCGAATCTTGAACTGGAAGTTTGCAGGTCAAACTTGGAATGTAAGGGGTAGCCGCCACATTGTTAACGAATTTGACGAAGTATTTTCAAATTTTGTGAAGAAAAAAGTTCAGTAATGAACACCGATCGGTGACCGATGTTAATAATAGTACATTATGATAAAAGTGTGCTACTTTGGTAATTTACACAAGTCTCACAAGAGGCGATATTGTGCGCGCGAGTGATAAGCGAGCGCACAATAAGAAAGCCGATGTGTGTAATGACCAATGCACACGCGTTTTATACGACGTTTTTCAACACTCGTTTTCTAAGTTAGAATCTTGAGCGTAGCGAGGGACTCAAAAACACGAGATGTAAAATAATTTTGCTCTCGTGTTGCACATATAATTTTTCACCTCAGTAGTGAGAACATATTAATATTAAAGGTTAAAATGTATTTCGCATTACACAGAATAATACAGAGAAAAAAAAGTCGAACTTTCGTCACTCCCTGGAGTGAGGAAAGTCGCACTTTCCTCACTCCAGGGAGTGACGAAAGTAGGCTTGTTCGAGCCGCTGAGGTGAAAAAGTCTGTTATACCTTTTATGAAATAATGTACAAGAATGTGCAATAACCTAGATTTAAATCAAAATGTTAGAAAAGTTCGCTGTAGTTCGTAAATCGAAACGTTTTCTAACTTTGTCGTAGAATCCTTGCCTTCCAATAGTTCCAACTAAATAAAATAAATAAAAGGCGGTCCCGCAAATCGAAAATACTTTGTCTCAGTTGCGATTACAGTGTCAACACTGGGAAGGTACGAAATCAAGTCAGGTACAAAACCAGTATTCCAAAGTTACCAAACGTGAGACTCGGCAGACTAGTATCTACAAGTTGTAGTAGAGTGCAATTAGGTTTATTTCTCGGAGTTCATTTAAATGGTACTGTTTCAATTTGTTTTTATTGAATTGCTATAGCAATCAAAACCAAGTTCAGTGCCTACCAAAAATTGCGGTGTTTCATTTTAATCATTTTGTACCAACGTGCTGTATTGAAGCGGAATTTGTTTTATACAACGGAACCAAGTAGTATAATAAGTATAGATTTTTATTGGTTTGCTAATATTATAAACTAAAATCCATCACAACTGGGTTTCATCGTTTTGCAGCTATAACGTATAATTGCTCTCTACAAAATCTTAAATGGCCTCTAAATAATTCTTACGGTTTTATATTAGATCATAATAATTAATTATTCGGCAGCCGGGTTAGCCTAGTCGTTAAGGAGCCCACTGACTATCAGTCCGCCGGACGATATCGGCCTGTCAGTTGTTCGGAACTGTCAAATTTTTGTTCTAACTGACAGGCCAATATCGTCCGGCGGACTGATAGTCAGTGGGCCCCTTTAGTGAATGGCCCTGCCGGCCTAGCCAAGGTGACAATCGCTATATCGCTTCGACAACGAAACGTTTTGTGTCTATCACTCTTCCATATTCCATATTAGGGCGACGTGCGACAGTGACAGTTGCGTTTCGATCGCTACGGAGCGTTAGCGATTGGCGTGTTGGCTACGCGGCCTGGGTTCACATCTCAATAAGGACCATTTGTATGGGAACGCATCAAATACTGTCATAGCCGTCATCTATGTAAGTAATCAAGTATTAATTTATTGTGTATGGTGCAGCACAACTACACCCATAAAACATGCTTTATTGTAATAACTGTAGGATTTGTATAATTTGCATTTTGGATACGAATGTCATACACCTAATATTTAATTCGTTTATATTCATTTTTAGTTGTAAGTACTATTTCAATAACGAATTTAAACAAAGCCATGTAAATACAAGGTCGGGCATATACGAGATGGTAGGTACTATACAGATCGTCGAGTCACGTAGCGTAGTACGGTTCACTCCACTTTGCAGCGCTCATCAGCGACGTAAATAATAAATTGGAATAAATAACGCTCTTACCACAATACTGGTGCTACTTTTAAGGGCATAACACACCGGCTGCACTGCGTGTACATAGACATGCATATTACAAATATACATATTTAAGTTTATTAATTAGACCTAAAGATCTTTTTCTGAAACATCTTTAGATTAGATATTTATAAACTAAACCTTGGAGCAGTTTACAAAAAGTAGATGATACGAGTATCCTCCGATTGTTTTTCATAAGTTAACCCAATTAGGTACTTATGGTCCCCATAAACAGAAAGCCAAATCTCTAAAAAAATACATGTTATGCATAGACAGACACCGAGGTGATCCCATGTGTTCCGTTTTACCAATCTTGCACGGGCAATAAAGTTTTCCTATTAGGTAACCGTGATATTAGGCAGATGACAAGCCAACCATGATGGGTATTTATGTTGTACAGATACAACAATAATCACCGAAATGCATCAGATAATTCTTCTATTCTTCTCGGTTGGAGTTATTTTGTTAAATTGTGTGGCCTTTTAATTTTCCAGCCGTGCCTAATCAGTTTGAAGCTGCGGAGCGCACAAAAAGTCTCCCATATGTGCGTCATTAGAGCAATCCCGTTGGGGTCTGACTAGTGATGAGCTTGTTCCTGAAATATTCTCTACGCTGTGCAACCCATGCGCATTGATAGTCATACTTGTTATGGCCATTTTTTGCCCGGATGCTGCACTTCATGATAAAAGCAAGCCGCTTTGCACAGTGCTAGTAGGGACCAAACTGAGCGATTTGACCCGCAGCAGCGCAAGTTTCACCCCTTAGGAACAGAGATGGCGCCACTTCTTTAAAAAATATTTCAAAAAATTCTACAAGCTAAACCAATGAACCGATTTAAATGTTTAATATCTCAAATGAAAGCTCATTATATACATTACTTTTAAAAAAATACTCAAAAAATATATACTGATTACTTTCGACAAAAAACGGCATCTTAAGTTTTTTTTTTACTCGATTGATAGTTTTTACTTGGTTTCTCTCAAAAAATGTACGGAACATGAATAGCTTAATGCATGTATATATTACTGAATAAATAACAAGTATTATAAAAAAACCTGACACCGATACCTCTCATACTTCACGAAATATAAAAGTTTGAATGTGAGTGTAAATTTCTTCAAAATATATTTCAAAAAATTCTACAAGCTTAACTATTTGACCGATTTCAATGTTTAATATCTCAAATAAAAGCTCATTATATACATTACTTATAAAAAAATACTCATAAAACATATACTGAACCCTTTTGGCAAAAAACGGCATCTTAAGTTTTTTTTCTTACTCGATTGATAGTTTTTACTTGATTTCTTAAAAAAAAAAATTATGGAACATGAATAGTTTATTAAATATATATATAGTACTGAGTATATAAAAGTATTACAAAAAAACCCGACACCGATACCTTTCATTCTTCACGAAATATTTAAGTCCAAGTATGCACGTTCTTACAAATAAATCCTTTTAAAGAAATCTTCAACCGCAGTAAGTGCACTGATTTTAATATGAAATGTGTCATATGAAAAGAAATCACCCAATTTATTTTAATAAATAAAAAATTTATAAATAAAAACTGAATAAAGTTTTTTCCTGGTGGTGAATTACAAAAAAAATATAACAAATCTAAAATTAGGAATTATTTTATTTAAAGTGACTACATTTGTAAACAAAAAACTTAAATGTCCTCTTCGGGTTCATATTTCAACCATGGTTTTATAGGTATTACAAATTCTTGGTAGTTCCACATGGACCCCGTGGGGGCATGCCAATATTACATGCATACTTAGGATCTAATCTTAAATCTATGTGTATAATATAAAAGTAGGTCAATTTAGTAGTTTTTATACATATAAGCCGAATTGAATCAGATAATTGTCAGTGTATTAAATACAAAAATAAACGGGCAACTAATTATTATTAGGTGATGTCAAAGAGCATATAATTACTACGTTCTATGTCAAATTATATGGTTCACCGGTAGATGTAAAACTGAAAAAGAAAAGTCGTTTTGAAGTACTCGTACCATTCCAATACTACAAAATCACTGATCATACATGAACTGGGTGCTGTAGATTACTGTTGAATTATTTTTGTGCCTAGTTGAATACCATTAAACCTATAATTTTGTGCCAGACCTATAATTAGTGGTCAGCATGCAAAATAACCCTGGATTGAAAATTACATTAACTTACTTTTGATTTGTACAGCCACATTTGCATGATTTACACTGGGCTGTGCATGGCCAGCTGACGCGACGACACCCACAATGCATAGTTTCGCAGCCAGATTTGCAGCCACAATGGTCCAAGAGGCTTAATTGAGACCAAATCGCGGTAACCATTCCGGAGTCCAACTCTCTTTTTCCTCAGTCCATCCCCAAAAAGATGTACATGGTATGGAAACTTCTGGTTTCAGAGCGTTTCCCCATATATGGCCCTCTTGGTAAGCTGCTCGAAGTGCATGTTTATAGAGAGCAGCTCATGTAGGTGGCAGGGTTGGCAGGTTCTAATTTCTCGGCCAAATCAGATTTGTTCCCTGAACGACGCCCTCCATTGACTGACAACGAAGGTGGACAAATTTGGTTTTCGTACTGGAAGAATTCGTTCAGATCAAGCTGCCTTTCTCTGGCCACTATAAAAAGACGGGAAAATAGGAGTATGTCAACTTTTAAGTTTTTGATTTTGTCAGTTGTCAGGTGTGTAACTACATATTTTAATTTTAGTATAAAGTTACCCTAGATTTGTGTTATTGTTTGGCCAAACGGAACACATAAACGTAAATGAAGTTCACAAATATTTGTTAGCTTCAAAAAACAAGCTTCTGACAAGCCTGCCACCTACATCAGCTGCTCTCTATAAACATTCACTTCGAGCGGCTTACCAAGAGGGCCATATATGGGGAAACGCTATGAAACCAGAAGTTTCCATACCATGTCCATCTTCTTGGGGATGGACTGAGGAAAAAGAGAGTTGGACTCCGGAATGGTCGGCAGTTACAGCGATTTGGTCGCAATTAAGCCTCTTGGACCATTGTGGCTGCAAATCTGGCTGCGAAACTATGCGTTGTGAGTGTCGTCGCGTCAGCTTACCATGCACAGCCCAGTGTAAATCATGCAAAGGTGGCTGTACAAATCAAAAGTAAGTTAATGTAATTTTCAATCCAGTTATTTTGCATGCTGACCACTGATTATAGGTCTGGCACAAAATTATAGGTTTAATGGTAATCAACTAGGCACAAAAATAATTCAACAGTAAATCTACAGGCACAAAAATCATCCAACAGTAATCTACAGCAACCAGTTCATGTATGATCGGTGATTTTGTAGTATTGAAATGGTACGAGTACTTCTCAAAACGACTTTTTTTTTTCAGTTCTACATCTACCGGTGAACCCGAAGAGGACATTTAAGTTTTTTGTTTACAAATGTAGTCACTTTAAATAAAAATAATTCCTAATTTTAGATTTGTTATATTTTTTTGTAATTCAGCACCAGGAAAAAACTTTATTCAGTTTTTAGTTAATATTGTCTTCGGTTACCGCGATAGTTACTCATGAAATAAAACTATGAAAACGGATTATATCGCGTATATTGAATTTATAATACATCCCGACGTTTCGAACTCTTTACAGCGTTCGTGGTCAACGGGTGACTGAGGAAAAATTACAAATTGCAAAAATACCCACATACTAAAATAATGAACAATCATAGACTACAAACTTTAAGGCTGGTTGTACATGCAAAATCGGTTCATAAGGCTAGTTATACACTATAATTATTTTTCAAGTAAAGATATATATATATATACGCGATAAAAAACTACGCCGGCTCCAACCCTACACCACGGACCACGGACGGATATAATCCGTTTTCATAGTTTTATTTCATCAGTTTTTAGTTATTAATTTTTTTATTTATTAAAATAAATTGGGTGATTTCTTTTCATATGACACTTTTCATATTAAAATCAGTGCACTTACTGCGGTTGAAGATTTCTTTTAAAGAATTTATTTGTAAGAACGTGCATAATTGAACTTAAATATTTCGTGAAGAATGAAAGGTATCGGTGTCGGGTTTTTTTGTAATACTTTTATATACTCAGTATATATATTTATTAAACTATTCATGTTCCATATTTTTTTTTTATGAAATCAAGTAAAAACTATCAATCGAGTAAGAAAAAAAACTTAAGATGCCGTTTTTTGCCAAAAGTATTCAGTATATGTTTTTTGTATATTTTTTTATAAGTAGTATATATAATGAGCTTTTATTTGAGATATTAAACATTAAAATCGGTCGACTAGTTTAGCTTGTAGAATTATTTGGAATATATCTTGAAGAAATTTACACTCACATTCAAACTTTCATATTTCGAGAAGTATGAGAGATATCGGTGTCGCGTTTTTTTTATAATACTTGTTATTTATTCAGTAATATATACATGCATTAAACTATTCATATTCCATACAATTTTTTTGAGAAATCAAGTAAAAACTATCAATCGAGTAAAAAAACAAACTTAAAATTCCCGTTTTTATCAAAAGTATTGAGTATATATTTTTTGAGTATTTTTTTAAAAGTAATGTATATAATGCGCTTTCATTTGAGATATTAAACATTTAAATCGGTTCATTGGTTTAGCTTGTAAAATTTTTTGAAGAAGTGGCGCCATCTCTGTTCCTAAGGGGTGAAACTGCCGCTGCTGCGGGTCAAATCGCTCAGTTTGGTCCCTACTATCACTGTGCAGAGCGGCTTGCTTTTATCATGAAGTGCAGCATTTTGTTCATAACAAGTATGACTATGAGGAGTCTTCACCGATAAAATTAAAATTTGTTCAGGAAACATTTTTCAATAATTTGTAAATAAAGCGCGATGTTTTTTCTTCTTACCATAGCAATTAGTAGATGTTACTTGACAAAATCAAATGCCAGATATTTCGGGTAGAGAATATAAATGAATCTTAAGGGGCCCACTGATTATCAGTCCGCCGGACGATATCGGCCTATCTGCCTGCCTGTGAAATATTTGAGTTCCGAACAACTGACAGGCCGATATCTTCCGGCGGACTGGTAATCAGTGGGCCCCTTTAGATAGATGGACGCATTTCCATACAACTTCAAAATATTTATACGAGTATAACTTAATATTTTTTTTAAATTAAAAGGTTTTGCAATCATTTGTAACTATCTATTATTATTAACAAAAACTCAATTAGTAACTTTACTTACTTATTAAAACTACAGTCAGATTGTATTTTCCTAACAAAGAAAAAGTTTGAATTAAGTTTTTATAATTCCTATAGTGATGATTTCCACGTATTATAGGAGAATATTCTTAGGCGTATTCCCGGAGGAACATTCCTGCGGTACATCACTAGGTCCAATCGCGCCGGGGGCGGGACCAATTACTCGGCCGTATACCTGAGCAATGGCTCTCGCTCGGCCTGACTCCTCAAATCGCAAACATTTAAACATTTTTGGGCGATCAATACGACCTAAAATATATTATGTCTTTGGCAGTTGAAATGCTTTACACGCAGGCGGGCAGGTCGTGGCCTTTGTTGGAGCCGGGTAATCCAATATGGATGTATGTCAGCTGAAATACATCCAATATGACCTCTAGTCCTAAGTCAAACGCATACTACTACATAATTACAATTAGCAAGGCCTAAATAGAACAATGTATAGTCAGCATCAATAATTCTCGCCAACAAACTGCATATGCAGTTTGGCGAGTTATTTTGAAATTAATTATGTATATGTGCCTTTGAAAAAAAAATGAAAAAAAAATGAAAAAAAAAATAGTGGCGGATGAATCAACGAGCCAAAAGTAATATCTGCCATCCCGGATAACTTTTCCAAATATTGACAAATCTCTAAAATTCACGTTTAAAAGTGAATCTTTTACAATCTTAATTGTTCTACATGTAAAACCATTACTGTTTGGTAAGCTGTTACTGCTGTTACAGAATGGTAGATACTTTTGAAGCATTGTTTAATCAGCTACTTTTGATTCTAACTGTATACCTATTAATGTAAACTGTGTCTAAAATAATTCCTAGAATTCGTGGCTTAGATAAATATTAAATAGCTAGTTCTCTACTAACTTATGTACGGAACTTATCTTCGTTCGTTATTGTTAAATTAAACACAGAGTACGCTGTTAACTAAAACAACTTCCTTAAATAAGCTCGAATTTACTTAGATTTATTTAATAAAAAAATTAATGTTTTAGTCTGCCAGTTTCTTTTTCTGACGAGAAGTGTGAATATTTTAAATACTCGTCGCCGAGAGCTTATCATCGCTTACAGAATGTTGAGCTCCGAACTTATACATAACATAAATTAGCATGATTTCGAGATCTACAGCATTTAACTGTGATCCAAGATTATACTCATTGTATATAGTTCGTGTTTGCTGAGAAAAGCTGATAATTTTGCTGCAATTTATCATAGAGTGCAATTGAGTTCTTAAAGTTACCAATGTAACATTATCTTAAGATCCGCATTATCTGCAACAATTATACGTACCTTATAATTGGAGTGTATCCACTGGTTCTCTCGAGCGATTAATAACTCGCTCACACTCGCTAATCGATTGGAATTGAGACACTGGCCCAGTTATCCCATATCTTTTGCCGCGCCATTTCGAGCGCATGTAGCCTTAAGCGGACCAAAAGAAGAGTAACCTCGAAATTCCTTACATCTATCCGTAATTAGAGTTCAAACTATGCTAGTCCGCATGTATAGACGGGAATAACACCTCTTTTGGCATCGTGAGGCGTCCAAATCCCGGAGGATCCAATTTCTCTGTCGACGCCGCGCCTACCGTGCTAAGCTTGCAAACTGGCTTTATGTCCCTAAACATTTGGATGCTTTCAAGAAAATAAAGCATTGTGAATAGCTGATATCGTGAGATGGATAGATAAGTCGGCCGACGTTTAGTTCGTGCAAAATATTTTTCTAAATTTATTTTAGTCTCATCATCAATAAAATCGTATAGGTAAATGTCCGTAATGTTTCTTTTTCATTAGTGAAGCGGAGCGAGGATTAAATTGTAACTAAATATGTTAAACGGCCTGGTTCGTACTTTGAGAAACGTCAGAAAATGTTGACGTACATATCTTAAAGTTCGAATCAGCCCGTTCATTTATTGACGATAAAATAATCCTTTGTTTTATCGTCGAATGTATGAAATATCAATTCCATTGCAGTGTAATGTGAATAAAATGTAAGTCGATACACTTTTAACCTCGTAAGACCCACCCTATAAAGTTTTTCAATTTTTAATTTGAATCTTGTTCAATAAGTAAATTGGAACGAATTTCGTTTGTTTTACAATGCAGTGAAACAAAAGAAATGCTACTTTATTTGTTTCATCAAAAGGTTCAAATTAGATTGCAATGAATATGTACATTTAAATATACATTTAGACTCACGAGGTTAAACCAATTTTTATCAAGCAGATACGTCTGCGAGCGATACTACAAATTTTATATTAATGTAAAACACACAAATTTTATAGTAAAGGATACACTTTTAATAACCTTTTGTTAGATATTCAACAATAATGTCCAGACATACCTACACCAACCGTCGCTATTCTTCTCACAATTTCTCCGCGAACATGTATTCCGCAAAACAACTTTTTATTTGATTTTACGTAATTTCTCGTAATGAGACAATGGATGTTTCCCGTCTACTGTCAACTGATGAACACGGATACAGAGTTTCAAAATCGACAGCTGTTTAAACAACATCGGAAGCTCATTGTTGCCGCGGCATCAAATTACTGTGTATGTAGTTGGAGTGAGTACTAATATATATATTTTATTTATATATTGTATATATATATATATATATATATAGTATATTTATATATTGTATATATATATATATAGTATATATATATATATATTTATTTATTTATTTAATATTTATTTAGTACTATATATTTATGTATGCTAGTACATATTTATTTTATTGCATAATGCTATTGATGTATCTTAGTTATTCGTAGACGTTAATATTGTAGTTTTCCTTTTTAAATATTATTGTACGTTCTGTAAATTTGACTATCTATCTAATTTGAATTTTCCACTCATTTACTCTAAGGTTAGCTGGAAGAGATCCCTTATAGGGATAAGCTCGCCTTTGTACCTAAATTTATATGAATTTCATGTTAACAATTTTTGTTTTGTACAATAAAGTGATTTACTACTACTACTACTAACTCGGTTATCAATGGATCAGAGCTTAGAAAAAGCCTGTTCAGAAGATCGCTATTTGTGAAATTTTTCGCGTGTGTAGTGCGTTTCAGAAAATGATCTTATGGGTGCTTAATATTTCTAGCTTCAGCTGCTAATCCTGATTTCTTTCCCCTATTGACAACAGTGCATGGCTTATATTATAATAGCAGAACCATGCACTAAAATTTTGTACACATGCTGAATAATAATACCAACCGCACTTTGCAATATATTTTTTCAGTGGTTTTCAGTGCAAATATTCCAAACTTATCAAAGTTAATTTTGTAGCCTGAACTCGAAGTTTGTACAATTATGGCACAGTCTTCTGTAAATATTTCATCAACCTCTGATAGTTTTGATGTTATATTTCAGGGCTTTTAAATAATCTTCTAGCACTGTTACCATCACTAGAGGTCCCACTTCCGGCCGGTTTAGGTTTATTCATTATTAATCCCATTTCTTCTCTAATTTTAAGATATAATGTGTTTTATTTCTCTCAGCTAGTATATTTATTCATCCTGCCCATCAAGTTGCCACTTTTTAACATCTAATTTATACGAAAGCTATAAAATATCAAAAAACCTAATACAGAAGAGAAGTCAAACCAAAATGGTAGCTATCTTCATGAAAAACCTTTTCGGCATACAAGTTATTCATTTTTGTTAACTTTGCAATAACAATTATCGTTGGAGTAAGTGAATTAAGATCCAAACTAATATTTTCTCTATTTTCAACTGTTAGTCATGAATTTCAGCAGACACCAAATTATCGTGTTCGCTGACACGACACTCGCTCCGGTGACATTGCTGCCGTGGAATTTTGACCAAATCTAAAGGGGCCCACTGACTATCAGTCCGCCGGACGATATCGGTCTGTCAGTTGTTCGGAACTGTCAAATTTTTGTTCTAACTGACAGGCCGAAATCGTCCGGCGGACTGATAGTCAGTGGGCCCCTTTAAAGATATCCATACGTGTAAACTCATATACACGGCTGTTATGTGAAATAATTAAAAAAAGTAAGTAAGTAAGTAAAGTATGTAAAACTACAAAGAAATATTTAAAGAAAAAATGGAACCAGGTAACAACAGGCGGTCTTATCGCTAAAAAGCGATCTCTTCCAGACAACCTTTGGGTAGCAGGAAATGTAGAACTCATACAAAAGTCAACAGGTAGTGCAAAGAGCTAAATATGGAGACTATTAAACACAAACCCACATACTACAATTACTACTTATACATATAAGTATTAAAATAAAACCTAACACACAAATAAATATACAATACAATAGATATATACCTATATATATATATATATAATATATTTATACAAGCATATATACAATATATAAAATGGCAACTTAAGGCAGAGATAGAAAGTATAGTTTTAGCTGATTTTTGAATATGGGGAGAGATTTAGCTAATCTTAATTCTACTGGTAAAGCATTCCACAGCCGAACAGCCCGGAAGGTAAAAGAGCTATTATAAAATTTAGAAATAGATGAGGGAGGAGCAAGAATATGAAAAAGCTTCTTAACCAATATAATAATATGAAAACAAAAATTAACATCTTAACTAAGTCATTCGTAGTACCATGCTATGAAAAAACCCATTGGCGTAGCACCTATATTATTGCTAAAAGAGGATAGAAGGGGGTACTTATGTTCATAATCAGTACACTTAATAGGGTAGTTGACACATGTTGAATTGTATAACTGAATCTAGTTAAATAGAAAATGAGCAATTTATCACAATAAATTGAAAACTTAAAAAATATATGAGAATAATACAATACCTGTTTCGAAAAAAAATATTTAAAACTCAAATAGGAAAAAAATAACGGTACCATTCGATTCCTTACATTTTATTTAAAAAATATTGTATAGCAACAATATACATAAACGCAACACTTCACCGACAAAATCGCAATTTCCTTGTTTTCCATACATCGAAAAGTGACACAATGACGTCACGATGTGTTGCCATTTGTGTATATAGCCGGTAGCGTTTGCTCAGTAAAGTGGCGATGCCAGACTTTGACCATCATTTGTGACTTTTGCATTGCTTTAAGACAATGGGTACCATACAGAAATTTTATCCTCACTACAAACCTGATCGACTGATACCATTTAAAAAAAAATTGTCAACTAACATCTGTCCTCATCTGTTACCTGTCTCTAACTAATACAAAAAAATATTAATGGGCAATGCATGGCCTATGAACTAAAACTCAGTGAACTTCACATAAGTAAAATATTTCGGTTAACAGCTTACTGGCTTAGCTGTTAATTTGTAACTATTTGAAATACTATTTATTATATATTAATATGTCAAATATATCAAACATACTTTTATCTTGAATATCTATTGCAGTTTTAGACGACAAAGATGCACTTGAACGAGAATAACACAAAAATAACACGCGGAAAATTGCGTAAACAACTAATACGGAGATTGCAGGTTATAGATAGTTACACTTTCGATGGTGATAACTGATTGACGGTTGGGGTTGGTTGGGGTGGTTTTTTTTTTTTTTTTTTTTTTTTTTTTTTTTTTTTTTTTTTTTTTTTTTTTTTTTTTTTATCGCGTATATATATATATCTTTACTTGAAAAATAATTATAGTGTATAACTAGCCTTATGAACCGATTTTGCATGTACAACCAGCCTTAAAGTTTGTAGTCTATGATTGTTCATTATTTTAGTATGTGGGTATTTTTGCATTTTGTAATTTTTCCTCAGTCACCCGTTGACCACGAACGCTGTAAAGAGTTCGAAACGTCGGGATGTATTATAAATTCAATATACGCGATATAATCCGTTTTCATAGTTTTATTTCATGAGTAACTATCGCGGTAACCGAAGACAATGATTGACGGTAATTATAATTAGTAGATTCATTCTATTTATACCTGATTGCAGTTTAGACATAGTAAATGCCTAAACGATTACTATTTATGAAAATAATAACGTTATTTTTTATTTTTGACGTATGGCGTAAACCACAGTGGAGTGATGATTGAAATCTAAGCCTTCTGCGCTTCCATTGGGCAACCAGTGATTTGCCTTTTCAATGTACAGATACGATTTTATCATGGCTATAAAACTAGTGGTATCTGTGTACCAAAATTATTAACTGACTTGTAACAGTTGTAACTCTAACTGATTTGTAAACTTTATTTTAAAGGTATAAGACCGATGGTCAGTTTCGAGTGTTTCTGGGAGTAGATCTTACGTACTTGAAGTTTTTGCATCTACAGCGCTTGGCGAAGTTGGAGATTATTTCCGTTTTTTGCTTTCCCGCTTGACCTAATACTGTCCGAGCTCGAACTCCACAAAACATTTTATTTTTTTACAATTGACCTGGGTAAAACTAGTAGGCAAAGCTGTAGTTTGGGATGTAGATGAAAATAAAAGCATTTTATTTCACGCATACATTGGATGCTACTCATCTAGTATGACATATTTATGATATCGCAGGGTTTCAGGACTCCTAGAATAATAACTAATCTACACAAAAAACCAAAATATATAAATTAATTCGCAGTGCCTTGATAGTAATACTATATGCTGTAATATAGTAATATAATAAAAAAATATTTAAGTGTAGGTATTTAACATGTGAGTATTAAATGACTAAAAGAAAGGTTAAATGCAAGATGGTCTGCTTCACCACATGTTTAATCTGATATCACATATCATAATTTCCTGTATTTAAATGCGTTCCATTATTCTGAAAATGTCGTTGTTTGAGTTATTATTCCACTAGGATCAGATTTATAGGTTCTACGGTAGGTGTGTTTAGTATAATGTTACAGCAGGCAGCTGTTTTATCGTCGGAAGCCATGCGTTCATTGTTGGCACGCTCGCGGCGCGTCCGATTAAATAACGTGAGCTTGTTAACAGTTAGCTATTAGTAGCTGAAGCTTGCATACGCACACTGTTATGCTGTTAACTCTTTAAAATTAATGCATTGCAGAGAGTACGACCAGCGATCCAAGTTTTACGTGAAACGAAACATAACCGTTTCATATGAGCAGGAAATGTTTTAAAAACAATTGTGTTAGGGAATGTTGTTGCATACGGAACAACTTTAGCAAAAGGTACGTCTTGCAAATCGCGTTGCGATTGAAGCGAACATAACCGATAGTGTAAAACTCCCGTGAGACTCAAACATATTAAATTATTTTAAAACTGGTCACTCATTCATTCATTCATCATTCATTTCATTCAGGTCGGGTCATTGGATCGAAACATGTCGAGCTATTCGACTTAATAATACGTGAGTGACCCGTTTTAAAATAATTTAATATAACCGATAGTCATCAAAAATGGTTTCATTTATTACAAATCACGTTGAGGCCATTGCGAGGATTAGATAGACTGCGTGTGCGGTGTTTGAAAAATATATCTGCATTAACATTTCATCGAACTCGTAGGTTTGTTTCGAGATCCTATTGAGCATTTTCGAATTGGTCGTCAAATTTACAAGTCACCTTCACCTTCTTCCGTGACACAAATATTAAGATCAAGAATACCTACAAAACGTAATACCTGTTATTGTACAAATTGAAATAATAATATTGCAGCGGAGTGAAAGGTAAAACCACTATACCCACGAATAACTTCGGTAGATCCATCTGAAAGTGCATTTCAGACTCAACTCAAGGACTCGGAGCACAAGGGTCATAATGTAAAAAGTTTATCCGAGTGGCGGGGAAAATGGTTAATGCTTTTATTATTTTCATGAGCTCTTTAGCTTTTATTTAAGCTGATATCGAGTGTGATTATGTGTATTCGAAATTTTGATTAGATCAAAGTTTAATTGAGTTATATTAGCCACAATATCAATTCATACCTACCTCGTGGCATATAAATACTTTTTAATTATTATTCTTAAGAATTAATTAAAGTATAACTTCTTAATTGTTAGTAAGTCAGTAGCTACACTACGTGCTTTTCTAGTTTAAGTAGGTAATGTACTTTGTAGGTACCTACACTACCTACTAAAACTAGTAAAGTACACTAACGAGGGTTTGGCTTGAATCTATATATGTATGTACGTATTTCAAATGATTCATTATTCCAAAACCTTTTGTAAAGAAAGTGCCAGAATGTTCGTTTCAAGTTTACAGTCAATACTTCATTCCCACAGCCTGACAAAGGCGGTCACTTGAAACATTTTCTATTGAAAAGCGTAAAATTGTAATATTTTAAAGCTTTGCTGGAATAAATAATTGAAAACTCACTTTGATAAGCTAACTGTCTCGAAGACAATTTCGTGACTCAAACTTTGTTGGAAAGGTAATACCCATGCTACTATTTGTTCTTTGTTGTAGGTCTGAGCATGAAGGTCGTTAAAGTATGTTTTCAACACACTTGCTCAAAACGACGTTTTTATTCCACCGATTTTTGGCTCATAATCCTAGATATTAAACACGCGTGCTCTTTCAGTGTATTATTCCACTCGTGCTTTTTCATTATATTATTCGACTGAGTTAAGAAGGTAACTGATTGCTAATAATATGCATGGAAAGGGAGCCTTCTTTAATTGGTCAGACTGGCGGGCACCGGCGCGCCCGACCGCCTGCACGGCGCGCGGCCCGGCCGGCCCGCCCGCCGCGCCGCCCGCGGCCGGGGCGAGGGGCGGCCGACAGTATGACAGATGCAACACACAATACTAACTGTTTTAACTATTAAAATTTAATTAATATGAGTTTCTTTTTTTTCTCGCAAGTGTGTTGAAAAACGTCGTATGAAACGCGTGTGCATTGGTCATTACACACATCGGCTTTCTTATTGCGCGCTCGCTTACAGCTCGCGCGCACAATATCGCCTCGTGTGTAATGACCAACTTAGCACACTTGTATCATAATGAACTAATATATATTCTATTAGTTTCGGTCTGTTGCGTCTCTGAGTATCGTAATAATAGGTATGAGCGATTACGACAAATTCCTATTATATCGCACGGTCTACTAAATAATTCACGACACACTGACCGGCCTTTAAGAACAACTTCCCGCAGTTTTCGTTTGTTATATCTTATCCTTGTAAGTCGGATCGTAAGTCACAAAAGTATTCTCAACCAGAAATGCAATAGGGCAACTTTTGGCGGAAAATACGGGCCAAGTTTTCTCCTTTACCTTGGGCAAAAAATCTCAGTCGGTCCCCGCGCGGACGGCGCGCACAGACTCAATAAAATTTACATGTTTCGCTTTCAGCCTGTAGGTATTTTCTTTTAAAGGGTGAAATAAGATGGCATTACGCAAAGAGAATATTCAATTAGAGACTGCTTTTAGATTTATGCAACGGTAGGAGCGCTCTTTAAACTTATTTTTGAAATTTCAATTTGTCTCTATTATTTTTGTTTACGCTATTGCGACGGACCCAAATTAGATTCCCGCGGCCAGGTCGATTGAGAAAAGTAATATTTTACCTAAACGTAAAACGAAATGTAAATAACAGTTCTAGAAATTTGCTGCCAATATTTAACGAGTAATTCGAAGTCTTAAGAGCTTTATTAATACAGGATGTTTTATTTGAATCGAATACTTAATAGGTACTTCAAATCAAATTGTTTTTTTTTATTCTATTAGAAATGTCAATTCAGACAATTCTGTTTTGTTAAAATGTTTTACAGTAAAATTTAATAAATGAACTATCATTTTGAAGAACAGACTATTTATTGAATTTAGAATAATTTGTTTCAGTTTCATAGTTTCAATTTCATCACAAAGAGTCGAATTCCATAAATTTTAAGGTAAGGAAAGATTTCTTTTGGAATTACCAGTATCCAATTATATTCAGAAGTCAGTAAATAACTAGTTCGCTTAATGAAATAAAACTATGAAAACGGATTATATCGCGTATATTGAATTTATAATACATCCCGACGTTTCGAACTCTTTACAGCGTTCGTGGTCAACGGGTGACTGAGGAAAAATTACAAAGTGCAAAAATACCCACATACTAAAATAATGAACAATCATAGACTACAAACTATAAGGCTGGTTGTACATGCAAAATCGGTTCATAAGGCTAGTTATACACTACAATTATTTTCAAGTAAAGATATATATATATATATATATATATATACGCGATAAAAACTACGCCGGCTCCAACCCTACACCACGGACCCGAGAAGATTTAATTCCCTCCTAAATTGTAGGAGGGTATCCCAATATGGGACCGGCAACAAACTCGGCGGGACACATCTTTTCAAAACATCAGAATCTATGTCTAGTCTACTAAGGTCCCACAGTCTATGTCTCGCTTGCTCCTTTATCAGATGGACTACAGGATCCCAAGCTGGTAGTTCGCTTAAGTTTGTACAAATTATTTTTTACAAGGTTGCCAGGACAACCCTTCTGAATTTCCTGACTACAAAAGGAAAAACACATCCCTTATGGCTTATAGGATCACCTTGTTGTCCGTCCGTCCGTCTGTTTATCTCGGAATGAAATTCGTCCGGTTGAAATTAAAACCATATACTCAGCCCCGTGAAGCTGTGAAAACACCAAACTTCTAAGTTAAGGTAAAGGAGACGGCCGCTTCTCCATACAAACGTAGTCCCCATTTTCCTCTCTGGATATTGATATTATGAAAAATATTTTTGCATAATTTGATGTATATTAACCATACCTACGTTTGATTTTTTATTTATTTTCTGATTATTGTAAAAATCAGGAGCGAAAAACAGATTTTATACAAATTTTTAAATGCTCCTAACTTTTATAATAATTAAAAAAAAACGAAAAAATATCAAACAACGTTATACACCAAATTGTGCCAAAATATTTTCAATAATGTTTATATCCAGAGAGGAAAATGAGGACTACGTTTGCATGAAAAGGGGATTTCACGTGGGTCTTCCACTTTCCTCTTAACGTAAAAAAAATACGGCCGTTTATGCCGCAAAAACGTATATTTTGACACTCTCAAGGGAATCAAAATTTATAGGGTACTTCCCGTTGACCTAGAACTATGAAATTTGGCAAGTAATATCGTCTTACACTACAAGTACAGGGAAAAATCTGTAAACTATAAATTTGTAAAAAAATAAATGAAATAAAAAGGAAAATAGAAAAGTTAAATTGGTACGGAACCCTCGGTTTGCGAGTCCGACTCGCACTTGGCCGGTTTTTTTTTTAAATATGATACTGTACATACAGTTCAAAATTTACCAATTCTCTTCATTAAACGTAGTTACGCGACAATATTCTGAAATAATTTGAATGAAACAGCAACCTGTATAAGTGATAGAAGCGAAAGAGCCTCTAGCTAAATTGATGATCGGTTTCGTTTTTGATGTCTTTCGCGGAGGATCTGTTAAATCTTTTATCGGCAGTTAGTGGATGCGAGTGGAGTGGCTCGTTAAATCTTACCTGCGATACGCTCGTTTCATCGTGCCCTACATACCTATTAAGCTCAACTTACCCGTTTGAGCGTCAAATATGACGGAGCGAACATTATGCTCACAAATATCTGAACACGAGTGAAGATCAAGATATCGCAGCAGTAGGTTTAGTGTCTACAGATATTTTCAAGGCGACTGCACCCAGCTGAAAAATGAATGAAGCGAAAGAGGCGTGTCGGGATCGTAGCAAGCGAATATTCTAAGAGATCTCTGCTCCTCCTTTGAGACCCAGGCGCGATTTCGTGTACCTAGGTAATATAGCTTAATAAATAGTGTATATGTGATTAACTGCCGTTCATTAGATTAGCTAAATCTCCCTATGGATTTAGCCTTGAATTGGCTAATTACATTCGAATAATGCCAGCGTACCTTCGCACACGCGGAGAGAGCTACAGGGTCTAATATTTTAAAACAAATTTAATCGACCCGCAATGTAATGCAAAATATTATTTTTCATTTCTCATGCTCTGAAAGAGGGCCATTGTTGTTCTAAACGGTGTGCAGAAAATTATACGTGTCTGCATCGTACTTCGAACGTAAAATACTCTAGTGCAGACTCTGCACTAGAGCATTTTACGTTTGAAGTACGATTTTTTTAATTTTTTTACGATAAGGATTGAAATTAGAGTTTAAAAGGTTTAAATGTTTTAAATGGCACTATAAATTTCAAAGTGCTTGTTTACCTAGGCCAGGTTAGGCTTGTAGGCCTATTTGAATAAATAATATTTTGACTTTGACTTTGAGTATAGGTACATCAGCGCGTAACGCACTAACAGCCTCATCGTAACTTAGATACGTCAAAAATTTGCTAAATATACGATATGGATGGGATATGTCAGTGTCAAAAGTGACGTTTTTAAAAAAAACTTCTTTAAGATAAGATATATTTATTTGCAAAAATGTAGTGGTAAACATAGTTGGATAGTTGGGTCACAAACTTACATATGCGTACCAAATTTCAACTTAATTGGTCCAGTAGTTTCGGAGAAAATAGGCTGTGACAGATGGACAGACAGACAGACGCACGAGTGATCCTATAAGGGTTCCGTACCCGAAGGTTAATAAAAACGGTTACGGCGGCTATTACTAAGACTCCGCTGTCCGTCTGTCTGTCCGTCTGTCTGTCAGCAGGCTGTATCTCATGAACCGTGATAGCTAGACAGTTGAAATTTTCACAGATTATGTATTTCTGATGCTGCTATAACAACAAATACTAAAAAGTACGGAACCCTCGGTGGGCGAGTCCGACTCGCACTTGGCCGGTTTTTTCCTTTTGAGGTAGGTACGGAACCATAAAAACACAATATTTTCTTTATAAAAATATCAGCATTATGCAATACTGCACGTGACTTATAAAAATGACACATCGTTACACCCGCGACTACATGTCTTTCTTTCAAAGTCTGTTATTGGGAGCAGATGTGCTCTCAGTGGCGTCCAAATGAGTGAGTTTTATTGAGCCTTTGAAGTCTACTGAAGCAATTTTCTCCTGTTTACGTTCTAAGTATAGAATGTTTATGCTAGATATTTCTCAGCTTCTGTCGTGATGCAAGGAAAGTCTACGTCAGAGATATGTTCCATTTATCACCTTATTATAATGGAGTAAGGTGCAAATTATTCACATGTTTTTGAAATCGACGATATGTGCATTTATTTATGCGAACGGGATATTTGCATGGGTGCTTTCAAATAAACACTAGGTACCCTTTTACGGAACTAAAATGTTTTAACAATTATTTGAAACGGATTTATTAAATATAAAATAGGTACCTATTTGTTTCGTTCAGTAAACACGCGGAAACATGAACTAAAATTATTTTAATTATGCTTTAGTAAAGTACTATTAACAAATTTAAAGACAAACAAAAGCGGTATGTTTGACCGTTTTTATGCTTTTTATTAGAATTTTGTTCATTTTGGATTTTCACGTGATCAATGGTCATATCTGATTAAAAGTCAACCTATAAAAAAATTCCAGCCTCCATTTTTAATTAGTGACCGCATGACAGTGACATTTTAATTTAAATAATATGGTGGTCATATCACGCCCTGTCAGGAAAACATGTCGAATCAGCCCATTAAGAACAGTGAGGCGGCGCGTAAATAAAATGGAACAGGATCTTTCACGAGCGCGGATCCGCGGTGCAAACAAATTACTTATTAGGTACTGCCAACGTACTGCCAGTTTCCCAAACCTATAATGCACTATTTTACAGCTACACCTACAAATCTTGCAAGAGGATTGAATATATAGAATTCTCAAATAAAGATCGAATAATGAAATGAAGTTTTTGTGGCAAGTACCTATCTCCTATTCCCAATCAATTTTTACTTTCATTTTTCTTGTTTTTAAAGGGAAGTAAAACGCGTTTTTTATCACAGTAAAATTATTTGATAACGAATCACCCTAAATTAAACTATGTCAGTTTCAGATCTTTACGCACAATCAAGGAAAGCATTCTTTATAGTGACATAATTTGGCCGCGAACTATATTCATTAAGACTGAGTGAAATATCACATCCTTCCCTTTTAATAAAACAACCGGCTGACGAGGCCTTTTATTAAAATCTCTGGCATTTTTATCAAGTCTGCTTCGCAATACAATGTTAAAAAACACATTTTAACGTTGTGAACGCGTTCATATTGGAATTTGAAAAGAAAGTAATGTTATGAAATTTTTCTTTATGAATAGGCATAATGCGGCTTCCTTATGTAGGTAACCTTTCTTAGGTCCAAGATACACTTGTAAGTTTTACTTACGTAAGTAGGGACACAGCTGTACTATAGAATGAGAGATGAATATCGTTATCTCATTCTAACAAATAGCTTTGTCCCTACTTACGTAAACAAAACTTACAAGTGTATCTCAGGCCTTATCATATTGTACAATGGCACGTGGCCATTACGAACGCGCCAAGCGCAGTCTAAAAACATGGACAAATGTAATGCTGAGATCAAATTAAAGGTTGGGAACCGCAAAAGAGGAAGTGACGTCGCGTCTTAATGGGATGCACTCTGATGTAGATAGCTATCCTGAAATAGCTTTAAATTGCTCTTTGGTTTTTGAAGTTTATTTTAATACAAATCGCCTATTACAAATGACAAATACGCCAATTCTTTTGTAGCTGATTGTATTGATGCATATTCTTATTATAGGTATATTTCTAATTCATATTAATGAAATTCGCATAAATACCAAGTGACTGTCAAGGTAACATGCGAAGCCAGGATCTACATGCCACGCAACCGACGTAAGCTGAACCACCTGATGCCGTTCCGTTTAATTTCCATTTTTTTATACTTACATCTATACCTGCATTTCTTCTTAAGGGCCTGTTTCACAATGTCCAAGTAAAGTATTGGATAGCTAATTAACAAATAAATAAAATGCCACATAAAATTTCCTACAAAAAAAGCACTTTATCCAGCAGATAAAGCTTATTTGGAGATTGTGAAACGCCAACGATGACTTTATTCGTCAGATAAGTGGCAAGTAGCTTATTCAGGACTTTACTTGGACATTGTGAAACAGGCCCTAAATCTTTATAAGATGCAATTTTACATCAGTACATATATGTCATATTTATTATAATTGTTCTCTTTATTTATTTTTCTTCTTAAGTTAGGCATTTTATAGTATGAATATAAAAGTAAAATATAAAAACAATTATAAATAGGTACATATAAAGACGTAATACAGGAACGCGCCGTGTTTAAAATTACCACCTACTGCATCTGACCCTTGATCCAACCACCCAACGAGTCTCCCTAGGTGTTGGTCGAGACTTTTCGCTATGAGACCGTTCGCTGACACGACTATCGGAACAATGATCGTCGAGTCATCATCGCACATGGCGGTTATCTCGTGAGCCAAGTCTAATTACTTGCTGGACTTGTCATTCTCGGCTTTTACGAGATTCTCATCATGGGGATGGTGACGTCGACGAGCACGGTCCGGCGCTGCGATCGGTCTATCGGCACGATGTCAGGCTTATTGGCAACAATAGTCCTGCGGGTCCACTCCGACCGATGAAGACACGCCGGAGACAGAGACCCTGACCGACTCTTGGGAGCACCAGTTTTCTATAATAACTTTTATTTCCAGTTTTGGGATAATAATATTAATTTGGAGTAAAAATCATTTGCTTGCTATATGCTGTTTATATTAAAGTATTATTTTAAAGTCTGATAGCCGTTTAAATAATCTATGTCTCACTTACTGACTTTTTAACACTTACTCATTTGTCGGTTTTTAAATAAATCGTCACCTAACAGCACAAATCGTTCCAAATGGAGAGTTTCAGTGGCGTAATGGTAACACGAATCACCTGTCACGCTCGCGTTGAAAATTCCGTCCACACCGAATCAGTGCACGAATTTAAGCTGACGAATAAGAGCCTGAAACTAATCTAACCCACGACCCGGCGTGGCCGCAACACAGTAGACTCAACTACAGCAGGACATATTCCTAGAGGGGCCGAGTGACAATAGTTGACAGAATACACCATTGGAAACGTAAATAATGTATGGAAATTATCACGGGACTTTTTCCATAAGAACAAAACGGCAAGTTTGATCTTAAAAGGTGTTGGCCTTACACATTCGATAAGCACTCAGAACGAGCAGTAAAGGTAACATTCGGATGGAAACTGCACTGCTGTCGCGGTATTACTGCTGCGGCGTTCTGTACAATTTCTAGTAGCAATCCGAATGTCAGGTAGTTAAAAGGATAAAATCTTGACTCGGTTTTTCTCGACGGAGTAAAATTCACAACAGTAAATGAAGATCTTTAAATAGAAAGAAAAGACAAGTCGCTGTAGATTTTGTTTAAGGATGAGCATCCTTCTGCTGTATCATAAATCGTAAATGAAGAAGTTAAAATAATAAAATATCCACGAGATCTTTCTGCAACTGACTACGGTTAGCGATCATTCATTAAAAATGCTAGCCTACTGTTCGCTGTTGTGAGCTTGTGAGTGATCGGAACAGTAGTTATTTTAATCAGACATTCCCAAATAGATTTTTTATTCAGTTGGGTGTTCGTTTTAATTTTCTACGCCAACGGCAACGGTCTTCATTCGGCGGGAATGTTGGGAACGCTGTCTGTGGCGTTCCAAACATTCTTCAAGCACTTGACCCCCAGGTTACATCTTTGGACGTGAAGGAGGAAGTAATTTTCTCACTACTAAAGTTAGGTATATTATTGAATATTGATAATAAATAAAACAAAATATGTATAAAAACAAAATGTATTTGTGTAAAATTTATGTAAGTATGTGTGTAATTTTCATACCTAATACTTACAGCTAAAACTTATCAAGTTGATAACTGTTGGAACAATGATAATCTCAGTCCCGTTTTTGGCAGGTACGTTCTCTTGCATGAACTGTATTTTTTAAATAATTAAAGAGCATTGAAATTCGAGCCACCATCTCAACGTCCTTCAAACCACAGACTGCACAAGAACTTTCACGGACAAATCGGCGTCCGGCAATTTCGAATATAGCAATATATGTATAACTTGTCTATTGTGTGTTGTGTGTTATCCTATACGCAACTTTAACCCATGGCATTAAAATTCAAATTTCAACTTAACGACGATACGACTTTGCAGTGGCACGCACTTAAGTGTCGTCTTATCTCAGTCTCTGCCTCATTGCTTTTGTATTCAGGATTACCGCTTAACTTTGATAATTATAGATGTCGTATTATATTCAAAAAGACCTAAGTGACCGTTTTTAGTGAGTCGTTTTTAGCGACCCAGGCATTGGGCATGATTGCGTCGCTCTTCGTTCAATTCACTGTTATTAATTATTAGGCTTCTTGGTTAACACTATATAAATTTAGAGCGCTTGTGGAATAATAGGTGTTCAATATAATGCAAACAATGATCACAATTTAGCCTTTTTGATGACACATTTAGCTATATAATAAATTGTTTGTACTCAATTGTTTATGTACAGCCAGCTGCAGTCAGCAGTGCAGTCAGCTGCAGAGAAAAGGTACCCCCCCTGCATACAAAGTTCTGTAAATTAGTATGGACGTGGGGTACCTTTTCTCTGCAGCTGACTGTACATAAAAATATAAAATCATTTACCTTTATTATTTTGCAATCACACACTTAACAGGCCCTATTCACAACTTGTTGTTTAAATAGTTATTAGGTGCAAACAAGATATTTAGGTATTTTTTATTACCTATGGAATGTGCTAAAGTAGTCATTATCGTGACGTGATTTGTGCTTAAGTGTGTTTGAACATATTATTATGCCTCGTCTATTCTGCCACCTGCCGATAGAACCGTAGTTATATACGCGTATGTGTAATTTATATTTATTTTTGTTTCAGGTGAATAAAAAACGAGAAACTAACTATAATACCTATGTAAGTAAAAGTTTCAAGCAGCTTTAAGTAGGTAGGTGCATACTTACATATAACAGGAATCCTTTAAAATACGTACTTGATAGAGTAGACACAAATTGACGACTAATTTTAGTCGGAACGGGCCAACTAACGACCGGATATTTTGGTCGGTGCTTAGACGCCACTAAAAAGAAACTCTAAACGCGGACGCGCTGTCTCTTGGGCTATAAATAATGTTACTTTATCCTTTCTTTTTCCGTATTAATTTGTTCTACACGTCCTTTATCATTTTTAGGTGTTATATTTTAAAATTTTTATGGTTATGGTTTCAGGGGAGCGAAGTAGTTATGAGTATTGAATGACAGAACATAAGACATAAAAATCCCGTTTTATGTTATACTAGCTTTTGCCCGCGACTTCGTCTGCGTGGAATTAGTAATATATAAATCTGCTTTTAAATCCATCTTTTTTTACCCCCAAATTGGTCCACTATAAATTTCCACTCCATTTTTACACCCTTAAGGGATGATTTCGGGTATAAAAATTATTCTATATCCTTCCCCACAGCTCAAACTATCCCCGTACCAATTTTCATCTAAATCGGTTCAGCGGTTATTGATTCCCCATACAAACTTCCATCCCTCTTTTCACCCCCTTGAGGGGTGAGTTCTGGGATAAAAAGTATCCTATGTCCTTCCCCGGGACTCAGACTATTTGTGTACCAAATTTCAACTAAATCGGTTCAGCGGTTTAAGCGTGAAGAGGTAACAGACAGACAGACAGACACACTTTCGCATTTATAATATTAGTATGGATGTACTTACCTATTACATCCCTATTTGTTTTACAATGGATGATAGCACTAACTACAGGTAGGTACAGTCGAAGGCAAAAATATCGATCCAGACAAATGGCTCAAAAATATGTGAACACGACTTTATTGTCTAAGGTGTAAGAGCGTACACATATTTTTGAAACTTTGTGAATGTGTGAATTGACTGTACATTCAATAGATATAAAGTCTCTCAGTCTTCGGCAAAAGAGCTTTACAACTTCGCAGTGCACAAAATCTACTTGTGAAGTGCATTTTCCAATACCTTTCAATGCTCTAACATCAAATCGAGGTGATACTATGGTAAGAAAACTTAAGAAACTTTTCTCCAATACCACCTTTTAGATGAATGGCAACAGTTTTTAAAAATCATTGTGAAGCATTTTCATTTACTCTAGAAGTAGCTGTACTGCTTCTAAGTGGCCACTCGTGTAAAAGTATCATTTAGACTAAAAGCTCATGCATGGTTCGGTATTCAACTTACATATACCTAAGTATCCCAACGCATCAAACTTCAAACTTATTAAGTATCATGTTTACTTATATACTTTTGGCTTTTAAAATTTGTTAACCTAATCTTCCTCTGTAAGCAACGCAATACCAAAACTTCAGCGCAGTAATGTATTCACCAGGCAAGTTGGGCAAGTTTCAAAAACGTAGCGTGATCCATATTTTGTCTCCAGGGCCATACGGCTTGACGACGAGTGTATGATAAATGGCAACCCCCGTTAGGAACAATGAGAACATTTTCAACTCTTGTAACTCCACCGTAATTGAACAGGGGAGTGACAGCTCTACATTCTCTCGTATTCCCAGCCCGGGCCTAATTTCGCTAATAAAATATTTAGCTCTAAGTGCTGTGTTTGCTAATTTGCGCTGATGTTTTGACTGCCTAGTCTTGAGATATGCCGAGCTTGTTATCTTGCAATGATGCAATCAGCTTTGAGTACGACTCGCCGGCTTTATTCTGCTAAGAAATTTAAATTTGCTAAGGAAACTGTAGCATCACGTTTTGTAATATAATTTGTAAAGGTAACGCAGATGGATTTTTATACAAATCAAGAGTTATATTGTTAGTACCGTATAATTTTAAATTCAAATAAAACATGCCAAATAGATCTTATGGACCTTCTTTTCAGTCGATACTTTGAGAATTCTGGAGAGAAGAAAAGAGTCCAAAAAAAACTAACCAGTTTAACTTTGTCCATAAAATAAAACATTTACAACATTTTGTGATATCAAAAAAACATAGATAGTTATAATACAATACAACACCGCGAAATGTATACCTACCTATACATAATTGCATCCTTTACATGTTTATAATAAAATTTACAAATGTTTCAGAAAATAGTAGTGACGAAAATTAAGCATTCAATCTTTATGGGAATCAGTCATGTCAACTTATGTCTTTTTTTTACATTCTAATGAATATCGCTTATGTTTATGAAATGAACAACCAAGTTTTTATTGAAATTTAAGTCCCCGGCAAACTCGGCCGAATTGCACCTTCCCATACAAACAAACGTAGTAGTTCCGCTCTCATTTTAAAACTACGTGTTGGATTGTAATGAAACTTTGCACATACAATGACATGAGGTATATCTAGGTCTATAATTAGTTTAAATACCTCTAGTTTATAAAACAAACGAAATAGAGCAAAAACAAGTTTTGTATGAAAAACTTATATTCGCTGTATTTTTTTAACTATGGTATCTGAAGCTACATAAACTAATTACAGACATAGATATACCTTATCCTATTGTAAGTACAAAGTTTCAGAGCAAACTAGCTAGTTTTAAAATGAGAGCGGAACTACGTTTGTATGGAGAACCGAGCTTGCCGGGGACCCTTATTGCGTGATTTATCGACACAAAACTGACAGTGATTAACTTTTCTTGACAACTCACGCTAATTGGGTACACTATTTTCTGAAAACTCCCAGAAGTACTTTTAAGTGTTCGCGGGTTTTAATAAGCTTCTAAGTAAATGAAACCGTGGGTATAATGAGTTAATTCGTCAAACGAGTCGGAAGGACCTGCATACACATCTCAAGTTAGCACTTCGTTAACTGGATACAAAGTAATTAACAGCGAAGCCGTGTTTCTTACACAAAAGTACGAAGTTGCTCGAGGGCGCTCGCCAAGAAATTTATAGCTGTTACTTTTAAGACTACGGTAAAAAATCTATTTAGTCTCACGACAAAGATTTAAACGAAGAGCTATGGATGCGACATTTTTTAAACCCCGGTACAATCAGTAGGATGGTATAAGTTTGATGCGTGTATTGTATCGGTTGAAGTTGAAATATTGTTGTTGAGTAAATGGAGGTTTTAAAAAAGTGCGTCTTGTACTTTTTATTTCGACAAAATCTCGAGGACTATAGGTGTATATGTGTGCATATTGCTTTTGCACTGGAGCAACAAGAGATTATTAAAGTTTTAATGCAGTACTTGTCAATACATAGTTTAAAGCGATTAACAGTAAAAATAGATCTGAAGCAGTTGACACTGGGTTAGCCATAAGAAATATGCCACATTCATAACAATATCAGATGAAAAATAATTCAAATGAAAACATGTTCTGTATTTATTTCCGGCACGAGCATTGGTAGGCGCTTTTGATCAATCGCCCAATCAATCGATAATGATGACGTTTGTCAACCAACAAAAACAATTGTTTTGATATAAGAAACTTCGTTATATTGTTGATTATAACAGTTAATAAAAAAATATTTAATTATAATCCTCTTTTTTTATACGACATACATACGTAAGTACCTACGTCGTAAAACAAATATCGCTTAAAAATTCTATTAAAATCCGTATTGCACGTTTTCCATTATTATTGTTTGTAGCACAACCATAATTAAATTACAAACAGAGTCAATGTAAAACACCCTGTAGATGTTCCACTTGTATCATTGGAACGTCGATCACGATGAGTTGGTCCAGTTTCCAGCCATACACGGAATACGGTCACGGCTAAACCTCGAGGCTAGCTACTCGTTGGTATAGAATATTATTATAGGTTACACATTAGTATTTCAATCTAAATTATACTCTTTAATATTGTCTTCGGTTACCGTCATAGTTACTCATGAAAAAAAACTATGAAAACGGATTATATCGCGTATATTGAATTTATAATATACTAATCTTTAATTTGTGCCGAGACTGCGGCGAATTTAACATTAAAACAAAAATATATATTTCTCTAGAATCAAATTGTCACGAACGTCAAAAGTAGTAAATAGGTAATAAAATAATATTATTATTGTATTTGTTAAACGGTCAATTAGGTCCTGAAGTGTTATTTGGTTAAATAATTATCTTCATATTTTAGGATACATATCAAAATGATTTTTAATTTTTTATTCCCAATTCCCAATGCACAATGTGCCATTTTGTCTCTGTATGCTTTATATCATTATGATATTAAAAACTATTTACTCGTAATGCTAATCAAATAACAACTTCACCTGATGTTGTTTTTATTAGTTCACTTGTTTTTCCCGTCATAAAATAACCGGGAAAACACAACAAGTACGTTGTATCGTGGTTTGTATTGTTACAATTCTACCACATTTAGCACATGTTCATATGTGTCCTTCAAATATGTATCTTATTTTGTAGCAGCAAAGGTCACAATCGAAAGAGCTTTTCAATGTAGTTAGTGCGTTTATGCAAGGCGGTAGCATTACTCTCACGCCTCTGTAGATACAAGTGATGTTCTCATCGGCTATGCGAACGCAGGTAACTTGGTTTCTTGGGGAAAACAGTGTAACGTTTACTAACGACCTGTGCCTATGCGTAATCTGTGAGATAGTTATACTGGTTTTTTAAACTAGTGTTCGACTCGCTCTTACATGGCAAAGGTTAGGAATGATACCTCAGTTAACATCGATACAAGAGTCAAGCGCATTGTCAGGACTCTTCCTTGTACAGACCGGTCCATTGTTACCAATAATTGCGCACGCTCACACGATTGCTTTCTATTCGCTTTGGAAATACGCTTCACGTTCTCAAAACATGTGCAAGTACACGGATTCTAGACATTCTTGAGTTTGAGATTCTCCCAAATATATTATATTCATACGTCTAATTTTTTTTAAGATAATAGTATTGTATTTGCAGGTACTGACAGTTTCAAAACACGTTAAATCGATTACCACCATAACAGTTGTTGTAACGTTTTCTCCATCGAATAGAATTTGAATACGAATGTAACTGTAGCCATTGAAACGTTTTGTAACACGAATAACTCAAAGCATATCGAATGGGGTTGATGAAATAAAAGTAATGTGCGGTTTGTAGGCACGTCTTGCAGCGAAGACTTAACCTCAATTGTTTATTGTTTCATAAATAAATGGACGTAGCTTCTGTTTTTAAGCATAATCAATGGTTTATTATCTGTGTTCGTAAGGTAGTGACAGATTTATAAATTAAAAAGTATTATTATCAAATTATCATCATATTAGGCATCCACTGAAGTATGTCCATTCTTGGACAACTGGCAAATACAGACATTTGTCTCCCATAGAAAAACCTCTGTCAGAGGTTAGATTGGAGATACTTCCTGACTACCCAAGATAAAACCCGGTATAACTTATTCGTAACGTGATATTCCTAAAAGCATAAAACAAGTTTGAAAATGGATATGCAATTGTGGCATTGTGGAAAACGGCAAGTGAAGATTGTCAAATGATTTAATTTTTATTTTATAGTTAGTATACATATTCTATACCGATTACAAAAAAAATAGAATTCAGAAGCAGTTAATTAAATAGCAAAAGATTAAAAAAATATACTCGATAATTTACTGCTGCTTTTTTACTGAACCACTCCTTAGTACTTGAGTCGAGCCTCAGTCAGACATGTCTGATTGTCTGCGCATCTGAAGTCATAATTTCATTACATTGCTTACTTTCGTCGCTTTCCATTTTCACATACGCGTGATCCCCATATAGGTATCTAGAAATTTAATATACCGTGAGTTGAATATTCCAAACTTTCATCTGTTAGACTCTCGTAGAATGCTGGGACGGAAACAAACTTAAGTATGCCTTTTTAAACAAAAGAATGCCTAGAAAACTACAAATACTTCCTAACGAATTTTTCGAGCTTAGAAATGCGGAGAACTTATGTAGGTAATACTGACAATGCTTTTATTGATTTGATGTTAGTTTTGTCTTCTATAAAATGTACTTAAGTATTGTAGTCGCCACAATACTAGTGAGAAATATATGGAAGGTTAATAAGAAAACGAAGGTCAAAAGTCCGTAAATAGACATAATAAGGATAAAGGCCAAATCCGACATTATTTTAATCTAATCTTAATCTCTTTTCTCATACAACGAGCACTCCCGACCGAACACGTGTTTGAGCAAACCTACATATTCTATAGTCTTTGAAACATCCTAAACAAACATTGGAAAATGTGTTCCAAAATCAATAATGGCCTTACGACAATATTTATTTAACAGTTTATCTATCTATATTTTGGGATTTTGCCTATGTTTGCTTTGCTATGATTATTGGTTCGCCAAAAGGCCAGTGTGGGAAAAAATGTATAAATTTGAATAAAGCATAACATAATATGTACCTACATACTAAGTATATATTTGAATCTGAATTCTATAGGTAAATTTAGATTCAAATATTATGTTCGATAGCTATTGGCTATTTATTACGAGTATGGTCGAGTATGAAGATTTTGTTTTAGTATACGTTCATATTAAGGTCAATCGAACCCTACGGGCAATCAGTTTTTAGCTATAGGCAGTTTCACGAAGTTTACAACTCTATAACGGCTCTGAAATTAAATGGCTACTTGTTATTTGTATCTTGTAGGCACATAATAACGTACAATATTGATGGTGTTTATTATTGTAAAGTTTCGTTGCTCAGTCTGTGTGATTGTTATACTATGCGAGCATGCACCACTTTGTTATAATGTCTGGTATCATGTTGGTCTCACGTCGCCCTACTTATTGCATCCTCGGGCCTCGAGAAACAAGCTTTGCTTACTGTCACGAGTCAAGTTGCGGCATACAACGTGCTGTGTAAAAGCTATGTAGCAAGATTTACCCTTAACAAAATGAAAAATTGCTTGGATCCGTTCCAGAAAAAAAAATAGATAAAAAAGAACAAGACGCGCAATTTGATAAACTCGATCTCTAGCAGAATCATTGTGCAGTTGTAGTGCCTATTAAAGTCGGTGCAAATATTTTTATTAGAAACGTTTAGCTAGTCTCTTTGCTCGCTTCTCCGGCCATTTCCGCCGTTCTTTATTTGTGCCGCGCCGGTTTGCACCGGCACTTTATAATTTTAGCTTTGCCGTCAATTACTGGTATTGTTTGAATTCAAACTGGATGTTGTGTATCACAGGTATTGTCAAGACGTTCCTTGTATTTACCGGACTGACTTATTATTCTTCCTGCCCGTTCACAAATTGCTGCAATATTATTTGCATAGAAAAAACTATTGAGTCTAAGAGTATTCTAAATAATTTAACTTTAATAGAGCAATTTTATACCCTCCTATTGTGAAAGTCTGAGTACTGAACGTAATATTCAGTTCGAGATTAACAAGTGCTTTGTTTAATTGACCCCTAACATAATAATGTAGAACAAGTACCTATGTATATATGAACATCTGAAATTCAAGATGTTTACCCAATTTTCGTTCATCTAAAACAATGCAGCATTATACAAATTCCGAGGACGGCTAGCCATTTTATTCTTCAGTAAAGTTTAAATCGTTGTACGATGGTTAATGAAGCGGATGGACCCGAGACAACGGGGCTCCTAAATGAATTCGCCGCGAAATGAAACACGACCCAGATTCACTATTACCGCAATTCTTCGTGTTCCTTTACATTATTTAATTTACGTCAGCTACAGAGTTTTTCAACTCAAACACTTTCATATTTTAATTAAGAGACAGAAATGCTGATTGTCGGAGGCGTCAGTTGGGTTTGCAGTTTATTTTTCAATTTCCTGACCATCGTGCCGCAGGATTGTATTTGCATTATAAAGTGGTTTCGTGAAAATATATTGTTATTTTTCCTTGCACGATAAATGACGGGCATTTTATTTGCATACAGTAAAATATTTCAGTTTCCTTAACCGGTGCCGTGCCGCTGCCGACCTGTGTTAGATAAATTTATCCTTGTTATGACCGTTTTTTGGCCCCGTTGTCATTCATAAGTCTCATAACATATTTAATGTGCATAAAATATTACGCCTATGTTACTGGCTTTCATATCTAGCTACAATTATTGTTTACCAAACGAGACAGTAGTGTCAAATGTCAGTCTTATAAACTATGTTTTCGCAACCATGCATCAGTCGCCTAATAGTAGGTAATTAACCTTGTTACCTCTCGTCTCCGGATGCACTAAAGTGGATTAAGCAATTTAATTAATAGCTTATTACCCATTTATAATGCAAACATTACTATATTTTACTAAGAATTTTTTTTTTATTGTCTTCGGTTACCGCGATAGTTACTCATGAAATAAAACTATGAAAACGGATTATATCGCGTATATTGAATTTATAATACATCCCGACGTTTCGAACTCTTTACAGCGTTCGTGGTCAACGGGTGACTGAGGAAAAATTACAAAATGCAAAAATACCCACATACTAAAATAATGAACAATCATAGACTACAAACTTTAAGGCTGGTTGTACATGCAAAATCGGTTCATAAGGCTAGTTATACACTATAATTATTTTTCAAGTAAAGATATATATATATACGCGATAAAAATAAACTATGCCGGCTCCAACCCTACACCACGGACCCGAGAAGATTTAATTCCCTCCTAAATTGTAGGAGGGTATCCCAATATGGGACCGGCAACAAACTCGGCGGGACACATCTTTTCAAAACATCAGAATGTCCAGCATCATCCAACACTACGGTCTCACAGTCTATGTCTCGCTTGCTCCTTTATCAGGTGGACTACAGGATCCCAAGCTGGTGGTAGAGAAAAGCCATCTTCCCTATTAAAGTTTGGATATTTCTTAATCTCAATGGCCTCGCGCAGCATTCTGGGTATGTAACGCTTCTCCTTGGCAAGAACCAGAGGCTTATCAAACTTGATTGAGTGATTGGCTTTATCCATGACATGCTCACAGACAGCAGACCTAGGTCGACGGTGCTTGACATCAGCTATGTGTTCCTTCACCCGAGTGGAAATGCTCCGTTTCGTCTGCCCGACATATGATAGGCCACACTCACAGTCCAGCCTGTACACTCCTGCAGTCTGTAGAGGGGTATTGCATTTTACAGGCCTCAGGAATTGTGACATCTTCTTCATTGGCTTGAAATATGTTTTTATAGAAGCACGCTTCAAGATGTGGCTGTAAAGAGTTCGAAACGTCGGGATGTATTATAAATTCAATATACGCGATATAATCCGTTTTCATAGTTTTATTTCAATTTTTTTTTTATTAAATGTTGCTACACGTTTCCTTAAGACGTAAAAACGAGGAAATTGTTGAAAATTTAATTTTAGGCAGGTTATCTACCTACTGGCAGTTTGTTTAGGTAGTTGGTTTGAGTGATACTGGATCGATAGATATCAAATCAAAACCAAACCATTCAAATCTAAAGTTTTTTTAATGAAGGAAGAAAAAAAACTCAGATAAAGAAGTATGAAATAGGTAGTAGACACAGAAAAGAGATTAGCACTTTGTTTGGTACCTATCAAATTAGAACTATTGCTGTACGTAGTGTACGTGGGTACATTTTTTAAAGTTTCTTGAACACGATCGCTCAGATCGCTCTACACAACACTAATGTAATGTATATTTATTCAGCGCACACTTGACCCGAATTCGCCGCGAGCGTTTAATTGTTTCCATGAACGTGATTTGTTTGGAGTCATTGCGCGAGTTCTCACTGTTACAACACGCGACTCGCACTGCGTGGAAATATGGCATTTTATGGCGACTTGTGTTATGTGGAGGCCCTACGTGGCGCACCAACGAATTACGCTATTAACGCTACCACAAAAACCACTTGTATGAAGCGATATCGTATACCGCACTAAATAATAGGATTGAAGTATTACAATCTGTAGATAACATTTAATGCATATTGCCTACGCATGCTTCATATATTTTAAAGGAAATTGATCTAAGGCAGTACAATAAGTATATATTTAAACTACTTCATAATTATGATCAATAACACTGACGAGATCAAGTTTTGTTTTAGTGGTCGAAAATTTAGACATGAGAATCAGTTGTTTAAATAGTGCCCAAAATAAAAATAAATACATATTTATTGGCTAAATATAGTGACTAGATGACGTAGACATAATTTATTGGTAATAAGGTATTACAGGGGCCCATTTATTGAACGGTATTAGTCTAATATTATTAGTGTGTTATTGGTAACCCTTACAATTTGACATTTCGTCGACTAATAATATTAGTAATCTAATACCGTTCGAGAAATGGGCCCCAGGTCACAATTTTTAACTTATTTCTACACATCCTACATCTATTATTTACATCACTTCGATATCAATTCAATATTACGATTCGATAAAGTATATTATTAAACAATTCGATATTACACTATTCTTTATAATCTATAAATTCTTTAAAACTATAAGATCTTTGCTTGATTAGCCAGTTTTTTAGCCGTGCTTTAAAGGAACGAAGCGTTATCGCTTCTGTGATAGAGACTGGCAGCAATGACGATGATGATGGTGGATGATGGCTGGAGGGATGTTCATGCATTGAATACTTTGCAATATTCATACGAGTATTATGACCTGCCTAATTTAATATTAAAATTAAAAACTTTTCATCATTGTAGGTAAAGCCTAAAAATTAATATTTTCCACGGTTAAACCTATTATGAACGAACATATTATTTCGAGTAAGCTAGAAATGAGGCGGTAAACAGGTCGAATGTTCAAATTTAAATTATCGTGACTAATTTTACGGTTTCGCTCACGTGTTTTTAGTCACTCACGTGACATGTTTCGGAAAGCCTAGATCTCCATTTTCAAGTGCGTGAGTGACTAAAAACACGTGAGGGAAACCGTAAAATTAGCTTTAGGTCGAATGTTGTCGAATTTTACAATAGTTATATGTTATAAGGCTTTTTCGCACTTGCTTTGATTTCTCTGTTTATTTAGACAACGAATGCCCTAGAAACAGTTCGTTCGCCCCTATATAGTTATTAACGTAAATAGTAAAATTTACTTATGTACAAGAAAGACAGTCGATCGCTAATGTAGTGTGATAATGATAGAGCAATGGCAATTGGACTGAGCAATTATTCAAATCAGGTGTTTGCTGCGCGCGGCACGTGTTGTGCGTGCACTGCATACAGCACACAGTCAACACGTAAGCAATCATGCGCGTATTATAGCAAGGTTAGCCCGAGGCCGAGGGACCGAATACATTTGCTACTAATGCTTTAGCATCTAGTGTACAACGTTCCTAATTAGTAATGATTAACTATAATACATTTAAATAATTTTATATTTGAAATAGTTGCATTTGCCGATTTTGGAACAAAACAAATTCAATCTTATTTTCTAGCACTATTGTATCAAATTTTATTGTATAGTGGGGTCTAAGCCGCTTGAGGTTAAAGAAGATCAAATAAAGGAAACAAAATTATGACTACTTGACTCATTGTTTATTTGGTAAAGCGATAGTTTTTCCGGTAATACATATTAATGAAGTATTCAACTCATATCGCGTTGATTATTTTCAATGTAGACTTATATTGACCGGGATATGGACCGTGATTACCTTTTGTATTGTTTTCGAGCTCCTTTTGTATTGTTTTGTGTATCGGGAGCTCGAAAACAATACAAAAGGTAATCACGGTCCATATCCCGGTCAATATAAGTCTAGTAAAACTAACCGTGAATGATTCAAAAGTGTTATTTTCAATGTGTTCCGAGTTGAGTTGTGTTGGTTTGATTTAAAACTAACTACATATGTACCTATACATGTTATACATTTGCTATTTATACTTAATTATAAAATGTTATTTCAGGCTGCATAAATATTAACTTGAGTTAGGATAAAATAAAATATTTTTAGAGTAGATATTGAAGCATTTTCTTCTATTAGGTTAGCTATTGAATTGATTTATTTCGGGTTCTAGCTTAACTGCACTACAGGACTTGCTAAATCTTTTTATTTTGTGATACGAATCTGCTATTTATATTGCATGTATTTATATTTTTTTTAAACAATTCATTCGACGTTTCATGTATGATGCATTAGCTATAGCAAATATGCATAGTAAATACATTGCACGTAGGTGTAACTAGTTCTACAAATGTGAATTAACGAAGAGATTGTTTCACTTCTAAACCAGTTGACAATATTCATAAGTAAATCATGTAACATTTTATTTTACTTATCAAATTATAGGAAAGTTATTGCCTGTGGTAAAAAGTTCAATTTGTTCATCGAGACGAGAGTATGAGACGAACCATTCAATTTCTCTGACGATACTTAATGTGGATTTGCAATAGAATCGTTCAATTTATATTAAATTAGACCAACAGATATTTGTTTCTGAGTTATGGATGTGTGTGTTATTTAAGTATTTGTATACCTAGGTATTATACACCGTGTTATTTTTGATTTCCGTTAATTTTAAGGGGAGATTCTTCAGGTTAAATAAAGTTAATTTCTCTAAGAAACTAGTATTTTAACTCTTACAGTTTTTGAGATATTCAATAAATAAATTTAATTGCTGAGCCTGTGTAAAAGATTCTTCATTGCCTTCAAATTTTACTTATTTTTTAAGTTTCGTCAGTAAAGAGTTTTCCATTGATAGCTTTTCACTACAAGAAGGTTACTGAGGTGAGTTAGTTTGACAATTCCGACATTACCTACTTTTCTTTCATTATGTGTCTCATCTAAGTATATTAAGTGAGCACTCTCTCTAATCTTACTTATTTATCTATGATTTAAAGATAATATGTTCTGGAACAGTGACGAGCACTCTTCCATCTTACCGAGTAACTAAAGTAGGTAAATAACTAATGAATATTTGAAAAATCTATTATAAATATGAATATATATAAGTATATATCACTAATGAATATGGTCCATAATAACAATATGACAAACAGACTTTCTGTCTAATAGCTACTCATCAGTGCGTATGTTCGTTGCGCAATACCTACCTTCAGCGACATAAATAGACGAGAGAAGTGACCATACAGCAACCTTACCGCAACGATATAAGGTCTTCTAATGGCCATTGTCTATTGTTTGTACGTGTTTGACTACATTGCTTATTGACTTCGGCTGTCCAACACATTGTGTGTTTACGCAGTGGCCTAACATGTTAATCCGTGACTACAAAACCAACACACAATATTTTCGAGTGTTTAAGCTGAACTAGAAATTGAACTGGCCATTAATTACTGAGTTCAGATTTAAGCTAACTAAACCTCTATGTCTAATAATTCTATAGGAATGATATTTTTACAATTGGCAATAGTTTCTTTCTAGTAGTCATCCTATAAGATATCATTCGTAGTTAAGGATATTTAGGGCGGTTATATGTAGCTAAAAACGTAAATAAATACTTAAAAGAGAATATTTTTTTCATAGGATATGTGATGTATTTTCCAAACTAAAATTTGGAGGTCTTCAGTAGGATGATTTCCTAGTAACTGAAGACCTGGTAAAATATACCTTTATGTTTTACGTTTTGGTTAGTCGGCGACAGACGCACGAGGGATCTTATAAGGGTTCCGTTTTTTCCTTTTGAGGTGCGAAACCCTAATAAAAAGTGTTTATTTCACAAAACTAGTCATGTTAATAATAATAATGACTCTCAGCTCTGGCTTGCCTTCATTGGCCGTCCAGAGGGGAGTCGTAAGAGCTATATGCTCCAGGGGTGGAAGTGAAAGATGCATAAGACGCGAGTTGGCACAGTGGCTGTTAACATCAGACACTGGGTAGAAAGCGGCGCACACCTCTCGACACCCCTGAGCCGCTCACACCGGTGCTGCTCCTGGTCGTCTTCACGACGGCAGTTTCAGGGGCCCATCTAGTAAGCGGCAAGTCACCACCTGCCTCGATAACGTGTGTTGGCATTGTTATGGCAGGTGTCCGGACTTCTTTTCAATAGCCCAGTCTCATTATCCACCCAAACTTCAATCCATAGACCGGTATACTGTTCACTTTTTCTACAATAGTCCCAATGCCTGCTGCGACCGGTTCATGGGTGTCTATTGTTGCACCTGTGAACGGGTTCCAGCAGGCGTTCTACATGACATTAAAGCTCTCTAAGGGGCCTCTACGTGTTGGATCTATATCCCCACGCAAGCCTATTCAAAGACCGGGATTTATAGGCCCGTGAAATCCGAGGAGATACAAATAATAATAATAATAATATAATGCCGTGCTCGTCGACATCACCATCCCCCATGATGAGAATCTCGTGAAAGCCGAGAAGGACAAGTCCAGTAAGTACCTAGACTTGGCTCACGAGATAACCGCCATGTGGGATGTTGATTCGACGATCATTGTCCCGATAGTCGTTTCAGCGAACGGTCTCATAGCGAAGAGTCTCGACCAACACCTTGAGAGACTCTCGCTAGGTGGTTGGATCAAGGGTCAGATGCAGAAGGCGGTGATATTGGACACGGCGCGGATAGTCCGCCGGTTCCTCTCTCTGCGGCCCTGACCACCGGCAGCTTGGGCCCTGCCCCGCTGCTGGCGGCACCCTAGGTTAGGTTTTTTATAATTTGTTTATATGTATTTTGTATTGTTTTGTAAGTGTTTTTATATTTTACTTTTATATGCATATTATAAAAAACCTAACATAAGAAAATGAATAAATAAAGAGAATAATAATAAAATGTTTTATTGCAGGCATAAAAAAAACCCATACACTTATTAACTAACTATAAACTAGCTAAACTAACGAAAATAAAAATAAAAATATTGAGTATTAAATATAATTCAATACTCAATATTGTTATTTCCGGTTCTCATTCTGATGAACAGATAGCCAGTGCCTAAAAACATGACTATTTGTGTTCTCACTTATCGTCCTCAGAATTTCGTTCTTGGAACTTCTAATAGCTTCCCAAAAGGAGGCTACTCTTGCTCTGAGAATCGCGAAGAAGTCAGGTACTCTGGCCGTCGCAAACATGTCTGATGCACTACAGTATCTATGCTTTTGCATCAGGATACGATATGCATCATTATTCTGTACCCTGATGCTACTATACGCCCGCCTCGTGTACCTAGTCCATAACTGGCACGTGTAAAAGCTTTGGCAATATGCTTTAAATAGCGTGAATGAAGCTGTTTGTATTAATTTGTACGTTTCATACCATAAACACTAATTAATGTAGGTAACGATAATTGTCTGTATACATACGCTTTGAGCTCTAATCTCTCGTCTGTTCGACGTTAATTAGGCTCAGCAAGCTATTCATATGTATCTCGGAGGCTGCAACATTGCATTCAGGATTTAATCTTACGTAACATATCTAAATGTGAGATTAGATGTGGCATAATGTACGTTAAGGAGGCTTATTAAACTGGTAGACAGTAAATTAAGGGCGATATGAACTCCCCTTACTACAGCATTTTTTGTGCTAGTGTATAATTATGGTTATGTCAGAGCATTTTGTATTCAAGTCTATAGCTAACTAAGCTAAAGGTTAGGAAAAATCTTATTTAAAAAAAAACATTACCCTCCTCCTTTGGCAGTCGGGTAATAAATACATTACTTTTGTTGCATGATGTTTAGATTGAATATTGCCGGATATACTTATCTGTCTACGTTTAACTATATATATCCATGGTCCCATGTGTGGAGAGCATGTCACACATAGGTACACGTAGGCAGGTAAGTATTTTTGTAAGTATGTAGTAAATACCTGGTATACTAAAACAAAATGTAATATAATCATCAATCTGATTTTCGGTGTCACCGAGTTCGAATACTATTCTATTGAAACTTGGGCTGTTATAGTATCTCGTATTTGAGATGCACTTCGACGACGTATGAGTATATCCGTATCTTGAATGTTTCCGTTACTCTTTAACTAATAGCATCGACTAATACCATAAGCTTAGTCTCTATTGATTTAGTTTCTGCTTTGATGTGTTACATGAGGAAGTTATGTACTTTAGTTTTTGTTAGTGTGTGTAGATTGATGTTGCTTCCTAGGTGATCATTAAATACATAATTGGCGTAGGCTTCAATACAACAGTTTTTAAGAAATCAACATGCCTGATTCTAGATGTTACAGTGGTCCTGTATCTCTGTAAAAACCGCCAATCTTACCACCGAAGCCAATCTTACCGAAGTTCAAATTGACATCGAAATTTTTTTAAACTACTTCAAACGTTCCTTGTAAGTAAAACTAAAAACAAACAAACTTAAACAACCAAACTAACAAACAAATTAAAAATGTTTAAATTGTTCAAGTTCTAATCATGTCAAATTTATTTATTTACACTTCAAATTAAATCTTACAAACAAATTAAATAATGGCTCGTACAAACATGTTAGTGAATGCAGTTTCATTACTTCCCGCTAATGTCTAATTAGTGAAGGGAGCCTTCATTAGCCCTTATGATGACGACTACTAAGCCCATTATCCGTTTATGCTTAGTATTTATCTACTAATAACCCTGATTAAATAATTATTTATAAGTACATCCTGTTGGTTAGCTTTAAATGTCCATTTATTGGTAATTGTTGGATATAAATTCAAAATTATGAAAGGTACGGATGGACAATCTTACACAAATCGACCTAGTCCACAGCAGCAGGCAAAATTAGGTTAAACTTTAGACATTACCAAATAGGATTATTGTCTAACAATTAGGTTTTTTTGTTGTTAATATTAAAGTGATAAAGCACGGTAGTTTGAGCATGAATTTAAGGTAGGTAAGCACTTGAAATTAAAATTGTATCACTGTATTGGGTGGCCAGGGCTATCTCTTAGTAAAAATATTAGTCGGCAGTATAAATACCTACCTAACCTTTATACCTAAGAACTGCTGTAAAAACTAACGAAATAAACGTATATATTTGTATTTTGTATTTGTAAATAAATAGTCGTCGTTCAAAGATTAATTTATTCATGTGCAGACAAATACGAACAAGTTCCTAAGGTTAGCATTATCATATTATAGCGAATCGCTCGTAGGGTTACTCACTCCACAGACTTTCACAACATCCTATTTACCGTTGCTTCCGCCCAGACAGTTATTAGATAAGGTTAAGTCTTTCCGTCTCGCCCGTGTTGCACACACATAAGTAACTAAACATTAGACAACGCATGCGCAGCAGTTTTGATGTAAAAAGTAGACTGAACCATACTAAAATAAATAAATAACACCAAAAAGTTTTTAATTTTAAGTTGTAAAGTTTAAGAAAAACTCGTACTTTGGATTTGATAGCTGGGATATTCCGCTTCATACATCACGCAGTATAGTCGTTCAATTTGTAGCTGGCCCCGAACGGCTAATCTAGGTGTATTGTTAAGTAAAACCGCACGTGCTACTACCTGCAAAAAAAAAGGGTCAGTCCATGGCGTATAATTCTAATTGGCACCTAAGCGCGGGCTAGTCCAACGCTCAAAAAACCAGTGTAAGTGCGCTCTCCGATAACGCGCCTTTGTTACGCATCTCAATGACAAATTTTAGACTGGTTCTATAGCGTTCGACTCGCCGGCACTCAGTAACCGTAAAGGGATCACACATGAAATCGCAAATTATTTTTCTGTTTGTTCATTTTGAACCTTATTACAATCTCCATAGTGAATTAAATGAATAAATGAATGAATGAAATTATTTAATCCAGAAAATATTTCCATATGAGGTTAAAACATTTAAAACGAATAACATAATAATATATGATTAAATTAAATTAAGACGTACACAAACGCAAAAACAAAAAAAAAATCTTTAAATAAGGACCTGCGTCTCGGGTCACCCCGACCCCGATTTAACGATCGGTTAAAACTGCCCAACCATTTTTTATGCAGGTAATTAAGTAGCACGTGCGGTTTCACTTACAATAGACAAAGAGTTATCCCTTAGGGGCCAGCTTGAAAGCTAACGACTAATAAGACTATAAGGTGAGGTTAAGACTAGCAAGAACTTGCATGCAATTTTCATTACATTGCTGTATCTGATAAACATTTTGAATGCAGTTTACCTTTGTAGTCAGCAATGTAACGTAAATTGTATGCAAGTTCTTGCTAGTCTAAACATCGCTTAACTTTGGTTGTCAAGTTCTAATGTAGAAGAGTTTGACAGTATGCTTGCAACGATCAAACTCAAACAGAAGAGTTGAAATCAACTGTCAAACTCTTCTATAATAAAATTAATAAACTTTTCCCTTCACTAGGGTCTGAGCACAACTATCAGTCAAGTGCCAAGTCGCGCGCGAGGTTTATTCTAAATTCTAACGCGTGTATCGATTCGCGTAATACGTTGTGCTAGAGCAGTGTAACTTTATAATGTGCTATTGCTTGCATAGCGTTTGATACATGTGTTATGTGTGAGGAAGTCGCAAGTTGAATATGCAAACGCACAGGTGTGGCCATAGCTTTATATTTCTTATTCGTATAAAGCTACATATTTAAGAAACACGCAAATAAATGACTTTTTACGACCTCAATTGCCTATAGAAGCAGGTGTAGCTAAGCATTCGTAACATAAAACATAAAACCACTCCGTTACATTTACGATTGAAGCTTACTTTTACGGCTAAAATAACATGCAATAAAAACATTTTTGTTCTCATTTCAGGTAATATGGCGGCTATTCATCAAGTGCGATTAAGTGCTTACGCCGGTTGGACAATTGTACGTTGAATGATTACTGGACAGGTACATAGTACGGGTTAATTTGCCCACAGCTGATGGTAATGATAGTTAGCGGTTTCAATTTAATTTGAAGGATATCGCTCAATAGATAATATCTGGGAGAGCGAGCTTTGCTTGGAAAACATATAAATACTCAAAAACGCGCGTTTTCCCAGAGATAAGTAGTAGTAGTAGTAAATCACTTTATTGTACAAAACAAAAATTGTTAACATGAAATTCATATAAATAATACCTAGCTAGATCGATTTTTCGCCCCCGAAAATCCCCATTTGGCAAATTTCATCGAAATCGTTAGAGCCGTTCCCGAGATCATCGAAATATATAAATAAATATGTATATTTGTGCGGCCTTTACCTATCTCCTACCTAACCTACCTACCTAAAAAAACGAAATAGTTCTTTACCTATAAATGACTGGAAAACCTATTAAAAAATGCAGTCAAGCGTGAGTTTGACTTAATTACTTAATAGTTTTCGATCCGACCCCTACGGGTTTTTTAAAGACATTTCACTCACGTTTCACATAAAAAACTACATTGTTAAAAATTGTGCAATGTACTGAACCCTTCGAGCGTGAGTCCGACTCGCACTTGGCCGTTTTTTTGTCAACGTATTGTTGGGCCACGTATACGAATCAAAGGATCACACGCCACACGCCTATAGTTCGGACTACGTGAATAAAAAAAACAGGAAGAGAGAAAAACTTTTCATCAGCCTCTGCAGACTTTCACTAATTGATTTGTTATCTAGACTTGATTAATTGGAAAACAAGTAGAGAATAAATGAGCTCACTTCAATCGCAATGAGCGCGGCATCTTCGCCAGACGCACATAAGTAATGGAAACAAAGCCAGTCCGTTTAGCCAGTAATCAATAAATCGGGAGTAGGTTGATTTAGCTGTGATAAACCACCTACACACGAGTTAAGCTTGTACTATCATCTACACTGTTAATTGACATTTGATTGATGACTTTATTGCAAAGACATAAGGTCCATCAAGTGTGAATTAAGAGTAGGTAGTGCGTGGGTAGATTAGTTCAGAGGTAAAATTTATAATTAATATTAATCCCGTCCTTTTATACAGACGCATCTAGTTGTTATGAGCACATAATATAATAATCTACGACTTTTACGAGTAAATTAATAACAACAATACCTACTCTGAAAAGTAAGGGCCATTTGCAACAGACCACCTGTCAACGTTATTGTAGTTTGTTAAAACTTTCTTGTACCTATAAAAACTTTGATAATATTATCTATGGGATGGCTGTGGCCGCGTGATTGCACGTAAGTCACACGTTATAAGCTTGTTCTGTTAATTCACTTTTGAAAATGCTTTGACACCAGCTTGACACTGACTTTATCCAATAGTCAGTTTAGAAATATTGTTGTACGGGACCCTATTACTAAGACTCCGCTGTCCGTCTGTCCGTCTGTCACCAGGCTGTATCTCATGAACCGTGATAGACTAGACAGTTGAAATTTTCACAGATGATGTATTTCTGTTGCCGCTATAACAACAAATACTAAAAAGTACGGAACCCTCGGTGCGTGAGTCCGACTCGCACTTGGCCGGTTTTTTAACTTAGACTAAATTGCGATGTCCAACCTCCAGGAGCTCGGCATCACACAGCGTTTATCGACCGTAGTACAGTCGCGCATACTGTAGTACTTTGAACATGTCTCTCTAGGCGAGATAACGACTCCATAGAGCGACTGGTCGTACAAGGAAGAGTGAAGTGGAGGGAACCAGCCGGGGAAACCGCGTATCTGAGTGTGCCAGACAGTCTGCCAACAGGGAGAGATGGCGGGTGATCGTGCGAAGTGCTGTATCCGTGTACATCCGCCTCTACTACCGATGCGGATGCCATAACGTGATCACGACCGCTCCTTCAAGAGCAGTACGACAGAGAAGAAGAAATTGCGATAGGTAGAGGCAATATTGACTAAGCAATGTTAAGTTTACATATTATATGCGCACAATAGAGTACTCATGTATCAATACACTAGATTGTTTGAGTATGAGTTACATTGTACCTCACCTTGTTCTATTCGTGAACGCTCTGCGCTGTGAACAGATGTTACACGTCCGATTTAATATGGCGAAATTCCTTCCAACTTACGCTTAGTTATTTCAAGCTAATTGCTATAACCTTATTTGTTTAATACTTGACTAATCAGGTTTACAAATACGATAAGCATTTAACAAAGAGATTATAGGTACACGTCTTCAGCTATAAAACACCTGTAGATGATTGCGCATAAGAACTTCATTGTGAATTATAAAGCAATATAAACATATGGTAGCGACCTTTTTATATATATATACGGGTAATGTGAGTAGGTTAATTAAACTCTAGTTTACCCTGGTATAACAAACATTAATCTGAATTCGGCGTTTACAAACAATACAATACAAATTAAATTTTCGGACTTTACCCAAATGGCTTGGGTAATACTAGTTATACCAGGATAAACTTGAGTTTAATTAACCTTCTAACATTACCCGTAACAGATACAAACTAACCGGTAAGGATATAATATGTAGATGCACTTTGATTGACTCTAACTAAATACATTCACCAGTTCTGAGCAACTAAAGTTAAATCTTAGCAAGCGTTGTGCTTTGTTGGCGAACAGTTTTCAAATGTTCGCATGTTATGCCGATAAGTATATAATATTCGGCGCTTCGGCCGAAAACGGGGCCGAATATTCGTTGTCCAGTCACTACGGAGCCAAGCCAGCTTGCGTTTTCCAGATTTACACTTTTCGGATACTATAGGTAGGTACTACTTAAACGACGTAAGCAATAGTGTAGTCATCTGAACATATACTGTTCGTAATAATATATATGTATAATACATACATAATACATATTTTCTTAGACGTTTTATTGTTACTTTCTAAGTATAGTCGTTTTATCATAAGTATATGCTGAATTGCAGATTGTATATACGCTCCTCAGTTGTTATATCGAAGCCTTGACTCGCATTCATCAAATCAATTGCATCGCAAACGCATTAGAATGCAGAAGGCACACCGCATCCCAATAGGCTGTATTAGCAGCAACACCCAAATAACCTTTAGTAAACCTTGTATCATCGTAATAGAGTTCAAGAGTGATCAGTGTATCTAAAGCTAGTATAGTGTGCCGTCGACACCTTTTATTGTAGGTGAAGGTCACAGGACTACTTTAGTATTCTATCTGAGATATCATATAACACAATATTAGACGTGACTAGGGCTGAATATATTATTGGAATTATTGTGTAGTCGGCTGAACTAATTGAAAACAAAGCGCGGGAAGAATTTCGATGAAGATAGAAGTGATATTGAAAGTTTTTGCGTGGCTTCGAGATAGTGGTTTATATGATGCAATAACGCACGCATAAGATCTACTCGCATACCAAGATGATGACTAGGGTTAATTTGACTATCTCTTTAAACCGCTCCCGCTACGATCATGATGCAAGTGAATGAGAAGTTTTACAACCACGGTACTCAGTTTGATTTGCGGATAGTATAAGAAGGTTTGTTAAAAACTTAATTTTGAACAAACAGTTATTAATGAAGAAATACAGGATATTCCCAGCTGTTACCAGTTGTGACAACTTGATAGTTAGTACAACTGGGAATAATCAATAAAAACAGGATGAAAAATGCAATATTTCACAATTTCTATTTTTATCAAGACGAAAGCTTATGCATATTTAAAACTAAAGATTTCCTTCCAAGGGCACCGATTCCGTAGTGTAGTGTCCGTCACGATTGGAACAAATGTGCAGTATCACGGCCAGGAAGTGTAAATTCGACAGCGATCAATTCCGGCCGGCGCGGCGGTTGCATAACACCCTTTTAACTTTACTTACATGAACATAAATGTGTATGTAACCTATTTTTCGTACGTAGAAAAAGTGCTAGAAAAGTGTATTGTAACAGCTACTCTTATACCGTATTCACGCAAGTGGGGCAGCAAATGACATGGCGAATTCTGAACGCGAACATGTTAATGCTGACAAGACAGTGTGTTCAACAGCAGGTACCGGGTTCGAATCCCGGTAAGAGCATTTATTTGTGGGTTCAGACATCACGAATATTTGTTCCTGAGTTATGGATATTATCTATGTATCCAAGTATGTATTTCATGTTTTTGTCTATTTAAGTATGTAGGTACCTACATCTTCGGCTAGTACCCATAGCGTACAAGCGTTACTTACTCGTATTTTGGTTTGACCGAGAATTAATTGCTAAGATAAGTACCTACAAAGAAATGTGAAATGATACCTATCCCGAAAGATAAGATATAATTTTTTACAATCTTAAGAAGGTATTGTATTGTATTGTAGTTCGGGCGATTTGCCGCAACTCGACGACTAGCGCCTATTTTGCGTGACATGGGGGGTGGGGCTAGTCCTGCCAGCCCAGCTTCTCGAGGAATCCTATCAAAACTTTGATGTTGAGGAGGTCTCTCGGGGATCCAAGGTGTTTTTCCCTGTATGGGGCCACTCCGCTGCATTCCAGCACCACGTGAGAGGCTGTTTCTTTTGCCTCCAATATCCATGCATCCTCTGCATAGGGGACTGTCTGTGACACCTGTTATAAAAAGATGTTTGTTAAATAGTCGATGATCTTAAGAAGGTATTGCCCTCGCAGAATTAGTCTAATTCCTAATCTGATTCGAAATTATTAAGCTTGAGCATTTTTTTCTTTTTCAATGGATACTTCTTCTAATCTCTGATTAATTGGCCTTGTAATAAAGAAGATTTATCGCAATACTCGTTATAGACCGCGGGCCAGTTGCATATATCGTCGGTCATCGCCTCCCGGCTAGCTGATACTTTCTCAGATGATAGTTTAGTGCTATCATGAATTAAAAAAATAGTCAGCCGGTTGTATCGCCTTGGAAAGACCGTCAGTTGATGACATGAACATGTAAAAAAAAATGTTTCCAGTCATCGCTTCCCGATTGATATTGTGTGAGATGCAAGTTTAGATGCTATTTTAAATAAAAAAACCGTCAGACGGTTGTATCGCGGTAGAAAGACTGTCAGCTGTCCACATGAACATGTAAAAAATACGCGCCTTTTACCACTTATGTCCGCAAAGTATGCGTAATCCGTTTATTGAAACGCCTGATGAAATGCTACAAGCAAAGGCGTGGCGTACGTGTCACCATTAGATTTAGATTAAGTCAGGTCCCCACAGAAAACCAACGCCACGGTTTGCCTCGGCATTATGCGGAGGGGGATCCTAATAAGCGTCCAAATGTTTTTTTATGTCTGCATGCCTTTCTTTTTTTATGTATATTGTGGCGTTAAATAAATGTATTTTCTTTCTTTCTTCTTCTTCAAAGTATCATGAGTTGTTTGGTATTACTTCACAAAAAGGTAAAGCGCTTATTTTTTAGGTACATGTTCAGGCGACCAGCTGACGTTCTTTCCACCACGATACAACCGGCTGACGATTTTTTAAATTCACAATAGCATCTAAACGAGGCGATGAATTTATTTTTTTATTTTTACGTGTTTCGGTGGCTGCCATTCCTCAACCCACCAACGGAGCGGCAGCTGACGTCCACGAATGTTCATCATACATAGCCGTTTAACACTATACGAGTTGTCGCCCGGGAGGCGATTGGTCATCGGAATCTGTTCATGGCTCGCGGTCTTAATGAAATAATTAAGAAACGAATGATTGGATTTGTACATAACTAGTTCAGTAAATTACATAGCGATGAATAGGTATACGAAATCACGCGTGTTAAATAAATAAATTATGAATATTATTATTAAGCCTTATTTTTAAAGTAGGTTAAACGCTCTTACGGTAGATGTCGCTAGGGTACCCTAGACCCATATAGTGGGAAGATTTGCTGACTATGGTCTTGTTGGCTCAGTTGCTGCCAACTGAGCCACCTGGAGTATCGATCCAGATTCCGTGAGTTCAAGTCTCACCCAAGGCAGTATTTTTTCCTCTTTTAAATTTATTCTAGATTCATAGCATCGTTCGCAGGCGTTTCTGCTTGTTAAATTGTTATTTGGGTATAACATTAGCTATAGGCAAGTAACCCATATACCCGTTTCATTAGTTTTGCTATAGGTCAGCGGTTCCTAACCTAGGGGGAATAACCCCCGCGGGAGTAAAACTGGCATTTTACGGGGGTAAAACTGGTATTTTACGGGGTTCAAAATCAAAGATAACAAAGACCTATCTATAAGAAAGAATATTAATGATTATGGAGGAGGGGTAAAATCGAGTTCCCTAGTTAGTCAAAGGGGTGACAGTACTGAAAAGGTTAGGAACCACTGCTATAGGTAGTTAAAATTAAATCGGATAAGCTACTAAATGTATTTGGGTAAGTGTGAACATATTTTTTTATACAGTTGCTAAAAAAGTGCTAGCTGTTTAGCGTACGGAAAGTTGGTTTTCGCGAACTAGTGCTTTTTACTTATCCATTTTTTTTAAATTTATACTTGTTTCAATTCACGACTACTTATTGATGAGTGTTAATATTAGTTTCCTTTAAACGTCGTAATCTACATAAAAACCTACCGTTAATGTAAGAATACGAAAATATACATATTTCATATTTTATTACTTACCTCTTCATCATTATAACACGTTTACTTTTTAATATTGAAAAACTGTTCTTAATAAGTTGTCTGAATGGAACGGAATAGCTATGGAAGGTAGAGGTAGGAATAGCTGCCGAAACGCCTGTCAAAGAAGAGGCCTTTTTTCTTACTGCAAGCATGTTTTAAATTTCCAAAGTTTTTATTCCTTACTTGTTGTTTTTATTATTTTTTCGCAACTGTATTAAAAAACGTCGTTCGATACACGTGCGGAAATGTCATTTTTCACTCTATCATCGGTGCAAGTAATGACATACTTTCCGCACTAGCATCGAAATGTACTATTTAAGTTTTTTATTCATGTAAATTTTAGTGCCTGTTAACAACAAAATTACGGGACGTTGCCTCATAATTATTCCGTCGTCTATTTTATAAAGCGTAAAAAATGTCCGTGTTTAAACTGTTTACAACTCCCGAACATAAAGTATACTGGCCGTTGCTAAATATTTAATGTGACATCGACACTTTCAGTGAGCGCGAGTGCAAAATTGGGTTGTGGCAGGGCATTCGAGGCATCGTTAATCTGGCCAATGTGAACCAGAATTATATAATCCGAATTTCGGAGGCGTTACAGTAATCGCTAGCCAACCGCAGGTGAGTCGAAGCCTTAAAGAAGCCAGTATAAGCGCGCTCTCCTATTACATATAGGTGTTACAGATATCGACGTAACGATAGACTGGTTTATCCGGCAACTGGACTCGCCCTGTTTGTGTAAACAATCGGAATAAGCGGCCAGGTTTGCCGTATTTCGTTGCGTGCTCAAAATTTCCCGGTTGAATTTATATCCGGGCGATCTAGCAATACCTGACGTATATTGTGTGAAAACTCATTTTATCATAGATTACCTGTTTGTTTCAAATTATGAGGTATAATCAAGATATTAAATATTGGCACGGATAAAATGCCCGGGCACAGGCAAATAAGATACGTATTTTTGGCACTTTGTCCTTGCAGCTGTTTAATACATTGACTGTACCAAATATTTTACTCTGAATACAAAAATTCAAACTATAGTGTTGAATAGTTTGAATTTTTGTGATCAGAAAACATCGCATGTAAAATCTAGCAAAATATTGACGTCAGAATATAATACCGTGTACATGTTTGCACCAAAATATGCGCGCCAAGTCACAGAACGGTGGTGACACATTAATGTACTTAACACAAATCAAATTGGGTCATGCATTTTATACGAGGTGTCCCTACGGAGTTGCCCAACGCAGGGAACAAAGTGGCCGTTTGAGATCGTGCTGCGCATTGCGAGAGCTGTTGCGACATGGTCGTGACGGCGCACAGGCTGTGTGTGTTTATCTTGCGACTTCCAGCGAAGTATTTTATAAACCAGTGTAAAATGACCCATGCAGAGATCTGCTATAACTATGCGCAATGAAGAACGCACTTACTTATATTGGTTCGTTTGAGCCTTAGGTACAGACAGCGCATAAGCTCCGAAGATTTTGTTGTTGAGGAACCAGCAAATTGAGTTTTCTTGGAGGCCATGAACATAATGTAGACTCGGCCGCGCTCAGAAAGCGATTAGTATGACGTCTTGGATTCTCACAAACTTTTACAAATGTATCCGCAACGACTACGTGCCATTGAAAATCACAATTATTCTGGGGTGACTGAGGCAAAAAAGCATAAAACCGGTGGTAATAAAACAGGGCTCCATACCAGTAATGTTTTACAACTGTTGAATTCGACAAAACTGTAAAATAGGACATGATACTTATTGCAGCATTTTATTGCTGGAGGGCAATTACAGTAAAATGCAATGAAAGCTAGAGAGGTTGAGATATTTTGTTCTGTTTGTAACTACATGTTATTTCCTCATTTTGTTATTTTCACAAGTCAGTGAATATTGCACATCGGTCTTTAGACAGAGACTCGGCTAATTTCTGCTTCGTAAAGCATTATTACACTAACTTTCAACATTTATCATATCATAACATAATATATCATATTTAGAGTTTACATGATTGGCAGTGTTTATTTGTTATGAACTGAAACTTAATAAATACAATGATTGCCGGGGCAGTCGTCGTAAATAGCGAATTAAATTGTCTCTTTCCGAAGACCGATATGCATAACTATCACCCGGTACTGTATAGTCACAGAATAAGTAATAGTATTGTATAGTTTAAAATGCAGTTACTTATGAATACTATCGCAGATGTTCTCTAAATATTCTATCGGCCTCGGCTCACTAAATTTTAGGTACATTTCGATCTCAAATACATAAATCATAACATAACCAATCCTTGCATCAATTTGTAAGCCGTACATGAGTATGCAGGTTCTAGGCAATAACCAAAGCAGGATTACTGATTAAGACCATATGAAGATTTGCGGTTGGATGTGGTTGCTCAATTTGTATCCTGTAGGCAACGCTTTTATACCTAGGGTTTTTTCTTCGATTTCCAGTTGTATTGTACAAACAGCAACACTCTTAACTGTCCATCGGTGGACCTTATGCCTTTTGTAATCAGGTTTACGAATAGTACATTAAGTAACTGTGACTAAATTATATAAGTTCATGTCGATAATGTATTTATTTGGCTAGTACAGTGATTATGTATTAGTTTTTGAGCTTATTACTACCAAGGGCTAGAACATTGAATATCGAATGGTCAGCGGTAAGGTATCGACTTGGTATCGACCAATCTATCTATGCATTTGAAAATAACTTTAGAGGTCCAACAAAATAATCTGACCAAGTCCTACCTTTTGGTTTTGTACCATATACATAAACTGTGGGTCAGTTAGGCAATTAAAAAATACAAATACATAACGATGTATTAAAAAAACAGGTTTTACAATATTAAATACACTATACACCAGTGTTTTAAATAATCTTGAATCAGGGGATGAATCCAAAACCGACAGATCGTTCTTCATGAAAATAATAGTGTGATGAAGAGTCAGTCCATCATTCTCTTTTCTTATCGTATCTTATATCTTGTCGCTTAACTGATCTTGTCGCTTTTTAAAGGAGAATAAACTAAGTGGTTAAATTTTTACCATGACTATAGTTAATTTTAATAAATTTTTAACTTACTGAAATGCTGTTCAAGTTGTTATTATGAACTTTGTTGAATTTGGAACTCATTCTCATTCCCGCCATGTCTATTTAAGTAAATCGACCGATACATCGCAATCTAAATCGACGAAATTCTATTCCTAGAGTTGTGATTATCGCAGCAATCATCAAAAGGATTTATTGTAATGTGTGAAAGAAATGCTTGTCGACCCGAATTTTATGAGTCGGGTTTATTTCTCTGAACATACGTATGGATACAATACACGCATCATGATCAGTAAAGCACAAGGCTTTATATAGGGTTAGGGTACAAGTATTGCAAATGACCGCAGACATAATAATATGTATCTACGTAATCTGGAGGTACGCAAGGTTTTATTAATATATCCTGCTATGGTTGCCAATACTCATAGAGAAGCGGTGAGGGGTCTGCATTTATCCCCTAATTAATTGCTATATATTCAATTGCCAACGCGCTTGAAATAGGCTATGACGTACTAACGATTAGGCAGGCCATGTATTTTCCGCCATCGTGGTGAAAAAGGCCATTACTTACTGTTTATCCTGAATCGACTACGTGTGTATACAGCTTGTATTTACGGCGTCATGCGCGCACATACATTTTATGGGATTTTCGGACTGACTTTTAATGGACTGGATCTAGGAAGTGACCACGTTTGAATAGCCGATAAAAGAGCCGGAGCGATAAAGCGAGCTTTATGTTGTCAGTGTTTTTTGGCAAAATATTGAACGCCGTCTTTGGCCATTTTATTTGTAGGGTTAAGTAGTGGTAGTCGAGTCGCACCGACTAACCCTAACGGCAAACACTAAGTAACCAGTAACCACCATAAAACCACCAAACTATGGTTCAGTACTACAACTATGCCAATCTTCTCTTCCGTTGTCTGAGTTTTTTCTTCCGTTTATGGCAATATCTTGCCAAAGAACTGCGATATTCAAATAATAGTCACACGAATAAATATATTGGAATTAATTCTGGACCATAATTGAGAGCTTTTAGACTATAGTTGGGTATGGTTATACAGTACTAGTCAAAACTATCCATCCATAAGTCCATATCTATGACTATGATATGAGGGTGAGCGGGGAGGCTGCCAAACATGCGTCTTAGGTACGGTTCGACCGATGAAAATTAATTACGTAACCTTCATCTGTCATACCTAGAAGTAGGTAGATCAGGTTAATGGCTCCAATAAATCATTTACCTACTGGGTTTATGAAGAGTATGAAGACCCTATACTGTGGTTCAAAATGTTCAAATTGTGCTGTAGTCAATGAGTGTGTGTATGAGTGAGTGTGAGGACACTTTAGAGGAATTAGGTACGGCGCCCCAAGTTAATTCATGTTTTCACTAAGTTCGGTTTAATGTTTTCCACCCATTAAACCTAATCCAATTTCCACCCTTTGTGAAACTATTATTTAACGTATAATTACAAATGAACTCAATGCGTAGCTATTTGCACACATAGTTAATCATTATTAACACACAGATTACCAACATTTTAGTGAGTTTAGAACGTAAAGCGTGACCAATTGTGTCATTCTTATTGCTTACCGAACAACGCTTATACTAGTGAAAAACCAACTTAACGCTTAAAATACCAGTGAAAATACGCTCTCCAACCACGTGTACGTGTTACGAGTCTGCAGACCACAATTTAATGGTTTTTCATAAATGGCAGGCATGCGGTTTGTTTCATGTTTGTCGATTTACGCACAATTGTACAAAAATTAGACACGCAAAAGCATTGCACTACAAAGCATTAAACTACGTTTATTGGATAACCTCGTTTAACTAAGGCATTAGGTTAATACTATTCTATTGAATAATTAAGCCAAACCATACATCCTATGATGCCTACTTGCCACCAATTAATTATTGTGAGTCTAGCAATTGGCGCTTTGTTTATTTCTTGAATGATACCCCGTCCTTGGGGCAAAACCTAGAATCAAAATCTACTTACGGCAACATCCATAGTACTGTGGAAAAATCGAAAAATTTGTTCTCATAATAATTATGAAGACTTGATATGATAATATTAGGTCTACTTATGTGTATTTTCTCGCTGCATTCAATCGGAACAAGCTAGTCTAAGTTCTAAGTACGAAGTACAATTATTATCTTAATAATATATCTGGGTGTTGTCTCCAACACACGCAGGTATCACAACAAGGCCGTGCCGTTCTCACGGGTTAATTCCTAGGGCGTTATTGCAACTGCTTACAGAAGCTAGGCGAGTCTAGACCTCAAGACACATCATTATTAGGGAAGAACTTACCCTTTTAAGTTTTAGAAAGTGACAAAGCCTAGTGACGGAAAATGTGTACTTATATAGCCTGTTCACAATACAAAAAACTTGCAAATAAATTCAAGTGGCGATTTTGTGCTATGCTCTATCTATTTCAGTTTAATGGTCCCATCAGACATAAATATTTGACTCTAATATGAGCTAAAATTGCAGTAATAATGGTTTGCCTATTCGACTCGCCAAGCTATGGAAATGCTTGCCCTAAACAAGTCTCCGGCAAAATAAGCATTTAACATGGGAACTCAAACGCGTCGTTGGCATTCACACGCTTAGTTTCTAGTCTAGAATCGAGTTAAGTGTCCGTGTTCGAATGCTTTGATACGTCAATTGTTGATTGTTGAAACTGCGACGCCTGAGCTGAGCCTGACTAATAACATTACGTTTATGTCCAACATACGGTATTCGAAACGAAACGTAAATTCAATGATATGTCCGATTACCTTCTACAAAAGACTTTTGAACTCTTTCATCCTTTAGAAGACACATTATGTCATATGTGTTTATAGTATTCTTTACAACATGCAAACTTGTTAGCGCTTATAGCAGGTGGGATATTAGATACACTTGGTTATATGTACCTATTTTAGGTATTTGTGCAAATAAATATTCTGCATTGTTTCTGTTTTTACTTGAGTGTTTAAAGAGATTCAATATGATTATTTGGACAAATGGTTCTGATCGCCGAAAATTGTAATTTACACAAAGCATACTATTTATGTTCGTTGCGTGGTTTCGCTTCTTCGTTTAGGTACTTTGGCAACCAGAACCGAATACAATCTAGTATGTGCCAGCCTCAATATTAAGCCGAGTGACATTTTAGCAACGGACTAGCTCACCTGGGGATAATTGTTACGTCCCTCGAGTTTTTAACAACGTAACGACGGCGCGAGAGCGGCCAAAACCAATCAAACTTTTTGCTTGTTATAAAAGTTAACGCTAAACCTAGAAAGGTGCGTTTTTTTGCGTCGGACTAATAATAGCGTAACTTTTTGTATTCAAAAAGATTAGATATACTAAGGTAGGTAAGTAAACCGAAAATAAATCGCGGGTTATGCATAGGTACATTTGTAGTAGTAGGTGCCTAGTACTATTTCAGACTATGATCTAGTTGGGATTGGTAGTTGAGATTTAGATACGATAACATACTTATCCTGTTGTAAATAACTGGTCTGCTATTGTGATATATTAAGTCCTGTTATTATCTTATAGATATGATCGTAAAAAACAAACCCAAAAAAATCAATGCGTAGAAGAAAATAATAAAGACCACCAGTTAATACAAGGTTTCTTAACCAAAGAACGAACATCATTACTCAAGTTTTTTGTCATCCATTACCATCACAATATACCGACATGCTTGGACACAGCCTATTGACGTTTTTTTAAGGATAAAAACTAAGGCAGTTGACAAGATTACGGCGCAAAAAATAAAAAATCAAGATCACTGTCAATGGCGACCGTGATGACTCAGGGAGGTCAACGGTAGGTACACGCGAAGATCGTAGCGCATTATTAGTTACATTAAAGGCAAATTTGACTTATTTTAATTACAGACACGACATGATGGTCACTATTTTCTTCGCTTATCGCCAGATCAAGGAGAAAAAAAAATCCGCGCCTTGGCGACCTTGTAAGTTGTAACCATATTTATGAAAAGCGATGTCAATGGCGAACATTTGAGTTTTAGGTAACCTACTCTTAATTTTGTGTTCTTTACTTTATTGAATGAATGAATGAATGAATTATTGTCATCAGTTTTTTTTTACAAAATTGTATTATTCCACACATAATACACTGTTTTATCTTTAGGTACTTGTTAGTTATAAATAAAAAATTTAGCTTAAGCCCCTTTTGCTTGTGTGAGTAATGTGTATTGAGACGTTCCATATTTGAAATTTGTAATATTACGTAAGGTTTGCAGATTCATTATTTACTTCGCTAAAGAAGTTTTATGAACAAACCCCGTTATATCAATTTTGCAGTTCATTAAAAACAAGGCATTGGCTTTTCCACCCTTAACTAACATTACATCATAATTGCGGCATAACTTGTATCATGGCCGTTTAGTACTTAATTCAACATCCATTTTATTAAAAAAAATACTTAGGCGAAGTTGGGGATGGGTGGAAAATGTTATTTTACAATTTTTTTTACTTTTAAACTTATTTTTCGCACCTCTATTCATTCATTGTGAATCCAATAGATATATATTTCTTTGTAAAAATATAAATTAAATATTTTACTTGGGCGAAGTTGGGCAATCGTTGGTGAAGTTAGTGTTCCCTACGGCATCTATCAAAACTATCTAATTTTGCCAAAATCATAATTTATTTTTCATAAATATTAAAGAGAAATATAGTTAGTTGACAACAATGCTGAGAATCTATTTAAGGCGTTTTTGTAAACTGTACACAAGAACATGCAAGAAGGGTTTCAGCTAATTTTTTTTACCGTTTTTTTTTTAAATATCTGGACTTATCAAAAAACGAAGTCGAATACCGCTCCTGTCAGACACGTTTCGTATTTCGAAACAGTTTTTTGGTAAATTGACGTTAAAGCAATTAACACAAAAAGCTGTGATGTAACTGGCCATTTTGTAATTAAATAAATGGGTGTGAAAAATAACTTGATAGGTACAATACAACCTAACAAGTTATACGATCACTGCCTAGTGTTACATAGAAATTTTCACTATCGCAAGCAAAAAAGATGCGATTCTTTAGAGTATAAAATGTAAGCTTGTACGTCCGTCTATTGTACACAAATGTGTATGTTTATGTCTTGTTTTACTTATGGTGCCGACTACACGGCTTCATTATCCCTCTACACGCAAAAGGAAAGGTTTTCAGTACCTATGTACTCGGAATGGGTTGACAAGTAGGTATGACATGGGTAACTACATAATTACGCTGCCTTTGTTTTTCGTTCTGGACGAAAATAAGGTATAATGACAATGGCACTTTTAATGACGCACATGTGCTTAAAAACTAAATGAAGCTGTCAACATAAAAGTGTTGCTCAAGTATGAAAATGCTTCGTATTTTAGCAACACTTACGCTACTGCAACGCTTTCAAAATTAATCCATTAATTTTTAAAATTATCTCGCTTTCGAAGTCAGCCCAATGCACCGTACAACAGAACAATGATCAGCTATGAACCCTTTAGGCTTGATTTTCTCCTACGCTGACATCGGTCGAGCGTACGAATTAACACAATGTTCTATGGGCCCCCGCACAGCGACCGACGCTGACGTCCGCGGCAGATTTTTCTTCCGACGGTACGCTCGACCGACGTCAGCGATTGACTTCAGTGTAGGAGTAGCATTTTTATCGCCTGTCGCCATGCCTGTCACGTTCTAACAAGTATGTAATGCGAAAGTGACAGACCTAGTGACAGGTGATAAAAATGCAACCATGCTGACACCGCAGGCCTTAAGGGCAGTGCAACTCACAAGGGTAAGCAACTATATATAGATTAATAAAGCGGAAATGGAACAGGAAACTAAGTTTTTTCAAGGCAATGAGGTTACGCCATGAAACAAACGCTTTGTAAGATTTTCCTTAACTGTATGTTATTGCATATCTTTGTTGTATATTCCGTTGAATGCGAACGTAACAAAAGAGTTCTCCAGCTGTGATAGGGCACCGTATTGTTGTAGGAATATAAAAGCAACATACTTACTACTATTTCAGTAAAAGCCCTTCGTGAATGTGAATAAAATACGTTATAATTCTTATAGACGTTTTATTACTTATTTGTGCTATTATTTATAAAAATATCTTTCAAAGAATTGCACATGTACATTACACAGTTAAATTAGTATTTCGTCGTACAGTATAGGTACGTACTGCAGATTTTGTTGTGATCTGGTTGATGTATTTATTCAATTTTTTTATGGTACTTATTCGAAATTGGATTCGCGGTCTTTTTTATTAGGTTTTATTTGTTATTATTCTGTATCAAATTTATCTTATGCATTGATTTCAGTATCTGGCCTTCTAGAAACAGCTGATCGCTTCCATATGGTAATATATAACGTGTACCCATTTGGGGTCCCTTTGTTTGACATAATTATTGAAAGTCATAATGTAATGATTGTCATATTATCATTAGTCATAAACCGTTAACTTTTCAGGATTTTCCTCGGGTTATCCTATAGATGGGTTAGGTTAGGTTAGGTTTGTTTTATGGCAATCCTGAAAAGTTACGCGTTTCTGAGATATCAAATTATGGTTAATGATAATATGACAATCATTACATTATGACTTTCAATAATTATGTCAAACAATACAGGCCCGCCTATTTGATGTATTAATTTGCTTAATTATAAATTCTATTAATAATATACCTATTCACGCTCTGTTAACGCAGAGAGCTTCACAATAGCGTATTAAGATCGGGAATAATTTATTGACGCCAACTCATTGAACCGAATCGAACGATAACCGCGTACTGAAAGGACCAGGATAGTTCGCAAAAAGTCTTATAACAAATGCCAGCTATCCGTCAATATGAAAGGAACTTGAGCCCAACTCGGCCATTACACTAAGACGGTGGTACTAGTGATGTGCTGCGGGAATGTTATCCCCGTTTTCGGAAATGATCCCAAATGAGTTCCCCCATTTTGGACCATTCCCATTGAATACGAAAAGAAACAAATTTAATTTGTTCCAAAAAAAATCCACATGCATATTTTAACTTTTTTCGTTCCGTATGACACTGAAGGTTTTTGTGAGATTTTAATTGTAAAATATATTACCTAATATTACAAAACATGTATTATAGTCTAACATTTAAAACCTTCGCGCTTTGAACACATATTAAATAAGTCTATCGCGAATTTATTTTGTTACCTTTATTTACCGACGTTTCGATACAGGTTTCACTGGTCGTGGTCGCGGCTAACTGACGTCCCAGCAAAACAATAATTAACATTTATGTGATTGTGTAGTGGGTGGTTTGAAAATGTGTTGTCTACCCCAAACTTTTTCATACACTTTTCGTCAGGTAGTCACACAAATCTGTGTTTTGAGATTTTTTTTGGCATTTAAATCTAATATATATATTATAGTCAATGTCATTTAAACTTACTTACTACTTTTGACATATTTTTGTTGTGTTAATTTGTTTCGACAGGAAGGTTATTCCTATATTTCCTAAACCTATTCGAAATATTCTCGAGGAAAATAAAATTGCGGTGTTAAAGTATGCTTCTAACAATTGAGTAATTACGTAAAATTTTACGGTAATATTTTGAATATATTCCCTCCATTTGGGGATCATTCCTTGACCCGTTTCCGGGATATTCGCAACAAATACGGAGCGCATCACTAACTGAAACATTGTGACGTAGACCATAAATCGAAGTTCGGACAATGTGTAGTTACAACTATAAACGGACAATAGCATATCGGTGTCAAGATCGTACGCTCCGCTGGGACGGACTGCTTTTGTCTTCTTTGAGGGCCGAATGTCAACCACATGCCATTACAAAGACGCATTTCGCGTTGTATGAATGAGTATAAAGCGCTTAAACAAACGTTGACTGTTGTTTCATTCGCTATGCAGATGTTGACCAGATTTATCAACGCTCTATGGAAATTAGCCGTATAGTCACCATGGTCACGGTAACGCATAAAAAATGTCACGCTAATATTAAATATGTAAAAATATAACAAGGTAGTAAAACGACCATCGTTCTTAAGACTGTAGGTAAGTACAGATGCCCATGAAATTGTTAGGCATATGTTACATAATGTTATTGTTTCTGAAACTAATCACTATGTAACTTAACCATTGTACTGATGTCAATATGGACCTGTAACGAGCTTAAAATTTTCAACAGAAGCTTTCACAATAGTAAGCATCAAAGTTAGGCATCATCTGAAACATGTCCATTGTAGGACTAGGGTCTCTTCCAAAATTTCTACATCGCCAGGGTATATTAATTCGATTTTAACTGAATTATTTATTTTAACTCGTATACTTGTTAACGCATGAGACTATTTCAATATTCTACGGTTGTAATAGATCTACCGACGATCACAATAGTTGTTTGTTTATTACAGTGTAAAACAATTGTCCCAATTATGGGGATTCGGGGATAAGAGAATATATTTAGACTCCAAATTTATGTTTTTATTTTTACGTAGTTTTTATTCATGTGGGTTTCGAATAACTCTATAATATAACGACTTTATCTCTTTTATATTGGATCGTTAGTTCCAACTTGATAAATTCCCTCTTTACCAAAAGCATGTTTAATTAACATTAAGTCATGACTGCCGTCAGGCTCATATCTGACTGTCTACGCTTGTCAAGCCAGTCATAATACCCGTACCTAAACGTTTTGAAGTCACCCTAATAGGATCATGTCACTCAGAATGTGATGCCGTTACAAAGAGCAACAGCGAATTTGATGATAGGCGTAATTCAAGATTTGGAGCCGGGGTACTGGTGTACCGTTATCAAATGTGAAACTTTATGAACTCCCATAACTGAACCGTTAAATTTGACAATGCGGTAGTGCGACGTTATACCTACTTAGTACATTACGATACAAGTGCGAAAAATAGGAAATTCGCAACGAGTGGCGATAAATTAAAACACGACCGGGAGAGTTTTAAGTCGACACGAGTTGCGAATTACCTATTCGCACATGTACCGTATAACGTTGCACAGTACATATACATATAACCCTTTAAATTTTCGACATAGTCACGTAATGTGCTAATTATGGCCACTAGTGCGGTAAAGTAGGACCATATGTACTGTAAGCAAATTAAACACCAATAAAAATATGAATGTCTCCCCTCGTCACTTGTTGTAGGTATGTAGGTACTCGTAATGTAGTAACATAGACATTTATGTTAATGGTTGAATTGAAATAAGTTCACATACATATTTATATAGGTATTAAAACAACCACATAGGTTCATACAACGCGTTACAAGCGTAAACATTTTTTGTATGTAAGTACTTTAATTCACCAACCTACTTTAAACCTTCTTCTTTGATATAAATGCAATTTGAATATCTGTTCTATAATCTCATAAAATAATACAATACAATAAAAAGACTCATTAATAACACATTAAGCACCCAACCCCATAACATTAGGTTCCATTGTGGTAAATATGTGTTGCCAGGCGAGGTCAAGGCGACATCCGCGCACCTGCCCCGGGAAATGGTGCCCTCGTTGCTGATGCCAGGATGTTCTAGCGGACAGTGCCTGGCACCATTATTTGAGCGAAACAACAGCATGTCCATAAATAATAATTGCTACGGATAATTCATTCGTCTCATTTCGACAAGCATGTACGAGTAAGTGCGCGAGAAACTGATATAATTTTCTAGAGGTCGATGGAGGTCTTTACCTACTGTATTAAATTTAAATTTAATTTCATACAGTCAAATCTTTAAATACCTACCCCTGTCACAAAGGAACGGCTTTCGTTCTATTATATGCAAAAATAAATAATTATCCTGGTCATGGCGATAAACGTTTAGTTAGAACTTTAGCATATGACTATTTTTTTAACTATAAAAAATGAGACAGACATTTATTGATTTGGTTGAAGAATGGATAATCGTTGGTTTTTTGCCTTTTACTAAATAGTTAATACCATTTTAAGCTTAAACTTTTCTTCTTGTTTTACCTTCGATTTTAAACTAGGAACAGGTTATTATTGTTCGAATACCTTACACGTGGACATATTTCATACCATTTAATTTTTCTTAAGGAAATAACGTCAATAAATTACCTCATGCTTTGCGGGTACCTACACCTACTAATGTACAGCCGCATGCACCCATATTGGAACGTAGCCTTGCTTCCATTTAATAAAGTATTGCCGTCTACGGTAAATAACCTGTCAAACGGAGAAATATTAAACCTTATTCTATTAGTTGTAGACTGAAATACAACAGCCTGCTCTAAAATAGTTTGTGGTAAAAGTTTAACAATATATGTATAATCAATTGCCGAAGAATTCGACTACATGAAATAGCCTAACCATTTTGTGACCTCTGATTGCTGAATTGTTAAATGTTATAATTTTCTGTTGCTGATAGGCCTTCGGAAATACTTAACTAATGTTTTGTAGTACATACGTTCCAATGAAAATGTAACTAGCTTTCTAATGAAAATACTAAACATCTAACTGCTTCATCGATCAGATAGCTTTGGCTCAGGTACCTTTAGCCGTAATTTTCTGTCTGTGTAGTAATAATCTTGGTGGCCTAGCAGCATTTTCAGCAACATTTTCGTTCATTTCGTTATTTCATCGCCTTTGTCTGACGCGCTCGTTACGGACTAATGGCGGGCAAGTTTTATACGAGTTTTGCTTCACGTAACGCGTCGTAATGTGTTTTAATGACCAACTGTTTATGTGCATAGATAAAGCAATTAACGCGCGTATGGCGGCCATTATAAGTTCGTTTATTTTACTGGGCAGAGATTTCGTAAACGATTTCCGTGGCACGCGTGATGAATTGGTTCATTGTGAATGAATCATTTATTTGGTTAATAAAGCTGTTAGATTCTTTTGTAACCTTGTTGATTAGAATATAGCCGGTTGACAATATAAAGCTTAAAGGTGATTCCGTGACGAATGACGTTCATTACCGCATTACTGAACATTTAATCCGTCATTAATTTTTATCAAGAAAATTGACATTGACAGCGCCCGCGTCATCACCGCAGCAGTAATGCCGCAATAGCAACGCAACCGCAGTTGCCATCCGAATGGCATCTAAAATGTAAAGTTCATATCTATCACAATGTAGATTTGATTACTTGCACTGTTTTAACACGACTGGGCGACACCTGATTGGAGAAAATGATGATGTGCCGAGAATATTACACTCCTTAAGTATTTTAAAAGTTCTTTTTCTATAAGCGCATTTGCTCCAGACTGATTGTAAGTATGTAGTATGTTTTTAACACAGATGAGCCTCAAAAAGCAGCTACCTATGTATATTAGGCAATAAGCATCCCAAATAAATAAAAAAAGGAGTTTTACATTTTTGTAGCGGATTGTAAAATAATTACGAACGCTAGCGATACACAGGTAATCCGGGATTAAAGCTTCGATCGCGCATCGGTACTCCCTTGTTCGTTGCTGTATCCCCAGGCCCGCAACAATTGTTTTTAATCAAAGGTCATATAACAGTTATAATGGAAATAAATTATATGGTTATGCACTTTTGCTACAATTCTAGGTGACAAATTATTGTAAGTCCCAATCCCAACTGCTGCTGAGATGAGTTTATTTGTGACCTAGCATGATTGTATAGGCCAGCTAGCCTAGTTTATAAATACAATAAACAAATATTAGGGAAACTTACACAAAACGACCTATATAATCAATTGGCAATAAAGTCAAATAACCGATGTTTAATAATATTTTTACAGTACACTTGGTGCTCCATTACGACACCCTGTGCTATAATAAGCACATTACGTAACTACGTCAAAAATTAAATGGGCCTTATAAGTACTGTAAAACGATTTACGATACACGTGCGAATAGATAATTCCCTTCGGTCGTGTTTAAAAGTTCGCCACTCGTTGTGAAAATCCTATTTATCGCACTTGTATCTTAGATAACTAATAAACACGTTGATTTTAGTAACGTATTTAACCTGTGAAAATTCATGTATTACTGAATTTAAATTTACAATCACGCTCATAACTCGTGGGCAAATTTGGCTCATTTCATGAATACTACAATTTCATAATGAATAGGTATAAGTATACGAATTCGTGTAGGTCGGATACTGTGTGATTTTGCAGAGTAGCATTTTGTTCTTTAATTAACTTTATCGGTGGTTGAGATAATCTCTGAATAGTGGCGTTGTTACCGCAGCAATTAGTATCTCGACATCCCGGACCGCCTCCTCTTTGTGCATCGTTTACACTTTATCCTCCTTTCGCACACACTTGACGTCTCTCTATTTAAACTGTGCGAGGCATTCCATTTTTGTCACTCAAATGTCGCTCGAGTATTTAATAACAAAGTCACAAAGCTTCCTTGACTTCACAGTACATCCATCAACTCGTTTCAACAGTCTTCGTTTAACTTTCATTAATATAGGTACATTGCGCAACTAGGGAACGAGCTAACTAATTCAAGGTACAAACAATTCGGCCATAATTAATTTGATGAAGCACGTGACAGCGGTATCAAATTCATAATTTGAAAGGGAAATTTTTCATCACCCCGGAGCGATTCCAAATTGAATTGAGAACCACGAATATCCGTAGCTACCTCAGCCACTCCGGTACACAAATGCGTAGATAAAATTACTAAAAGAACGATGTTTACAAAAATACAAACTCATTTCAGGTGGGAATTTCGAAGGTGTTGAAATACGAGACGAATTCCGATTAATTGAATTTTCGGGCGCTTGCCTACACAACGAAATACGGTTTTCTTTTAATTTAGTTGGATTATTTTCCTTTTTTACGCCGTATTGTTTCGTTCAAACTCTCTTATTGCCTTTTATTGAAAGGGTAGGATTTCCATTTTCTTGATTGAAGTTAATTATTTAATTTGTCGTCATGTTCAAGTGTATCTTAGAGGTCATCTTTTTATTCAAGTTTTGATCATTCTCGTTCGTTTTAACAGGAGCTTTTACCGCTACAGGCGGTCCTTACATTAAAATTAATGAAAAATAAAAATAAGTAAATAAGTATTACGTAACATAAATAATTTATAAAATAGTATTTTTTATCAAAATCTATAATGCATGTCTATTTAATTGGAATAAGTAAAAATTTACATATAATAAACTATTAGTATTAGACATCTGTAATAGGTACTGTAAGGAATGAAATAAAGCTCTTTTTACATGTTCAAGTGTATCTTAGAGGTCATCTTTTTATTCAAGTTTTGATCATTCTCGTTCGTTTTAACAGGAGCATATGGAAAAGAAGATTTATAGAATTCCTTTAGGTACTTCTTATTATATTTTTCGTGTAATTCAAGTGTATCAAAGTACCTACCTACTTGCCGTCCGGTCGGGTTACCAACTCGGACGGCAAATAAATTGTTTCCTTCAGACGCATTACTACGTCTTATTGAAACGAAATGTTTTGGAATTCCGTTGATTGCAGTGACTTTTCTTATATTTGTCATGTAATTCGAGTATATCCACTCGGATCACATTAGGGTGGCCTATTGGACGAGGGTCCCTCAATTTGCCGACGTTTATACGGACCGCGACCGTCCTACCGATACGTAACTTACTTACAGATAACTATGCGGGATAAAAGGATGACTTTTTTGCGAGTTTCTTTGGGGATGGAAAAAGGTTTTTGCCGTGACCAATAGTAATTAGGTGGCAGTTTTACGCTACGCTTGTTGTACGCTCTCGGGCACGTAATTTGGATAACAATGTAATAAACATGCTTAGGTTCATAGGCATAAATACTGTCTATATCTTCTTACATGGCAAATCATAGCACTTATTATGATAATAAAAAAATGTAGAAGCCTTTTATATTATAACACTTTTCATGTTTTAAAAACAGAGTGTGATTTCCTACTTAAGTCTTTAAAGTGTATATTATACCTACGCAAGTAGCATCAGGATTCATTAGGTTTTAATGCCCTCAAGCTTTTACGGTACAAACCGCAAACACGGTACCACAACAGCGATAAATATAGGGTATAAAGACACATAATTACATTTTATACGCCGCAAACGCGTCATGACGTTCTCTGGGTACCACTTAAGGAGACAGTCCATTTCCAACCGCAGCTGTGTTACTGCTCCGACAGTACTGCACAGGGACCGGACAACCCTTTCCGCGATAAAACCCTTTCAATGGGCGACACTTAAACACGGCCAACACATTGAAAGACTTTCCCTTTTGAACTGCAAGCCCATTCATTCCCTTACCTTTGACTAACCCTTACCGAAAAGCTAACCAAAAATAAGGCTAGCTCTTAATAAGGGTTACCCTTATCTTCAAGCGCTTTTATAAAGGTTTCCCTTTGCGTGAAAGAGCCAGGATTAGTATATATCTACGGTAGTGTATGAAAAGGAAAGAAAATACGTGCCTAGTCAAAGAACGCCGCCGTCGCCGCCGACGATCGCTCGGATTCGAAGTAATGTGTGCTTTATGAACAAGGTAGATGACTTAAATTAGCACGCTTATATGCTAAAAGGGAAGCCCTTTATAAGGCTAACCCTTATAAGCAATATGCAAGGTGTTGGTGAGCGGATGATAAGGGTTTTGTAAGGGTATTTGGGCTACCGATTACTCAAATGTGGTAGCTTTATATAAGGGTTTTTAAAAGCAAAACAAAGGTTTTCGTCTGGCAAAGGGTATGGTGAGTTAAGCCTTATGCAATACCGTTATCAAACCCCGATAAGGGATAGCGGGCCGGTCCCTGTACTGCAGCGGCCTGAACGCGTCGGTGTTATTGTCAATTTCCATAGTAAAATGTATGAGGATATCGACTGCACGTAATAACACGACAAACACCTTACCTAAAAATGTACTGTATGATCTCATTAACATTGTTGAAAACCACGGCAGATGTATGCCAGATGTAAGTCTAGAGTAATGTATAAAATAGATGCAGAGATTTGATGTGTATCGATTAGTTTTATATATATATATATATATATATATATAATAGTATAATATAATTATAAACCTAATAGTATTAAGCAAACGCGGATCGGACCGCGCGAACTCGCCAACTATTACATAGACCAAAGAGGTTTACAATAGTGGCATGCTGGCAAAAGTTGTATGAATATTTAAAGTGAATAAATAAATTAAAAAAAAAATATGGTGATTTTAACGTTTTCCCGACCGCAGCTGCACTACTGCTCCGACACGTCGGTGTTATTGTCAATTTCCATACTAAAATTAATGACAAGACCGATTGCACGTAGCATGGCCATTTTTGCGTATTTAGTGTATTATTGCAACTGCGGCTGCAGACCGCACGTCAAATCTGTCACCTGCACTGAAATGTCTTTGGGTCACAGATATTAGTAGTTCTAAGCAAAGAGGATATAACCACTACGTTCTAATAAGGAGCTCATTACACCCAAGGATATACAACCCCGATGGTACAGTCGCCATATATCGCAGATGTATCGGGTCGGCCAAGGAGCTCACAAATATCAGAACACGCCTTTATTGTCAAGGCGCTAAAGTGCATGTTCAGATATTTTTAGCACCTCGGTCGCTCCGATATATCTGATGGCGACTGTCCCTACTGTAAACTTTTTTGCTAATCTATATTGAGCCATATCACAGAGCCAGTTAGGAAACGTGTGTGTTGTACACAATAATTGTGTACAACACGCACCGCGCTAGTTGTATGCATGCACAATTGATCTTGTACCTCGACAGAGGGGAAATAGTGTCCCAATTTGTCAGTAAATAAGAACAAACAAAAATCTACTCATTCATTTCCTTTAGGTACTAGTATACTAGCCTAAGACAAAAGGGGATATTACTGCGATATTCTGCCACCAGAGTGCAGGTCTAGCCTTTTTAGTAAACCATAGAGTAACGTATACATACTGTACCTTTAATAGGTTTTTGACAAGTTTTCAGAGATAACAAAATATGACATTGATGCATCAAGGCGGTTTGTTTACAGAGGACCTACCGGAAAACGTGAATCCGAAATTTCGCTATCTGCATCTTTATCGCTCGAATATGCAAGAGTGACAGAGATGTTTGATAACGAAATTTCGATTTTCATCTTGGTTTGCGATAGACCCTCAGATTGTGGTAGTGGCGCCCTGGCGCCCCCTACGCAGTTTCGCGTAATATTCCCTAATCCTGGCCAAGCTATATTTTCCTACGTGATTTTTTAACATTTCATGATAAATTCATTAAATAAACTGTTCTTTTATTTTTTCGTAGTTTTGCGAGGATATTTATAAGCTTGACAGGGCACGAGCGATAAAGAGGCAAATAGAATACCGAATATTCGGCAAAGTGGCCGAATAGGCCGAATAGTTGCCGAATATTCCTGGCAACTCTAGTCGTAATATCATATTATATAATGTCGTTTATGGCGACACTTTCTAATTTTGTCATTACAAAATTTGCAAAGCCATTCCTGAGCTAAATAAACGAAGCAATCATTAATTTTTATTACAAGGAGCAAAGATGTTGTTTAATAGCTCCTGGTAATATATTGATATCCAAAAATACGAAAGGATACGAAATTGAACCACCAGAGAAGCGAATGGTTTAAAATTTAGAATATTGACAGTTGCGGGGGTCTTAAGGCATGATGGTTAAACAAACTTTGTTACAGTGCAACACGCAACTTTTCATCACACCAACACGAGGAAACCATTTATTATTCAAATTAATTTATTAGAAGTTCTTTCTATCGGCCTAGGTGAGGGAAATAGCTTTCTTCATAAAGGATTTCTTGTCTCGCCCGTCAAGTTTTATATGGATGCACGGTCATATCATAAAGAATGCCGTGCCGCCCATGGACACCTGCAACACAAGAGGGATTTTAATTTGTGTTTCAGTTTCAAATAGGAAACTTGACAATATGAAGTGTAAATTGCGCAATTACTTATAGCTCTTACAAATAATTTTATTCATCACATCGGATTGCTGTGTGCGGTGGTCACCTGGTGGTCACGCATTTAGGCAAGAGGATGGGGAAGAAAATTTCACATTGTGAACTTACCTTAATGTTAAGAATATTTTTTCCTCTGCATTAATTTAATTTGAGTAATTTGATTGTATTTCGTCAATTATTAAGTCTCATTCAATGTTGAATTGCTTTTCATTTAATCGGCAATATTCCCTGAATAAACGATCACCATTAAATATCGGATTTTTTATTAATATTGCGTAGGACTCTGACTATTGTAGAAAGGCAAACTGGTCTTCTTTTTCATGTAGCATTATCGTCACTCGCTTCTTCTCGTAAAAAATACAAAAGTAAATTAGTATTTTATTTGTACGTCTGACATTATATGACGACATTGACAAGCCATCAACGAACGCTGTCGCGACTGCACGCCGCAACAGCCGCAGTCGTGCTGCTACACTAGTGCGGCACCGCGTAACGTCGTAACTGCAGTGCAGCGGCAGTCAGAAATGGACAGTCACCTTACTTTGCATCTTTAGATAACGCGCTCATTTATTTAGGAGGGTAACGTTTTCACCCGCTACATTTGCAGTTTTGCAGCGCTTAGTTGAGGTACACACTTACACATATCTGTGTAAGTGTGTACCTCAAACCGAGGAGACTTAATGTATGAAATATTTATCAGTTTATTAAATAATTAAAGCACTTTTATATCGCCTCTCAGATAGATCAAATATTTATAAGCTGTATAGGTATATACCTATAGATGTTCAATGGTCCAATTTTTCAATAAGTTTTCTAAAAACAAATGTTACCTATAAGTTTGATCACTTTGATCTGTTCTTATCATTACATTTAACTAAATGCAAGTTTCTCTGGTCCTCTCTATATTATTTACATTATAAGTTATTTAAGAAGTTGCTTACCCATTTATTCATGTTTCTTTAAACCCAGTTACTCTATATTAAGAGCATTGTAACTTCCATAACAAGCAAATTTTGACTTTCAAGGTCACATACGTCGCTTGTTTTGTGAAATAAGGAATTTTGAACTTGCCGTTTTATTTTACCGGATAGGAAATTCGCACTGCATGTCTCACCGGGGCCGCGGAGCGTGACACCCCTCTGAAAACCATACATCATAGGAGGAAAAAGTATCAATAGTGGGTCATTATGAGGACAATTTGTGCGGGCGAAAAATGTTGAACGCGAATAGCGTAACAAACCAACTAAATTGTTTCTAACTTGATGATAAAGAGAAGCTAGCTATTTGAAATGGTTAGGTGTAATGTTCTCTTCAAAGCAGTAATTTCTTATAAACTACTGTTAGACATAACTTTAACCAATGCAACATGCTAAAAAATTATAGCTACTTGGGAATTACGGGAGTGAGCCGAGTGAGTATTCATTCAAACAAGGACATTATATATCACAGTCTTTCGACGACTTGTGCTTTTGCAAATATTGGGACTTGGTTGCTTTATTCATTCTCCGTTTATCCGTTTCAACTGTATGAAACAAATTTAAAGTTTGTCACTCAAATTTTCTTTTTAGTAAAGGATAAAGAAAAAAAACACGTTGTCATAGCACGTTGTGGTACATATACATACAACATAAATAAAAAAAATACATTAAATGTGCATCACGAAATACGCCCAACGCCCAACCCAGTGTAATCTCAACATTGGTCATTCGGTAATTGAAAGAGGCTATCTCACGACCTGTCAGTAAACAGTCCGAATGAGCCTCCAGCATTTAGTGTTTCCAAGAGCAATCCCTTGGACCATAGAGTAACTTATACTAGAGCGGTACTGTCATAGTAATTTTTATAACCCCAGTAAGTTCACTGCCATCTGTCGACACACTTTAAAACTAAAAATGAAGATTTATAAAAATACGATAAAATGTATTTAAATTTGGATAAATGATTTTTTTTATTTGCATTAATTATTTTTATGATTTTGACCCATGTTCTTTCACTGATATGCGTTAAAATTGTTAAATAACAAACGAAACCGTCAACGCCATCTATACGACAGTAGGCCAAAGCTAGTAGCGCCCTCTGAACGAGAATCAAATTTTCTTGATTTTCGAGGCACGTTTTTTCCTTGGACTGTATCCATCTATTACGGAGTTATATCTATCTTTGCTTGGACTCACGCCGCGCTACTAAACCCGAAGTGACGACTTTGCATAAAACACTGCTCCATAAACAACTAAGAGACCTAGAGATTATTTACTCGGCGAACAAGTACGTTCAAACATGCATCATTCATACAAGTACTGACCCAGAATACAAGGTTAATATTAGTACGCACGTTAGATAACTCGCGAACACTATAGGTAGGTACGCAATTATAGAATTTTTATAACAAAACAATGATTTTTTTTTCTTTCCCCAAAATTTGATAATGTATAATATACGTAGTGCCGTAAAAGATGCGCCCGTCAAACCTAAGTTTTCTTCAGCTTCAGATAAAATTTATTTAAGCAGAAGCTTAGTTGTTTTATGCGAAATGGGTATTTCACTTATGACTAAATGAAAAGTTGAAAAAGATAGCACTCATCGAAGACTTATTATTTCTTCTGAAGAACAAAACAAAATAAATAAATAAGTAGGTAAGTGTGCTTTACATCTGATTTGGTACCTTAATACCTCAAGATTTTAGGAAACTGTTTATGTTGCCCAAACATTAGGACAGTACGTAACTTTTACAATTTCTGGCGAAAGGTAGGTTTGCTTCTTAAATGAAAAAATGGCATATGCTAGTTCGCCAAACTAAGGGACAGCTGCAAATAGAAGAAAGGCTTGCTTTGCAAACGTCGCACTGCGAGTTAACAAAAAGTTTGGGAGGCTGTTTCATTATCTCCATTGTATCAATTTCGATCCTTTCAATGATTTTTACCTGGGTTGCATCACTTTTGCCGCTAAAAAATATCGACGGTGGTGATAGCATGAATTATTTTTCGTTTAACACCGGGCCTATATTTGTTGATTCGGCCATTTTGTGAAAGTTCCAGTAGTATCAAATATGGCAATATGGGGCACCCACAATATGTATCTAGTCACGTCCGTGTCCGTGGTCGCCCGACTAAACGACACATTCTGTTATCTCTGAAAATAAGTTACAAGGAAAATAAGACAACGACTGCTGCTAATTTGACGTAATACTTTTTGAAAGTAAATACATAAAATGAATTAAATATTCGTCATGGGCTTCCTAACGCCAATGACCTTCGATCTGAATCCGTTTGTTTTCTAATGTTGTTTGTAGCTTCTCATGTTAACAGCAACGGCTTTAAGCAATATAGCATCCCATATTTACTTCAAAGTTCATTGTCTTCGAGATGTTTGGCATCAAAGTTGAACAATTTAAGGCCAAAAAACTGTCTTGATTTTGGTTGTGATTTTAATTTTAAAGTAATTAAAACAAAAGTTATTGTCATAACTTTAAACTAATTAAAACAAAAGTTATGGCAATAACTTTTGTTTTAATTACTTTAAAATTAAAATCTCTGACACGTTTTTCGAGACGTCAAAGACGAACCCAAATATGTAGATTTCGTATATGTAAGACCCTTCACAGCAATCGAGTTACAAAAAGAACGTTTTTAGACAATGTTTAAAAAAAATCATACACAATAAGTATATTCATTTCTTTCAAAATCCGGTACACAAAAATGGAGATAAAAGATTGAAGGACCGATAGTTGTTTATCTTATAATTCTATTTGTAGTGCAAATATGTAGGAGACTCAAAACTTGTCAAAAATCAATGAAAACCGCGGGTAGCTCCTTAAGGACTTTAACGTATTAAGTTTTTACACTTAAACCTGTGATATGTGAATTGAAATAAAGATATGTTATGATTTTAAATTGTACTTAACGGTGTTTTGTTTCTTTCCAGGTAATGTTCTTCTTCTCATTACTTCACAAAATACCAAAGCCGGCGATATTGGTAAGATTGATGTGTAGCAACTAGAAAGAGGATTAAAACTAGACTAATAGAAGTAAGTACCTGTAATAATAGTTTATAAGTAAGAGTTATTTTTGGTTACGTAGTTTTAAATACCATAGATTTATCTACTAGTAACTGAAAAAATCCCATGGATCATAGTTAGATTATTAGATATATTATTCTAATGCCAAGGAAAAACATACGCCTACCAATTATAGGTAGCACGCAAGTGAAAAATTGAGCATCAGTCGTAAATCCAAATTCGCTTGTTTGTGTAACACGTCCCCAGCGAATCGGAAACAAACATTCGTATCAATAGAGAATATTTCCCATAGGAAATTCAAATGCGTTTCACCCTGTTTCCTATGGTAATCGGGACGAATGAATAAAGAATCGATGTAGACCTTGAGCGCTTTTCGCGAGTTTCATTGGCTCAATGTTGAGGAGTTCAATCAGTAAGCACTTTTGTAATCATTTCGATTACATTTGTAACGGAATTATGTCGTAGTCGGGTTTTTATGACTCCTACCTAAAGATTTAAAAACGCTTACAATCGATTCCGAAATAACTTATGTGAGAATCATGCATTTTATTTTAGGATACACATGTTGTAAGTACTCTAAGGCTGGTAATTTTTGGTGTCATACTATACTCGTATACATTTGATACTTTAATAATAAAATAGGTACTGGTAACGTGCACCTTCCTCATATTTCTGGATTTACAAAGTTCCTTAAGTTACGCTGTCCGTTTTTCATCAAGCTAACCTACGTTTTTTTTACCTCCATCGTGGTGAAAATAATTGTAAAAGTTTTAATAAACTGGAAAAAGTAGGTTCCAATGCAATTAAGACGCCGACGTAGCCGTCGCGTTAAGGTTGAATAAAGACAATTTCCTATATTTAATTTTTCCTTGTAACTTACCTTGACTGTACAATAAAATTGAAGTCCACACACCGTGTAACAAAGTGACATGTTGAAATTTGTCCTTGTAATGGCTAGTCAACACGACAGCACGGCGCAGAAATTGCTTCCCCAGCTAACTGATAGGTAACAATCACGTCAGTAAACATCCTGCGACTAATGTGTTGCGGCTGGACTTGCTACCCCGGAAAATAGGGTTGCTACACTTGTATTTTATCCTATTTGGAATTTGTGAGATCATTTGAAACTGTGAGAATAATTTGAGACTGTACATTTGGTTGGGTCTAAGTTTTGTTTCTTTGTCTGTACGAGTAGGATACAGCAATTGAAATAAGATTAAAATTTAACATGTCCTAGAATGCCGATAACAAGGATTCGACATCCTTATTCTCAGTTTCAAATACCCATTCACAACTGTTCGTAAAAAACTGTATTTCATGAATCAACATTTTCATATGTAGTTAACGAAATAATAATAATGAGCGGCAAATTGAAAATGTTACTTAACTTTATTAAAACTGGTTATTCCCACTAGTTACACTAGTTATCAACAAGTTAACTACTGGGAATTTTTTCCCACCTTTTACCACTGGTAACTATGTACTGGGAAAAATAATTTCCGGTAGTTACCACCAAAATTTTGTTATTCAATACTAATAAAACTGTATAAATAGTATAGTATAAATATAGTGCTTTAATAAATAATTATAAGTTGATTAGTGCTTCAGTAAACTGCCTTAAAAAAGTGATCAAAAATAATAAAACAGTTTAACGCGTAAGTACAAGTGCAAAAATTAAATATGTAATATATTTCTAGTGCTTTGCTTTATAGTGTTTTTATTGGTATTTAACTGTAACAAAATTTTGATGGTAACTACTGGGAAAAAAAAATCATACCTTTTGCCAGTGGTAACTACTGGGTTTTTTTTTTGGTAACAACTTGGTGGTAACTAGTGGGAATAACCCGTTAAAACAGATTTTAATTTATCGGGAATTGTTGTGATGAATCCTAATCGAATCGATACATAAAAATGTTTTGGTTTTGAGTTTTGAATACGTATTGAATATTTTTAACCAAAAGTGAGAATCTGTTTAGAATGCGTTCATTTTGTATTCACACAGCTCCAGTTGATTTATATTCATTTTTTCCATGATTCGATAAACCTAACAAACCTAACACATTTATTTCCGATGAAAAATTAACATCGATCACGAGCGAGTACTTCCGCGACCTACACGTCAAACCTGTGTTAAGTGATTATTAGCCAGGGATAATAGACTAAGGACAATTGTCCCACGAAACGTGTGGCCAGCGACGTCGGGTGAAGTGCCGCGACGTTTCTGAACTTCGCTCGACATTGCGCGCCTTACATATGATGTCGCACGACATGTTGAGCGAAGTCCGGCAACGTCGGGGCACTTCACCCGACGTCGCTGGCGACACGTGTCGTAGGACAATTGTCCCTGGTCTATCCCTGGCTTAGGCATTTAAATTAGGTACGTATTAGACGACAAGTAGGGCTCTAATTATTCTTGCTAAGACAAACCAGGCAATTAAACCTTTATTTATAAGTCATAATAGTGATATTTGTATTTATGTCGCTTAATTGACAACCCTACTAAGTCTGTCGTGCAGATATCGACTGAGAGAAAACAGATGTGCGACTTTATCTATTATGCTTACAACACGATTATTTACTCTGCCACGCCATCCCTTCGATCTGTTACCAATAACCTCTTAGGTATATAACTTATAATATCAGAGACTACTAAATAATAGATTGATGTCTCCCACAAAATAGCTCTCCTAAATGTTGTTCAGTCCCAATTATTCGCTGTAAAACTCTGATCACCGCTTTTATTTAACATCATCACTGAGTTTCAGTAATTGGCGGTGAAATATTAGTTGAGGTCTATGTATACTTGTACAGGCACAAACACAAAATATTCAGTACTAAACATTCGCTAAAGTGACGGTAGTACATCAATGAATATATTATCTTTGGATATATGTCGATACATATATCCAAAGATAATATATTCATTTGTCGATACAAAGAGCCTCGTAACGATATTGACATTTAGTGGAACCAGAGATAGCTTCGGAAGTTATAGTAAGCTACCTGTACCCAGTCGTTTGTAAAGGAAAATGGGTTAATTATGTACTAAATACAGGGTTTTTGTATACTAACGAATAAAATTAGATCACTACTCTTTATTAAATGTCATAACAATTTGTTTAACACACTAGGTAGATTTATTTGTGCACATTTTCTTTCACATGTTTCCCTAAAAGCGTATTTCGCAGTGATGGTGACCGGCGCTTCGTGTAGCATTCTTTTTGTTCCATTTGCACATATGCCGTGACTTTTGCTGGGATTTGTTATTTTTCCCATTACGTCCGAGCCGCGGGGTGTAAAAACAAAAACCGCTAAATGCGTGTCGAGTCGGGTTAAACATTTTTTTACCATTATTTTTTCGGTGCCCGCCACCCATTGTGAGCGACGATAACACGACGTAAGAAAAGACTCGAAATGATGGATGGGTAAGCAATTCAACAGAATTATCAGTTATTTTATAAGAACGGATCATTATCGTAATAGGGCGTTTGGGGGATCTCTTTTATCCGATGTCAAAAGTATTTAAGAAGTGTCTAGCAAAATGTGCGATTCGGCGCGTATTAACGTGTAAAGCTATCATTTTTCACATCCTAATCCGAAGACAAGACTCGTCAAAGGGGGCGCTTATCGCGAACCCCAATTTATTTCCTCGGGTTTTACACGTGATATCGTCACAGACGTGTCAGACGTGTCATTTCGGTTTTCCGGACGAGTTTTATAAGGCTCAGTAAACAACGAAATAAATTGTGGTTTTAGCTGCCTATTTTGTGGGAACACAATTGAAGGGCAGTTTCGACAGCTGGTTTGTTTATAGTCCTTGTTACGAAGGTAATGAAAACCTTATTTATATTTCGTGAAGACCACAATGCAGTAGGTAGTTACAGTTTAATTTTTAATCTTCAGCGTGTATTTTCAAAAGGTGCCGCGTCTCAACGTTGGTATCGCACAAAGCTAAAATTGAGAAGAAAATATGTGATTGTATCCCTCCTGTCATATAATCAGGTTTTTCGATGACAGTTTTAGACTCGTCACAGCGTACCTAGAGCAATCGTGAGATATAATTATCTATTTCAGTTCATCGTGAACTCTATTTTTTTATATTTATGTTCACAAGAAAATGTTAGATCGCGCAACAAATCAAGTATGAACGACTTTCACAACCATTGGCAGTGAGTTGAAATAAACCAAACACTGACAATGACTCGTCACTAATAGTGCGCTCACGCATGTGAACTTAGCGAGCGTTGATCTGAGCTGTCATTCTAATAAATTACTAAGCTCGAGCGAGTCGTGGGCCAAGACCAGTATAAGTAGACTCTTTAATTACATATACGCGGATCATTATGGCACGCCTCTTCTAATTCTTTTACGCTTTTTGATACGATCTATATCTAAGAGAGATCCCACTCCTCCTCTCTCTCCCACTCTCCTCTCCTGAGCGTCGGCGTCTAGTCAACTCTATGGCTGTTGCTCGACGCAACGTTGACCCCACTGCACGGCGACACCATTTTCCATAGCGCTGACTAGTGAGAGGTCTCTCTTAACGCTCGGGGTCGGTACCTACATACCAGATAAATACCACCATCACACCACCTTAGACAAGAACTGGCCAAAGAGGGACCTAAGCCTTACGTGTACACGCAAAACACAGCTGACTAACTACTGTCACAGGTGTTGAAGAGTTTTAAAAGCAAAATTGGGGGCAAGAGTTCATATAGAAAACGTCCATATTTGTTTTAGGGTCGCCACCCTCCACTCGATACCGATGAGGAATTCAAAAGGACTACATTTAGGTCACATTACACTGGTAAGCTAGAAAATTCGATTTGCCAGAGTATGCGAAACTAATGCGAATATACGCCCTGTCCTCTAGTCGTGATCTTATTCACTTCCTCTTCCTAGTAGCACTTTAATACGATTAGCCGCCTACAATCTTCATACAGGTGCGCGGTAAAAAACGCCCTTCGCCTTAGCCAAGGCTGTATCGTGTGAATTCAGTTCATGGAATAGATACTTCACACGTTGAGTGCCAGTTATGTGTGCCTCTTAAATCCCACGAGATAACTGCTGCGCATAGATTACCTCCGACAGAATCGGTATATGAAATACTTTTGTACGAAGACATTCTCGCAAATTAACGCATAGGCGCTATTACATTTAAAGTGTATCACATTGATACCGCAAGCCATGCTATTCAATTTGCTGCTGACTTCATTATTATACTACAACAGCGTCTATTTATCCCTGGAACTCACAATGTCTGCAGTGTTACGGCAAGTGGGCCCTCGTGATCTACTGAATGCTAAATGAAAAAAACGTTCCTAAGTCAAGTCTTGATTGCTTCACATGTATGCTTCGTTAACGTTTTTTTTTTTGTCTTTATTTTTGTGGACAAAGCCCTCTTAGCATAGTACGAGTACAGCAGATTTGCTGGTATTTTTACTAATGCGTGGTGTGTGCTTGTTGTAAGCATTATATTATTTCATCTAGTGGGAGTAGTGAGAAATTGATCTATGTTGATGCGTGTATTATTGCTGGCTAATTAATAAAGTAACAATTCAATGCTACTCACTTCTCATGTCACTTAATTCTGCTTAGTGTTTGTTTCAAGATATTGATAGTGAAACTATAGTATGTTAGTGAAAAGAAATACTGATTAAAATCAGGTTAAATTCAATATTAGAATACAAGCAAAGATAATTTATAAAATCGCGAGAAATCGACTTCCATTGTAGAAAATATGACATTAAAAAAGAGAAAGCTTTACGATAGAAGTCAAGGTATTCAATAGTAAGACTGCCTAGTTTTAGCTGTATATCAAAATTTATTACTTACACTTGTAATCTGGCCTATTTACTAGACCTATTAAGAAAATTATTTTCCCCTCACTAGCTCGGAAAGCCGTCTTTTATCCTTTAAAACAAGCGGGGAAAAACGCATTTTATCCACTAGTGGGGAAAGTAATTTGACCTTGGATAGAGCGTGTTTAAGTAGCTTTTGACAGATAACAAAACGTAAAACGCTCATAATAATGGTTCGTTCGGTATTAACTATCATTAAATAAATGGTTTGAGAATTTAATAAAAAATACCAAATTTAGCTTTATGCCAGCCATAGGAAACATTTGTTTTTTTTAATGGTGTTGAATGTAATTCTGAACGCACAAGTTAAGTCGATGCAATTTCAAAACGCATCGTCAGAAATGTCAACATTGTCAACAAAAATACCACAGCATAAAAATGCCAGGTCTGTGAAAAATACATAACTTCCAGTTTTCTGTTATAATATCGTATTATCGTAAAAAAAATTGTGATTCCAGTAATGAAGATGTTCATAACGCCTGTGGATGTTGCACTTTTCTCGCTATAGTGCGGGGAAAAGTTGTGTGTTACAACACGGGTGCAAATGTATTTTACTTCTCGTGTGTTGTAACACTCGCGGGTAAAATACAACTGCACCCTTGTATAACAAATAACTATGTTTGTAGCTACCTATTGAATATTTATTGTTACTAATACTAACCAAGTAGTTATTATTTAGTTGTGCAATAGGTGCTTTTTTTTCATAGAAAGGCATTTTTGTACGGCTTAAAGCTTTACCTTTTTATAAAATACCGTTATTACGTCGAACATTCGCTAACATCTGTATAACAAACGTATACTTCGCAAATTATGTATTAATCGACAGCGCTTGTAAATATGTTTCACACACATACGGGTATCGACAGATATTATCGCAGTCACTTATGTAGTGAAATGGGCCAAAGATAAGCGCGACACCATCCAATGACGACGGTTAAATAGGCCATTCGATACCATCTCGCTGATGACGTGTAAATAGGCCGTTCGAGCAGCCGCTGCGACTCGTAAAGCTGACACATTTGCACTTAATTACTTTATAAGAGTATACTTTCGGGAGTCGTTGCTGTGGCTTTTCAGTTCTACGGGGTTCAATTAAGTTTTATAAATTCAAATACACATTTATAGTAGGTATTTATACAAGCGCCTTACAATGTACTTAATCTAATTTGGTTAATAAAAATACTTAAGTTTAAATACATAAAGGTAAGTCGCGTCACATACTATGTAGTACCTACAGTACCTACACCTGCAATAACTATGGAGATGAGACCAGTTGCCCTCGCCAAAATCGGCCGTAGAGTATTAGACTTTTTTACAATCGTTAAATCATCTCTACCTTGATAAGGGTTAAAAGTCTAAAAGTAAATAATTACTTTATTCAAAACGAGCATCATTATTAATTTTACCCGAGCGAAGCCGGGTTTTCATCTAGTATACTAATAAATCTGTAACAAATTGGTAACCTTTTAATACAGATGAGCAGTAGGTATACTTTTTTACCAGCGACGTGGTAACCCAAACTTCGGGTACAAAGCTACGGGTTTTAATTAATAATAGCTAATTGTCATTGCGTGTAATATCGATTCACTATGGAGATTGTATAAATTGAGAGTTTATTGCCCTTGTACCGCAAACATTGAATTACCGTATACAGACACGCTATTTTGCGCACTTAGCGACTGAGTAAACGGTACATCTGAGTGTTATTTACATCATTCATTTAAACATTTAGGTAACTGCTTTGGTTGAAAAACCTATGACTACAGATCTAACATAGGATTGTATTTCATTTGTGACTCCAATATCTCAACAGCATTCTTTTGTAAAGGCGTTACAGTGCATAAATAAGATACTTTTGAGCACCGGATTGCTCGGAACTATGTAGAATAGAAATCACATACTTAAGTAAAACTTAAATGATAAAAATTTACTGACATCCTTAGAAATAATTCAGACTTTCTAAGAGTTCTAAGGAATATGAAAAAAATAGAGTTCAATTAAAAGTGGTTGTTTGAAAGTGGGTTAATTAGAACTGAGCATTTATCTTTAACTCCACTAGCAAGTAATCATGAATCAATGGTTACGGTAAAGCTGATTGCACAGTCAGCCACAGAACTCCGCCATTGAAGATGTCGTTCGCACTGTGCAGGGCGTCGTTCCAAACGCTTGCTGCAGTCATGGAGGGTCACGCGAACCCAAGAGCCTGACATTCTTTGATAGAGAAAGATAGTCTTATTGCGATTCCTATAAGAGGAAAGAGAAAATAGTGCCATGCTTTGTCCTTATCACCGACCGGGTGGCATCATAGGTAGGAGGCGATGGCGAAATACCGAAATTTATAAGAGTGAAACAGAAAAAATCCTATGCTGCCCAAATTTTATTTGAATATTCTTCCTCTTACCTCCGGTCGCTCGGTGGCTCGTCTATAACTACTTGTATATACTTTGTCTATGGGCGAACTTGAGGGCTTACCGCGAAAATTTCGTTATCTGTCTCTCTATTGCTCTTACAAATTGGATTGACAGAGAGCCATTTTCGATTTACGCGGGTGACGCTCTGTTTTATAAGCGCTCTGACGTTATGTTACACTACCCTAACAAAAAAACAACTTTTCCGCAAACACAAAGTATTTTCATTAAGATCTTCGATGCATGGTAAAGAATGTGCCCAAAGAAGCATAAAATGCTAACTAATTCTTCAACTAGATTTTAGCTATTGCAGATGTACATGAATATTTCACCGCTTTTATCCACCTCGTAAGAGATTTAGGCAGGCAGCCAATATGCAATGAATCAAACAATAGATAAGGTTAGATAATTATAGATATATAACAGATCACCCCCAATAGTTGTTGTAGTCAAATTACACCTAGATCTAGAATTCTAGACTCACCTCGATACAGGTAAGTAATAGGAATCTCCAGCTGGAACAGCCTTTCATTAGAAAGGCCGTTGCCGTTAAAGCCGGTGTTCGTTGAAATGGGACGTGAAAGGATCGGCGGGGCTTACCGGCCGTTCAGGACTTACAAAGGAGCTCGCTAGGCATAGATGTGAGGGAAATCGACTAACGCGGATTATCATTATGAACACTTGATGGTTGGTGATGTTAATTTTAGTCAGATTTTAGTCGAAATTTATTAAGTCGACGATAATTTTATTATCTCAGTTAGGTCAGCTAGGTAACACTTAAGTACTAATAAACATAGGTTAGGTAATTTGTGGCGTTGTTAATATAAATGAAAGCGGATATTGCAATTTTTGTAGCTTATTTGCGCTGTTGAATTTATAGGTGTATTATACTATACCTTATAAAACACTTAGTAGTTGTCATAAAAATCCTCCTTAGTATTAGTAAGAAGAGCATTCTTGCAGGAACCTACACAAATTGTAAAAAACCTAGCAATGTTCAGTCTCTTTCTCTTACGTAGAGCGCAATAATGTTATCGAACTTCGGATTGGTTTACGTTATGATGGTAATACTTTTTTTATTTTTTTTATTTTTTTATTTAGGAAACAAACAGTCACATACAGATAAGTTTAAACTTGCAGATATACAATAAGACCTATAGTTCCATTAATTATAACATACTGATATTGATAACAAGTAGAAACAGGGCTTGTTCGGCACTGCCTATAAATAGGAAGATACACAGAAGTAACAATTGGATACACAACTAATAAAGTACCTAAGTATCAAACATGCTTACAAACATACATACATACATTTTGTAACTATTTTCTTATTTGACAATTTTCAACAGAATTCCAGGAGGTACTATTATGTTACTAGCCAAAGAAAATATATTGTGTCTAATTTCGACAGCATGTGTCCGGGCGCGTTGCCGATTCCGCGAACACATCGCTTCGACAGGCACTGATAGACATCGTAATAGGCCCCCATCGTCGCTTCTAGCCGAGATAACTTGCTGGAAGAAATTACAGAACCGCGTTGTCATTTGGAAGATGTAGATAACGTGATACTGTAACAAATTAACGAGTGTTAAGAACGTATAACAACTGTAAGTGACATTCGGTAGTTGTTTCCATTAATACCGTTTACCGTAATTTCAGTATTGTTTACGGCAAAACTGATATTCCGAAATCACTAATTGTGGTTATAAGGGGTGAGACTACCCCACCACTGATGGGGTGATTTTACAACGTAAATCTTTATTAGCATAGTGTATTATGTATATTTTATATCGTTTTATTATGACAAACTTCTCCGAAGTAAGTAGGTTGAAAAAGCAATATTTTCGGGTTTTTTCTTTTTTGTATTCATTTAAACTCAAAATTATAGCAATCCTTATCAAAACCACGCACTTACTTAGTTTATTGGCTATATAAAGATATAGATATAACTTTAGCAATTAAGTATATTTTTAATTGCATTCGCTTTATTTCCCTCATGGTCAGAACCTTGTCAGAATGTTCACAAGCCAAATATCGCTAGTTCCATTTCGTGTCGGTCCTTAACCCTTAGCATCATTCCGGATTCGTCACACTAGCATCACCATAATCAAAACGTTTCATCACCACGCGTTGACGAGGCTTAGACGGAGAGCCCATTAAACTGTCAATGGCAGGGCTCATAATGGCACGCGCGGGCAATATAGCCTACATAAATCAGCTAATTAACCCTCCCAGTCCTTATTAACGACATAAATTTCACGCTCCGCAGCACACCACTCCAGATGTTATGTGGGTTTAATATGCGCTACAGACTACAGTCGATGCTTGAGGGGTGGCTGACAAGCGTTTACGATGTGAGCTAATATGCCTACTTGAGGCCTAATATACCTAATACATACAGTCAAACAAAAAAAAATCTGCAGAGATTTTGACAGCACACGCAGTGCAGGTGTTATTTTAATCGTCAAACTTTTATGAAATTATGACGTATAAATAACACTGGCACTGCGTGTGCTGTCAAAATCTACGCAGACTTTTCTTGGTCTATACCTACCACCGGATAGGTGGGCTAGCATAGCCACCAAGTGGATGCCACAAAATAAGCGCGGACGTGGTAGCAGGCGGAGATGGCGGGACGACTTAGACACCTTCACTAATAACTGGCCGGAAGAAGCTCAACCACGGGAGTCATGGAAATCAAGGGGAGAGGCCTTTGCCCAGCAGTGGGACAGTTGGGACACTAACAGGCTATTAAAAAAAAACTACCTGCCAATGAATGGGATGCTGAAAAGTGTATTTATGTCTGACCTATCTTGATACATAAAAGTGTATTTACATACATGTGGCCGTAAATACTTATTAGGGTTCCGTACCAAAAAGGTACAAAAGGAACCCTTATGGTGCGACTGTCCGTCTGTCTGTCCGTCCGTCTGTCACATCACTAAATATCTCAAGAACTACTTGAGCTATCGATTTGAAATTTGGAATAGTCATGAACAGCGCTAACCCAAATACATCGAAAGTATTTTTATTAACTATGGAAACTGACCAATATTAAAAGGGGGTATTTCAAAGTGGGGTGTCATTTGAAAGTGCTCAAATTGAACATTCCAAACCAATATTATTTTTTTATATAAAAAAAAAACCATCTGTTATCTCCGAAGTTTACCAAAAGTTATCAAATTTGTACATCATGACATTATCATTATCACAAATATTACAGGAAAAATATAATCAATTAATCACACCCCTAATACCTCTATCTTGCTACTTTTTTTAAATTATCAGAAAACATTTTCCCATTTCCTTTTCGGGTGTTTATTAAACTTGAAATTTCTATGCGATTACGATAAAAACACCTTATTTCAAATAAAACAAAAATTGGCGCGCGGACAGTAATACAGGTCGCGCAAATTAGTTAACCAATTTGCCGATAGATGGCCCTGTACACAATTATGCTTTGTAATTTGTATACTTCTGGTCAAAAGTCTTTTCTGTTTGTAGTTACATGAGATAATTGAAAGTTTGTACGGATCCCCTAGGTGCGCGAGTTAAATGAACTCGCACTTGACCGGTTTTTTTTTTTAACTTATCGATATTGAAGATTTTCGAGAATGATTTATTCAGATTTTAATAAACTATGAGAATAGATGGGTACCTAATACAAGTAATGTAAAGTGGACAGTATTGTAGCATACTTTGAAGAAAATTAACCATCGAACACAAAACGGGTGGTAGCTGATAACATATATAAATATGCCTGTTATTTTATAACTCTTGCGGCTGCAAAGATTTCAGATTAATCTTATCTCGCAAAAACACCTTAGAGCTTCAAGAAGTACCAAAGAAATAGACTTAGGCAGTAGGTAAGTATATCTACATAGAAACTATATCCCACCGCTCGAAAAATATTAAGTAGTTTCTTCTTTAATCACTCAAATAAATGACGGTTAAAATGCTTGCAAGCACAACGGGGGCTTAGATGTCTAAATCCAAAACGTCTCGCAAGCTTAAGTACTCTACAAGGTTTATCTACATGAAAGCCTTCTGTCGACGAGGCGTGACTTGTGGTCGGACCTCCAAACTCAAGTACTTATACTACACTGACTTCAACACGGTTTATGTAAACCTTCAAGACGTTACGATGTTACTTAGAGTTTCAGTGCGATCGTTGCTCTGGCTTTGCTGTTTTACCTAAGTAGTTTCTCGTGTATTTGAGGAGATTTTGCACAGGTATGATTTGGTATTTATTTTGCTAGATTGAGTTGTGGAGGGAATACATATCACTGTTTACTGACATTTATTTACATGTATTGCTTAACTTGCCCAGCAGTCATATATACATAGGTAATTTATAATTTTTGCATGCTCAATTGTGAGTAAAGTACACTGTACATCCAATTTTGTCACCATCTACATACCCACTGTATTCTGCCAAATAAATAATTTGAATTTACTTTAATATCACGCGCTTTGCACTTGGTTAATAGTACCTCTTACATCCCACAATTGAAATTTAATGTAAATACCATTTAAAGATTTTACGCAATACTACAAGACATAGAGTCCTTTTTTAACAGCTTTAAAACATATCCCCCACAAATTAGCACTCGTACGGCGGCATCTGGCAGCCGATGCGATAAGCGAGGGACATCTTACTCGCCGGTTTATGGGCCCGTAATGGCATCATCCACGCGATACGAGTCTGGCGAGATGGCTAGATCGTATCCATTTAGTTTACTCGTGTTTGATATTAAGGCTGTTTAAAGCATGAAGCCGTTAATCCTTGAACGGCAATACCTACATGACATGGAGCTGAAAAGGAGACAGAGATTACTGAAAATAGCGCCATACTTAGTTAAATTTTAACGGCTTCTCTTTGCATCCTAAAGGGGCTCTGGTACCTATGCATATTGGGTGACAATAGCCTTTTGGCTACCAAATTGCACAAGAGGAGGGCACACGTAGGTATTCACAAATGTATCGCCCTGCCTAATATGCGCACGACCCAATATAAACGCTGACTCCTTTTTAATAGTTAGTTCAAAATGGTGTATTTAATTTACCTAAATAAAAAGTAGTTCCAGATTTAGCACTGTAAAGTACACAGTATGGCAACGCTAATGGTTTTCCCGTGTTTTAGACAGTTCTGCTCACTCAGTCTACATTTTTCTTCCTTCTTTTGGCGACGACTTGCAGGCTTATTTTAGGGTCGGCTTCTAAAAGTTTCAGTCATATTTGACGAGACTGTTACTGAAACTGGCACATACCGTTTCGTATTTTAGATTATGCAAAGCACGGGCTGAAACTAAATGGATTTAAGCTACATTGAGATTGAATGAATGTTAGTGCTCTAAATCACCTATGCATACATATATAAATCGCCGTCGTTGGGTAGTTCGGTTGAATGCACAGGAGTTTATCGACCCTATCATCCGACCCCAAAGGAAGAGGGTTCTTATAATGTTAATACTTAATGGTCGGTATCGGAGCACACACTAGAAACAAAGCACGCACCTAAACTTTTATTCTGGTCACGGAAGATTTTATAACTATTGATTAATTTTGAAAGCAAAGTTTTAATAAAAGATCCCAATAGCCGACCCGCCAGCCAACTTTTATTATGTATACGTTGGCTTAAAGTTGAGTCATCAAATGAAGATGGATTGTCATAAGAAATAAAATTAATCCCATCAAGTTAGTTCATGTAATAGATCGGTACCACAAGTTTAAAAGCAATACGACTAAATGTTCTCACTGGAGAAGTTTGTTTTTATTATTTTTTGGCCAAAGAACCAGCTTAGTAAGTTATAGCAAGATGTATCTTTAGGTAGGTATCTTGAGGTCAACTTAAATTGGACATTCTTAAGCAGTAGGCAAAGGGAATAATGTCTTTGAGTATAGAGCGGACCGGCATAATGGCTGGCAGACATTTTGATAAATTGCTTTAGTACAATAACATTCATTTCTCTTGGCTCTTCTGTTTTTAATTTGACTCGTCATCGGGCTCAGTGAAGTTGCACTCTGAGTTCGAAAACAAGTTCTGTACATTTCCCCGATGGCTTTTATAATTTGAAGTTATTATAATTATAGTTGCGTAAAGTTAGTGATTTATGGTTCTGAGACTGTTATTCGTGAATATGTAACTGTAAAATGCGCCTAATTTGGATTTGGGATTGCAATACAGCATTAGTAATTTATCTTCTCATCATTTCGACTCACGAAAGTAATTACAATATAACTAGTTAGTCGTTCCCGCGGCGCAATTTTGAGTTTTAGTTATTATCTAAGGACAATAATGTGCATAGATGATCTAAGAAAGAAAGTGTATGTACCTATATAATAATCGATGCATTTCAGAGCCATAATAATACGAAACTGCAGAGCAATACCGAAACTCATGATCGAACCAATTTGATTATACTTGGTACATATAATTATGTTGAAGTACAGAATAATACAGACAAATTAAACAAAGACCATACAGGATACGACTTGTTAAAAGTGGTCATTAGATTAAAAAGATATTTATAACACACTAGCAATATATCCAAGTAGTATTTAAATCTTTTCCCCTCACTAGCTCGGAAAGTTGTCTTTTATCCTTTAAAACAAGCAGGGAAAAACGCATTTTATCCACTAGTGGGGAAAGTAATTTGACCTTGGATGGAGCGTGTTTAAGTAGCTTGACAGATAACAAAACGTAAAACGCTCATAATAATGATTCGTTTGATATTAATTATCATTAAACAAATGGTTTGAGAATCTAATAAAAAATACCAAATTTAGCTTTATTTAATGATTTTATGTCATAAACCTTACAGTTCCATAAGAAACGTTTGTTTTTTAATAATGATGTTAAATATAATTCTGAACGCACAAGTTGAGTCGATGCAATTTCAAAACGCATCATTGAGCATTGCATCATTTCATACGTCAGAAATGTCAACATTGTCAACAAAATTTTTACTTAAAAACTTCTCACGTAAAAATACAGAATTTCCAGAGTTTTTTGTTATAATATCGTAAAAAAATGAGTGATTTCAGTGATGAAGATGATCTAACGCCTGTGGATGTTGCACTTTCCTCGCTATAGTGAGGTGAAAAGTTTTGTGTTACACACGGGTGCAAATGTATTTTACTTCTCGTGTGTTGAAACACTTGCTACGCTCAGGATTCTATTTTAGAACCACTCGCTTCGCTCGTGGTTCAACTATAGAATCCTTTCGCTTGCTCGTGTTTCAATTCCACACTCGCGGGTAAAATACAACTTTGCACCCTTGTATAACAAATAACTATTTTACGAGCCGGTCGCTTGTCGCATGCAGAAATGAAACATTGATGTCATAGAAATTATTCCAAAAGGAGACTCGTCTCATGTTTCCTGACATGAAATCGTTTTAGCTTTAGAGCAAATTACGAACAGACTACACCCGACTAGATCCCTTATTATAAAGCATAAAGACTCATTCATCCGTGTTATGTTATGTTATAACAAGCTATGGACGCAGAAAATATCACCAGAACTTAGTTTCAGGAGCGGCATATATACAATATGAGAGACGTACGCGAAAGAAAAAGTTTTTTGTAAAAGCCTATTCGAAGTATAAAAATTTATAATAATATGAATAGCGCTCCTGCAGACGCTTGTGATCTCACTTAGGTATCACTCTAGACACAAATTTTACTCGTCACTTTTTAATAGTTCCATAAAGAAGTTTTAAAAAGCCATGTCATGCGCGGGGGCGAATTGCGGCATTCGATGTTAATATTGCTTATACAAGGTGGCAAAAAAACTGCATTCCCGTTGCCAGGGAGATTTTGGGATTGTACTGAGCAACTTTTACTATGGGACCAACCCCGATATCGCGAAAAAAAATTTACCTTCCTGTAGAAAATGGACCTGCCAAATGTATGAAACAGCCAACTTTATTTTTGCCACCGTGTATACAGCTAGTTTCATACACTCCATCTAATGGTAAACAGTGATCAATGAAATCACGTTATCTACGTAGTTACGTTGATGGGGTGAATGTGAATTTTACATTTTATGTTACTGCATGAATGCTCGTCTAATTCCTGGCTTGCAAGAGCAAATCATCATTGGTATAATAGCGTTTTAGTCGAGACGTAAGCTTCATATCGTGTGGAAACACGGCTAGAGATGTGCTGAGGGAACATTTTTGATCCCGGGACTTTCCCTTGCTGACTTTTAGACTGGAAACTTTAGAAACGACAATATGGAAACATCTGATATGTTTTCTGATTCTATGTTTTTATTTTTTGATTGAGGTGGTAGGTACTCGATGTTTTTGTGAGATTAAAACATGGAAAATATACCTATATGATATTTTTATATGACATATTTATTTATGATAAGTAAGTGGGTCAAAATTCTTTTCGTTGTCTCGTTTCTGACCACTCTGTCACGCTTGTATTTTTGTCTTTTATCAAATAAATAAACAAACCGGACAATTGCGAGTCGGACCCGCCTACCGAGGGTTCCGTACTTTTTAGTATTTGTTGTTATAGCGGCAACAGAAATACATCATCTGTGAAAATTTTTAACTGTCTAGCTATCACGGCACGGTTGATGAGATACAGCCTGGTGATAGACAGACGGACAGAGGAGTCTTAGTAATAGGGTCCCGTTTTTACCCTTTGGGTACGGAACCCTAAAAACGTCGAGTGCTATTGCATGTCTTTCTAGCTGTATATTATAATTCCACGAGAAAAATTAAAAACTAAATTTCACCCCATACAAAAAGTTCCACTTTGTCACATTTTTTGGGGACAAACAACAAGACAACGAAAAGAATTTTGACCCCGTATACCTAATTTGAATAAATGCATTCTTGCAAAATACCTTTTGTTTGCTTATTTTTTCATATCATATCACTTGTATAAGATAATTATGTAATTTGTTGTTGTGTAAGTGTTTATTGCCGTGGAAGTATTATCTAATTGATATATATCTGGGAATACAAAAGATTTTCGTTTTTACTAACTTACCTTCTTGCATTAAATATTATCATGTTAGTTACAAATAGTAATTTGTCAGGTTTTACCTCTTTAACCCTTAAATGTATGTTTTTTTTTCTTTTTGCCCGAAATTAATATATGTGTTACGTAATTGTTTGCTGATTATGGGAAAAATTGTAAAAAAATTATAACATCGATTTTCACTGCGAAATCAGTGTTAGAAGTTGCATACGCTAAATCATATTTATGTAAATATATAATTTTCAGTAAAACATATATGAAAAATGTTACTGCCATCAAAAAGGTACAGTATTTGTGATATATATGATAAAGTTTTTAAATATAAAATAATTACAAACCCCGAAAAAAAGTTCAATATCACATAGTATGTGATATTGAACGTTTTTGATATGTGACACATACTAAAAATCATCAACTTCTGGATTTATAAATTAAAATACTGCGTAAATTTAAGGGGCTACCTAAGGTTTTCATCGATTTTTGACAAGTGTTGAATCGTATCTCCTACTTTTGCACTACATATAGAATTATAAGACAAGCGGCTATCGGTTCTTCAATCTTTTATCTCCATTTTTGTCTACCGGATTGTGAAAAAAATGAATACTTATTTATTTATGACTGTTTTAAACTTTGTCTAAAAAACACTTTTTTCGTATCTCGATTGCTGTGAAAGATCTTACTTATACGAAATCTACATATTTAGGTTCGTCTTAGACGTCTCTAAAAATTTGTCTACGATTTTAATTTTAAACTAATTAACACAAAAGTTATGGCCAGAAAACCAGTTTTTTGGCCTAAAATTGTTCAACTTTGATGCCAAATATTTCGAAAACAATGAACTTTGAAGTAAATATGGGATACTATATTGCTAAAATCCGTTGCTGTTAATATGATAAGCTACAAAAAACATTAGAAAACTAAGGGATTCAAATCGAAGGTCATTGGGGCAAGGGATCCCCTTAAGTAAAAAACCGGAAAACGGATTAGTTTTACTATTGAAATAATATATAGGAACAAATTGATTTTATCTAATTATATATAAAATGAGATGTTTTTGTTGTGTATGCTGCATCCTACACTATGAATTTTAAGGGTTAAAATAGGATATTTTAAAATCCTGAACATCCCTTGACTCAGGAATATTCCTGGGAATGTAACACCACTAAAAGCGGCACCTCCGCCATACATAATGCAGAACGATTTAGTCAAGCGATTCTGTTTCACCTTAACTATTCAATTTGTGGTCCTGACGGAAGTCTGTTTATATAACCGGAGATATTATTTTCATTAAGTAACCAAATATCTGGGCGACCGAGCATGCTCGGGACGGGACCAATGCATTAAATTATTCTAATTAAGTGTTTGCTTTCTCCGACCCTTTTGCATTTTTCAATTCAATTTATGTATATCGACGGTCTAAGAATTTACACTATTTTGATAACTCCCATTTATCCATAATTAGGTATTAGGTACATTAATTACCTACTCGGCAAAGCTACTAAGATTTAATCAACCTGGGTTATTAGAGCCAACCTACTCGTATTAAGTGTCAAGTGAAGTGATAAAGTTACGCTTATTGCACTTGAAGCATAAGGACTCTTCTGTGGTGGAAAGCCACATATTTGCCTGAAATATCCTTTGGTGTGGTGTGGTATTGCAGAATCAGACTGCTTCTCAACATATCTCATTTTTAAATCATTTAAAAATGCACTTACTTTTTAAGAATGCAACGCTTCTTTTTCGATTAAACACATTAAGAAAATATAAGAGCTATCTAAAGTGAGCAATTAAAACGTATTTTCAGATTGTTTGCGAACAAAGCGTGAACTGCTTTGAACAAAGTTAGGGCAAATAATACTGTTGATTTGAATACGAACAAGGTAGTTGGTAATGTTCGATGCAATTAACATAATCACGGACGGATGACTGTAGCCTTATTCGAAAATGTGCGTTTGATCAAAATTAATGAAACAAATTGGACGTGCGCGGTTGCTCACTCAACCGAAGGGCAATGTTAATATGTATGCATGCGACATGCAGTGATTTTAAAAGACAAATTGGCATTACAGTGGTTCTGAATATCACGTTTCTGAATAAGCTCAGTTCTAGTAAGTAACACAGGCTCAGTGCCAGTATCTGTTGCCGCAATCAATATGTGATAATATTATTTGGAGAGCGTTGAACTGGTAACGTAATAAATTCGTCGTAACGCGGATCATTATTGTAACTGTGGAATGTATTATAAGCATTAATACATTTAATTAAACATAAACATTCACTGTGCAAATATTTGGGATTTCATTATAAATCATCGCAAAACGAAATACTTAAATGAGGTTTCTAATACCGTTACGACGCATTAATAAAAGTACCTATACCTCTACTTATACTTAACCTTTTCGCCACTATTGCCTTGATATAAAATGAGTACATTTCGTGTCCTACACGCCACGACTTGATATGTTGTACGGGTTGTTAACGTGCAATTTGTGACTTGGCGTCTTGGCGTTGACTTACGTGACTTATTTCATAGACGTGGCGGCGGAAAAGTTAAACAATATCTAGATTATAATTAGCTAAAAGGGTCCCAATTATCACAGCTCCATAATATTTAAAGCTATAATGCTATAAATAAATGTTTGTATTACGTACTAAATGTCAAAAAAGCGAGACCTCAATTATGGTGCCCAGCAGCTGTAAATCTCTGAATCGGGTTTATTATGATCACAAATTACACTACTTCCTCTTCGTTTTGCACTTTTCTGCTCCACGGCTTTGTATAACGGCGTCCATTCGAGCGTTAAATTATAATAATCCAATCCACTGACAAAGCTTTTGCACTTAAAAATCTTGATTTGAACTTTTTTACCTGCTTGCTGTTATCAGTGAAATTATTATGTTCATAATTAGTATTACTTAAATGGGTCTTACAAGCTTTAATTTAGACCAATATGTAATGTTGCTTGTTATTAACTCATTGATTCATAATTAGTGAAAATTATATAAACTTATATACGTAAAATTAATGATAATGCACACTGAGTCGAAAGATGGCATTCTGTAGTAGAAAGGAACATAGGTATAAATGGAAATCAGTGTATCAGTGATTGACACAATTAAAGGATATTTTATTATATTAAAATATAACATAAATGCCTCAGGTTTCTCGCCTGCCTTAATAATATAATTGTCATCTGTAATCCTGATACCCTGCAACACAAGTAACAAACAGGCAGATTATTGTTTATTAGAATTAGCTTGTCAAGCATTAAAACGTTTTTTTTTTGTTCCAGATCGGGCAGAGGCGCAGCCTACGCATGTTCTGAAGGCGAAGGCAACGCTCCCAAGTCGTGCTGCGGCCGTCCCCCTCTCCGGCTATGCGTGCTCTTCCTCGGCGTCGTCGGCGCATGCTTGGTCGCCGCCGGCGCGGTACTCGGCGCCCTGAGGCCACATCCTAAAGCGCCGCTCACATTACTACTGCTAATGATAGGTGAGATATAGGTAGTTATACTAGGACAAACTACACTATAAGGCGATTGTAGTAGTGCCGTCCCCTCTCCGGCTAAAGTGCCGCTCACATTACTACTACTACTAATGATAGGTAAGATATAGGTAGCTATACTAGGATTACTAGGACAAACTGTTGTCGGAGTGTTTTAAATCGACACGAGTTGCGAATTACCTATTTGCACGTGTATCGTACAACGTTTTACAGTACATATGGCCCTTTAAGTACATATGGTACTACTTTCTCGCACTAGTGCGTAAAAGAGCACTTTTCGTGCATATGTCGAAAGTTTAAAGGGCCATATGTACTGTAATAACTATTTATGCAACAAGTGCAGAAAGTGTATGAATTCCGACTAGTGGAATTTTATTCACGAGCGAGCAAAGCGAGCGAGTGTATAAAGGAACACGAGTCGGAAATCATCTTTACGCACGTGTATTATACAATGTTTTACTATGCATTGTGCGAGTAAATAAAAAAAACATATCATGGCAAATAAGTTTAATTATTAAAACGAGTGTTTTAAATCGACACGAGTTGCGAATTACCTATTCGCACGTGTATCGTACAACGCGTTTTACAGTACATATGGCCCTTTAAACTTTCGACATATGCACGAAAAGTGCTCTTTACGCACTAATGCGAGAAAGTAGCACCGTATGTACTGTAAAAAAAATTGAACGCACTTTTCGAGCACATGCATTGTATAAACGTTGTACGATACACGTGCGAATAGGTAATTCGCAACTCGTGTCGATTTAAAACTCCCTGTGGTTGTGTGTTAATTTATCGCCACTCGTTTCGAATTTCCTCTTTTCCGCACTTGTATCGTAAATAACTATTTTTGTTTGTTATGCATGCAAGTATGAAAAATAAACGACATTTTTACACAGGGTGTTTATACTTTTGCGACTAAGATATTTTTTCGTGATACCATTTATAAAAGACCGGTACAGTAAATCGTCACTGAATGTGAATAGGTATTACATATAGGCGCTTTTTTCCTTGACCGTTTACAGTGAACTACAATAAGGTTTACAGTACATATGGTGCTACTTTCTCGCACTAGTGCGTAAAAGAGCACTTTTCGTGCATATGTCGAAAATTTAAAGGGCCATATGTACTGTAAAACGTTGTACGATACACGTGCGAAAAGGTAATTCACAACTCGTGTCGATTTAAAACACTCCCTGCGGTCGTGTTTTAATTTATCGCCACTCGTTTCGAATTTCCTCTTTTCCGCACTTGTATCGTAAATAACTATTCCATTCTTTTACCTTATTGCAAAGCAATCACGTGAAAAATGAATACACCTAGGCGCTAGTGCATACTAATAGTTTTTATTAGGAGCACTATGCACTAGCGACCCGACCCGGCTTCGCACGGGTAGTTCAATTAATTTACACAAAATCTTTACAAGTTATACATATAAACCTTCCTCTTAAATCACTCTATCTATTAAAAAAAACCGCATCAAAATCCGTTGCGTAGTTTTAAAGATCTAAGCATACATAGGGACAAATGAACGGACAGACAGCGGAAAGCGACTTTGTTTTATACTATGTAGTGATATGCATGTGTGCCACGCACACATACGTAAAGGTTAGTATATCAAAAATCCGTTAGAGGCATTTGTGTCGACGTATTTTGACATTTACTCGCGAGTTGGCTCTTTTACTATACATATATTATTTATACTCTTTGGCCGCGGTTACCTAGCCTAGTCAAGCAGATCAGAATGCAGGTCGCCGTCGTGTGCCGCTTATATGCGTGGTCTGACCTGGTCTGGCCAATGAATCGTTAAATTCGTGTAATAAAAGCAAGAGCTAAATGTGTTGCACATACATAATTCCGTCAGTTTCAATTAACCAGCAAATGCAGCCTCATCATATGAGTGACAGTAAAATGCTTACAGATAATAGTAAAAGAGGTATAAAACATTAACTCAATTTGATCTGACACAAGGAAACCGATACCGACCGAAAACTTTTCTGTGGCGAAATAAAATTGCCTATTTAAATAAAGCTCTTTATACTCTTTGATCATTCAACAGTTCGCAACTCGTTTCACGCTTAACTAAGCCGGACTAGACTTTTTTTATTTTATCGGCGATTAAAACCCAGTTATCCGGTCCGATGGGCGGCGAATAAAACGAAAGTAGGTGACAAACCGAGTGACGGTACAATTTTACGTACTTTAAAAACGCGTCCCGTGTTCTAATATTCATAAATTCGCCCAAATGGCTTTACAGCTACGTAAAATATGGCCGTAATTAACCGTGAAACAATCTGGAAGCTCATCGGGTATTCGCCATGCATATGACAATAACAAGTCTGGCCGAAATCTCATTACATCATTCACAAAGTCGCGTCCGCCCTTCAGCGGGCGAAGTTTTCAATTAAACTTCAAATGAGTTTTGGAGCGGAATTAATTGGATTTTCATTAGCGTTAGGGACAAATGATGTTGTTGTTACAGGCAAGCGATCTATTGTTGCGTCGACGGGGCAATTTGTACGTGTCAGTCAGTTGCGAACTCCACGCATCCATCCGGCGCGACGCGCCGATTACGCCGCGGATATTATACGTACACCCAACCACGTTTACCTAACCTCAAAAGTTGCCTTTAATACTTGTCTTAAGATACACAATTCTAAAACAACGCGCTCACCGTACGACCGGGGATCATGGAGAGACATATTGCTCGTGAGCATGAGCAAAAGCAATTAAGAACAGTTGCTAAAGTTACGGCAGTTGTTATTCTATGTCAAATTAGTTTGTAATTATTGCGATACGGCACTAATTATTATTTTAACACGCACGTGAGGGAAGCATTTTCTTTAATTATTTACCTCGTATAGCTTAGGCTTAACACGATAGAAAATTAAAGTGCAATTAATGCTCTATTTCTGTTGACTTCTTTTTCACTATATTTTATGACTATTGACTATTGAGGATCATCCTAAACTGCCTTACATTTCCTTTTTTTTTATCACTTTAATGCTCTATTTCTGTTGACTTCTTTTTCACTATATTTTATGACTATTGACTATTGAGGATCATCCTAAACTGCCTTACATTTCCTTTTTTTTTTAAATCACTTAATGTCATAACATCCCCGTTTTTTTTATTAACACCGGCAATGGGGTCGATTTTCTATCTACTCTCAATTACTTAAATTATTTTAATTATTTTGTGAAATGTTTGTTGTGTTACGGCGTTAGCCGCGAATGCTGAAGACGCCGATTCCAAACGGGCCTCAGACATTGGAGGCTTTAGTCAGTTAAATTTTCTTTTGTATGTATATGACATATATTTTAGTTAGTTCCAATGTGTCTAACATATTTATCATTTATTTATTGTATTGTCATGTACATAATAGGTGTTACATAATATAAAATCAGATCATGACACCCTGTAAGGGCACACAATAGTAATATTATTCTAGGCTAATTACATTTACTTATTAGTAATCAATTATTATTTGTATACATTCCAGGTATAGGAGTCGTGCTAGTAACGGCAGCCGGGCTAGCATGGCGGCTAGGCGCGCGCGACGCGCCGTGTGCGCTCCTCGGGCTGCGCCGCACCTCGTGCAGAAGGCTCGTGCCCAGGTTACCGCCGAGCTACGCTCGACCGCACCACCCGTACGCGGCCATGCTGTATCCAGAGTTCCACTATAGGCCGCCCCCGCCGACGTATCAGGCATCTATGCAAGAGTATAGACTCAGGTACATTATATCATATTTTTTGGGGTTATTTTATTTAGTTAATCACCAGCCTGACCTTACCTTACCTTATATCTATCACAGCGCCTTGCCAAAGCAAAAAAATAACTAGTAGCTCAGTTGCTTATTTTATTATACTTACGTTTACAATAGACATAAAATGGCTTCCATTTAAGTTAAGCACTAAATTAAAAAGTGCCACCCCGCTGTTGCTGAGGTCGAGCTAAGTCAGTAGAATTGTGAAGCAATTGCGTCACAGCGGAAGGTCTTGCCTCTTGCTGCAGACAGAGCTCATACATAAATGTTTAGTTATTTATTCTGTTGTGATTATTAAAACGTTTCTGGGGAGTCATACTCGAAAAACAACAAACTCACTGCTATTTTTTCATTGTATAAATATTTTTACGGTTTTTCCACTGGCGATGCATCCGGTTGCGATGCCAGAGCAATAACCACCTTCAGTATCCTGAAAGTGTATAATCATGGCCCAATCAGAGGGCCTACCGCGAAAAACATAAATCGAAATTTCTGCCTCTATCGCTCTTTCATATTAGTACGATGATCCCTCAGGGATGATGTCCAAATGCTTTGCTACGCAAAATATATGTACGAGTATTGTTAAAAGTAAGACAAATTTGGTTTGTTGGTTTCAAAATGGTCATAAAAACAGCTTAGTTAATAGATTTTTAAGAATGTTTATACTTGACTACCAATAATCCTCTCTGGGGCCCATTTGATTCCTCGAACGATATTAGACTAATATTATTAGTCCACGAACTGTCAAATCGTATGGGTTGCCATGACAATACACCAATAATATTAAACTATTATCGTTCGAGAAATGGGCCCCTTGCTTACTACTTGATTAAACCCCGCGTATCAAAGCAAACTTGTTTTATGGTACTTTAGGCCAAATATTATTTAAATAGGTTCAGCGGTTATTGATTCCCCATACAAATTTCCACCCCACTTTTCACACCCTTAAAATATGATTTTGGTTATAAAAACTATCCTATGTACTGTCCCGGGACTCAAACCATCTTTATACCAAATTTCAACGAAATCGCTTCTGCGGTTTAAGCGTAAAGAGGAGTTTTAGAAAAAAACATTTTTATTTTTTATTTTTTTTTAACTTAGGAATGGTGTCAATGTTGATACCATAAATGAATTCAGCACCCCCGATTTATACGAAAACGACCCCAAACCCGGCCTAGCAGCTTCACTGATGTAGATAATCAAGATAAAAATGAGAGCCTTAAATAAACCTTCAGTAGCGGATATCTCAAAAACTATACAAGATATCGAAAAACTTGACGGAATAAAACTTGTAACAAATTAAATCTCTTTTCATTTTGTATAAGTGGCCAAGTCGCTCAGACGCATAGTTTCCGAGATATAATCGAAAAACCGAAAAATGTAACCTTAAAACCCCCCCTCTCCCCGCACCAGGGTTATGGCCGGAGACTTTTGATATGTTCACCTCCTAACTAGTCCAGACAAAGCTACGAATTTAAAAATTGTGTTCCAAGCATTTCCCTCTATACCTTTTTTTGGGCATTTATTTCCTGGCCTATTACCAACCTGCGCTCTCGTGAATTCTGTGGGATTGTTGACATGTGTTTTATTTATTTATCATTATTGATTGTTTCAGGTTACTTCTCTTGGACAGAAGTGCGCCCGTGGTGTCGCCGCCCCCCACGTACAGATCAAATTCAGCTAGTCTAGTCAGGTAACTACACAACTATGCATACCTAATCAATTCATAACCAACATCTTTGTTATTTGCTATCTATTTGCTCCTAAATAACACGCCCCGCACTAACACATCGATATTGTCAATACTGCACGTCATACGTTCAGTTGTTTTCTGAGACGACCATCAAGCATCCGTTTAAGGTCTAACCCCCTTATTCATAAAACTTTACGGGCCTGATTTAGTTAAATTATGTTTTATCCCTTTCTTACAAATACATTAGTCAAAATGACAGATAACGACAAACGATTCATAGCTAATTCGATAATAGCCAGTAACGCGTTTATGAATAACGCGATAAATGGATGTCTATGTGATCTATGCGACGCAAGCAAAGCATTACTGCATATAATCCATGTAAGATTTGGTTTAGTAGCAGAAAACTTTTCAATTCTATTTTCCGATAGCCGCTCTTATATAGAAAGCGGGAAAAGTATGCGTGCTTGGGTGGTAAGTTGTTTGTTCCACTCGCGGTGGAGACCACTGGGTGCTGGTGCTCGGAGGCACGGTCCTTCTTTAGGGAGCTCAGGAGTCGCTTGCGGGAGAGGGGTCTTGATCCCCGCAAATAAAAGGTTATCTATTGCGATTTAACGCGGAAATGCAGCGAGCGTGTTGGGAACTTTTGCGCCTGGAATGACTGTGGTGGGTTATTTGATTAGTTGTTATTGGTTTGGTTATTTGGTATTTTATATTATGGTGTTTTTTTTATGATCATGATGACTGTTTTTTTTCTTTAGTATTTGATGTATGATTTTGTAATGTAGTAATAGTTTGTGTTAAGTGATGGAATTGAATTGAATTGATTGTATGTAGGTAGTAGTTTTTAAGGTACTTATTTAATTATTTTTGGGCATGTTTAAATTATGGATGTATTTATTTTCCGATTAGGCCGAATCTGATTTGACAATTTGTTATGGTTTTGATCTCGTGTTGATATTTCATCTTGGTGATTGGTGCGCATCTCAATCTCATGCTCGATTTTCATTGCATTTCATGTGCACCATTCAGCGTGAGCGATCTTCAAGGTCGTATCAAAACAAAATCAAAACTGTAACAAATTGTTAAATCATAATCGAACTCACTGCGAAGTGGATACTACGCCGTTGAAAATTGTTCATAGCGCAGCATGACATGTTATTCTCCCTTTTAGCCATATATTCACAGTTAAACTTTCAGATAATGGTCTGAACAAAACAGTTATCTAAATATTGTGGAATTCTGGAGCCTTAAGACGCTCACCTATTTTATGCATTACCTAACTAACTAGGTTCTTTTCCTTGCAGAGGGTCCACTGGTGCCGCGTGGTGCGGCTCCGAGTACAGCGGGCCGCCCTCGTACCGCGCGCCCCGCGCCGACCCCCCCGTCACAACTGACGTCCTTCCTCTCTCCCCGCACGACCTCAAGTACGCCGAAGACGCCCTAGAACTACCCAAAACCGAGCAAGAAAAAGACCGCGACGAACATCTGGTCACCATAGTACACACGGACGCGCAGCCGGTGATCGTCACTGTGTCGGGATCGACAGCTCTCAACGACACGCACATGTCGCACATGCAACCGCCAACCGAAATCGATATATTGGCACATTTATAACGAACCACATTGTTAGTACGTGTCGCGTGTGCTCCGATGTGAACAAAGTGGACATAAAGCGAAAAGTGATTATTGTACCTCTGTGTACATTTTCTGTTTTGTAATTTTAAGCAAATCAGAGTCTAGGCTACGTTTGAAAAGCTTTATCTAGTTTGAAATGGTTTTGTATTTTGAATTACCTAACAAATACATTTTGCGTTTGAAACGTAGTTGGGCCGACTATACTTACGAGTGGAAACGTTGCCAGACTTATTTTGTGTTTGTTATCTTATCAAAGTTGGAGGAAATTTTACAATAAACCATGGATATTAAACAGCATGATAAGCTAACCAATATAATAGGCGTGTTTGATAACATTAAACAAACAGTCCCCTGCACCGATAAGTCTGGTAGTTTGCATTCTACCTATAATGATTTCACGTACCTTTATGTAGATAAGTTTTGTGTAAATATTTTAAAAGTACGACGAATGTCTGTTTAGTTTAATTAAGGTAAATTTATTACCTCAAGGATCATTTTTCAATCTCAAGTGAAGGAGCTATATCATATAATTGCCTGCCTGGAGATTGAAAAATCAACCTTAAACCATGTGCCGTGTAAATAAAATGATAGATACAAATAATTAGAGCTAATTGTTCAAACAAAGATCAATTAATTATTTAAACCAAATCCTTTGCTGTAATGTACAAGATTGAATACAGTGTTGTTTTATAATCGTGCCAATGGTTTTCCTACGTTTATTGTAAATATGTATGAACAAATAATTTATAATCCAGATCTCGACTAACTTAGCCAAATGAGTAACATATTGTTTTTGAATGTGATTTAGGTAATCTTATCTTTTCTTACTCGTTATTTCCCGGTTGCATGCTTAAGAGGAGGGACGATCGATTCTCCATACAATCGTAGTCCTCACTTTCCTCCCTGGATATTGATATTACGGAAAATATTTTTACACGTATGTATTTTAATCATAGCTATGACCGACCGTTTGATTTTTTTCGATTTTTACTTTACTATAGGAGCTTTTAAAAATTTGTATGAAACCTGTTTTGGGCTCCTAACTCCTTTTGTAAAGCTCGACCGAGCGCGAGATAACGCGCGCGCTACTAGATCGACGGAAGCAATATGTTACTACATTGGTTGCGACAATGAGTTCGTATTAAAATATGTACCTATCATCCCAAACATAATGTAACATTTTATTTTATATGGTTTTTGAACGCCTTTATTTCTTTAAATTTGAAAAAGACTCAAAATTGCTACTAGATACCAGTAAAGATTTATTTTAAGTAGGTATTGACCTATACCATTAATTTTATTATTTAATCAATCACTGTACCTACTGTTACTGTTAAAAAATGTAACGTAATAAATAAATAATTATTGTATCGTTAGGATGTTGTACATAAAGTTATTTGTATTATAAGAAATAAATAAAGATCTTTAGTGAATGAAACGGTATTTTATTATCCATTGAAAATGTACATTACACTTAATCAGATTCGCCTCGAATTCCTTTTTGAGATAATCCAGTCTCGCGTATATTTGTTTTTCCGGCATACGTAGTTAAAACGTAAACAAAAACTGTGGTTGTTACTAAAGGGTGAATTCCGTACAAATTTGTTCCGTTCTAAATGTAAATCGAAGCGAGCGCCGGAACAATGGTCCTGTGTAATTATATTGTAAAGCAATTTTGTCGCGACGAGCCACGCCACGCCAGCAAAATGAAAATCGGACCAGATTAATAAAACGCCCGGCACAATGAGAACGTAATAAAGCAAGAATTATGAATGAATAAAATTTCGTAATATGTCTCGATATTACCCGGGATGTTTGACTCCCCCTGCCAAGTAGAATTATACCGTTATAATTTATCTGACGACAAAGGGAGTAGTTTGAAAATAATGTACCTACGTTCTATCATAAAACAAAGTTGACCAAAGCCGGCTCCCTTCCACTACGTTCTCGGCGGCCTGGTGTATATTCCTATTGCTTGAGAAGTGTTGGAGAGCCGAACTTCTGCACTCAAGATCCGTAATAACCGCAAGTAGTGGTTCTCCTTATCCAAGCCCGCATCCTCAAAGCCTAATTACAAAACGTAATATGTTCAGTTTCGGGGGAACTGGTATTAGTTTTACTTCGAGAATGTTAAAAGTCGTTCTTTGCTAGCACTTACACAAAGTATGATATAAATACAAGTGTTATTTCAACATTTGATTTTGGTCTATCATTATGAAATAATGTGTTATATTATAACTAGGATTATTTTCTTCCATAACGTTATGTACCTACCTATATCGAGACAACCAGACACCACATCCCTTAAACGCTGCTTTTTCTGTTTCCTAGCCCAAATTTTTACATTTCTTTTTATTTCAGCGGAAAAATTGGTTCACAACTCCAAAAGTGGTGATGCAAATTTCTTGTGTCTCTTTCTCGCTGTATCTGTTTTGGTCACATCAGATCTCTTCAAGCTACCGATTACCGGCCCGATTCGAACAATGCTTAAAAGATGTCACACCGACATGACACTGATCTGTCGGTGTCAAAAGTGACATTTCTTCATTCATTCATTTTATTGTGACATCTTTTATATGCTTAAACTGGTTTACCAAAAGCGAATGCGATGGGAACCACATCTTTGCTCAGCGAAACTTCGCAATATAGACCGCGCAAATACTCCTCTTTGATTTAAAGACCGCACTCTTGTCGTAAATTCAGTTGAAAAAATGACGTTACGTGGTTCATTTGCCGCAGTTGGTGCAAACTTTTCCTTCGTGCCGTGAAAATTATACATTTCTGAGTTTTTTTGCGCTTAACTCATTTCCAACTTTGTTCTGACCGAGATTTATTTAACAAACTCAAATACTCAATTCTAATTATGAGTTTGTTTGAAACTCATAATTATTATTCTGTAATAATTTTGCATACAGCTTTTGAACAAATAGAGGAATCCCTAGACTTATATTGACCGGGATATGGACCGTGATTACCTTTTGTTTTGTCTTCGAGCTCCCGATAGTTCGGCGCAGTTACTTGCATCTTGTTCACGGGTAACTGAAGAACATGCGTAGTGATAGTGACACTGTGAGTGTAGTGTGCTTGGACAAACCAACGAGTGTGAACGCGACAAGACCAACGAGTGCAACAATTTTGTGCACTAACAGTTCAAAATATTGGATATGGATGCGGAGTGTTGAACTATATAGATGCCGTGAATGATCGTCGGTACTTCACATTATGTTTATAGGTGTAAGATACACTAACACGCCTCTGTCAGATATTTTATGCTACAATAAAAAATGCCTCCTTGCCATAAAAAATATTACCTAGAAAGCAGTTGCTCTACGAGCTGTAGACAGCGCGAACCCCCATAGGTCAAAAAACCGGCCAAGTGCGAGTCGGACTCGCGCACGAAGGCTTCCGTACCATTACGCAAAAAACGGCAAAAAATCACGTTTGTTGTATGGGGCTCCCATTTAAATATTTATTTTATTCTGTTTATAATATTTGTTGTTATAGCGGCAACAAAAATACATCATCGGTGAATATTTCAACTGTCTATCACGGTTGACGAGATACAGCCTAGTGACAGACGGACAGACAGACAGACAGCGAAATCTTAGTAATAGAGTCCCGCTTTTACCCTTTAGGTACGGAACCCTAAAAACGGAATCAACAAAATCATCAAACGTGCTCACGAAATTTTACAAGACGGTTTCTGAATGCGACCTGTAGAGGAGAACAGCCAGACTTACGAAACATTTTTTGCCCAAGCTAAAACGAACAAGCTTCGCACGCGCTTCATGCTAGCACGGCCAATGAGGGCTAACGCGGATGAATTCGCCGCTAGGGGCGCTAGTGTTCAAATTCAATTTTTCAAATGGCTCCATCGATACTGTCGATGATTTCGCCAACGTCAAAGTGGGATCCACGTGGGATCATTTCTTGATTAAAACATATCGGCCATCGGCCATAGCCAGTGTACGGTAAACTCTAGCCAGACACGGTTAGAGGTTTCTACCTCACATTGGTTGGTGGTTTTTTTTGGTATTTCTATACCAGATGCTCTATGCACGACGTTTTTCGGTGGTTGTTGTAGTTGTCTCGTAAAACCAATAGCTGGATTTTACGAGATGCACGTGGACTACCGGCCGTTGACTCCAAAATGGTGGTTAAACACGCTTTGAGATTAATTCTCCATTCACTGCACACTACCACATTAGGTTGCTGTATAATAAAGCTATCGATATTACACATTAAACAATATTAATGAGCAAAAAACAAAGGAATTAATCACGAGGCTACTATCAAGATAGCGTTCGAACCGGAAGTCGGCGCTAGTGTAGATGGTGGTCTTCGCAAAGTTCGAAATGTCAAATGTCTCTTGTCACTTCAATGACCGACAGCTGTTCTTTAGTCTTTTGGACCACCATCAACAGAGGCGCCAACTGGTGAGCAAAAAAAAACGATAGCCCTCATTAAAACAAAACTTGAAGTGTTTATCACCACTAATAAATTTTCATCTCGTAACTCATAACTTAGGCTCGATATTTATATTTACATAGTACTATTGAACGTAAGTAAATATTCTTTATTGTGCACCGTAGTTTTAAAAAATACACAAAGAGAGATACAAGCTTAAGACTAGATAACTACAGGCGGTCTTATTGCTAAAAAGCGATCTCTTCCGGACATTCCAGACAACTTGGGCCATTTTATTTAAAGTTATACGCACTGCACTTTTTTTACCTATTTAAAAATTAAAAAGAAAAAAATGCCCCAAAATTTCCACACTTTTTTCGATATTTCCATTCCGTTACCGTCATACAAAGTTTATGAAAATTGGTAACAGGGTGGAAATAAAAATCTTGGGATACTTTTTTTCTCCGATCGTTTCGAAAGAGCTCGTGATTTTGAGTAGAAATAACATAAAAACGTCCGGATAAAAAAGAGTAGTATATATAGGTATAACTTTAATAAAATAGCCTACTTGCTACATCCAGTTATGCAGTCCCGGGGGCGTACCTGAGCGCATCCGAGCGCACCGAATATGCATTACCAATACTTCGGCTTCTTATGCAAACTTAAATCGTTTTCGGGAAAGGTTATTTCGCTTTTAGAGGCTGACTTTGTGCGCCTATAAATTGTGTTTATATTTTAAGATAGTAGGATAATGACTTTTGTTGCGTATGTACTTTTGAATTAAAATAGGTATGCTTCTATGAAGAAATACAAATCAGTATATATTTTTTGAAATCATTTTTTGTAATGTACCTACTGTAATTAGCATAAGCATATTTTTAGCATAAGCTATTATTTACTAAGACTCCTCTGTCCGTCTGTCCGTCTGTCTCTCTGTCTGTCTGTTACCAGGCTGTATCTCATGAACCGCGATAGCTGGACAGTTGAAATTTTCACAGAAAATGTATTTCTGTTGTCGCTATAACAACAAATACTAAAAATACTAATAAATATTTAAGTGGGGCTCCCATACAACAAACGTGATTTTTTTGCCGTTTTTTGCGTAATGGTACGGAACCCTTCGTGCGCGAGTCCGACTTGCACTTGGCCGGTTTTTTATTTATTCAGCGCTAATCACAACGCATTAACCCAAGCCTCTTCGGAGAATTTTTGCTACGAATCGGCACAATTCTGCTACTACTATAAGTGTTGCATGGCGCTACGAGATTAAGCTACAACATACAAAGCTTATACATATACATTTAAAAGTGGAAAAATGCCTTGAAGTCACGTCCTCTGCATTCAAGATTCTTGATTTGGTGAGTTTAAGTCACCCAAGGCAGTATTTTTTCCACTTTTAAATTTATTCTTAGCTTAATAGCATCGATCGCAGACGTTTCTGCTTGTTAAAAAATAATTTACTTATACATATACCTACGATCAATAAATAATCTATAGTTAATTTAATGCTACGAGAAGTGTATCTGACTTTCCCAATTTCATAAAGCATCAAGCATCTATGCATCTATTTATGCTTTCATAAAGCATAAAGCATCTGACGGTATGCCTTTTTTTTGGTTAATAATTTTTTTCAATTTCATAAATAGCGAAATTTGCAGTAGTGGCATGGTGGATTCCGGTATTTGTGAGTTATGCCGGGACGTCCGGCTGATGAAATACGCGGCGCTAGTATTGACGCCCACCCGGGAATGTGATAGGGTTTGAAATTAAATAAATCATAGTTTAACCCTTAAATGCATGATTTTTTGTATAACTTTTTAATAAATTGAAATAGATGTGTCATGCTGTATAAAAGTAATAAATGTGATTTTGGATAGCTGCATATTGAGCCACGGACCATCAAATATACGATGCATATATACATCATTATGCATTTAAGGGTTAAACCTAAGTAGGTACAGTCAATAGGGCAATGACTAGTCGGACTAAGTTAACTCTGCATGGCATTTGCAATGACACAGTGTGGCATTGTCGTCGTTAATGGCAAATTTTAAAGGAAAATATGGCGTTTATAATATATAGGTACACTCGCTCACTGTTGAAGGAGCATTTTCTTGACATACCGGGAATCCACGTATACCTAATGGGCTACGACGTAGCGCTACGACCGTAGCATAGCACGACTTTATTTGAATATAATTAAATTGATGTGCATATCTTTTGGTTAACAAAATCATATCTCTCTGGTATACCTATTTATTTGTGTTCATGTCAAAAGCTTTTTGCCGCACTTGATTAGCAGTTTTATAAAAACCTGCTTTCAGGTAAGATGAAAGGCTAAACTAAAATATTCACCCTGTTTTACTACAATCATAAAATTTTAGGTAGGTAAAGGCTTTCACGTAATTCTATTGGCTAAGGGAGCCGTTCAATTCTCCTGAGTAGCTTTAAACCGTACCGAGGCCGTACCCGTCTAGTATAAGTCACATTTGGAGCAGCTATCCGGCTGAGAGCGTAGCAAAGGTTGTCTGCCACGTTTATCTTGAAATGAAATGGGAACGTAAAGACCATCGATGGCCTTAAAGATAGTTCTTTCATTCTATAGATGGCCGTCCTCTCGCCAAGGTATATCTAGTTTATGTCGGGTGAGATATACAATGACAAATACTCTACGAAATGAAAGTTGGGCTGTGGCTGGGCAGGGTTATAAAGTTTTGGAAGGATTACCCGGCTTTTAGATCGTGGGTTTTATCGTAGTTTATACTTTTATCACATTTAGGTCGGGGGTGTAAAAAATAAATTGGGGCTCAATTTTCGAGCAAAGGAACTGTAAATGATTAGCTTAAGAATTTTCAGTTTTTTTAAACCTTTTTCTTCAATTTAAAACCATTTTGCTGCTGAAGGCAGTTTGCCAACGTCAAGTTGGGTAGATTAAAGATTTTCTACGCTCAACTAGTTAATTACATCATATTTACATGCACAAGTTGTCCATAAATGTAAAGCGTATGACTGGTAAACTGAATGCCATCAAGCAAATGACAATCGTTTATGAAACCCAAATGGATCGAAAATTAAATATCGACTTTCGCTCTATCTATCATCCTGATACATTTAATATCGACGTGACTTTCGCTCTATCTATCATCCCGATACATTTAATATCGACGTGACTTTCGCTCTATCTATCATCCCGATACATTAATTATCGACGTGACTTTCGCTCCATCTATCATCCCGATACATTTAATATCGACGTGGCTTTCGCTCCATCTATCATCCCGATACATTTAATATCGACGTGACTTTCGCTCCATCTATCATCCCGATACATTTAATATCGACGTGACATTCGCTCTATCTATCATCCCGATACATTTAATATCGACGTGACATTCGCTCTATCTATCATCCCGATACATTTAATATCGACGTGACTTTCGCTCCATCTATCATCCCAATACATTTAATATCGACGTGACTTTCGCTCCATCTATCATCCCGATACATTTAATATCGACGTGGCTTTCGCTCCATCTATCATCCCGATACATTTAATATCCACGTGACTTTCGCTCTATCTATCATCCCAATACATTTAATATCGACGTGACTTTCGCTCTATCTATCAGCTCGATACATTTAATATCGACGTGACTTTCGCTCCATCTATCATCCCGATACATTTAATATCGACGTGGCTTTCGCTCCATCTATCATCCCGATACATTTAATATCCACGTGACTTTCGCTCTATCTATCATCCCAATACATTTAATATCGACGTGACTTTCGCTCTATCTATCAGCTCGATACATTTAATATCGACGTGACTTTCGCTCTATCTATCATCCCGATACATTTAATATCGAGGTGACTTTCGCTCTATATATCATCCCGATACATTTTTTACTTTTAGATTGGCGTTTGTCGACAAATGTTCATCATCTGAGCTAGGCCTCCTGATTTTCTTGATATTTATATTAAAATAAATAGCTACCTTTTAGAATATCTTTAGGTAGAAAAGAATTTACAGGGAATAAACTTCATTTCACTAACGGCAAACCCAAACAAACCCTATCAAACGTTCAATATCCTAAAATTCGCTTCATCATTGATATGATTGAATTTAGCGGATTCTGAAACGTTTTATAAAAACAAATAGCTCACGGGCGAGTGCTTATTCAGCGCCATTAGCGGCGGAGCCGACAAGTCAATAAATCATTTCTCGGCATATCGGCATCTCTTGTCGATTCCATTCTATAGCGATTTACTCGAAGCGGCACGGAGATAAATAAAGCCACAGAAGGCCGACTGAAAAATAACTTACCTAACATATTGACCCCTTAATACAAAGATTGCACAAACATGTATTGATGTGCCGTCGGAAAGTATCCAATGGAATGGTCCATGGGGATCGATTTTTTTCCAAAATAAAACATTCCTTTATTTCTTGCGAAAGTTTCCTGAAATTTCCAGGAACTTCAACTTTTTGGAAACTCCGCAACTAGCACATCTGTACAAACTTGTTAAGTACTTAGGCCACTTTCGTACACCATAATATTATGGAGCCCATGCATCAGTGTCGGCCGAACGTTAATTGCAATTAACCATTATCCAGTACAAATTGGACCGTAAACCGTAACGGACGGTTACAGTTTACGGTTCAATTTGTACTGGTTAATTGTTAATTGCATTAACGTTTCGGCCAACACTGCCATGCATAGAGTCAGTATCTGGTGCCACAAAGTTTTATGACCTCTGTTATTTAGGTATTCATACCTATTCAACCATTAAAACAGTTGGATAGATATCACACAATAGCTATATCTATTTGAAAGGAGAATACCTATGGCATAAGCCCTGCTATTTATTGCTTTGTGTGATAACTTGACTTGATAAGCTATTATCTGAATAACAAAATATATGGAACTGAGATCTTAGATTATTTTAAACCGGGTCACTCAAGTATTATTACCACGTAATAATCTAATATGTTTGAGTCTCACGGGAGTTTTATAGTTAAAACTGAGATCTTGCTAAAATTACGTCATTTTATACATTTAAGTTGTCTCTATTAATTTTCTCTGAGTATGTAGCTATGAACCCTCAATAATTACAGAAAAAACTAACCTGCTGAGTTTTCTCTTGTTCTGTATACACGGACAGTGACTGTTTTTCAGAAAAAGGCTCCTAATGCGCCTACGGAATGAGGGACGCTTGTTATCGCTCCTTCTCGCACTCTATCTTTATTTATCATAAAATGGAAACTGTTCTATGTATTTCATTTAATATAAACTTAAATACCTCCACTGCTGTTTTCAGTCATAAGGATAGAAATAGCAAACTGACGACGAACACAATTAACGAAACTTTCCTATATCTGCCGTGGGTCTAATCTCAAAGATGCTTAGGACCCAGAGGTAGTGTGGATTGTCCAGCAGGAAATGGACCCATAATTCTAAATTAAAATGTAATGAAAATGAAAATGAAAAATCGTTTATTGGTCACAGTCATTGTGTTACAATTTGAGAAAGGGTTGGGACCTCCTAGTAAGTATTGCAATACTTGTGACAGGAGACCCCGCTCTTCCAGCAGCAAGTTAAGGGTACAACCAATACAATAATAGTTAATTATGTAGGTACAGAAAGTAATACACTGATATATCTATAATCTTTTTGATAGTCCTTTAAAAAGCTGTAGAGCATTAGGACCCCACGGGCCAAGGGTCTCAATCCCAAAGGGCATGAAAGTATATTCGGGGCCAAAACCCCTGTATTTGTGAATTTAAAATGAAATTACACTAATGCCGATAAAACAATGATACAAATATACATTACCTAAACACGGCCTCCCTTTTGGTACGTACGTAATATAAGGCACTTACTGAAAGTTAAAACATACGTCGTTATACTGTTTAACTCATACTAATAACCCTTCAGGTTGCCAAAAGAAGGTCTCAGTTTCAGTCTAAGGTTAGAGCAACCACTATATTTTTTATCTTGTGTATG